>NC_085011.1:32471568-33196376 GCF_963854185.1 Sardina pilchardus
CAAACTAAAGTGTTACCGTGTGTTATCTCGAAATAACGAGATAGTATCTCATAATTATGAGATATTATCTCGAAATAACGAGATAATATCTGAAGGGGAAAAAAATCTTATTTTTTTTGTTAAATATTATCTTGAAATTATGAGACATTATCTTGAAATAACGAGATATGATCTCGAAATAACAAGATAGCATCTCAAAAAAAAATTTGCGGTTGTGGTTCAGGGCTTCCGTAATATGTTACTAAGCTTTCGTTTATCATTTATATACAAGCCCTATGAGGAAGACTTCAAATGAACTGAGTAGCCCAGATTCACTTTTCTTGTTACTAATTATTTGTTAAGATTTTATCAATGATGTGCAACGCATCTACATAGTTAATTGCGTCAACTAATCTGAATTTGGATACAAACACTTACCTCAATATCTGTAACTCACTATTAGCTATTATAAACAATTACTTCCTGCTTAGATGTCATTTACAAAACGTTTTGCACCCCTTAATCTAAAGTGGAAGCATGTTCTCATATTGAAACATTAGGCTACTTCCCAGCAAGCAAATAACGTTCTGCTAACTTTAAGTAACGTTAGCTTTTGGTTCCCCTATGGTTCGTTTTTCAGCAACCTATATACCTATATACTGACTATAGTCAGCAAACTTTATGTAATCTAAATATCTAACAGAATATGCTTATTACAAGATAACAATCATTTGAATACTGCATGCTTCATGTACTTACCAACAACTCCACCACAGATCTCTTTAGCCTAGTCCCTGGCTTGCCGGCAACCATAAATTCTCTGCCAGGACTTGTTGGTCAGAAAGACATAATTGGTTTAGACCCTTGTCAGTCAAATATGTCTGCCAATGGGAAAGCATCCGCCCTCTGCGGTACGTTTGTGTCAAAATGATTCAATCAAAAGAAAAACCACTTCAAAACTTTTTTTCACCTCCAAAAAAGGAAACATTTTCAATCAAAGAAAAAAAAGGGTTCAAATTCAATTCTTTGGGTCTCAAATAGTTCTATTGAAGTTGGGGTTTTGATTGGGTTTTTTTTTCTTTGTAGCAACATCTTTTTCTATTGAATAATAAAGACACAAATGTCCTACCCATATTATGGCCCAAACACAAAACACATTACTTCAATCGAAAAAGCTGCTTTACGGTAACAAAAAACTTTCACTTCTATCACAAAAGAACATTTTCAATCAAAGAAAAAAGGTGTTCAAAGGAATTTTTTGAGTCTCAATTTTTTTTTGCATACAAACACTTTTTGTCTTTGATTGAATGTGTTTTCTTTGACAGAAATTAATGTTTTTTTGATTGAAGATATATTTTTTGATTGAAGCACACTTTTTTATGATTGAATAATAAAGACACAAATCTACCTTCATAGAAAACTGCATCGGGATGCAAGGTTTGTTGTTTCATTCTACCTGTGCACTTTACACAGGTGATATCACTACTTATCTGATCTAACTGGTTGCTAATTAGGATGAGCTGGTTTGCTGAATGGATCAAGTAGGCTACTTGGCACTTTCACTTTCTGAACCCGGGATGTCTGCCTCTGGCCATCACAACAGTATGTCAGGTCTACACTTTCCATGAGACACTCTAGGTTAGCTGAGCAATGACTCTCGGTGATGATAGTGTCAGTACATCAAGTTCTGTTAGCATAAATGCTTAAACCCCACCTCTGGTCTGACTGGGCCAACAGCTGTTCTGTCTGTTCGAAAGTCCTGCGATGGCACTGTTGGATACTTCGTTGATTAGCCAGATATTTAAATCTCAGAATGCTTTAATACAAATAATACATACAAATAATAAAATTCAAGTAGTCACTTAAAAGACACAATCAATGCAAACAAAACAAACAGAAATCACCAGGGGTGCATTTCTAGAAGAGTTCTAGAACGGCGTTGCTAAACCACCGTGGTGCGACGCAACTTGCGATCAAACGACGACAGTGTTACTCCTGTTTCCAGAAAGCATTGTGCCTGTGTCGCAATTCGCTACCTCCGGTGTTCGAACACCGTTGTTCCAACAACGTTGCTGATGACGCAGCGCTACATTTCATTGGTGGAAAAAGTGGCAACGCATAATACCCCACCCACTAGAAATTCTCTGTCACTGGGTGCCTATCATTTGTGTTTTATAGATCCTCCCTTTCTTCCTCGATCCTCATCCTCTGATCTAGCTAAAGAATGATGGGGCGGCAACAATGGGATAGTCGGAGGACCGAGCATCGACGATCGAGAAGGGATGTTGAGAGGCACCCACTATGTGTCGACGTGTCTAATTTGTGATTAATGCTGGCATTATGATTGCTATCAGGAAAAAAACGTAAACCTATGCAAGCACATAAAACAGTCTGCTGTCCAATATATGTCATTATGAGTGTGAAATATCTGAAAAATATCTGTAAAAGATATATATGGCCTAGACTAGTTAAAACTATCCTAACTAGCCTAAACTATCACAACACTTTGTCTGTATCTAGTGATTCAGCGGTTGTGCGTCAGTATATTGCATGCAAGGCCACGTCTTACCTCTCCATGTCACCTTTGAGTAATAGCAGGCATACCACACACAACAATAGGTTAGACCCTAAACATATTTCATTGCTTTACACCGAGTGGCCAGGAACACGACATCAGTTTAAACTAGATGTACCGCAAAGCGATACACAATATGACCGCCGCTCAGTCCTGCACAATCTCTCCGCAAATATCAATCACGCTTTTGTTTCCATCGCCTACTCCATCCCCTACTGCAACTTTTATGTATGTAAATGAGTGTGTGCATGTGTGCGCTTGCTTTTGTTTATATGAGTGCTTCTCTGTCTATGAGTGTGTGTGTGTGTGTGTCTGCTTGTGTGTGTGTTTTGTGTCTCTATGTGTATATCTTCACTGTGTTCTCTGCCGTCACTGTCACGCCAATATCAGATCACACACACACACACACAGGCACGCGTGTGCACACACACACACACACACACACACACATAAGCAGGCACACACACAGATACACCCACAGAGAGAGAGAGAGAGAGAAAGAGAGAACAAACACAGAATACACACAGATAACACAGAACACACATATACACACATGCAAACACACACACGGGCACACAGAAACGCACCCACGCACACACACACACACACACACACACACACACACACACACACACACACACACAGGCTATAGTACATCACACACACACACTCACTTCTCAGCTCCGGTGGTCTCACACAGTGCTGCATCTAACAAAACATACTCAAAGATTGTGTGTGTGTGTGTGTGTGTGTGTGTGTGTGTGTGTGTGTGTGTGTGTGTGAGAGAGAGAGAGAGAGAGAGAGTTTGTGTGTGTGTGTGTGTGTGTGTGTGTGTGTGAAAGAGTGTGTGTGTGTGTGTGTGTGTGTGTGTGTGTATGAAAGAGTGTGTGTGTGTGTGTGTGTGTGTGTGTGTGTGTGTGTGTGTGTGTGTGTGTGTGTGTGTTGACTGGGAACACCACAGGTGTAACAAGGTTGATTGAACATCACTTACAGTATATATGTTCAAGTACACAGTGTGGAGGATATCATAAGGTCTTGAGGTAATCATATGTAAAACATAATATTAAAGGGACACTTCACCGATTAGCATTAAGCTTTGCATCTTTAGAAAACCAGTCATGTTTTTTGAATGGCCGTGCATCATTCCGTCAGTTTGCCTTGAGATGGGAGGAATACGGATTTCAATGTTGGTCTTCCTGCTTTCAATGATGTAAAAATCATCATTTTACATCATTGAAAGCAGGAAGTCCTATTCATGGGTTTCATTGAAATCTGTATTTCTCCCGTCTCAAGGCAAACTGAGGGAATGATGCACAACCATTCAAAAACATGACTGGTTTTCTAAAGATACAAAGCTTAATGCTAATCGGTGAAGTGTTCCTTTAATGAGTATTATAAGTTGTGAAACGGTCAGATTTGACCCAAACACGACATGGGCTAGAAACACCAAATCCAAGAACGATGGAGCGAACTCCCAAGGTTGCGACGCAAGTTAGCATACAACGCTTTCTAGAAACGCACCCCAGAGCAGTAGTCTAATCATTCAAATTATGCACTAACAATTGTGGAAGGTTGTGACATTAAAGGGATAGTTCGGGTTTTAAGACACGAAGTTATATGGGTTCCCCGTCAGCAACGTTGTGCATCAGCACTGACTTACCCCGCAACAGCGTCCTGTGAGCCGAGATCCAGCCGGTTTTTGATGCTGAAGAAAGTAGTCCGGCAAGTTTCTGGGGTCACGAAAGTAAAGTGTTTTTCTCCTCAAAACCATATGCGTTCAAAAGAGTGATATATTTGCACCACAAAAACGTTGTCCAGGAAAAATTCAAACCTCGTTATCACTTACTTATTTTTCGCGATTCCTATCACTGCGCGCTACTGACAGCTGGACAACGTTTTTGTGGTGCAAATATATCACTCTGTTGAACGCATATGGTTTTGAGAAGAAAAACACTTTACTTTTGTGACCCCAGAAACTTGCTGAAGAAAATAGTCCGGCATCAAAAACGATCAAAAACCGGCTGGATCTCGGCTCACAGGACGCTGTCGGGGGGTAAGTCAGTGCTGATGCACAACGTTGCTGACAGGGAACCCATATAACTTCGTGTCTTAAAACCCGAACTATCCCTTTAAAGTGATTACATGGGATTATATTTGTACTTTAGATGGTGGTAGATATTAACATGTCCCACATCTACATCTTAATTTTTTCTTCAGAAAATCCTACAATTACAGTAAGTATGCAGAATTTTGCTAATCATTTTTGTCTATACCAATCCACTCTGTTACATAAACACATTTTTCTTACAGATTGCATGCGATGTCATCCACAGAAAATGTCTGTATTTGTCGTCCACGAAAAAAAGAAAAGTTTCAAAACATCAATAAAAACAGGATAATACCGTTTTGAAGAGATGGAGTGTCAGAATACAGAAAACCCCTGCTACGACAATGGTTTGTACTTTATTGTTAGATATTTCTCATGATTAAGTACCATGTCATTTGAAAGATTCACTGTATCCCCACAGAGTGACATGTGTTCATCAAATCAATGTCTTTTTGAAACATATAGCAGCTGACACAGTGACTCAGGAGGTACAGTACTGTAGACAAGTTGAGACAAGCTAGAGGAGTGGTCCAGCATGTGGAGGGTTGCTGGTTGGAGCCTGACTCCTCCTTACCCTGCCAAAGTGTCCTTGAGCAAGACATGGAATCCCAAAGTGCTCCTGATGTGCAGGTTGGCACCTTGCATGGCATCCTCCGCCATCAGTGTATGAGTGTGTGAATGGGTGAATGTGAGGCATGAAATTTTAAAGTGCTTTGAAAAAAAGCACTACACACTGTAAATGCAGTCAATTTATCATGTGTGATACGCATGGTGATATTTATGTAATATTATGAATCAGATTATCAGATTATTATGAACAGAACATGTCTGTTGGCCTGAGCTGTTGTGATGTGCTTGTGATTATAGATGAAGTGTACATATATCACACTTTATGGATAGGCATGTTGTGAGCAGCAAAATAACACAATATAAAATGCATACTTTTTTCATTTAAAAAACACCAGCATATCATCCCTCCTTCTTTTTGAAATTGTCTTCATGCCCTGCCTTTAATTAAGCAAATGGTCCTTTATCAGACATGCCCCCACCTACTGATTGAGCTGCTGCCAGGTTCCAGACAATGCCAGGCCTGGCAGCTGCCTCCCTATAACAGTGGCCACTGGCATTAAATTGTGGGGGAGAGTTACATAGCAGTCCCATGGGAGAGAGAGGTGTTAACTTCTAATAGCTTTCCTCGCAAACCAATGGAGAGACAGAGATGGCAGGGGTGGTGAAAAAAAGAATAGAGCTGATGTGTCTCACACAGAGGAGAGGGATGGATTAATCAGTACATTAAGGCAAGCACCAAATGGGAAATTATTATGGGGCCTGACAAGGTGCAGAGGTGCCAATAGCAGCTCCTTTTAGGAATGCCTTTTAAAATTCAGCTTAATAACCCCTCAGATGTTGGTGCTATCTCATGTGACGAAATTAGAGGCAAATGAGAAAAGTTTATCTGGCATTTTGGAGTACTGAAAGAGCTTAGACGCTATAAATTATGTAGTGTCTGTGTGTGTGTGTGTGTGTGTGTGTGTGTGTGTGTGTGTGTGTGTGTGTGTGTGCGCACATGTCTGTGTGGGTGTGCGTGTGTGTGTTGCATGTGTGTGTGTTGTGTGTGTGTGTGTGTGTGTGTGTGTGTGTGTGTGTGTGTGTGTGTGTGTGTGTGTGTGTGTGTGTGTGTTGGGGACGGGGGGGTTCAGGAGAAGTGTGGAGACACATCCATGATGAATTATAGGTACATCTTTTGGAGTGTTGGTATATGTTTTGCAGACAATACAGGCTGAGTGTTTAGTGTTCCCATATGGATGCAGGATATATTTTTGGTGAGATTGTCAGGCGCAAATGGCACTATCACAGAATAGTGGTCTTATGAGAGCAATTAATACAATCACGTTCAACTTTCATGCAAATACATGGAAAAGCTTTAAAGAATGTAACAGAATTTCCTTGGCATTGACTTGGTTCTTCTAAACAAGGACACAGTCATTTTCATTAAAGTGCATTATGCAGATTTTTGTTGTTATTTGTTTCAATGTAAGTCTGTTCTTATAAATGACCACTCTACATGCATTTGCACTTCAAACTATTCCAAATATTTGCACATGAAAATTGCAATAGAGAAATATGAATACTTTTTTTCACATTACATTTATGTTCTTATTCTAAGTCAAGGATGGACTTCACTAAAGTTGCATTAACTCTTGCAGCTCACTTCCTAATTCTGTGACATGTTTCATGTCTTGAATGTACTATGGATTTACCCACACATTTTCAATCCCGTCAAAGATTTGGGGCTGCCTGCAGTAGCCTGGGTGTTCCCATCCTGCTTTGCGCAGTGATTTCATTCACGCTGCTAAGGCAGTCTGGAAACTAACACCCAATCAGCTAAGACTATTGGAAAACACTTTATATAAGGAAATGTAATGATCAGTTAGAATAGAATAGAATAGAATATATACTTTTTTGATCCCGTGAGGGAAATTCAGTTCTCTGCATTTAACCCAATTTAACCGAATTAGTGAACACACAGCACACAGTGAAGTGAATCACACAACCCAGAGCAGTGAGCTGCCTGCCCAACCAGCGGCGCTCGGGGAGCAGTGAGGGGTTAGGTGCCTTGCTCAGGGCACTTCAGCCGTGGACTGGTCGGGGATCAAACCGGCAACCTTCAGGTTACAAGCCCGAAGCCCTAACCAGTAGGCCATGGCTGCCCCAAGTTAGAAGATAAGTGTAACTTTTTGTCTGAAAGCATAAGGGAGGACATGGCAGAATCACCCCCTATAATAGGCCATGATATTACAGCACATAAATACAGCGCCCTCCACAATTATTAGCACCCCTGGTTAAGATGTGTTCTTTAGCTTCTAATAAATTCATTTTTTTTCCAAATAATATAGGACCACAATGAAAAAAAAGCGTAACATCCAACCTTTAATACAAGTGCATTTATTTAGAAGGAAAAAAATCCCACATTAAGAAATAATTATTCTTCATAAAATCACCTGTTCCACAATTATTGGCACCCCTAACAATTCCTAGGAAATAAATGTAATTAAAATATTTCTGTCATTTCTGTCATTTCTACAGTAGTTTACAAAGTCAATCAAAGTATGTAGGAACATTTAATTAGTAATTCTTAACATCCTGTTTCCCTGGGCTATCAATATGACGTGACACAGAGGCCATTTCTCTTCAACATGGGAAAGACAAAGGAACACACTGTTCAAGTAAGGCAGATGTGTGTCGACCTTCACAAGTAAGGCAATGGCTATAAGAAAATAGCCACTCGCACACCTGCCCATATCTATGGTCAGAGGAATCGTTAAGAAGTTTAAAACAACTGGAACAGTGGTAAACAAGCCTGGAAGAGGACGCAAGTTTATTTTGCCACCACGCACAGTGAGGAGGATGGTAAGATAAATAAAAAAATCTCCAAACCTCACTGTTACAGAATTGCATCAAATGGTTGCATCTTGGGGTCACAAAGTCTCCAAAACAACCATCAGGCGCTATCTACATGCCAACAAATTGTTTGGGAGGCATGCAGGGAAAAAAACCTTTCTCACTCAAAATCATAAGCACAAACGTCTGGAGCAGTACTGGGCCTTCAACTGGGACCGTGTGCTTTGGTCAGATGAGACAAAGTTAGAGCTTTTTGGCAACAAACACTCTAAGTGGGTCTGGCGTAACAAAAAGATGAGTATGCAGAACAGCACCTCATGCCCACTGTGAAGTATGGGGGAGGATCGGTGATGCTGTGGGCCTGTTTCTCTTCCAAAGGGCCTGGGAACCTTGTTAGGGTGCATGGCATCATGAATGCTTTGAAATACCAGGACATTTTAAATCAAAATCTGGTGGCCTCTGCCCGAAAGCTGAAGATGGATCGTCACTGGGTCTTTCAGCAAGATAATGACCCTAAACATATGGCCAAGTCTACACAGAAATGGTTCACCAGACACCGTATCAAGCTCCTACCATGGCCATCTCAGTTCCCAGACCTCAACCCCATTGAAAACCTGTGGGGTGAGTTGAAGAGGAGAGTGCAGAGGTCGTTGGATGATTTGGAGATTTTGTGCAAAGAGGAATGGTCGAAGATCCCTCTTTCTGTTTTCTCTAATCTTGTGAAACATTATAAGACAAGATTAGGTGCTGTTTTATTAGCAAAAGGGGGTTGTACAAAGCATTTACATCAGGGGTGCCAATAATTGTGGCACACATGATTTGATGTAAAATAATTATTTCCTAATGTGGGATTTTTTTCCTTCTAAATAAATGCACTTGTATTAAAGGTTGGATTTTACGCTTTTTTTCATTGTGGTCCTATATTATTTGGAAAAAAAATGAATTTATCAGAAGCTAAAGAACACATCTTAACCAGGGGTGCCAATAATTGTGGAGGGCGCTGTAACTCATTTAGCCTATTGCTCATGAGGGACATATGAAATGAATGTACATACTGTATACCCCATACACTATATTGCCAAAAGTATTCACTCACCTGTCTTGACTCACATATGAACTTCAGTCACATCCCATCCTTAATCCATATGGTTTAATATGATGTCGGCCCACTCTTTGCAGCTATAACAGCTTCAACTCTTCTGGGAAGACTTTCCACAAGGTTTAGATTTTTTGACCATTCTTTCCATAGATATATATATGTCTATGATTCTTTCATTTGTGAGGTCACACAAACTGATGTTGGATGAGGCGACTGGCTCTCAGTCTCCGCTTTAATTCATCCCAGTTGAGGTAAGGACTCTGTGCAGGCCAAGTCCAAGTTCATACACACCAAACTCTGTCATTCAGCTGTGGCCTACTGGTTAGGGCTTCGAGCTTGTAACTGGAGGGTTGCCGGTTCAATCCCCCACCAGTCCATGGCTGAAGTGCCCTTGAGCAAGGCACCTAACCCCTCACTGCTCCCTGAGCGCCGCTGTTGAGCAGGCAGCTCAGCCAAGCAGTGGCTCTGGGTTAGTGTGTGCTTTACCTCACTCTGTGCTCACTAATTCACAGATTGGGATTAACGCAGAGACCAAATTTCCCTCACAGGATCAAAAGAGTATACTCATACTTATGGACGTTGCTTTGTGCACTGGTGCACAGTCATGTTGGAGCAGGAAGGGGCCATCTCCGAGCTGGGCTTGGTCCCTTAGGTCCAGTGAAAGGAACTCTGAATACTTCAGCATTAACCAAGAGATTTTGGACAATTCCATGCTCCCAACTTTGTGGGAAGTTTGGGGATGGCCACTTCCTGTTCCAACATGGCTGTGCACCAGTGCACAAAGCAAGGTCCATAAAGACATGGATAACAGAATTTGGTGTGGTTGAACTTGAGTTGCCTGCACAGAGTCCTGACCTCAACTCAATAGAACACCTTTGGGATGAATTAGATCCTGAGAGCCAGTCGCCTCGTCCAACATCAGTGTGTGACATCACAAATGTGCTTCTGAAAGAATGGTCAATAAATCCCATAAACACACTCCTAAACCTTGTGGAAAGTCTTCTCAGAAGAGTTGAAGCTGTAATAGCTGCAAAGAGAAGACCAACGTCATAATAAACCCTATGGATAAAGGATGGGATGTGACTGAAATTCATATGTGAGTCAAGGTAGGTGAGTGAATACTTTTGGCAATATAGTGTATGAGTTACCAATCGATAAAGTTGAAATTCTCTTAGCCTCTCTATGACTGTTGTCACTGAAGTGGTCACCAACTATGTCACATGGTACATCAAGCCACTGATGTAAGGGAGCATGCTGGAAATGTGAATGACCATCCTCTGTCCCCATAACATGTAAACATTTCTGACATTTCTGATTATAAAAGCCTTAAGTTTCCACATCACTTCATAATTAATTAATTCACTTGTGATGAAATTATGTCTTTGGCTGTCCATGTTCACTTATTTTGTAGTTCCAGCTGAAAACAAAGGGCATCTGTCATTAAATGGGAACTCCGGCTGATTTTAACATAGAGCCCTGTTGTTGCTGAGCCCAAACTTTTTTCACCCCACGTACCACCTTCTATGTCCTGACTCAGCTCGCTAACCCCCAACATCCAACACATTAAAAAGTAACACATTCTATTGACGCATTCCAGGCATCATGTTTAATAACTACCTTATTACTTAGCCTACTATAGAGTCACCAATGATTTCCTTTAATGTCATGTTTACATATCATTATAACCCAATTCAAAATTATTTATTTATTCATGAAGTAATTACAAAAAGATCATTTTTAACACCTTTCAGCCATAGCCCTTTTCATCTGGTACCCCTTAGAAGTAGCTCCACAGTTTGGGAATCCCTGTTCTAGAGGCTAACACAGTCAGACCGCTACAAAGCTATGCTATGAGGGCAGATTTTAGACTGTTCATGTTTCTTAACAGACTTGTCATTACAAGTGCTTTGCGACATAAACAGGATCCGAAAACAACAAGGGTTCAGATGCAAAAACCTCTAAATCCGTCTGACCACTTTTCTTTTAAATGAGCATTTTGTATCAGACTCCTATAGGGCTTCACCTACAAATCAATATTTCAGACCAGGAAGAGAATGATATTCAGTGAGTTTTGAAGCTAAATTATTGAATTAACTTACACTATATGTGAAGAGCATTCACTCACCATCATTATCTCATTTTTGACAAAAGTGGATTTAGAGGCTTTTGCATCTGAACTCTTAGGAACTAGGAAACAATATTTGTTTAAGCAGTCACATACTGTACCTCTGTTTCCCTTGGTCGCTTCCTGTAGTCCAAAGTGAAGAAACTCACCAACCTCATCTTCTTCTTTTTATGTATGTTTGCTTAAATGTTTCATTATGTATTATCTCTTCAATTTATCCACATGAATGTGACACCGTTGGTTTCTATTCAGTCGAAGCTGTCTCTTTGGCCCTGAAAGGGGGGCGGGAACTTCAAAGTTCCTGGAAGTGCCGGTCTTACATATGCAGCTTGGACTTCCCTTGCTTGATCTAGGCACAATGTTAACATAGAGGCAGCTTTGTGGGTGGGATTCATGGCTGAAGCCAGTTGAGGCATTATTGATGTTATGGATGTTGGTTCCAGAGCTGAACTGCATAGCAGCTAAAAGCTGCTTCATCATGTTTAATTATAACAGCGGGTTTTACCAACAAGTATTTCTCCTGAGAGGTCTGGAAGGTGTGTACTGCTGAAGTGTGTCTGATAGTTCATTAGGCCCCGTTCCATTTAGTGACCAATAAACAAGCAGTAGCGCTTGCTGTGACATGCTGGAAGCTAGTGTAGGGATTTCAAGGGGTTAACTTATAGAATAGATGAACAAAGTATTTTATCCTGTTCTCTGATGTTAACATAGACGGTATACAACTTTGATCTGTCAAAAAATGCTCAGATGTTAGGAAGATGTGAGGAGCAATCAGATATTGAGGAAGAACCAGTCTCAAAAATTGAAATTAAATTTTTCTTACTGTCTTACTCATACACTAGAGTGACCAGATTTCCTAAAACCAAGGCACTTTGTGTGTGTAGAGTGTGTGTAGAGTGCGTGCATGTTTATGCCTAAAACACACACGCATAGTCTATTCTTTGTCTCCTGAACATTCCTCACCCATTATCCAGACATGCATGAAAACTCAGAAGGGAAATTGATATAGCCATAGGTTATTTAGAGAATGATGACTTTCTCTTCAGCATTGTCATAGCTAGCAATATAACTGCCAAAACAAAATATGAAGAGGCATTGCATCTTTGTTTACATACAGTGCCTATAGAAAGTCATCATACCCTTTTGAAATAGTTACTTTTTTTGTCTTACAGCCTGAAATCAAAACCCATTTAAAAAAAATCTTGTTCCAGTTGTATTCACAAATTTAGCTGTACAACATCAACATAATGGAAAAAGAAGTCAACAGTTCTGAAAATTAATAAAAAATTAAAAACTAGAATAACAGGGTTGGAAAAGTCATCATACCCCTGACTTAATACTTTGTAAAGCTTCCTTTTGCTTTCATTACAGCCATCAATCTGTTTGGATGTCTCTATTATAGCTTTGCACACCTAGATCGGGGAATATTTGCCCAATTTTCCGTGCAGAAATGTTAAAATTTAGTCAAATTCTGTAGGGAATGGCGATGGACTGCTCTCTTCAAGTCAATCCACAGATTTTCTAGAGGATTTAAGTCAGGGCTCTGACTTTGCCACTCAAGGATATTCACCATCCTATCCTTAAGCCACTGCTTTGTTCTTTTGGCAGTATGTTTAGGATCATTGTCGTTTTTGAAGGCGAATGACCTGCCCATCTTCAGTTGTCTAGGAGAGGGACACAGGTTTTCCTTAAGAATGTGGGTGTACTTGGCAGCATCCATTTTCCCTTCTATCCTGACCAATTGCCCAGTCCCTGCTGAAGAGAAACATCCCCAAAACATAATGTTGCCCCCACCATGCTTCACAGTAGGTATTTTCATATTTGACTAGGTGGTGCTATACATTAAATGAGTGGTTATGGGATGGGTTGACATGGCCCCTAGGCCCTACGGTTCTTGAGATATTCACAGAAAACTGTGTCCGGCCATCTACCGGCCAGTTGGTGTACACATATTACATATAAATTCATTTATTGTATGGTCTCCCATGAACAGAGTTCCACGATACTTAGTGTGCATTCAGAGGGTGTCATAATGATCCCACACTTCCAATTTCATGCAGTTTTGACCATGTCAGCCAGAGATACCTGCGATTACAACACCTCTTTTTTTGTAACTTTATTTTTAAGTTTTCACAGTACAATTATACACGCAACAACCCTGATCCCACCCACCCAAGGGTAAATACATACACATACACATGCAGACAAAAAAGTCTGCTACCTCTAAGGAAAAAATTAACATTTTGAGACACCCTATTAGTTTGTTAATGTCTATTTATAAATTAAGGTTTGTATGTTATAGCGTTGTTTTGTTTCCATTAGGCCATTGATTAAATTGGCATTGTTTTTATTATTGCGTATTATTCCATAGTTTTGTTATCATACAGTATAATTGATTGAATGTCTTTCTTGTTTAATTACTATTCTCCTATTTAGTCATTTTTTATATTCTTTGGCTTTGCTTATATTGACACTGTTTATTGTTTATGTTGCTATTCTCTTTAGTCGACACTACAGTCTGATCAAATGCTAAATTTAATTATTGTGTTGTTGTGTTGTAAATAATGCAATTGTACTTGTACTGCACCCATTGCCCCTCCAGTCCAATTGACATGTGTGCCATTGAGAATCAAGAGAAGGATAGATTATTTGTGAATTGTAGAGAAGGAATCCAGTTGTTATGAAATCTATTAGAGTATTTTAGATTTTCTAGGAGTAGAGAAGCAAGGACTTCTTTAACCCAACCCAGAAAGATTGGGAATTAGCAGACTTCCATTGCTGCAGAATAAGTCTCCTAACTACATGTTTGGGACGTAGAGATCTGAACCTCCCAGCTTTAACACCAAAGACAATCAATTTTATTTGTGAATGAATAATGTATCGGAAATGATAAATGTTTTCCTTAAAATACAGGGGTAATAAGTATTGGAACACCTATGCTAACTCTATGTTAAAATTCCCATAGTTCCCTTGGCCTTTTGAATTAAAATAGCCCCACATCACATATCCTTCACCATACGATTGGCATGGTTTTATTTGTTAGCCTATTAGGTTTGATTTGCATTGAGCTCAATGAGAATGAAAACAGTTATGACCCCTGTATTTAAGGTCATGCCCAGCACTGGCAAATCTCTGGACCAAGATATTTGAGGTTTTCACACATACAGTTACCCCAGTAAGTATTGGAACATATGCTAAAGTTGACTATAAAGAGGAATATAAAAGAGTGTTTTGGAATTTGATCTTAATGCCTTAAATAAAAAATGAGGAAATATCCAACCTTTAAGGACATCAATTTTCTTTGTGAATGAATAATGTATCGTAAATAAATAAATGTTTCCCTTTAACATATGCCCAATAGTAGCTAAGCCATGATGACATCTCAAACAATGTGGGTCAGTGTTTGGATAAATGGCAGCTTACCGATTGTTAAGGCCCCATTGAAGCCTCAACAAAAGAGTGTGTAGCATTTAATTGACCAATTGTTTGTTTATTTTGTTAGTCTAAAGACAGCGAAAACAAGGACACATGCAGGGGAGAGTCAGTGGTCAGTGTTGTAATGGGCTGTGTGTGTGTTGAGTGCAAAAAAAGATTCCTTCAGAGACAGGGAAGAGGCACCTTAAAAGCCTGCATACACCTGCGCGCCTGTGCGCTGCATTGACTCTAAAGAGCAGGAGACCACGCCTCCTGGAACGACAGGCAAGGTGAAAACAGTAGGCCTAGCCGGCCATCACACCGATCCCTAAAGAAATGAAGCCTGCAGTATCTTAAATTGGACCAGATAGTGTCTAAGGCACAGATATGAGGTATGGATTAAATCTAGGCTAGGTCTGTGCGAGAGTTGGACACCAAGGTCCTGTTCCCAGGTGCAATAGTCTTCTCTGTTGAAGGCATACTGAAATTCAGAATAATGTTGAATATGAAATAAATGTTGCCCTTAAAGGGATAATCCGGAGTGAAATGCACTTTAGATCAATTTTTCGGACTATTGGGAGTACATACGTTGAGTTGACACCAAAATCATGTCATTCGGATGTATTTTGAGAAAGTTCGAGCTCACCGTTTTTAGCCAAAACTCGTTAGCCTGGAGGTGACTCGGGCATGTCATTTCGCCGCTACAAAACGCTATTTTTATACCTCTTCTACTGTTCCAAACAACACTACACTTACGTGGTAGTGAGTAGAGGGTCCCTAAAGCCAAACCGAAGTATCCCCACGTCTTTATGTGGTCGGATAGAGAGTCCAGAATGAATTTAATCGAGTCAGTACCTTTCCGGAAATGTCGCTGTTGCAGCTAGCAACGTTTTCACAACACTTTACTAACATTTCCGGAAAGGTACGGACTCGATTAAATTCATTCTGGACTCTCTATCCGACCACATAAAGACGTGCGGATACTTCGGTTTGGCTTTAGGGAACCTCTACTCACTACCACGTAAGTGTAGTGTTGTTTGGAACAGTAGAAGAGGTATAAAAATAGCGTTTTGTAGCGGCGAAAGGACACGCCCCGGTCACTTCCAGGCTAACGAGTTTTGGCTAAAAACGGTGAGCGCGAACTTTCTCAAAATACATCCGAATGACATGATTTTGGTGTCAACTCAACGTATGTACTCCCAATAGTCCGAAAAATTGATCTAAAGTGCATTTCACTCCGGATTATCCCTTTAAGGGTTGGATCATGCCCAAGTATTCTGTCAAGTAAATCATTGTCAGGAAGATGTGGGAATGGGTAGTGTTCTCTGACAAAGCTGCGAGCCTGTGGATATCTGAAGAAATTAACCTGGGGTAGTGTAAATCCTTACGCAAAGTCTCAAAAGAAATAAAGGTGTTGATTAGAAGGAGAGTTGTTAGATTTTTTTGGAAAGGGAAATGCAAAGGTAATGGTGTTAGAGGACGTACCAATTTCCATGACAACCCAAGTAGGGCTTTGCCCTGTTCTAAATTATGTAATCCAATAGGGCAATTTGGAGAGGTTGGCTGCCCAGTAGAACATGAAGTTGAGAAGTGCACATCCCGCGGCCAAAGTTAGCAGATCCCTGCTCTAGCCCTAAACTGTCCAGTGCAGTTCTGACTATGTCCTTTGCAATCCATGACCTCACGTATGGAAAGTGGTTGAACCGGGTAAGCGGCGGGCTGACAAGGTGTTTTGTGAGTCTCATTTAGAAGTGCCCACTTCATTCACGCAGCTGCGTGAAAAATAGTACAACTTTTCGCCACAAGGTGGCAGTTTAAGTCCACTGTAGCATTGCCGGTAAACGGAGCAGCGGACTGCGAGCGGCAGAGGGGGAAAACTCCAGCTTCAGTGAGTAAAAGTCCTACCACTATCTGTGCTAACCATTCATTTAAACCAGCTGATTCTAATTAGCACAACTCGTCAGCTAGGTATGAGCAGCTAATTGATGAGATCACCTGTGCTAAGTACATGATCTGACTTTTTCTCACTGAAGCTGAAGTTTTCCACCTCTGGCAAGCGGCAGTGTGATTGATTCTGTAAGCCATTGATTACGATTAATTTTTTCATAGTGATACAGGAGGTGCCAGGTTCAATAAAAAAAAGGTTCCGAATTCAACGCTGGAGACTCAAATTAAGCCCTGGAGTCGTGAAGGAGTTAGTAGAGGAAATGAATGCCGGGCCGGATGAAAACCAGCACTCTTTGAAAACCTCCGATTAACAGCCTTGAAGAGGCTGCGTCAGTGTAGAACCGGAGGCGAATATGGAGCCGATTTCAGCATCGTCTTCTGGGGAGGAAGGGCATTAGCCATTCCTCTAAACATCCAGAGTTTTAAATCGGCAGGACCCTGGGCATGTAGCGCCATAATATCATATCTGCAGGAGATGGAGCTGATGCGGCACGGTTAGAAGTTGTGAAACGGAAGGGCGGCCCTATGGGAACAATTCACATAGCGAAATTGAGGTGGCCTAGGAGGGAGAGGACTTCTTGTTTGGTGTGAGATTGGGAGGTTAGAAATGTTCAGCGATGATGGGAAGTCGTCGGTAATGCGAGTATTTTCTTATGAGAGTGGAACTGCTCGTTTTGATTCTGATTCAGATTCAGATTCTGATTCTGATTGAGGAATACCTCGGTTAGCGGGGAACATAGGATGGAGATTTGGGGCGCTGGTGCTAGGGCTGGGAAGTCGGTGTTCGGGGTTGATCAATGGCCACTCAGCCGCGTCGTGGCTGGGACTGTTGCAGAGAAGACACGCTGGCTTAAACCCGAGGTACACGCGATTATGCAGGTCCATGTCATGCGCACCCCAGTAAGGGGTTTGGTTCCAGATGCTTCTTCTGGCGGCGCATTTAGCTTAAAATAGACGGTGGTATGTGTAAAAGTGAGCGCCTCCGTATGAGGCCAGCGAGAATGGACAGGTAGCTGGAGAAGACTGAACAAATGACTTTGGTGTAGGCTAGTTAGAAAAAGTTACAGTGAATTCTGCAAGAGACAAGATTTTTGTAGCCGGGCCGGAGGGTTTTAGGGACAGAGTTAATTCAACGTAACAAAATCCTGGTGGTGAGAAGGTATGAGGAGAGAGGGTAGAATGGTAGAAAGATCTACGTCTGCATCTGATACGATGAGGCTCCTGGTGGTCGACGAGACAGGTGGTGGCTCGATCGCTGATGCGTGAGGAGGCGGTGGCATGGCCTTTGCCGTGGCTAAAGTGCTGTGGCCTTTGCTGTGGCTGGGAAGCCGGAACAGGACGATATAATCCGAAGCCCTCGCTGAGTGCTGATAACCCTTGGTGACGGGCTGGTCTAATGCGGATCTGGGAATGGAATGAGGGGACGGGGGGAGGCGGCCATTGACGTGACCGGAAGGGGGCCGGGAAGTGGAAGGGGAAAGGAAAGAGGGTGAGGAGGGAGTAGCGACCGGATCTGGCTGAGAAACGGGGAGCTAACGAGGGGAACCCTCGAATGGAGGCCTCTATTGTGGGCCGTTGTGTGCTGTTCAGACGTGGCTCCGGGAATGGAAAGGAGAGGAGGAAAAAGGCGGTAGGGAGAGAGCAGTCGTCAGAATGACTGGAAGTGGTAGAGTTGGGGGAACCGGGCACTGGTTGGGGGGAGTGGACCGGGGAGAGAGTAGCGACGCTGTCGCTACCAGAACCGCCTGGAGGAATGGCGTCGGATCCAGCGGAACTGCTGCGGAAATGCTGCAGGAGAGAAGTTGCCGGAACAGCCTGAGCTGCTGACGTGGCTGTGGCTGTGGCTGGAGCGTTGGCGTGATACACTCTGGAGCGAGAGGTGTGGGAAGGCGCTGTCCAGTAGCCTATGCGAGGAGAATGGCGACGTGGCTGTGTGCTTCGCTCGGCTGTGTGGCCTGCTGAAGGATCCGCGATTGGATGCCAGTGGACAGGTCCAGTGGACGGGGTCAACGCCTTGCTGGCGCTGGATCTTGGAGCTGCCGCGAGACGAAGCTGCTGAGCCAGCTGAGCGGGAGACGCTGCCTCGGACGGGGGCGGGAGAGGAGTGCCTTCTGGGAACTAAATGGATTATTGTCGCCCAGCTGGGAGCCCTGGTTGTCGGCAGTTGGCTGGACGAAATTGTCCTCCAGATCGCTGGAAGGTGCGCAGATCTCCAGCTCCATTAGAGTAGCGTGTGACTGTGTTGCGTCTGACTACTAACTATGTTCAGTGGCAGAATCCTACGGGAATGCAAAACTCTGAATAATTTCACGAACGCCGGGCGTCTGGTTTAAGGAAAAGGAGGCTGGCTTAAATGCCCTTGCAGCGGGAGGCGGGTGAGTTAATTGCTGTCAATCATCCCTAAAGGCTCCTCCCAAATTTTGTTTAGAAAACATAATTTTGCGACATAGCACATAGCTAGATCTTTGGTCTACATTATTAAATTATAAATAATCTATTCATAATTGAGTTAACTGGTTTTGTTTTCGGCAGTGAAATGTTTTAGGTTTGTGAACAGAGAATGAATAATGATTTAAATTATATAACTGCATCCATTTGAACAGTTGCAGTTATTTGAACAGTTGCAAAGTAAGATGTTTTTGCTGGATATAAGGAACCGAAGCAATTACGTTGATGACATAAGTTGTCATCTGTCGACATATGGATTTTCCACAGTATTAATAGACACCACTAGTACATTTTAATTCTAAACACAACAGCAGTTACAGGCCAAAAGGCATGTTTCTTAACTGCAGCGCCCCCTAGAGGCCAAAGGTCACCAAATTTCTTGAGCATCCTCCTGATGGGGTCAGGAGTCCATAGGTGCCTCTCATGTAAAGTTTATACGTCCTCCCTCGCTCCTCGGGCCTCGATCCTCACTGATCTACATACAGAATGATGGGGCGTTAACAACGATAGTCTATCCCTTCGTCTATCTTTCTTTATGTTGATCAGTGAGGATCGAGGCCCGAGGAGTGAGGGATGAGTTTATACAACTTTACATGAGAGGCACCCCATGTACCAAGTTTGGTTTTAATACATGCAAGGGCTACTGAGATATGAGCTCACTTCCTGTTTTGCGACTTCGCCCTAAATTTCGATTGGCTGTTACTGGCGAACGATCATATTTCCGTAGAAGAAAAGCAAAATGTTGGTAAGGCATAGTCTGCAGATGCTCCGTGTCAAGTTTGGTGTTGGTCGGACAAAAGTTGGTGACATGAATCATGAGACTGTCCCCAATCAGTGTGCCAAATTTCACAACTTTTCATCAGCCAGTTTTATGGGGCTGCCATTGCTATGAAACACAGTAGGTGCCTTCGCAGCTTCGCTGCTTGGCCCCTAATAAGAACAAAGACAAACACAAGGGTGCTTTCGCAGCTAAGCTGCTTGGCCCCAACTACACAGCTAAAGTGGTTGGCTTCCTTCAAGAGCAAAAACATGGTGGTGGAATTCAGGAAGTCTAGGTCGCCTCTGTTACCAGTCTCGATCGAGGGGGTCAATGTGGAAGAAGTTCAGACCTACGTACAAATACCTGGGGCTGCATCAAGTCAGTAACCGGACTGGTCAGCAAACACTGATGCACTTTCCAGGAAGGGACAGAACAGGTTATATTTCCTGAGGGAGCTGAGGTCCTTTAACATGCAGCAAACTCCTGTTGATATTTTATCAGTCTTTCATTGCCAGTATTCTTTTCTATGTGTGCTGGGGAGGCAGCCCTAAGAGGAGGGGTTCTGGACGATTGGATAGGCTGGTGAGGAAAGCTGGCTCTGTGATTGGCGCTAAGATTGAGTCCCCATAATCAGTGACCTAGAACAAGCTGCTGTCAATCATGGACATTGGCCACCAGCATTTCCACAGCACATTCACCTGACTTTGGCTGTGTTCAGACTGCCAGCCAAAATCCGATTTTTAGCCCATTCAGATTTGTATCGGATGTCACTTTTGACAGTCTGAACAGTGACAGGTCACATGAAATCCGATTTTTGCGAAGGTAGTTTCATATCGCATTCGTATTGGATATGGACAGATGCGTCTCAGTCTGAACAGCTCCCAACACTCAGATCGGACTTGACTGTCCGTGACGTGACTTTACGTGCGTGACCACCCACCTATTTCGAGTTGTGGAGCAACGTTACGGCTATGTCTGACCATGTTATATTAAACGTGACAATAGTCAATGCTAAATAGAGCATTATACAGTCTCTGCTCTGTTTCTATGGAAGTTGCAAGAATCCACATTGTTCTATTAAATGCCGTTAAATAATTAAATAGCCTTCCAACAGTTTGAAGCGGAGCTTGCCACTGATTAGTTTCGGTTTCTGTCACACAAATGCGCACATGTATGCATGCATTCAATGATCACTCACCTAGTTGTATTGTTCTATGTTAAATCACACCAAATTAGCAAATATTTCCTCCTGACGGCAGAAATGTTTGTTTTCGTTGCTACAGCAACCTGTCAGATCTGTTACTAATGTGACCCAGTCTGAACAGAGCCATATCCGATTTGGACACTTGCTAAAGGCAGTGTGAACAGTCAGCCCTGATATGAGAAGGAATCAGATTTGAATCAGATTAGTCTGCAGTCTGAACGCAGCCTATGTTCAGTGGTCTTTTGAATTGACCTTTAACATAGCCACTTCCACAAAGCTCCCTCCTCACATTTTCTTTTGGTCCTAACTTGCCATGTACAGTATGTTCACAACCTTGCACATACAAACATTCTGAACACGGAAGCAGAACAAAGCTCCACATATTCTTCTTGACGCACAACCAACATTTGCACACTTGAGCATGTACTCTCGCACAAATGAATTTCACTCAGATACACACACACATACGCGCACACACACACACACACACACTCCCCTTCAACTCATTAGGTACTGTATATCTTACTTAATATAGATAATATAATATATAATATATATATATATCCCTCCTTCCCTCTCTCCCTGTCCTGTCTTTCAACTCCATCTCCCCCTCTGCCTTTTCCCTCTATAGTATAATAATTTATATCCCCATTGATATACTTATTAAAGAGACCCTATGCAACTTTTTCATAGTCATAAAATCGCTCAGAAATCGTTGTTTTGCTTGACTGACCAGTTTCGTCGAAAACAGTAATATTTCCTCCCGCCCCCAGTGTCCCTATCCGCTAATGCAACCTTGCAGTTTCTGCAGGAGACGATCGTCTGTTTACATCTGGAAGTCGTAAGGAACAAGAAGAACCACGCTTGCAATTTATATATTTATATATAGCCTATATATGTATAAATATACACGCTAAAGCTGTCGGGGAAGCTCTGCAGAGAAATATGCAAGCATAAACGAGCGAAAACGAAAAACGAAACGTAATTCGAGGGCTCGATTTTATGAAACGAGGGCATGATTTAATGAAAACGAATGCACGTTTTATACAAATCATGCTCACGTTTTTATCTAATCGTGCGCCCATTTTAAGAAAAACAGAAACGAGTGCACATTTTAGATTAGCGAGACCACGATGTAGTACTGTGAGCGCACGTTTAAGGAAAACGGGCGCACGATGTAATGAAACGAGAGCACGATTTAGTAAAACCAGAGCTCGATTTTGCAAAGTTGAGCGCACGTTTTCTGCCTTCCCAAAAAATATTGCCTTGAGCCTTTAAGGGCTCCGTACGAACGTTTAAACTATGTTTGCCATGGGTAGTGGACAAAAACACTAAAATAAAACAATAGCCTATAAATATCTGTAGTGCGTAATGGACACGGCTGGTCATTAAAAGTTATTTCAGCAATACGAACATTTCTCGTCGCACTATGCACGCAGTTCAACCTATTCAGTAGTAGACTAGGCCTACTGGTAAGAATAAAAACTACTTTTAGCCCTGGACCTGTAGAGGATTGTTTCCCCCAATAAACTGTGGGGAAACATATAAAAACTGACATGCGGTATGGTATCTAACTTAGGATGACTGCATGACATAGGGTTTCCCCCCAGCGCTTTAGGCGCGGCGTTGACAGTAGCCTAACACCTCCCGCATTGACTACGTCCCCGGAAAATAAATAAATAAAACCGCCCAAAGCCAGCAGTTTTCATAGATAAGTCCATTCTTCTCTGTCTCATTATTCGCGGACTAAGTGGAGCTAAATTAAGTTATTATTTTGCTGTCACTTCGTCTGTTTTATGGCCTAGAAGGTTGTATTTGGTATCTGTGGATAGCTCTAGCTCTCCTCTTTTATCTGACATGCAAGCCATATCTTTTTGACCAAGGTTTCACGAGTAAATCAAACGAAAGTAGCGGTAGCCGAAGCTATATGACATTCTTATTTGTTTGTCACTTCGTCTGTTTTATAACGATACGGGATCGATGTGTTTGGTATCAATGGAAAGCTCTGTTTCTCCTTTTTCATTTGATATGCGTGTCATGTCTGTGCGATGCCTGGTCCCGGAGTAATTCAAGTGAGAGCAGTGGCTGCGTGGGTGAACGCAGAGCAATATAGACTGTAAATAATGATATACATTGATTTAAATTCATGATTTTATTTTGTTTTCATACTTGATCGTACAGACACGTGTCTAGTCTCGTTGGAAAGCCCCGGTTCTGCTCTTTCATGCAATATAGGTCTCATCTCGCTGTGACAATGTAATAATCGCGGAGCAATGTAACAGAGAAGAATGGGTGTGTTTTTTGACGCACTTTGCGTCCGTCGGGTCCGTTAAATTGACTTGGAAAAAAATAGGATTTGTAAACTGTCGGAATGGGGGTACTAAAATGTGTCGGATTGGCAGCATGTCTAAATAGCAGCATGTCGAAATAGAGGCATGTCTAAATGGAAGCATGTCGTAGTGGTGGCATGTCTGAGTGGCAGCATGTAACCCTACTGCGCAAACAAAATGTGTGCTCGTAGGCTCTGCATTAAGTTGATTACGACTACGTGTTCATTAACTATTCTAGCAGGGGGAGGTGGTGGATTTAAAAGTAGCCTAGAGACTATTTTGGCGCAGGTTAATGCGTTGTCGCTGGTCGTCGAAATCATGCAGAATTGTAACGTTTTGTTCCAGCATTGTCAACAAAATGCAGCAGTGCAGCAGCACACACATGGCTCCGTGATCCAGCATTGTTGTTGTTCTGTCAAGGGTCAGGTGAGGTCAAGCGCGGGGGCTGGACTAGAGGTTCGAGGTGGGGCTATGTCGTCATAAAAACCCCAGATGTGCCTTTACACGGCAAAACGAAAACGGGGTTTTCAAAAACCTCCACCCTAGAAGCAGTTTTCAAAAAACATCATTTTCAGCCGCCAAAACGGCGTCGTCGTGTAAACGAAAGGCCTAACTGATAAAAAAAACCCTCAGTTTTTGAAAAAAACGTTGTCGTGTAAACAGCACCTTAAAGAGACCCTATGCAACTTTTTCATAGTCATAAAATCGCTTAGAAATCGTTGTTTTGCTTGACTGACCAGTTTTATCGAAAACAGTCACATTTTCTCCCACCCCTAGTGTCCCTATATCCGCTATTACAACCTTGCAACTTTCTGATGAACGATCGTCTGCTGTTTACATCTGGAAGTCAGAGACGCGTAAGGAACAAGAAGAACCACGCTTGCAATTTATATATTTATATATAGCCTATATATGTATAAATATACACGCTAAAGCTGTCGGGGAAGCTCTGCAGAGAAATATGCAAGCATAAAACGAGCGAAAATGAAAAACGAAACCGAAACCAGAGATGAAATCGCCAATCCTGCATTGTTCCTCTTTAAATCCTATGGAAAATATGTGGATTGACTTGGAGAGTAGTCCATCGCCATTCCCCACAGAATTTGACTGAATTGTAACAATTCTGCAAGGAAGATTGGGCAAATATCCCCCAACAGGTGTGCAAAGCTAATAGAGACATATCCAAACAGATTGATGGCTGTAAAGAAAGCAAAAGGAAGCTCTACAAAGTATTAAATCAGGGGTATGATGACTTTCCCAATCCTGTTATTCTAGCTTTTCATTTTTTATTAATTTTCAGAACTGTCGTCTTTTTTCATTATTTTGATGTTGTTCAGCTAAATTTGTAAATAAAACTTTAAATGGGTTTTGATTTCAAGCTGTAAGAAAAACCAATAACTATTTCAAAGGGGTTTGATGACTTTCTATAGGCACTGTATGTGAGTGCAGATGCATGTAGGCTATCCTCTGTTAGTCACAAAAAGGTTTTAGTAAAGCAAGCTTAAGTGGAACACTGTCTCTAAAGCAAAGATACCTTCAGATTATTAGAGTGCATGCAAATGCACTCTACTGTTATCCGACATCTTATTAGAGTGCATGAAAATGCACTCTACTGTTATCGATATATAAAGTTTTTGTGCATGCAATTCAGCTTCAACCGTTTAACGTAGAAACTTCATTCAAACTGCGCTGCGTAGGTCTTACTTAGGTGACTTCAGCTATGTATTTTTCAACTTTGTAACTTTTATACTTTTTGAACTATTAAATAAAAACTATTAAAATTCCCCCCATAGACTTAACATTATGATTATGACATCATAATAGGGCGATTAGAATCTTATGCCAGGTGGCCAGTCCAGCTGCAGCAGCTCTCTCTCTCAGGCTTTAAGCATACAATCTCATTAAGACTACAGATCCTGTTTCAAAGTTTTTTTAAAGTATATTTTTTGGGCTTTTATGCCTTTACTGATAGGACAGTAGAGAGAGACAGGAAGTGAGTGGGAGACAGCGTTGGGGTGGGATCCGGAAAGAACCACGGAGCGGGTTGCCGGCGTGCGGTGCAGGTGCCCCAGCCAGTCGCGCCATGGCTGGGGCCTCAAAAAGTTATTTGAGAGTTTGAGAGCGATCCATATTACCATCTGGATCCAGGAAGCGGTTATATTTTCCCTTGGTGGAGGTCTGCGCTCTCTGAGTGCTTTTCTAGTTGTTGTTGTTATCATCATCATTATTATTAATAATACTTACATTTCAGGTAGCCTACCTACACTTTAGTAGAGTAGTAGTAGAGTTACAAAAGCTATCTTGTATTGTAAAAACTATTTAAATATTTCACATTTCAGCTATTATGTTATGATAGCCAACAGCACTCCATACCCCCCATAAACACATTCATAAACTGAACACAAACACGCAGATGAACATGTGCACATACTCCGGAGTGAACACAGGCATCTCTGTGCCTGTCCCTCATCACACCTGAAGTCACATCCCTCTGACTGCCCTACCATCGCCATTGCCTTCGCCATCCCTATGACTGCCCTACCATCGCCTGCTGTGGTTCCCTGCCCGAGTCTTTGGCCCACGCATCCCAGCGACCCATCACTTTCCGAAATAACTAATGGATTACTAATGGACAATTTATTCCCTACACTGGACTATTTGAACTTTCATTGTCATTGTAACTTTCAAACTACAAATGACTGTACTGTAACTGACCCAAGGCAGATGGGTTGGGCCCTTGAGTCGTGGATCTGTCTGAGGTTTCTTCCTATATGTATCTCCAATTCTAGGGAGTTTTTCCTTGCCCCTGTTACTCATGGGCTCCCTTTGAATGTCTAACACTCTGTAAAGCGCCATGAGACATGTGTAATGTATTGGCGCTCTATAAGCGACATTAAATTGAAATTGAAATTGAACACACACATATAAAATCACACACTCTTACTGTAGCACACACACACACACACACAGGTAACCCCTCCTCCTCACACACACGCACACACACACACACACACACACACACACACACACACACACCATTACATCCCCCCACCCACACACACACTATTATGTCATACCCTCCTCACACACACACACACACACACACACGCATACTGCTAAGCTATACTGACCAAAATGTTATAAAGGCATCCTTAACAAGATTTGCTCTTGGGGTCCCCCTACAGTTGAGAAGTGCTATAATAGGTAAACTAAATATGCATATTTTTGCAACAAAGTATGAACATAATGCCAATATAATATAGAAAGTTGTTAGGTCACTAGGCTAATTGCCTATTGGGGGTCGCTCAGACAATGGCTGAAGTGCCATTGAGCCTATAGAAGCATCTTTATTTCTACTGCATGAGAGGCGTGATCAGTGGCCATAGTTCAAATGACTCCATACGCCTGGATAGTCCTTCAACCAATCAGACCAACAATCCGGTACGCCTGGTGGATAAGCCAGTTTGTGATTGGACCCGGCAAACGTGGACAGGAAGCAGGAGAGATGTGCAGGTTTTCAGCCTGAGCTGCAGAGCGAAATCCAAATTGCCGGCAGGTCAGGCAGGGTTTACCCAGCCTAAGTATCCACAGCAGTAGGTGACAATCCTCTTTTATGTCATCATTACAATGATATTATCCTATCAGAATTCAGCAGCAGCAGTAGCAAGGCATAACACCCAGACCTGCTCCCTCCCTGAGAACTGGTCATTATGAAGATACTTAATGCTTGCCACATTCTACCCCCCCCCCCCCCCCCCCCCCCCCGTAATATGGTTGCTTACTTATCATTGTTTAAGCTCAACCTGCTGCTGTCATAGGCTACTTGCTTACATATCATTGTTTAAGATCGACCTGATGCTGCCATAGGCTACCTGCAGTGTTACATACTGGTCAAGCTACTACATTTATTTAACTTTGCACAATTGGCACAAAACACTACACTACACACTACACTACACACTACAAAAATGAATGTAACATGCCAGTTGAATGTAAGAAGAATGTGATTTTGGTGATTTTTTTATACAGTACATTTACAGTATGTGATATTGTTCATATTCTTGTTTCATGTTGTTTGTTATGAAATGTTGCACTTTTCCAGACATTTATTGATGAAATTGGCTGTTTTTAAGCACAGTGGCCAAACATTTTAATCAGTATTATTACTGTCCAAATGTAGATCAACTTTTGTTGTTTGTTATTGTATTTTGCACAGGTTCAATTTTTAAAAAATGGGGAAAAAAAACGTTTATATTGCTGCAATGGATTTATAGCATTTTGTAAAAAAAAAAAATGGATTTATTGCGTTTTGAGAAAAAAATAATCTGTTTTTAAAATAAATCTTTAAATATTGAAATCTGGATTTGATTTTTTAATGTTATTATAACCAGATGCTATATGAAAGCTTGGAACAGAAATTAGTGGTTTTCATCATGCAATTTTCTTGCTTAAGAAAACACAGTTTTACTCAAATTGATCAAAATGGATTTATAGCGTTTTGGAACCAAACTCTTCAGTTGTCACTGGGCCAGTCTAATGACCCAAGGGGCTGATGATTGTTCTTCCTTTTTGTACCTCTGTGTATACGTCTTGTATGGGTTGTTTATGTTGTACTCTCTGCACTGTCTTGCTGTATTCTCTGTCATCTGTCCTGAGCCCTACACTAAAACAAATTTCAGGCGGTGTTCCATCATACTGGCAATAAAGCATTCACTTGACTTGACTTTGGTCTAATTGTTGGCCTTTTTTCAAAATAATACTTTGGGTTTAAAGGACGCATAACAACCTACTGTACATGTAATGCAGTTTCTCTGTATATCTAAAGTAGCTTGAAGGATTTCAGTTAGTCACACCATGGACTAGTTGGGTACTTAATCTCACATGGGCAAAGGTTCAGATAACATGAGGTCTGACATGATGTTCATTGATTGTGGCATAGTCCATCTATGTAAAGACTTCATAAAGTGAAGGGCATTAGGTCTAGGGTCAAGCTCCCATACAGTGCCTATGTCTACAGTCACATCCTAGGCACATGCCACTTCCATTAACACATTACCTGTCAACAGATTGAATACTCTCTGCTTATACTCACACAGCAACCCTCAATGCTGGTGGCATACATGACCTCTTCTCAGAGGTCAAGGTCTAGTCCACTTGAGGGTATACAAGGCTAAAGTGGGTAGAGAAATACTTCATGCCTTTTTTTCCATTCAATCGATGGTGCCACTTCACAAATGTAAAGTCGAAAAGTTTTATGTGAGTTGGTGAAGTCTATGTATCACTGACCAAAAATTATTGAAAGTAGAAAAACTAAAACTTTTATAAACAATAACACAGAGTTTACACAGGTTATGTTACACTGTCTTTTGTCTCACTGAGAGGAAAACTGCTCATCCACAGCCAATGAAAGCAGGCCATTCTCATGAATGGTATCCAGCTTCAAGTGCAGGCTACCGCTTCAGAAGATATTTTGAAAGTTTCAAAACGTTAGTTTATTAACAATATTCAAAACGTTTATTAACAAAGTGAGAGCCATCAGAGGAAGAGGCTATATGGTCAGTGTACTTCCACAACAAGATAGGTAACTCATAAGACACCAGTCAGAATGGTGACCGAAATCATTCTGAAATCATAGTATTATATAGGATATATATACCAACCAGTGCAATGCAGCTAATTGGTTCAAAATTCCATTCAAAATTGGACTAAATATTCAACAAACAAATATTTCAATTGCTCTATGATTTCATGATAAATGCTGGGATATTTCTTGTTTTACTAAAATCTTATCTTATTATGTATATATTGTTGTGTTATTCTGCTTTATTTGTTGTATCAATACATTTGTAAAGTTTTGTAAGAGGGAAAAGTGGCAAATACCTTAATTAGTATTAGGCTATAATCTTAATTATTTTAAGCAAGCCAACTATGAAGTTGCCAATTTTGCGGCATAAACTATTGTAATTTGGCGCTTACATGATGAAAATATGTGGAATGTCACAAATGTTCACCTTCAGGTTTACATGCAATTCAATATGACATTTATAAATGATTTTGGCCATTCAGAAATCTTTAGAATTATGCATAAGTTTGCATTGATTTAAAAGGCTGATGTGCTTCACAACTTTTTACTTCTGTGACCTGATTTAGCCAAGGTTTTTCTTTTTATCTTTCAGTATCAAAACCATTGTTGACATTGACAAAGTCTAATACTGCAACAAGTAACAACACTAATTTGTGCAGAGCTGTATTCATGCATTTTGTCAAGTCCATAATTTAGTAAAGTGGTGTGGAATAGGGACACTGCCCAAACATTGTTACACCTTGCACTATATATTTGATTTGAATGTTTAGTCTGATCTATGCCATCCCATTTTGTTCTATCGGTTAACTGTGATATCTGTCATTAGCAGTAGTAGTAGTAGTAGTAGTATGTCTTTATTATTATTAGTAGTAGTAGTAGTAGTAGTAGTAGTAGTAGCATCAGCAGCATTATGTTTTCATTCATCACACCAGAACTTCTATTTAGAATGCCATTTCATAGAATGTACTGAAGGCACATTGCTGTAGATAGTCAAAGATCATTAATTTCTACAACTCCCACAGCCTAAAATAAAGTCTTAAAATAGCGTCTTTTTTCATTTGATGTAGGCCATGCACAAGTTACTGACAGCTGTTTAGAAAGCCTGCACTCTAGGAATGGTAGTATTGGAAAATGTTTGTCCTATAACCTTATTGGAGAAATGTTTACAATTTCCAGAACTCTAATTTTCAGTTTTATACAAACATGTCAATGTCCATAGCCTAAATGTCTTGGCCAGAAAGCAGTAAAAATATAGATATATAGATAAATATCAGGAATGGAGGGGCTGCTCCTCAGACTTGTAGTTGAACTTGTAGTTCAGTTAACAGCTCCCCTTGCTGGTTGCCTTTTTTTTATCCCATTCAGTATGATATCCAAAGCTATCCATTTCAAGCCAAATGTAAAATGTTGAATCAAAATTCCCTTGGTCTCTCTGTTTCACTTGGTAAAGACAAGGCACCTTACATTAATTAAAAAAGAAATAAAAAACGGAAAACTTCTTCACTCCTTCATTGTCCAGTTTCCACAGTTAAGCTAATTCAGACCACTACAAAACTTTTTTTCTTCATTTGTATAAAGCATGCAGCTGTGATGGATAGGTTGTGGGCATCATCCCTCCAGCGTACTCCTCACCTGAGCTGAGGTGACATTTCCTGAAGGGTGTGTTGATCGTTTGAGGCAAAACAGGAAATGAAGAGTCCTAGGCCTGTCTGTCCAGCTTGATCCTATCGAGGGTTGGGGGAGGGGAGGGGAGGGGAGAGGAGGGGATGGGGGCTCTGCAGCTGCCCTCAGAAACGGGGTCACAGGTTCAAATCCCAGGTGCTGTGCCCTGCAGCAGGGCACTTCCAGTCTAAACAGTGTAAATGACTTTCAGGAATGCAAACTTGCACCCCAGATCAAAAGACAACTACCTGTCTGCTAACTTACTAGGCTCATCCAACTTGTCAGTATACCCATTTAATCACTGTTCTTTATTGATATCATTATTTTTGTGTATTGGAATATTTGCAGTGACATTCAGAAACAGTAACCTTGTGCTGCTTGTAAATGTAAATCATTGTAAAGTGCTGTTTCCCATTTGATGGTGAAAAAAAATACACAGAGCATATAATGCATAATGGGTACAGTATATACTGTATGCCTGCAGAAGATGCAGAAAAGTGTCACTACTTGAAGTATTTGATTTTTAATACAGACTTCACAAACTCTGAAGTAAAATAATATGTGTAATTTCAGTGAGTAAATGCATGTGTGTGACTAATGTTATGATAGGACAATTATTTCATTCTTCAGCATAAGCAAAGACACCCTTCATAGGACACATCAGTATGCAGACAGGTTTTGTGAATGAGATCTATTGTGTATCATGCCCCAACATTCTTGATATTTTTAATTTAATTTCCATGTCTTTCATTTGTCTTATTTCATTATTTCCCTTTTCTAACAAATGGAACATAATGGAGAAATGTCATTTTCTGCATAGCATCACAATCTCTGTATAACATCATCTCTGTGCCTGAGCAGAAATCTCAATGCGGGATAATGAGATAAATATGCCTAATTGAGGCCAAGTGAACTTTCTTTATCTGCACTACAGTCAACAAATGTAAAGTAAATGAGATAATTAGAATGGAGCTGTCTTCCCCAGTGAATTTTGAGTGGTGTGTCATGCTGGGCGAGAGATCAGCCTGACACGCACCATTCTATTAAAGCACATTATCAGGTCATTCATTTGTGATTCAAATCTCTGAAAGCCTAAATAAATTTCGGTAGAATGATGTTACTCAGGCCTTCTGTTTGGTACAGTATGAAGTCAGATGTTATATCCTATCCACCTAATGCATGTATCCATTCATATTCTGCACACCTCTGACACCCATCCTGCTAAACACCAAGCCAGAAATACTTTGCTAGAGCTATATGTAGTTACTGTAGCATTTCACAACTACATTGTTTTTGGATGTAAACGTCACTTTCTCATCATTCTTAAAAGTCATGATGTTGGTTGTGGAGGGAGCGGTAGCAGACAAAACAAGATAGGCTATAAGCCTATACATCATGAGAAATCCAGCACAAAAGCCAAAAATCTTGATATCTCTTCTGCAGAGCCACTACAGGCCTCTTTCCGTGAAAGATGAAAATTGCATTCTTCGTTATTCTTTGGCAATTTCCTAAAGGGCATTCTCCCTGGTCATTGGCATGGCCTGCTGCACTGATGAGCATGGACTGCTTAACACCCAAGGGAGGCCTTGTCCTAATTACTCCATTGTGCCTGACAGAATCCCCTTAATTACAAACTTCATTAGCTCATTGGTCCTTGTTTTTCTTTTGAAAAGGGTGGCTGGGCTGGGGGATGGTGTTCCATTGAGAGGATAAAAAAGTAGTTGATATTTTAGCACCTTTTTCTCTGTATGCAATCTTATTCCTGGTTTTCGCTCCCTTCTCTACAGGAAAATGTTAAGACCTCAGTCTGCAATCTAATTAGGCTCACGGTGTGAATCAGACACTTTTTAACAAGCCTCTGGAGCCCTGTAAAAGGACAGCGAGTTGCGAGGTTGGAGAGCAAGAGCGTATCAAACACTCACACACTCACTCACACACGAGCATAAACACACTAGCTTTCATGTGAGAAATGACCTGCTTTGCTTGGTATTTGCCTTCAAATATAACAACTTGAACACCAATATAACAACCGTTTTCAGTCTGCTGTCTAAGATGAAACCAATGCACACACCATTTATCAGTTTGCTGAGTAAAATGAAGATCTAGAATGCTGTCGTCACTGACAGAGGACCGTTATTTGAGGAAGTATACACTCAAATGTAGGAATTGCTCCTCACTCTCATAGTGCAATATTCATGTTGATTGCAATGTTGAATAGGCCTATTCTGTAAGTTACGCAGTAGATAACTTCCATTGAAGCTTGAACAAACATACAGAAGCAGTGGAACATAACATGGAATAGAGCATAGCTTTAAATTCAGGAAATTATATATATTTACACTTCTTTTGTGCAGGTAAACCTACTAGAGTGATAATTATATTTGGAGAGATTGATGAGAAATTAAATCTTTTTGAGGTCATCTCAGTCCATACTTCATGTGGTTGGGGAGGTATACAGGCTACTTTCTTTATATGAACAAACGGAATGGTTCAGTTCTAACAAAAATAATTGTTTATCTTGGTTTAGTTTATCGAGTTTTTGGTGGTTTGTGTCACCTACTTAAATGTGTTTGTTCAATTGTTCAATTTGTTGGTATTGTATTTTAGAGAACATGACATGTCCAAAGTGCTGCTTGACAGTGTTGACTGTTGTTTAGTGAGCAATTTTGGAAACGATGGTAAAATCTTCACAAATAACTAAATATGTTTTACATTTAACACCAGACATAAAGGTAGAAGGTTCTTGATATTTGAACTCAGCTAATATATCACACCCTTTGCCCCTGAAGGGACTTGCTGATGGGCTGGAATTGTTTATGGCTTGGTGTGACTGTTTGTACACCATTAGGAATATAGCCTACTGCATGGGCAGCTAAACACAAAGAGGAATTCAGCCAAGAGGGGTTTGACTAAATGTGTATTGGATTAAAATAACTGATGTACATTTTGTGTGTGTGTGCGTTCATATATTTAATTTGACAGCTTCATCATCATCTTGATGTAATATAATATGCTTGAATGTAGCAGAATGTAGCAGACAAAACAATAAATAAAGTGATGCTAAATTAGGCTGAAAAAAAAGTAAAAAGTAAATAAAAGTTCTAAAACATCTATGTATAGGAACACATTTCCTAAGTGATGCCAGAGTCTGTAGAGCTTTCCTGTGATTAGAGAGAGCGCAGCACAGGTGAAGAGGAAGCCTCTGTCATGGGCGATATTATTCTGTCAGTGCTTACAATGGATATTTGGTTAGTGGCACATTCAAGCAAGTGATGGCACTGTGGATGTAGCCTACTACAACACCAGATGTAGAATCATGCTCTTAATCCTTCAGGGACAAGAGACCCAGTGCAAACAAGTAAAAGAGGAGTGCTCTCTCAAAGTTGCAGACCATGGGCTACATTCATGCATCTTCCCCAACGCCATGTAGGCCTACATAATGGCTCCAAGGACTACCCCCAAGTGGTTCTGAGTTTGCTTCCATCATGCTGTTTTCCTGACCTTGCCTTGACTTGAAATATCAGATGTGATATAAAGAAAATAGACACAGCATGTATAGCATGCCATTTAAAAGCAGGCCTGCGTCTGATTTAGGCCTAGGTCTACAGTAGCATAGTCATCCGCCATACCGTTGGAAATGTATTCCCCCATATTGCTTCGTGCAGCAGTTGAACTGTCCAACGTGTTTAGAAAATCAGTGAAAATGGATCGGTAAATATCCTGAAGGATATTCCGTTTGTATTTTACATTTAATAAGCGAATGAGCACTCATTCATACAGTGGGGCACAAACGGCGTCAATAAAAGGTATTGGAAAGTAGCTTATAGCCTAACCTAGATAAATTATGTTAGATCAATGAATGACCTGGTTGTTTGTGCCGCTACAAACAAAATAGGCTGCAGTTATTAATAAGATATAAAATTGTCTGTGTAGGCCTACATTAAAGCTACAAGTAACCTACACTGTAACTTTCTAGCAGTAGCCTATAGGCTAGGCTATACTGACTGAAGCGGTGCATGTGTCCTATGTTGGGAATTATTAGGCCTTGCTCTTCGTTTGAAAGTAGGCTATTAGATGGATTCAGCAGGCTATCTTTTTCATGGTGTAGGCCTATTGGCTAAAATATCTTTAGCCTTTTTGTTTGTTGTTGTTGAGGATGATAGCATGACCATAGGCCTCAATGACTTGAGGACAAAACAAGAATGTCATAAAATGATTATAGCCTATTTGCCTACTCTAATTGATAGCCCATAATGTTAATAAAATGGAAATATGACACCCAAACATGAAGTAGGCCTAGTGTGCAATCCGTATTGTGTGACATAACCGACCAAACTGGTTAATTAGGCAAGACTTTAAAGCTGCGTAACGCACGACAACAAGGGATTGGGGTTGAACACTCCTACCTTGACAATGCCGGGGCAAAAAAAATAGACTTGGCTGCAGCCTTCGATCATCCATGAGCTTTCTTGATTTAGGCTACAGTTATCCAGGAGTGCCTACTTCCTCGCTCCAGACATCACGCAAGCTCACCTTTTTCCAATAAAACAATGATCTAATAGGCAGACAAATTAGCCTACAAATTCAACAACCACCACTCTTTATATCAATATTTCGTCTAGATGTAATTGCAGTTATCCCACAGTCTCAAAAGAGCTACATTGAGGGACGTTCTCCAATAGTGAAATAGCCTATAGCCTACAAAGAGAGAGAGAGAGAGAGAGAGAGAGAGAGAGAGAGAGAGAGAAAGAGAGAGAGAGAGAGAGAGAGATACAATAATAATAATAATAATAATAATAGGCTAATAACTCATAGGCTAAATAAATAGAGGAAAATTCTGTTAAAAGAGTCTGTTCTTATTTTGCGAATATCAAATCTAGGCTACATGACTTTGGCTAATATTAAGGGGTTTTAAACCTAGCCTACTCAATGTTAAGGGGAAAGGTGCGAAAAAGCAACTGCCTTAACAGGCTGGTCTGTCGACCGCAGAATTCGGCATAGGCATAATACGCCTATGAATCAGGATGACTAGGCTACAAGATCAGTCTACAACGGGATAGCATTATTTTGTCGTTTTTACTCATAATTCAGTCACCATTATTTCAATTAGACTAAAGCTTAAACAAGTCGTATTTGCCCAGACAGCAGGCTATTAACCCTGTGTGGGTGGGTGTTACGGTAGGCTACTGTGGTTGTGGCCAAACATGCCATAGGCCTATAGCCTATATTTCAACAAACGACTCCCCGTGCCGACAAAATCACACAGATGATCTCATTATATTTTCATATTTTGTGGTGGCGTAAGCAATAATCGACACAAGGAAATGCATCCGTTTGGTTGAGACAATGGAATGTTTAATTCATTATTGTAGCCTAAGCCATTTAGTGGTTCATTATATGATAATTGCTCATTAGTCCTGTGTATTTATCGCTTTTCCTTATGTTAAAAGCACGGGAGCTGTGTGCAGCTCATTCTCTCGTTTCCAAGATCAGTTTCAGAAGTAATTTGTGTAACAGGATAGATCAAGTTTGTTGTGACGTCAGATTGGCCAGCGCTCAAGTCAACTTGCTTAGTTGGTAAAGACAACAGTAAGCACCTGCTATGCCTATTGGAAGTAGCCTACTATGCAGGAATTAAATGCCCTATAGCCTACATGTTCACGTAGAGTATCCTATTAGGCTGTAAAATGACCTACATATCTGGGTATTGCAAAGGCGCAGGGCTGAACGCCAGCTGCTAAAGGTTTGATCCCGGTTGAAGCAAGGAACAATTAGCCTAGGTTTCATAGGCTATTGTTGTTTTTAGAATTATGCCCATGGAGTAATTTCTTAGGAAAACAGACCATGCCCAAAATCAGGGGTCACAAGAGTTGCCTACGAGCAGGTTCATTCGAGCAGGTGTGAGTCTAGTCTCTGTGATAGGCCTAATGCGTCACGACGGCCATCTCATGGTTAGTGCGCATTCTGCGAAACTTCACATTAATGAAATCATGGGGCGTAATTAAAGCGGGTAATTGCAGATTAGGGGGTTCGGGTCAATTGGGTTATTTGATACGATGACATTTTAAATTAAAGGTAGGCCTATCTTAACATAATAATTTAACACAGTAGCCTAAAAGAGGACTAGGCCTAGATGTTAAGGACATTTTGGGCCTATATAAATATGGGCTAAAATCTAAGGTTTCAATTTGTGGAGTTTAGTAACCGATTTAAGGATTAGTCTATCCGATTTTTCAGGATCTTGTGATTGATCACTCTCTCACTCCTTCAGTGTCGTAGTAAAATGTTTGTATTCCACGTAGGCCTTGAACAAGTTATCACAGCATGGGGTCACTTGAACAGGTCAAAAGTTCTTTAGTAGGTCACTCAATTTTCAAAGCGCAGCATGCTTGTCTAAAAAAATAAATCGATTGATATATGGGGTCGAACTCACTAGAGCACCACTCACCGCCACGACCTTGAACGAAGGAAACAGTTTCAGCACTTGACGACAGGGAACTCACAGCATAGGTCGACATACCGTCGCAATGAGCCTCTCAGGAGAGATTGAATGCTTGCCGGAGTCGGTATAGCCCCTATACATAAGTTTCGTTCATCTTATCAGTAAAAATGTCTCATCGTCCACCAGTAGGCTAAACATGTTAGCCTAATCATTGGGCTATTAGGCCTATAATAGGCTACTAAAAATAAGAGAACAGTGTGCCTAAAACTTCCACACTTCAATTGGAAAACCTGAAATCGGTCTATAAATTCCCATAGGCTGTGTAGCTTAGTGTGTTCTTTTAACAATAGAAAATGGGGAAAATTCTAACCAGACAACAGCATAATTCTCGCAAAAAGCCTAACTGTCTGATAGCGAATTATGCCGTCAATGTCCAATTGAAGCGGTCAGACAACTGTCCTTTTCAATATTGTCATGAATAGAATTGTAGGTTCGAGTGAAACAAATATTTTTATTTCGGCTAATTCAATCACATTATCTGTCATTAAAAGAAAACACATGCGCTAAAATTTGAAGTGTTAAATTAATGAAAAGGGATTGCACTAATGAAGGGGCAGGCATATTTCGAGCCACGACCGAGGGAGAAAGTGCGCCAAATTTGTTTGCAGCGGATCAAGGCTCACCGCCTTCACTGCACTTTCTTTATCTAAATTCCAACTTGAAAAGATATAATTATCTAGTTTGAACAGGACTGCTATCAAATCCTTCTTTAGGCTGGATAGGGAAAAGCTCGAGTGGATTGCGGGCTCTGAGCCGCTCGGTGTTGCCCGAGATAGGAGTAATGAAGTTGTGGAGTCCGGAGATACAAAGGGCATTAACCTCATTAGCATGAAACCTTTTCTTCTAACTATTGTGGGACCCTTTCAGCCTTCTAATCCCCCCTTTTCAAAGCTGGGTTTGTAATAAAGCTTTTAGGGGGTTTTCAAAGCTAATGGTATTCTCTAAGGATTTTTTTTCATTGCTGTTAGTCTTGACCGTTTAAAAATTCCCTATCCGAGTGAGTCTACAGACCTATGCATAGAAAGCACCATGAAGCTTACAGAGAGTATAGAAAATTACACACGTTTCACCTTAAATGTCGGAGCTATGTTTTAATGAATAAGTCACAGCCCTAAGCTATCAAATCATATGTGTGTCTCCTTCACATTTCTAGGCCGGTTTAGTCCTTGGTCGGGAGATTTTTCATTATGTTTTGCAAAACAGTGGTCTAGCCCATTCTAATTTCAATTTATGAGAAATTTATGAGAAATGTTCTGCTAAAATGTGCCCATTGCTATGCCAATCTTCAGCACAGAATTTAAGACAATATTCGCACACGCTAATTCCCTTATGAGGGCACGCACGCCCGCACACACACGCGTGCGTGCGCGCGTACTATCAGTGAATACACATCCGAACCGTAGCTGCTGGAGACAAGGCTTTAGACAAAGCTCCTATTTTGCGGCACATTGCAACCTTCCCTTATCACGTTGTGAACGGTAGTCAGATTGTACAAAATTATGTCCAACCAGACCCCTTTGGATCCACGGATTATGAGATTAAAGTGGACCACTGGGCAATGCATCCCCTTTCCCCTCATATTACTCGTATGATAATTGCCTAAACTGATTTGCACTTTCACAAAAGCGCATTGGTCTCTTTGTAGCACGAACAGGCCAGACGCAGCTCTTCTATCAATTGACAAACTGATTAATGCAGACTGAGAGGCAAATACAGACTCGGGAAAATAGCCACTTCCTGTCGGGAAAATTCCCGATATAGGCCATTTTAAAACAAGATTCTTCACGTTTAACCTACATCAACACTTCCTCGGAATACTGAAAGAAGACATCAAATGTAGGCCTACTGTCCACTCATGTCATAAAAAAATATTCCAAATGCACGGTAAGGAACCTGTTTCCCAAAGCAAGGAACAAAATATTTGAAGCAGCAACCTTAGCCAAACCATTCACATGTAATACACCGTACCCTTTATGCAGCGTTCGGCCAGAACTATCCACAAAACTAAAATTCAGAAGTAAAAGAGGCATCCGAAATGAGCGTTTTATCGCATTTCTCTTATAGTCTGGGAATCATACTGATAAAACTTTATTGACAAAATATTGACAATTACATACTTCTTGGAAGTATAGTCTTTGATAAAATTGTAGCAAATATAACACAAACACAAATTATTTACATTCTGCTAAAATAAGATTCAACAGAAACATTATTCTTAGTGTCTTTATACACGGATTATGCTCAGTGCTTTAGTTTTGCTGCCCAGGCGTTCTTAATTCAGCTCTTAGGCTATGTGGCAATTTTTGCTACCATTACGCTCGGAGATTCTGCACACATTCAATCGATCTTTCGGTTCAAGGAATGTCCTGGATTGGTTAATTGTAGGCTAGGTAACTTTATCTGTGAGATAGTAAACCTTAAATTTAGTTCATCCGTTACATCTTGACAACACTAATGCAGCACTGCTACTTCGTCTCACAATCACTTTAACACGAGGATCAAAATTCAAGACGCCACATTTAAAATAAGGAAGAAACAACATCTTTGAAATGAAAACTTGTTAAAGCAAAGATCTGTTTATGGAAAGAAAGTGTCAAGTTAAATTATCTACCAAAATACTTTCGTCTACCATGCAATTCAAGTTTTACAAAAAAGTATTTTGGTATTTTGGTGTGGGAACTTAGTCTTTGTGTGCATACAGGCCATATAAACATTCCGATTGCAAATGTTTACGGCCAACTGGAGCTATGTTGTGTGTGGAATAGTGGTCATTGATGCTGGGGAGGGAGAATGCGATAGGCTACCTCTCGAACACCTTGCCCTTGCAAAGTAGAATAGGCTATTAACAGTTTCGTAGCAATGACAGTCACCAATTACATCTCAAACACTCAAGCTGCCAATCTCCGAAAAGCGAAAGGTGAACATTGCCTTTACCCTCTTTCAGTTTCTTTCTCTCTGTACACAGAATCCTTATCCGTGTCATCCTTTACGCCACGCTGCTGTCCCGGATTCAAATATTTAAAGTCTCTCAATCGTCTGATGTGACATCAATTTCCTCCGGGCTCCCTTGTTTAGTTGCCAGTCTCCATCGGTTAATATGATGCGTTCCCTTCTTTTTCTGCTGTGAATCCGAACCCTCCTCCTCCAGTTTCTGTCGTTTGAATTTAGTTCTTCTATTCTGGAACCAAACTTTCACCTATAATATATATATATGTATACACTATTAAATAGATATAACAAACATAAAAAAAACTTGCAACAAGCAGTTAGTTTTGAGACACGCAATTGTAACAGTTCTGAAATAACAACTGATCTAATAACTATATTTGCAAGCATAGAAATACATAATTAGCGGACGCAGCCTATCCGTTATGAGAGATTGAAGCCTATTAAATGAACTTACAAGCAATGAGATGGAAATCACGAACTATGCAGCCATTAACGATAGGCTAAAATAAAACACCAACGACCTTCAAGCAAGCCTTTAAAAAAAACAATATAGGATAGGATAACAAATATGCCCTATCGCTAGGCCTATACATTTCTCTTTGGGCATCCGATCATTCGCTGCATTTAGGTTAACCCCAAATCAGTAGTCTACATGCTATCTCGCAGAATGACTGAAGGGTTTAATATAGCCTAGATCTACATTTGCGGTGTGTCAGTTGAGTGGGTTTTCAGGGTAGCCTAAGCTATGCGTACCCAAGTTCACTGCTGATCTCTTGAAACAAAACGTTTTATGATCAAGTCACTGACCCAGCGCAATTTCACAAAATTCCGACAATTCCATGGAAATAGCCCGGCTATTGTAAGGGTTAGTGAGAAACGCGTTTCATACTTCCGAGAGATGTGAGTTATTCAACAAGTAACTGTCTAAGGGTTTTGTAATATGCTCTATAGGCCTACCTCAGCCGGCTATTGAGATCACCGACGTAGAGGACCTTGAACTTGGATTTGATCCAATCCCATTTAAGAAGAGCCTTATGCATCGTTGTGTTTCAAATTGGCCTAGGCATAATAATGTAAAACACGGCCTAAGTGGCATATTTCAGGACATATATTGCTGATGGTTGCTCGCATAGCCTAGGCTATAACCCAGGACTCATTGTGACATGGGTGTCACAACCTAATTCAGTGCCCTGGATATTACTTGGAAGGGTTTCCCCCATAGGCTATATTCCATAGTGTTAATGTAGGCCTAAGAAAAAATGCGCTTCGGCTATAAAAAAAGATAGGCCTAAATAGACTAATATTTGGCCTTTGAGAGAATTTAAGTAAATTAGACTAAGCCGAGATCATTACACCTTTTTCTATAGGCCTTGGATTTTATGTTGTTATTATTTTTCTTAGCATGTATACAAGCCTAAAAAGTCTAAAATAGTACAGCCTGTTGACCCAGATGAAGTATTCTTATAGGCCCATTCGTTTTATATGTCTATAAAATAAAAACTATAGCCTAGGTACAGCGTAAAGCGAAGGATCTCATGCACATTATAGCCTACGTCGGCTGTGTCGATCTTCCATTCACAGCCAAGATCATGCTCTCCCCTTCGTGGTATTGATCTGTAGCCTAACAAAATGTCTAGCCTAAGTTGAAATAAAACAAGACACTGTCTTACCTGAGTTTCTGTGAGGCTAAGGCTGTGCGCAAGCTGTTTTCGTTCAGCACCGACCACGTAATGGTTTTTTTCAAAGGCGTGTTCGAGTCGCAAGAGCTGTGATGGAGAGAACGCAGTGCGAATTCTTTTGGGTTTTCTGGCCAATGCGTTGTGCAAGAGGAAGCTTTCCGGACTCGTTTCATTGCCTGCAAATAAAGACGGGGTTCAGTAGATGATCAGTCGTGCCATTCTCAAAATCTAACGTGCGTTCACAAGAGAAAGGAGGACACTATCGGAGCAACTTAGTAGCCGAATAAGTAGGCCAACTGCAATGAGCAATGGTCTTATAACTTAAGTTGCCAGCAGTTTATCGTGGGCCTAATATAGCCTAATTTAGAGTTTAATTTTGCTTCAAATCTTCACAGACACAATATGCTCTATGTTAAAGCCTATAGCCTATCAGTAGCCTACCTAGCTGATAGTCGAGTGAAAGGAATCACGAAAAACTGTGTGATTTAGGCTTAACATTGAAAAAAAATAGGCTGCAATCGCAACACATTATTTTATTTGTCAACCTATTCATTTAGGCCTATAACTAATAACTAATAACACACTAGGGGCCTGTAAACTATAGTTATAGTTATATAGCTATAACCTATGCTATATAGAGCAGAATTCAGCCTAGGTCATAGCCTTGACAGATGTTTAAAACGACCCTTGGAACTTTCTCATGTCGAGGCCTTTGGTAGCCTACGGTAGTATATTTCAGGCTGTACAGCTAGGCCTACATTGGCTACAATAAAAATCCTACTATATCCTACTATTCTGAATCCAGTAGCCTACTTTAACAGTACGCCTTGCGAAGTCAACTGCCGAGGTTTTAATGAATTATCAAAACTTCCTGAAAATAAATTAGGCTATTATTTTCATGCAATTGCCCTCTCCAGTTAAATGTAAAACGAAATTAGACGAATCACACAAAATCAATTGGAGATAGGCTAGATTAGTCTGCAATTGGAATTTAATCTCAAAATAGCCTACTGTCAAATTCTCACAATTTATGTGGCCAGATTATAATATGCAGGCTATATGATCTTTCCCAAATTATTTTTAATGGACCTGATGCTCTGAACTAGACAAATATAGTCATCAGCATTGTCACAATTATTTCTATGTCGATGTCAACCTGAAGCGAGCAGAGTTAGCCTAATAGTTCCATGCACATCGCTGAATATAAATCATGTTCAGCGTGTGACTGTATAAGCTAGGTTACATGAAATATTGACTGATATCCTATTTGAAATTCTATTTAAAAAATGTAAAAACAAACATGACAATCTCTCCGAGCTGACTATTTTACTATTAACAACCAATAAGGCACTTATAGCCTATAAAGTCCAAAAAGAACAAGGAAGCAATGAAATGGGCTATACATCGACAACTCAAGATATCCTGTTAAAGTTATTGGTATCATAGAACCATGTTAAATTAGACAATTAAAACTAATGTTCCTGTCGCCATAGCCTGGTTTGTGGTAGACCATACCAAAAGGAAAACAAGTATTCATCAACCCTTTTTTCAAGACAATTATTTTTCAACAGCTAATATTTTGCTTTATGAATAAAAAAAAAAATATGTGTCCATTGTGCACAGACATAAATATAGGCTAAATCGCAAACCTACCTTGGAATCTGTGACCCAAATATCTGTATCTATGTATCAACCACGGATAGAAAGTTGAGGGATCCCTTTGCTGGCTGGCGAAAAGAGGATGCGGGCCATGCGAAGATGAAAGCGGATGTGCTGCTAAAGCATGTGGAGGAGGAACGGGATGAACTGAGACAGCGGAGTTTGGAGGATGGGAAACCGCTTCAGTAAATACCAGGTCCGGATTCGAGTAGACACCTCGGCCGCCGGAGTGAAAGCCGTTTAAAAAAGGGTTTATCTGACTCGAGTTTGCGTAACTGAGAGCCGCTGGTCGTATGGGCTCCTCGGATCTCGACGACGGCAAAGGATTATCCTTTGCCACCAATGATTCTATAGTAAAACACCTCTTCGGTGTGGGTTGAAACATTGTGAAACCAGTCAATATTCTCCAGTTTAGTGAAAGCCGTGCTGGGGTTCCCGCTCAGAAATACTCCACACCCTAAAGTGAAGTTCTTACAACAATAAATAACTTTAAAATGGTGGACGCAGCCCTTTGAAACCCCCTGAAAAGAAGACAAAACCGCGACTTGTCAACTAAAAAAAGTAGTCGACGTCTCCAGACAATCCATGGATGCGATCGGTTCCCAGCCAGTTGTGTTAGAGATTTGTTAGTTCATGAGCCTAATTAGCGCCAGAGTCATATAAACAGCTTCCTCTGAAGCCTGTAATGGCTTGGTGATTGGTCGTTGCAACTCGCCTTAAGCTTGAGGGTAGAGTCTTTAAGTGCGTCAACAGAAACGAGCAGAGAGGCGGATTCAAGCTCAACGGAACGGATTCGTCCAGGACTGGAGCTGCGGGGGCATTTACATTAACACATCGAGGAGCTCAAGGTACCATGAAGGCTATTTATGTCCGACGACAGACCCTCAAGACAAATTCTATTATGGGATTTGGCTAAAGCATTTGTTTAAATTTTGCAGATCACATCATAATTTAAATGACTAGATTGTTTGTCAATGTTTTGTTTTAGGCCATTGTTGCTTGCTCTAAATGTTCTAGGCTACTGTGAGAGAATTATATTTGGATTATGAAAAGTATAGCCTAAGTATCGCATTTGAAGTGTTTGTATCGTATTAAAAATCATGTGAATGGCACAAAAGTATCTTCTGTCTTTCTTGGCTATTTTGCGTCGCGCGTTATTTCTCGCGCTTTCTCATTTTGAGACAATTTAGTCTGCGATTAGTAGTAGCCTAGATAGGCCTATAGTTTTACCTTTATATTTTTGGAGATACCAAATGATCGATAACCTATGCTTTATTTCTGGTGTTTGTCTCATGAAGAAGAATAGGACTACTATTCCCATACATATCCTACTCGTGGAATTGGGAAAACTTAGCACTTGCCAGTGAAATACGTTTTGTTGGTTACGTCAAAACTCGTAGCCTACTTTTCAGCATATTTGATGCCATTAAAAAGTAATTTTCAATGGACCGTTATTAACAGGTACTGCCTAAATAATAATATTTTTGAAGGAGTGGTTATGCATTTGGCCATATAATTAATTTGCAAGATAATGGATGCGCGGACCATGAGAAATGGCCATGCGCGCAGTTTTCGCAGTGATGTAATTTCCCTCCCTCATAATTAGCAGGCAATGACAATGTAGCATGCATTACGTGCGAAAGCAGTCTACATTGTCACGAACACTCTAAACAATTCCAGAAATTTTATTCCAGAATCAGTCTAAATGTCAAATCTTAGGCTCGTAGTCTACTCTAGCCGCACGCCGTGGAACAGTTCCAAAGGGAGAAATGCGCGAGCCCGTAGCTTATTAGAGAGAAAAGGTCTGAGATTAACCACTAGGCTACCATAAAAGCGACCAATTAAATATGCCAGTTTGTCTATTCCTCTTCAATACAATAATGATATAGGGTGATTATTTTTTTGCTTCTATATACTTGTTCTTTGCTCTCACTCATTGAAACCACAACTTAGGCTACTTACGTCTTTGCAAGTCTAGACGCGGGCATATGACTACGAGGCTATAGGCCTACAACCGTAACAATAAAACCAATATGCAGAATAATGATAATAGCTAACAACAACAACAATGATATAATAATAATGATGATAATAATAATAATAATAATAATAATAATAATAATAATAATAATAATAATAATAATAGGCCTAATGATACTAGTAGCCTAATAAACTTTATGGTTATGGTTATGGAATTTGGCATACCCATTTGTCCAAGGCGACTTACAAATAAACAATACAGTTAAATTAACAGTGAATAGTTTTAAAAAGTTGGTAAGACTACATTAAGAATATAATTTATAGTAATGTCAAAGCAATAGCATAATGAATGCAAACACTGAAAATAAACAAATACCAAAATATACTAGGCTATAATATAAAACCATATATTTATAAGCCACGAGATATGGCTATGTGACCTGGTGGCCTAATAGTTCCGATCAAAGCAGAGCCTATTTGTAGGCATACAGTCTAATATTAGCCTATGTATGGGGACAAAATTATATGGCATATTTTAGCCAATGTTTATTTGCATGCAATGCTTATCTTATGCTCCTGCGTGTTTAGGCCTACTATGAAACCTTTTCGTTATCCCTAATTGCCGTAGAACAGGTTACCATTTAGGCTAAATAAACTAGGCTATTATCATTTAATGTAAGGTGGGCCATAGGGTAGATGAAACAATCATTTGGCGATTGGCCACAGACGCCGCCGAACTTGGCTCAAAACATGGCAAACAACTTGGAACAGCCTCTTTGGTTAAATGTCCTATATTTCCTTAAACACAAAGCCACAAAACCTTAAGTAGGCCTTATAGATTATCCTATCACATATTTTATCTGCCGATAAAACACTGAGTTTTAGGCTGCTAGGCTAATAAAATGAATACACAAATCTGTGATCTGCAATCACCAAGACGCATGAATCTCCTCTATGATTCTGAGAGCGCGCCAACAACAGGAACAACTGGCACATCAATCCCGGACAATCCCGGAGAAGAGCTACTTTGTAATTTGATCATGGAACTTAGTTGTCCTAGAAGTTAGCGCTTGGTGTTTTTCACATTATGCAAGTCTAGTCTAAAGTTTTAAAAAGCCTAATTAACAGCCTATCATGATGCAAAGTTTGGTCAGCTGCACTGTTGCCGAGATCGTTGTCAAGGTCATAGTTTCTGTAGTCGATACCAGTGCGTCACCTGCTGGCAAAGGTACAAATCACAGATGATCTCCATGTTGATATGAGCACAAGCCTACGCAGAAGTTTCGCCCGTTCGTCGCACAATATAGACTACACAAGCTTAATCCACCTTTTAATTGGATTTTCCCTCTCTCATCGCTTTCTCTAAGGGAGAGGCTAGTTTTAAAACAACTTGGCAATCGTCATTCATTTGAAAATAAAAATCCTTTGACTAGGCCAACATCAAAAGAATACATTGGGTAGTAGGCTAGGACTAGGCCTGTCTCTCACACCGCTCCAGTGCTTTTGTGACCTAGGCCTATGCAATTTCCCAATTTTGGAACCCTTTCTAGAAGACAGACCTGTCATATTTATTTTAAGTTCCTACTGCCAGTTTAAATAGGCATACTCAGACTAAAACTGCACAATTAATTTGATCACCATTCAAACGAATAGCCTACCAGAGCTAATTCATTACAGTTTATTGTGCGATATGGCTCTTCAAAAAAGATTCCCATATGGCATTTTCAACCAAAAGTTATTAAATAAACCTATTTCATTAGGCCAATGATTTCTGAAAATTGGTTTAGGCTACATATGCATTAAGCCTATTAACAAGGCCTCCAAAGTACTCAAATAAATAGATAAACAAACAAATTCCAGGCCAAAAGGGGACAGATTGGACCTCACCTTTGGGCCACTATATCCCCTTCAGTAATACTGTAGTAATAGGCCTACTAGATCTGTACGATGTCTATAGGCTGAGCAGTTCTATGTAGCCTAGTCCTTTAGAATATTAGCTACTATCATATTTTGTTTCACACAATAACAATCCTATAGTTCTTTTTCCATTTGTTTTCATCCAAGTGCTTCTATTTCTCTCTTCCTCATCTTTGCTGATAGCCTGACCTGACCAATGTTATCTTGTGAATGAATATGCCTAGGTTACCTAGGATGCAAATAATAGCCTAGGCATGTCTTTTCTGTCCTCCCCAACAAGCTTCCATCTCATGGACTTACTGTCATGTTCACTGTCTGTTTAAGCATTGATCCTTATGAAAATTATAATTTTAATTATGAAAAGCCTAATACTATAAGATGTATATGGCAATGTATTGTACTTTTATGATGTTCTGTATAGGCCTACCTCTATACCCCTACCCTCTATAATGTTCCTATAGTGGGCATAGTCTTCTAGTAGCCTACTTCTATAATAGCCCAGGCCTAGGCTATATCCCAAAATACTATACATTTCATGTAATCTATAATAGGCCTATAATATTCCTAACATTTTGTTCTAAAATACTTTCATCTTCCTGATGTTCCTGATGCTTTTTCGTAATGGGACATAGTCAGTGGAAATGGTGTGTGTTCTAGGCTACACAACTCTTAGGCTGCAAAGTCATTGGGACTGGACACTAGGTTGTATCATAAGGACACAGGCTAGCCTATTATGTGAAACTAATCTGGGCCTATACCTCAGTGGGCTAATGTTGTACGCTATTCCCTTGTTCGACTACGGAATTCTACCCGATTGGATAATCCGTAGGCGTCATGGTCCAAATGAATGGACGATATAGCCTAGTGTTTAGGGTGAAGTCAACAAAATTGCTGTACGTTTCACCTGCTATCCATTCGATTTTAGGCTACTCGTGTCATGAAGTTTGTCTGAAACCAAGACGCAAGTGCGCTCAGTTAACATTCTATTCCAATGGAAATCCATGCTGCGCTGTTTGTCTCATGCTTGGGGTTAAACTGGTCACTATGGCTATGCGAGGTTCGGTAACCGTCTGGAAACACGTTATTTGTGTGAAGTGTGCGGGCAAATGAGTGCAAATCCCATTGTTTGCATTTTTGTTGTTGGTTTTTAGGAATTTCGTGTAGTTCATATTTTGGACAGCCAGGCCGCACTTTAAGGTTAACTTATCCGAGCGATGTGTGGACATGAGAGAGGATTGTGGCCTACTTATTGCAGTTTTTCTCCTGCAGTTATTACATTTAGAAGCACTCATATAGCCTACCACGGCTACAGCGTCCTGGAAAACAGCCTAAATAAAACAATGCGATATAGTCCTTGTGCACAGCCTTTCTTGAGTCCTAAGCACTGATGTGCAGCGAGAGTATTATCATCGATATTGTGAAAAATCACCGCACACTGTAGCCTATACTTATTATTTTATTGGCGTGAGCAACGCGTTTCGCTGTTGCATCGTCAGATCCACTCTATATCTTCCGAGATATGGCCGTAGCCTACTTTTAACCTCAAGACGGGCAAATTGAAAGACGTGCGCTTCGCGCCCCCTCAATAAAATGACAAATTGGGCCCAGAATAGGCTAATTAAACGCTCACCGAATATAGGCTATTGACCAAATAATGGCCGACACATACTCACTCAACTATTTTGTCATTGCAAAATATCAGTAAAGAACTGTAGTAAAATTAAATTGGGCTTAAATGTTCTAGCCTACTTGGACGTGTAGCCCATCATTAGGTTTTTGTTATGTGATTTATTAATTTGCAGATCTTTGTGCAGATCATGCAAGATAAACTCGAACTGATGTTGGTAATGCGTAACCTGGGTACACTATAGGCTACTATGGTTTTACGCACGGGCCTTTACAAATCCATGACAGGGACGCACGCTAATCCAGTTGGTAGTCAAGGCAAGACGTTGATTTCTCTTCAGTCATTCCGTAAAACGCTTTTAAAAGTAAAGCTTCATGTTAGTCACTGTCCAGGTTTATATTTTGAATGATCTCACTACGGTAGCCAAAAACAGTCCGGCTCACCGTATAGGCCTCAGCCACATTTCTGAATGAGTGACGGACTAGGTAGGATGAACACAACTCATTACGCCATCGATGATGGTAGCCTACCCATTTTCTGACAGTGACGATGTAGCAAACACTGAGCTTGAATGACTGGCTACTTCTAATCACTTGGCGCCTAATATCTTCACAAGAGATGTACTATGAAAGCCCTCCGATTTTCCAATCTACAGTTGACCTCTTTTAGAAATACAGCGGTATTTCGAATTCTGTGGAGTAGGCTAGCCTACTATACATTTTCAGTTAAGCTAATTTTTGGTAACACTTTCATCTGAATGTATGATTGTAAATGCAGCAACTTTCACAAATATCTCACACATTTCTCAGCTTCCGAAAGCCATTAATCTACACGCACACTAATGACCTGCATGGAGTTGCAAACCTTGTCTGTCAAACACTGAACTTCTAAACAAAATACACATCACAATACTTTCAAAGTAGTCCATATGTCCATATCCCCCAAACATTCTGATTTCTTATGTTTCAATAGCTAGACATAAAAACTAAGACATAAGAAAGACCTATTATTATAGGGGCCTAGCTCCTCATAGTAAACAGACATAAACGAGGGTAGACTTCAATGAGTTTATTTTCCCCCCTTTAAAATGCAACAGGATAGGCAATTGCAAGGGCAGCGAGCTAGAAATTAGAGGAAATATCTAAAGGAAGGATCTTGAAACAATATTTCTGTAGTCAATCAAGAACAACTTGGTATGGGTTATTCTCTTATTTCATTTCAAAATGCATTACTCCCAAATTAAATGCATCACAAACGGTATACTGAACGAGAGCAATTTAATACTTTAAACATGCACAAGATAGGAATGATTTAAATTCAACACTAAGCTGCATAAAAACCTTTCTGGAAAAGAAGCTAGTACATTAAGTTTCCATGCACAGGGTTAAGCAAATCTATACTGTTAATTAGTAAATGAGTGCCACAGCCACAGCAGCGAAAGATTGAAGATTGAAGAACACTCCCGACACTGAAGTCACACTAAGGATGGTAAGCAACAGTGGTGGTGTTGGCCTAACGACGAACTGTGGTCCATCCATCATCATCGATCTCATTCTTAGTACGACGCTGGTTGTCCTTCTCCTTGTCTGATCGCCAAGTGCTCTTTTCCACATCACGCTCACGCTCTCGTGGTCTGGCTTGAGCCTCACCCTCCTCGGGTTTCTCTTCTCCACCTCTTCTCCAGGAGCCACCTAAATGGAAAAGTAAATTTCATTTTCAATTCAAAATCTACAGCGCTGCCTTGGTACAAACAACTCAAATTTGGTAATTAAACGATTGTTTCCTCTGTTTAAATATTGCTTCAAAAGACATCCATACAATTCTGCAGTAATGCATCAGATTCAGGAGAAGTCAAAAACAGAAGTCAGATAACTATTTTAAATGCCCAAAAATACATGTAAAAGTAAACACATAGACATGAAATATCTCCCGATCTATATAATTTGATCTAAAATCAAAAATATCTTCAAATGTCAATCCATCATCTATCTATTAATGACAGGAGCATGTCTATCTGTGCGTGTCTCGTAGTCGTGGTTTGTCCAAACTTGACAGGTGTCTCGCTAAGGGCACGAGTGAGTGCAGTGGCAAGTTCGACAGTGTTTGGATGAAATGCTAAATCTATAGTTAAAAGAAGCACACTGGCTCTTGCTGCTCTAGCCACTGTGGCCACTCCCCCTCTCACACAGCACAGCACTGAATCAGTGTACACGAGCAGAAAGTCATCCAAGTGACCAGCTGTGTCCAGAAGGATGTTTGGATGTGAAAAACACAGGATAACATTAAAGCACATTACATCTGACCTCAACAATAGAGAATACCTCTAGCTGCGGTTTGCTTGCACAAAATTATTTGGCAGATTTTGCAACATGCCTACCACATGCAGTGCCTATTCAAAGCAACATAAACTGCTACAGCACTTTGAATACTTTGGACTTTGAATAAACAAACAATTCCAACTGCACTGTCCCATATCGAAACAAGGTCTACCTGCACGCATGCATATAATTGGGCTACAGGTTTTCTACAGGAATAGGCACATTTTCAACAGATACTACACTAGCCTATCTACACGATAGATCTAAGATCAGAAATATTTCCAAATTATATGCGATCCACTAATCCACCAAGCAACTAGATCATAGGTGTCAAACTCAAGGGCCGTTCAATGCGGCCCGCCACCTCATTTCATATGGCCCGCGAGAGCTTAAAGGATCTGATACAGTATGTGGCCCGCGAGAGCTTAAAAGGTCTGATACAGTTTTTGCGTATAGGCAGTAATACACTGCAATACAATGCACGCGTGTGAGACTGACAGGGAAGCCACATCAACCACCTTTCATGATCAGTGCAACTGGCTACATCAGATGTGATAGCAACACGTAGGCTACGTGTGAAAACAAAATAGAATATTCTAAACTATTTTAGCGAACGGAGCGCCTAAATAACGCACTAGCCTGCCTGTGAAACGCATGATTGATTGAAGTGCGTGTGCTTCTTTGAGAGGGGAATCGATGTAAGTTACTTTGATTTCAATTGGTAGTTGTAAACTACGTGATACGTTTACGTCTACGTTTAAAAAGCATACATGTATAGCCTAATTGTGTGTAGTATTATCCAAAAAATCCAACTCCAAGTCCTTGCGAATCGAGCAAGTGATTGTTTGGCCAAAAGCGAAAGTAAGCCTATCTTCCGACCGAGAAGAGGTGCATTCAGATCAGGCAAGCAGAGGTAGGCTAGAAGTTTGTGGTAATCGCCCTGTTGCCTTGCATTTTCATTTCAGTTTAAAACGAACAACGCAGAATCCACACAACACCTTTCAACTTCAAAGAAAAAGTCGCTTCTATGTGTATGGAACGGTGTAGTGACGCATTTCATATGGATGCACTTTTTGACATGTCAGTTAGCCTACTCGTTTGCATCACTGGCTAGATGTAAAACTGCATTTCCTTAACTGGTATTTCACTTGTGCAATGACAGTAAAGTTGAATATACTCGAATCTAAAAACTCAGAAATATGAAAAAAAAACTGACAGTGGTTTTTGTTTTGTTTTTACAAAACACAACAACCAAAAAACCAACATGTCATGCTGATACCTTTTGCTCTTCTCAACTTCTCGATTTTAGAAGTTTTATACCGATGCTAAAGATTTTTAGCCTGACGACATCATACTCAATTCTTATCAGAATATGAGTCTGAAACTGCACCATTCAGCTGCGATTATGGGGCGTGATTCAACCGATACAGTGCGGGGGGGATAGCTCTGCACTCATTGGATAGACCAAACCAAACAGAACAAGTTATTGGCTGTCAGTATCTGCGAAATCTAAGACAGAAATATGTAGCAGGGTAGGCTATGGAAAACATCCTCCTTCGTTTTTAAAAATAATTCCTTCAAACTGTATGCAATGAACAGCTGGGGAAGTGTGTCGTTAACCCAACGAGCAAACAGACATTTTTAAACAAACGGGAACAACATCACCCAAACATGCTGTTTTAACAGGGTGAAAGTGAAACTGAAGTTTTCCCACATATCCTCGTTGGTCTAAGTGTTCAGAAATAGTTGTGCGAATCCGTGATAAAACCTCCGTTTCAATAGCTAAGATAAACGAAATGCCAAACTGCATGAACAAATTATGCATTCATAGCCATAGCGTTTCTGTTGCAATCAAAATCAACCTAAGCGAACATGGTCTCACACCCAACTCGTTGAACGAGGACGCATGCAGCCGTGAATGTCACTGCTGTTCATCTGTCAATCATCACGTAAAGCCCGCCCTGTGAAATGTGATTGGTCCGAACAGATCTGTATCTCGAATAGTAGCAGCTGAACGGAGCTGTGCCAGACCGAAGTTCCCTGCAGAAAAAGAATGGAGGCGGGGCTAAACTTCGGTCTGGCATCCAGGCTAAAAGATTTTGTGGCTGGTGCTACAAATCTTGGAAGTTACATATGGCCCTTTGAGGGCAACCATTGTGCTGATGTGGCCCTCAGTGAAAATGAATTTGACACCCCTGATCTAGATAATGGAACTGAAATTGATACACAATCCATTAAAAACAATATGTAGGAGTGATGTAAAGATTCTGGGCGTGTAATCGCATGGAACGTCCAGTTTAACATTAATTCATAGCCCAAGCGACAAAGTGACCAACAAAAACTAACTACTGCTGACAGATGTTGCAGAGCTTAGTCTTTCATAGTCCAGAGTCAGTGACAAATTGTCGAACAGAATGACTACTAAAATCCAAATCCTGGTTTAGCCTCTAATTATTCAGGATGTGTAGGCTAATAAAGGTTACGTTTCAGGCTACTACAAAACTGAAGACAAGCCTGCAGCAGCCCATAAGTTCTGAAGTAGCTAGGCAGTAGCCAAGTAGGCTTGGCTAATATTACGCCTACAGCCTAGTCTAGGTAGCCTAGAAATCTAGACGCATCCTAGCGGCCAAAAATATTTTTGCCTAGCGGGATGGTCTAGGGTCTCACCGTTGAGGCCAAGACTGCGCTAGGCTCCAGGCCAGCCTAGCCAATCAGAACGCTCTATCTGTGTACGGAGTCCTTGAGCCCACCTTGAGCTCACATTCGGCTTCGGCATGCGTCCTCGTTCGACGAGTTGGGTGTGAGACCATGTTGCACAACCATAGAGAAAAACGAAAGATGGATGAGGCTAACGAAGCGCGCTCGTTTTAATCGGATTTGGAAGAGTTAGACTTGGGCTTTTCTTTGAAGGTTGAGCAGAAAGAAGCACTCAAGTCATTCGTTTTAAAGAAGGATGTATTTGCCGTTTTGCCGACCGGCTACGATTGGTCACAAATGCTGGCCTATTACGTGCAGAAGCAGTTTGAAAGACAACTGTTCATCCCACCCACAGGCTTCAGTTCTGTGAATGGTCCGACCCCAGACTGTACATTTCTGTGTAGTTTGGCTTGCCAGGCTATAGTCTAGGTTCAACTAGCCAACATTTCTCGCGGAGTAGCCTATTCGTCATACAAATGTCACACAGCATTGCACAATCAAAGTTTTCCGATGGCGCCAAGTTGCTGTGACAAATGGTCAGCGAGAATATTAACATTGAACTTGCATGACATTTAATCATAGGAAATCCTATTTGCATTCTGCACACAGCTGTATGCACCCATTGCTCTCGGTGAAATATCTTGCAAATTCTTCATTCAACACCGTTGGCAAACCGTGTATGAAAATAAACTGCGGACTTGACCAAATATGAGGAAGTAAAGCATGTCTCTGTACAACAACATATGCCGCCGTATCACACTCTATTATTAATTTGGCAAACTCGTTATGAAGTTTAAATGAACAGTCACGCTGCATCCAAGTTGTAGACGTTCAGAACATAATAACATTGTGGCACATGACGGTGGTGGGTTTTAGCTAGTTGGATGGCAAATAGATCAATTAAAAAAGCAATGTTTCACAGAAAAGAGATATAGGCCTAACTAACGACTGGCTTTTGGCCACAGCAACCATCCATTTAAAACTAGCGGTAGTAACCGCAATTTGTCCAGCAAGTTTAGAAATTAGTTGATATGTGGCGGAAAGAGGTAGCCTAGTTCTACATACAAACAAGACAAAAGAAATTTTAGCAATTTAAACGTAAACATTATAACAGGAAATTAACACAAAATACATGGCAACAGTGGAATAATGGACTTCACGGCGTTCGGTTCCCAGAAATAAATGCACTTACACTTACATTTTGCAACTGCTACTCTGAATGCATCCAATTTTTGCGCAGATGCAAGTAGGCTACTTCGTTTTCCTCACTTCACATTCATAGACTACGCGAAACGAGAGTTTTCCTAAATCTCCACTTTTGCCGGAGTTTTCAGAAATCGTGTTCAGAGACGAAATCACCGTTTGTGTGTACACACGAAAGGCACAAACGAAGGGAAAAGTCTCTATTTTTCCAAGATACCCGTGTATGTGAGAATGGGGCCCGAGTCTCTGATCAGATCTAAAAAATCATCCCCAGTTCTCTCATTAATGCTCCTAAAACGCATATAGGCCTAATTTGCGCATTGTTCTCTGGTCTTTTCATTGTAAACCTGGCCCATCTCATGTTATTTGCAGTGTTCACATCCAGTTACAGTGTGATGTCAAATCTAAATGGATCTAAATGTTGAAATGTTTGTTTTGCAAATCTAAATGTTTGCATTTTGTCGATTGTAATATTTTTTGAGAAATAAAATATGTTCTTGAACATCTATTGAAAAAGTGGGTCGCGACCTAATAACCATAGGAAATTGTGGGTCCCTAGGCCAAACCAGTTAAGAACCACTGCTCTAGATGCTCAATTCAATCTATCTAACCTATTCCACGTTTCCACTATCTATCTCCAAAACTAATTTTGGAAGAAAGCACAAACTGGAAATAAGAACATTTTCTAATGATGTGTTAAATTATCAGGAAGAGTGATTTATCATTATTATTTATTATTACTATGCAGCGTCTCACTGTGGAAAAACAGTAATAAATAACCTCTAAAGAATGTCTGATTTTATGCATTAGTGCTGTTGTGACACAAAATAATCGTAATAATCGGGAAATCGTGATTATTCTTCAGACGATTATCGTACCACCAAAATCTCTAATCGTGACATCCCTAATGGAAGTTACAGACTTGCATAAGGCGGCACCATGAAATGGCTTGTGAGACAGTGTTTAAGTCTCACCTTCTTCATTGTCTCTTTGAGGGCCTCTGTTTTCACGCTCATCCCTTGGCTCTCTGACATCACGACGATCTTGACGCTCTTGACGCTCCTCGCGATCTTCACGGCGAGAATCTCTCCAGCTGCTGGTTTCCTCAGTGGCACCTCCACGTCTCCAAACTCCACCTTCTTCCCTACACAAACATAAAAAACCACATATTGTTCAGCCAAGAATCTTCTACTTCAGTACCCACTTGAGGACCTGGATTTAACATAAAACGACTAGGCAGTTTATTAGGGGCGTAACAAAAACACACAAATCATGGTTGAGTGTGTACCTTGGCTTTGAAGTCAGTTCAGTTAACTGACTAAGTACTGCAAGTCTAAAATTGAGATATGGGGCCTGTCCCAATTCTCATCCCATATTCTTGCCTTAAACCCTAGATTTTGCACGTTCCTGTGTAGGGTTAGGGTGTCCCATTACTTTAAGGAGCAAGTGAAGTGCAATTTTCCCCTTAAAATCCACCCTAACATTAAAGTGGGCTCCGATGCAGGCTTAAAACAAAGTGGAAGATGAAATGAACGAGACGGCAGACATCACTGGAAAGCGAAAGCGATAAGCATATTTTCGCAAATAAGCATGATACATTTTGAAATACAGTGTATGTTGGAATATGTTAGTTTGAACACAATTGTTTCTGTTTATCGAGTTTTGAACACTAATGTTATTAATATATTATGAAGCTATCTGAAGTAGGGGTGTCATGATACCAAAAAATCAGTAGTCAGTGCCAATACCAGTAAAATTACACGATTCTCGATGCCAAATTCGATACTATCGTTAAAAATAAGGATTTTCTAAAATCCCATGTACTTAATGAATTTCTTTATTGAAATATTTGCAGAATACTGAAATATAATTTCTATGACATAATAACATAATACAGTATCCAATTGTGAGCATATCACATAGGCTAACACATAATTAATTAAATCACTTTTCTAACGGTTTGTATAAAAACCAACAACTTGCATCAGCTTTTTATCGCTCTGCTTTCATATAATGTGAATGATTTTTTGATGTAAAGATGTAAAGTCTTCATTTGAAACACACATTCGGTAACTATTTATACATTCTATATGAAATTTCTGATCTTCATAACAGCAAACTTTATGCAGATTATAGCTTACTATTCATATTACAAATCCACCTCTTAAATTCAGCTGTCTGGTTGAAGCCTCAAAATATTGTAAACAAAGTAGCAGGCTAAGCTTATCATACTCTACTGGTTGGACTGTTCAGTTTCCCCACATGTGTTTAAGTTTCAAGGTAAGCTACTTTTTCTCCTTGGGACAGAACCTTTTAAGTCTTGGAGTTGAAAAACATTGGTATTGAGATGGTCAGTCAACTTGAATGCAAGAGTTTTAATCAAATGTCTGCAGCATAGCCTAATGACATGCCTGCAAACTCAGAAGGTGTGAAAAAGGTGACAAACTTTTTGCCCCCCCCCCCCCCCCCCCCGGCGCACATATCTGCCCACTCCACACACGCCCACGACCTCCGTAAAAACAGGCTATCACAGGTTAAAAAAATTATACACTTAAGCAATATCACGAGTGAGAGTGGGGTTGGTAATGTATATTCCCACGGGTGTTGTTTCGGCCAGAGGCCGACTTGCACACATCAACATCACCAACTTACTGATGCCTACTTTTCCTGCATGACCGCTAGTTAAGTGTGACCAGAGGTGGCAACACATTTTGGCTCATTGGGACTTGAAAATTGGCCAGTGCCACACACAATGCAGTGTGCATAGGCCATATAAAATGTATTGTGTCATTTATATAATAATGACAAAGTAATTTTGTTGTATAAAATAAATGTCTTAAGAAATATGGTTATGATGCTGTTTAATTACCCAAATGAAGAGTTTTCCGCTTTTAACGCTATATCCACCATTTTAATGAATGTTCATAAATCTTTTTTTTTTTTTTTTTTTTTAAAGTAATCTCAGTGAAACTGTTATGCTTAGTTGATTTATCTTTACTTACTAAACAAAACAACTGAATTTTTATTGATATTACCTGAAATACACAATTAAATAACATGATTTTTTTATGTTTTCAAAAATGCATTTTACATCGTTTTGAAAAACAGCTCTTCAAAATGATGCACTGTCACTTTAAGGCTGTTTTGCCAACTCCGCTGAGTGGTTTGCTATGACCCCTCACAGTTTAGGCCTATAATAAATGCTCAGTAGTGGAACTACTATTGTTTTCGCGATTTTCTTTTAGAAGTTTCTCATATAAAGGAGAAATCAGTTATCAACAATGACAAGCCATACTGCAAATTTCAAACTGCCGTTACAAGTTCATCTGTGTTGGAGGCGGATGTCATATGCCTTGATTGTGATTGGCCAAATCAATTAAACGTGACAGGCCAAATGTAGCCTACTACTTTCTAACAGGGCGATAGAGAGAGGTAGCAGAGAAGACGGAAATCTTCTCGTCTCGCCCTACCCCCCCCCCCCCCCCCCCCCACCAATTTTATTAAAACTCTTGCATTCAAGTTGACTGATCATCTCAATGTTTTCCAACTCCAAGACTCAAAAGGGCTTGTCCTAAGGAGAAAAGGTATTAGCCTACCTTGAAACTTAAACACACATGGGGAACAGTCCAACTGGTAGACTATAATAAGCTAGCCAACTATGCTAGCCTACTTTGTTTACAATATTCGTCTGGAGCTCTGTAGAGTCTGCCCATCAAATATACATCTGATCTGGGTAGTTTTGTCAATATTCAGGATGTTCGTTCCCGGGCTTATCCAGAGTTCAATCAGACGTAGATAAACCAACACAGCCCACGTAACAGGCAATACAACTAATGTGACCGGCATTTTCATGAATGAAAGCAGCTGCAGTAGGTTCACCAGTCAAGGCATCGGCGTTGCACGTGATGTAGGGGAGCACGTTCGCTACCTTCACTACACGTGCATATATAATGATGTGGAAGATTTAAGGTGGGGAGAAATGGGACTGGCCCATGGTCTGCTACTTGAAGGAACCCCTCCGGAGTAAAAACAACAAGGCTGTATTTACGGTAGGTACTATTGCGCAGCGCTTTAAAGGGGACATATCATGCAAAACTCACTTTTTGTGAGCCTTTGTGTTCATATTTAGGCCTCTACTGTTCTTATAAACACACTGAAAAAAACCCATCCATCCGTTTTCTGCAGGTCAGTAGAAAGACTTTGGTGTCAAGAAAGTATGCTGCTGTGAGCCATTTGGATGGCTCCCTTATTCTGATGTCATACTAAGGGAATTTGCATAGACCAACCCTAGCACCAGGGTCTAACATATGTGGTTGGATGCCGGCTCTGTTTTAGTAATTTTCACCTGTGAAACGAGCAGCGTAATCAATACATGCAGCCGGAGGCGTGGCCAGCCCAGAAATGGCTCAATTTGGGAGAGACCAATTCTAACCTCGTTTAAAAAGAGGTATGATATGTCCCCTTTAAGATCAAATGCGGCCACTAATTTGACACTACAAAACACAAAGATTTCCTTCCCCCAGAAAGAAGTCTTGCTGCAACCTCTCTGTACACTTTCAAAGTTTACAATTAGGGCCTAAAGTCCTAAACGATTACTCAAGTAACTAAAATGATTCGATTACAAAGAATGATCGAGGTAAATTCTCTGCCTTGAGGCTTTGTTTAATTCTTATCACTTGCGTTATGTGGCCTTCGATTATTGAGTTTGAGTTTATTATTTGAGTTTGGTTTACGTGTTTGTTCTTTTAACGGGCTGCAGTCTCAAGTTATTAGGATATAATGTTGATGCGCCACACTTCAACAAAGAGTGTGTGTGTTTTTTCCCTCTTGACATGCATTTCGATTGATATTTGACTTTAAACAGGCATCACATTAAATGGGGGTGCGTCAAACTCAAACCCATAAAAGTGGTCTGCTATAAGGCTAAAACCCAAAGCAATAGCTTCTCTGATCTGGCCAAATTTACCCATTTTGCAGTGATGGATGAAATTCAAGGACAGAGACAGCTGAGACGTCATGACACTAGGGATGGTGAAAACTACACCTTTTCTTGACCGACCACCGAGCCTTGAAACAGGTTAACCGATTAGTTTAAAATATGATACACTATTTGAAATAACAGCCACGCAATTTCACAACTCCAGATTGCAAAAGACTCACTGGCCAAGGCAGAGTGCGCAAACCCAAACGCTGTGACCTTGTGCCAAATGTTTTATTGGTGTATTAAGTAGCCTAGCCTACAAGAAGGCGAGTTGAGTGTGAGGGATCATTTGTTAACTTCACACAAAACAGAGCTTGGAATGAGCTGGCTAGCTGTAGTAGCGTTTAGTCCACTGTCTATAATAGCCTAATTTAGAGATAGCTTTTTTTCTTTTTAACCGACTAGCGACAACTTTGATCAGTTAACGTGGATACGGTCAACCATCGGTCAAACAGTCACCGGTTAGCATACCTACATGACACCGATACTACTTCTACTGTTTGTCACTGGTATATTCAGAACATGTTGATTGTACCTGTTTACATGTCATTCACATAGTTCAGCACTGGGGTACACATGCAAACATCTTATTCTGAACATTGCCATAACCAGAATATGAATCTTAATTGGAATATGGTGTGCATGGAAAAGTAGTGCAGAATAGCTGCATCAACAAACACAAAAATTAAAGTAAATAATTGGGTGTCACTTGATAACCGTAGGATTCATACCAGTCAGTCAGGGGACTAGTCATTAAAATTATGCAAACCTGGGTGGTGGTCGACGCTCTCTATTACGCTCAGTCTCCTGGCGTTCTTCCAGATCAGGCTCCTCTTCATCATTACCAGCTTCACCCCGAGGGGGTGCCCAACTGTCTTCACGGGCCTTTTCTCTCTCTCTCCACCCACCTGACAAAAACAGAAGGAATAGGTGAAAACACAGATAAAATGTGAGTCAAAATAAGACCTCCACTGCAGACTGATCCTGTACCTGGTCTGCCTGCAGGTTTCCATGGCTTGAGATCATCACCACGACGTGGCCCGGCATCTTCCATGCCTCTGCGGCCTCCCCTTTCATCATCGCCACCCCGTCTTGAACCCCAGTCATCATCAGCCCCACGCCTGGGGCCCCTGGGCTCATCCAGAACTCTACGAGGACCGCGGTCATCCTCAAAGCCCCGGCGTGGCCCTCGCTCATCATCCATCCCCCTGCGAAGGCTTCGTTCATCGTCTAAGCCACGTCTAGGACCACGGTCATCATCTCCCCTCCTGTGACTACGATCATCATCAAAGGCCCTCCTGGGTCCACGATCTTCATCTAGGCCCCTTCGAGGTCCACGGTCTTCGTCAATGCCACGACGAGGGCCTCTATCCTCATCAAAGCCACGACGGAGAGGACGATCATCTGAGCCCATGCGACGGGGTCCATCGCCTGGTCTCTTGACAGCTGGCTCTTGTTCACGCTCCTCAGTGTCATCACGGCCTTCCTGTCTCCATTCACTAAGAAGTTAAATATTTTGCATTACATATGGATCACACAGCTACATATCGTCTGAGGACAGAGATGTGCTTCAAACCACTAACCGATCAGGTACAGGCCGGCGCCATTCTGACTCTCCTGGTTCACCACGTTTCCGCCATCCTCCTCCTCCTCCTCCACCACCACCACTACCACCACCACCACCACCACTACCACCACCCTCTTCTCTCTCTGCCCAGTCCTGTAGAAAGAGGAAAAGTGCAATTAAGCCAATTTACCATGTGAGGTATACAAGAGAAATGTTTTATGTGAACATGTGTAAATAGCAGAGGATTTTGTTTACCTTGGTGCTTTTCTCCTCAGGCATTTTCCTTTCCTCTTCCTTGCGACGCTCGCGTTCCTCTATCTCCTGTTGGCGGGCTCGCTGTTTTCTCTCCTGTTCCTCAAGCTTCCGTAAGCGTTCCTGGTACTCCCTCTCCTCCTCCTCTCTCTGCTCTTGCTCCACACGCTCACGCTCCTCGCGTTCTGCAAGAAAACAAGCGCCACACATCTTTGTGCCTTTCCACAAATATAAGCTGCCAAACCTGGTACTTCAACTCACACCTGAACGCAAGTTTACACTGCTAGTCTAGACTTAAACTATTCTTAACCTGAAATACAAGCAATAGCAACAAAGCCATCTCATTAGGGCTGGGCAATCGAAACAGATATTCTGACCTCCCCATCAAGTTATCGGTGCAGTTAGGTAGCCTGGATATATTCGCGCTGCTAGGCAGCTTGGATTCCATGGACCCAATGTTTGCCTGAGCTAGGGAACCAATGGGGGCAGCAACAATGACGAAGCAACACAGTAAAGCTTGGATTTTGGTTAAGAACCAAACCAACTTTTGCTCAAACTTTATGTCTATCCACTTAATAGAACTGATTTGCTTTGGCTGTCAGTGGTCCAAACATTTGGCTAATCTGTGTTGATAATATTGTGTGTGTGTGTGTGTGTAGTATATATATATATATACATATATACACACACACACACACACTGTATCACACTAGTATTGAACACTGCATTGAAGGAGATACCTTTCTTTAGTTGCTCCTCGTGAATTCTCTGGGCCTCCTCTTCTTTTTGACGGTAGTAGGCATTGCGTCGGTCCTCTTTGCGCTGTTTTTTTCTTTCCTCAAGGCGCTTCTTTCGCTCCTCAACCAGACGCTGTTGGAACTGTTTAAGTTTCTCCTAAAGGTAGTGAACAGAAAAGTTAGAGGTGAAGGAAAGATTCATGCATTTCTTCACTTAAAACAACAACAATTTCTTCAATTAAAACAACAACAGTGTATAGAGTGAACTATGTACACTGCTCAAAAAATTAAGGGAACACTTGCTCATAGGAGTATTCATCAAGTCAGCTACACTTGTGGGATATTGACCTGGCCAGTTATGCAACAGAGGTGGTTGTGAATCAGGTTCCCCTGCTTTGATGTCAACAAAATTCGCTGCAGGTGTACTAGAGGGCCAACTGTGAGACGACCCCCAAAACAAGAATGCAGGGGTGATAGTAAAAAAAAATCCTGAGGCTGAACTTTTTTTCCCTGGGAGGCCCCCAAGTCATGATATATGCCCTGAGCAACGCAATTGTCAAGCGGGATCCAGGGGTGTGATCATCTGGGAGAACATTTTGATAAATAGTCCATTAAATGAAAGATTCTGATGTCTTATGTGGATATAAATGGACATATTCAGAGATGAACAAACCCAATACAAGCCTATGTTACAAGTATATTAGTGTAGAGCACCAAATCTCTTGGGACCCTGGGCCTGGTAGGGTTTTTTTAACAACAAGGTGTACAAAATGCTTGTACAAGGTGTACAATATATATATTATTTATTTATTTATATGTATTATTGTTACTAATATTATTATTATCATTATTATTCTTTGTGTAATTCTTCAAATATTCTATTCTGAAATCTCTAATATTTATGCCAGTACACTTTTTGCAGATTATAGCCTACTATTCAACTACTGTATTACAACTCCACCTCTTTAATTCAGCTGTCTGGTTGAAGCCTCAAAAAAGTCCAGAATCAATTTAATCGAGTCAGTACCTTTCCGGAAATGTTAGTAAAGTGTTGTTGAAGCGTTGCGCAGTTGCCGCAGCGACATTTCCGGAAGGTACTGACTCGATTAAATTCATTCTGGACTCTCTATCCGACCACATAAAGACGTGGGGATACTTCGGTTTGGCTTTAGGGACCCTCTACTCACTACCACGTAAGTGTAGTGTTGTTTGGAACAGTAGAAGAGGTATAAAAATAGCGTTTTGTAGTGGCGAAAGGACCTGCCCCGGTCACTTACAGGCTAACGAGTTTTGGCTAAAAACGGTGAACTCGAACTTTCTCAAAATACATCCGAATGACATGATTTTGGTGTCAACTCAACGTATGTACTCCCAATAGTCCGAAAAATTGATCTAAAGTGCATTTCACTCCGGATTATCCCTTTAAGGCCTGAACACACCAACCCAATAATCTGCCATCGGGCAGTCGGGCACTCGAGTGTTTGGTGTGTCCCGTGCCGTCGCCAGTCGCCGTCGGCGCTAATTTTGGCCAGTTTTGGCCGACTTGACATGTAGGGTCGGCCAGTGGCCGCGGGCCTCAATTACCAATCTGACTGGTTGAGTCCTAACCCTTTGAAACATATAGGTAGCAGAGGACTTCGCTTAAACTAACCATTAGCCCCACATTCAGTGATGTAAATTTCGAACCCATTTTGATAAACCTTCCTAACATATTTGTCCTAGAACTAAGTTTCTGAACGTGTGTTATTTCAGGTTATTTCCCATTCACTTTTCGTTTACTGTGCTAATATTAGCTAGCAAGCTAGCTAGATAGGTTAACAGGCGAAAAGTTATTTATTCCGTGCCCAAGAGAGTGTTTCGTTGGCATCACACACAAGCAATGGCAATAAAATAATACACGCTATATAATTATATTTATATTTTCGTATTGCTTAATCAGAGAAGTCCGAAAACTAGTGGCAATTAGTTCCGCGAATCCTGCATGATATCTACTCGGCTGACTGAAGCCTGCAGTTATGGGTAATGTATCAAACTTCACGCACGCACAGAACATACATACGTCGGCGTCGCTTCGTGTGTTCAGTGACACTTTTTTGACCGACTAGGGGAGACGAGAGCCCAACTGATAGTCCGACTGCTTTTCTGCCGACGGTCAGCGAACTAGCCTTCATTCTCCTCGGAATGAGCCATTTAAGTACGGAGCTGATAAAGTAACCTAAATATAGGTAAGTTGTAATACAGCTGTAATACATTTCACGCAGAGCGTGAATCAGGCAAAGCGTGAGGGAAATGGCCATTCTCAAGTAACGCTTACTGTACATAACCAAACTAAATTTCAAGTGGCCACCGGTCTTTTTCTTTGGGCCCTGCCATTCTTAAATGTATAGTGTTCTTAGACCTTAATTGATTTAATTAAAGTTTTATTAATTTATTTTCGAAAAATTTGGACATGATGCCACCATCACTTTCATCATTGTCTACTACACCTAAAATGCAAAGTGTATGGGGCGGCGTTAATATAGTGGCTGAGAAACTTGGCTAAAATGCAACAGCCACCAAAGTCATGGGTTTGATTCCTGGTAGTCACTGTCTGCCCAAAAGCAGAAGACTGTATTATATTATTACTTATTTTCTATACATCATAATTCCATATTATGAGTAAAAGTAAACTTTAATATAATCATATTATCCTACATATAGTTCTGCATCCATCTCCCCACACATTCATGGGAACCACGTCAACAAAGGCAAAGTATGGCAGAGACAAATCACCGTAATAGCTCTTACACAAATAATAGGGCTTTGCACCTGTGGTGTTTGGGCCAAGACAAGGTGGGGAGGGGGCTGAAATTCAGCCATTTTACCTCATAGATGAAACTTCGAGCAGCTGTGATCTTAGAAACAAAGTTCTCCTTGTCTTCCAGCATCCTAGACATCCTCTGCTTGTGCTCCAGGGCCTTTTCCCGCTCAATCTTCATGTTGCTGATCTGGAGCACACCAATCATTCAAAAAAGAATTTACCATTACACAACATTCTCCTACCAGATCTTATGATCATTTTGAATATATTTTCTGGCAAAAGTTGCCTTCATGCATCTTTCAAAATGTAAATGTTCTCACCCTCTCATCCTCCTGTAGCTCCCAGAGTTCCATGTCTTTGACACGCTGTTCCTCATAAGCCTTTTTGATCAGGGGAATCTCCTCCAACCTTTTAGCTCTCTCAAAATAGTCAATCTTCACAAAAACAAAAACAAGAATTTAATATTTTTTTGCCCTTTACATTGAGCATTGTTTTGCATATGAAAGTAAAAGGTCTCTCAAAGCAATAACTTATTTGCCAAATGTTGAGTGGATTTCATCTTACACAGTAAACATGCCCTGCCAACATACGGCAAAGCCCACATTCATAAACATTAAGCAATATTCTGAATCGTTTCAGATTCAATCAAAATAAATTTAACTCAATCTGGCAACAGTCGAAAATAAAAGCTGATAAATATGATAATAAATTACTTCTGGTACTCAGATGTGGAGGTGACTTCTGAAGATCTAATTATATGACTGGTCAGGATTTTGTATTAAGTGGCATTAACTTGAATGAGCCTTCAGAGTTCCGATATGTTTTATATTTGACCACTACAATAAAATGAATGACCGTGGTCAATGGCAACATGTTTTTTGCTTCGGATTCACCTCTTTCATATCCTTCCGTAAGTAGCTTCTTTGCTTACAGTAATGGAATTTCATTGAAAGTGAAAGTCTGCAAACAATACACATCGCTATGCAACATCTGAAACTTTCAAGATCTATCTGTGTGCAAAACATAAGTCACAAAACAGTGACAAACATATTGTTTTTAAATTTTTCTCCTTTGGGCAAGTGACCGTACAAGAAGGATAATGTTTTGTTTGCTAGTCATAAACGGATGAAACGAGACCTTCACTTCTGACAGTGATGGTCACACAACACATTGTCCCTTATTTATATTTGCAAAAACTCATTCAGCCACTATCTGCATAGCTATTACCACTCAAGCAGAACAGGCCTACCTCAGAGCTTGTCTGATGCACAAGCTAAACTTAAGGTTGTACCTGGTATATCTATACCGGGGTAATGTTTGGTGAAGGATAAAATATTCTGAGAGTAGCTCATATTAAGCGCAACTTAAGTTACAACAGTGACATGACCAATCTTACTTTTTTCTCTTGGTTTTTAAGGCGCTCTTGAAGTTCCTTCTTCTCCTTCTCCAACTGTTCCACCTGCTTGGCCATAATGAAGTCTGGGTCCAGTTCCTCCAGGTCCTGTGCAGAAAATGTTCACTTGTAAACATGTCTGCCATCATATGTTATGTTTCTCCTTACCTCTTCTGAAAGAGAAGTTCCAAGTAGGCATCATAGTTTTTGATCCAATTTGTTTAAGGTGAGACACGGCAGGTGAAAACATAGTTTTTGCAAGCACTGGTCAATCTCGAGATTTTGTGCTAGTTTGCTACCTTAGCATGTATTCCTAGCCTGGAAAACCAGCGCCAACTGCTGGACGGCAAAATGTTTTGCCTGCATTTGGGTCTGGCCTCGGACCACTGTACATTTTGAAAACACTGCCCTGAATCTGGCAGATGGCAACTAAACCAATCACAACGCAGAGATGTGTTTTGAATCAACGCGGGCGAGGCAGAGGGCTCTGGGGCGGGGTTTTGGGGGAGCTACATGAGCAGGCTAATGTATTCCATCACCCTACTACAACAACAAAGTCCGATTTACACATTTAGGTGTTTCCTTCATGACATTTTGTCTACTCGCGCCTTTATATTTCTCCTAATTTTACTGAAAGTTCCCATTCTAAAGTGTCATGTACTACCGCGTAGAGATGTCACGATTAGAGATTTTGGTGGTATGATAATTGTCTGAAGAATAATCAGGATTTTACGATTACGATAATTTTGTATGAATATTGTTGACAACTGCACTAATGTATACAATCACACAAAGACATTCTTTAGAGGTTTTGATCGTTAAAGGTTATTCATTAATGTTTTATTCACAGTAATACACCAGTAATAGGGTCATTCCGTGTCAAATCAGATAAGATTGTTGCTGCACCGTCTCAGATTTTGTTCAAACTTTGTGTATATCATCAATAAAACCAAGGCCTGTGAAATATTTCTGTGGAAATCATCTGTCTTCATATCTTTTTTAGACCTTGAAATTCTTTCATTTTTACAGCTTGAAAAACACATGCCATGTCTGGGCATTAATATCTTGACAAATATGTTCCCTAGCCTCCACAAATTTTCTAGGGTGGAAGATCAACTCATAATAAGCATGTGTAAACAATTTAAAGTCTGTACTAAATGTCTCTTGACTCTCGAAAGGGCCCTCAGAAAAATGTGCATTAAGTGTGATATTTAGGGTATTAAAAAAACTGTTTATCTTTTTCACTTGGTATCAGTCACTATTTCCTCTTCAAATACGGCAGTTAATTAATGTTTTCCCACAATTTGAAGTCCCCACAACTAATAACCATGACAATAAAACAAGGCATGTTTGTATTTTGTGTCATTTTCATGTAACTGAAATGCTATGTGGGGTAGGTAGTAGGATCATGAAAATCTATGTTGAAATAGAAAAGTATATGGACATGTAGTGTGTAAAGTTCTAATATTGGATCTAAGCCCCGTTCACAGAATAAATGCATGTAGTTACAGGTGTTTTGGTAACACCAGAATAAACATTTACAATTAAAAAAAGTGAAGTTTGGCACCCCCCTCTGGTGAAACAGTAGGAGCCTTTCAAAGTTATCACCCTCTTGCTCAACACTGGCTGTTTTTTGTAGTATACTGATTGGTTCTCCTAATGCTGATGCCATTAGACTTTGCAACTGGTGTTGAGCTTCAGCAAGTTTGTTCTTAGCATGCATTACGCGTTGTGCCTTATTCATTTTGCCCATTTGCAGTGGAGAACACCCAATAGCCATCAGTGCTGTATTTACAGCATCCAGTGAACTTGATCCTCGATCATCCCACTCAGAGTCTTCACTGGCCTCAACAGTGTCTTCTATTCTCTCCTGATTCCTGATTTCAGTTAAACATCTTGAACATATTTTCATGCCCTGGACAAATATTTTACCAATTTTCGACGTCAACATTTCTGCAGTGTCTTGGGACATTACTCTAATGCAGGGGTACTCAATTAGAAACTCGAAAGGTCCACTCACCAAATTTGCAATCTTTCCAGGGTCCGGAACAGTGCATTTCCAAAATTAGAAAAAAAGTAGGCTAAATAAAAAGGCAGTAAATAAAAGGTTTGTGGATAATTCTGCTCTAAGTGAACATGCTTTGTTTCATAATGACGTTTCAAGTTTCCACTTTTGAGTGCAACTATTAGGCTACCTCCGCCAAGGAGGTTATGTTTTCATCAGGGTTTGTTTGTACCTCCGTCAATTAAGGAGGTTATGTTTTCATCGGGGTTTGTCTGTCTGTCTGTTTGTTAGATAACGCAAAAAGGGTATGGATGGATTTGTACTGTATGAGTTTTTTAGGAAAGGCCTGAAATGACCTAAGGAAGAAACAATTACATTTTGAGAGTGATCAGGATCACCATTTGGAATCCAGGAGGCGTTTGGCGAAGGTCTGCGCTCTCGGAGTGCTAGTTAGATTAAACATGGTTTCGTGCTCCCCGCAGGCAGCAATGCGCTCCACTCTGTCTAAACTCGCGATTTTCGGAATCCAACTTTCGCTTTTTGTCAATTTTGGAGCACACCATGATATTTGTTTGGCTTGCTAAAGATAGCCAAATAGGCTACCGCGAGTAATAACGCTTTCTGATGTCCTGTGTGTGAACCCAATGGAACGGACCGATAGCCGATAGGCCACTCGCAGACCATGCACTCGCGGTTACAATGAGTTGTCATAGTGATGTAGGCTATTCAACCACTGATAGGACATTAGGATTGGGCGCGAGCCGAGTAGATGAGTGATCGGAAACACAGGTAGAAATCTCAACCCAATGAAATCTCGCTTGGATCGCTATGAAAAAAAAATGAAAAAAATAATAAAATCTCGATGTTTTGCTCGGTCCGGATGTCACTACGTTTGGGTCCGGATCCGGACCGGAGTCCGCCTATTGAGTACCCCTGCTCTAATGCTTATCCTAACAGGTCTCCCATGCTTCAGCAGGGGGTCACAACATTTTGTTTGTAGATGTTGAAATCTGTCCAGGTAGACCTTCTGGTGGTGAAGACATATAGTGCTAGAGTATCCCCAGTTAAGGCCTATTTTAGATTAATGGTGAAAAAATAATTTCAAGTATATAATTCGGTGTATTTGGCATCCTTTTCAATTTCAAGGTATTAGGAATTTCTGCTTCTTTTTGAATACAAGAAGTAAAATATAGCCTTTCCATTCCATTCAAATAGCTACCAGAGTTAATGCCTTGTAAAAGTAGCAAAATGCTACTGTTTCGCCAGAGGGGGGTGCCAAACTTCACTTTTTTTATTGTAAATGTTTATTCTGGTGTTACCAAAACACCTGTAACTACATGCATTTATTCTGTGAACGGGGCTTAGATGCAATATTAGAACTTTACACACTACATGTCCATATACTTGATCCTACTACCTACCCCACATAGCTTTTCAGCTGCATGATGCTCCCCGAGTGCCGCTAGTTGGGCAGGCAGCTCACTGCTCTGGGTTAGTGTGTGATTCACCTCCCTTTCAGTTTCACATGCGTGCATTGTATGCGCAAAAACTGTATCAGACCTTTTAAGCTCTCGCGGGCCACACTCCGTATCAGACCCTTTAAGCTCTCGCGGGCCATATGAAAGGACATGGCGGGCCGCATTTGGCACCCGGGCCTTGAGTTTGACACCTATGTATTACACTTAGGCATATGTGATGTGTAGGTCTAATTGAGTGCCTGTCACTTCAAGAAATATGTGAAAGTCTAATAGTTGTTAGTAACAAGCTGGGGTACAAATAATTTTATCTATTAATTCCAGTTTACTTTAAATCATATCCATAACCACTTAACAACTTCCCTCTCTGAAAGAGCACCCCCCGCGCGCACACCTTCCTCCGGTAATTCTAAAACCACCAGCCGCCACTGGTTTAAGCCTACAAGTACAGTAGCGTTCCTCGCAAACTGTAAAATCGTTAGCGTACATTTATATTATGCCATTGAAACGTTCTCTTAAAACTTTTAAATTGTGAATCGACACACCTCAAGTACGTCTTGACTCTTAACAAACCAACCTCAAAGCAAAGGTGACATTTCGTGAAGACACCATTTTACTGTAGGCTGTTCTCTACCCAGTTCATTATGCTTATGTTTTCAAAATTAAAGACTGGTTTGTGTTCTTTCTGGATTTCAATGGCATTCAGAAGGTCAATGAGAAAGTCCATGTTCCACAATTTCATATCAACCTAAACTAAGGTGGTGGATCAGTCTGTTTCTTTATTAAATAAATCACAGCTCTTTCATAAGGCTGCCTTGATTTCGAACTTGCGCGCTGTGGGTGTGACAGAACCAGGAATGGGAGAATTCGCGCAACACAGAGGTGTGTAACTCACAATTTACACGTGAAGGGGAGAATTGTCTGATTGGTGCAACTTATTGTTGCAATGTTAGAATAGAATAGAATAGAATAGAATATATACTTTTATATACTTACTATTCCCGTGAGGGAAATTCGTTTCTCTGCATTTAACCCAATTTAACCGAATTAGTGAACACACATAGCACACAGTGAACACACAGTGAGGTGAACCACACATTAACCCAGAGCAGTGAGCTGCCTGCCCAACCAGCGGCGCTCGTGGAGCAGTGAGGGGTTAGGTGCCTTGCTCAAGGGCACTTCAGCCGTGGCTCGAACCGGCAACCCTCCGGTTCCAAGTCCGAAGCCCTAACCAGTAGGCCACGGCTGCCCCCTGTGCTAGGCTTTTTTGCCTTTATTTGTATAGGACAGTGAAGGGTGAGACAGGAAGTAAATGGGAGAGAGAGATGGGGTGGGATCGGGAAATGACCACAGGCCGTACTCGAACCTGGGTCCCCGTGGGCACTCGGACGCGTATGTGGTATGAGCGCTGTAGACTGCTGCACCACAACGCTCCCCATGTGCTAACCTTTTTAACTTAAAGGTATACTATGCAGGATTGGCGATTTCATCGCCGGTTTCACTTTCACTTTTCATTTTCGCTCGTTTTATGCTTGCATATTTCTCTGCAGAGCTTCCCCTACAGCTTTAGCGTGTATATTTGACAAAACTCCTCAATCGGTCAGTCTGCCGTGCCTTTTCATGAGACTTTACATGACACTTCCTGGAGTAAAGCATGGGTGCGTGCCCGGTGTCTCCTGAAGTTGCAAGTGTGGTTTTACCGCTACAGACCACTAGGGCGGCCAAAAAAAACACCTTTCGACCGGTAATGACCCATTTAATCATATATAACAGTATGGAACGAATTGATTAACTGAAAAACGTTGCATAGTATACCTTTAACACTTAAGACCACTTTTGTGATGTCTGAAGTGAAGTCATAACCAGATATCTACAAGAACCAGGTTAAGGAGCCAAAATCTGGGTATTTTTAAAAGTGTAAAAATGAACTTCACATACCTCGATGTCAATGTCTTTAAAGGCCTTGGCCCCCAGTTCAGTCTTCTTGATTTGTTCCAGGCGTTCTCGTACAGTCTTCTTCTTGATCTGCTCATGCTCCTGCATTATGCGCTCCTTCTCCCGTTCTTTGGCCTCCAACCGTAGACGCTCTTCTTCTGCTTTGCGCACCTTTTGCATTTCAGCCTCCCGTTGCTCAAGCTCCTCCTTCTCACGCTGAATGTTGAGACTCTCTAAACGCTCCTTGCGCTCCTCAATGGTTTGCCTGCGGGCCAGGATGCGCTGGTGCTCTTTGCGACCATTCTTCAGATAAGCTGCAATGGCTTGTTGACTCTGCTCCTCTCGTTCTTGCTGCCAGAAAATAGCATTTTTCACTCTGACTTACAAATATATTCAAGGTAGACGTACAACACATTTGAAAATATGCAATCTGACAGAGACAAAAACAGTCAAGACGAATAGTGAGAAGAAAAGAGTAATGAGCAGTGAAGAAAGTTCTGCAACTTATTCAGGATCAATAATATATCTAAGCTTTTTATCACGCTTGAAGAAACACATGTATGCATATACAGCTCAACATATTCTTACCAGTATGGAGGCTGGCCTGATGACTTGGATAGCCTTAGCAAGAGAGGAAGACATAGCAGTGAGCTGATTCCTAATCTGCTCTGAGGGCATGTTCTGGAGGAAGGGGCCAACAGGCGCATCTTCTTTTGTGGAATAGTTCAGATCCGACCCAAAACTTAGAGTACGAGAGGTGTGATCAATGCGCACCTAACAAAACAGAACAAAATAATAATAAAAAAAAACAGTTCAACCTTACCATCAATTATATTGTATTAAGTACATGTAGGGACATCTGAAGAGATATGTTGTGAAACCATGGGCCAAAGTGTGTACTGTGGATCCCAAGGCATTTACACCCATTTTCTCTCAAAAATACCATTACTGTCATACCTGTAGATCGCAGTGTCTAGCAGCGTCCACAATTGAACGCTCTAGCTGAAAGGCATCCACAAATGGCACAAGAGAGGCAAGACGATTGAACTCGATGCTCTGGTAGATCTGAGCAACCTAATAAACCATAAAGGAGAATGTCAGAATAGAATGAGATAGATAGATAGAGAGATAGAGAGATAGAGAGATAGAGAGATAGATAGATAGAGATCGAGAGATAGATAGATAGATAGATAGATAGATAGATAGATACTTTGATCCCCAAGGGGAAATTCAAGAACATTATGAACATTAAGGCGAGACACTGTTCCAAAACAAATACTTTTTGTAATTCTAGATACCATTAATGGTGCTCATAAAATGCACTTCAAAATAAAATAAAATCAGCTCTGTACACATCTGTTTCCTAGCTTTCTATACATCTTAGTCTCAAACTTTTTCTTTCATTCCCCACTTTGATCAAGGGTGCATTTTCAAGCCCCACCTGTCCTTCAACACTAAGAAAGTAGTAGGTCAAGCTTAAAATGGTCAAATCTATTGATCTAATGTTTAGTTCTAAATATCAGGAAAAATGACACAGGAAAGGAATAAAAGACTCACCTGTTGTAAAAGTCTAAGGATGGTATTGCTCTGTAGGTGGGGTACATACTGTTGAAGATCACACTCTTTCTCTGCTTGGTCCTTTATCCAGTTTAACACCTAAGAAACACAAGATATGTAAATGCCCCCGCCAAAAATAATCGAGCGGTCCACTCATGTACATGAATGCTCAAATGAGCATCTTGCCCCATACAACCCTCCTGCAATAAATCTTGGTTGTCATGTTGCCACACCAAATCACATGGGCCCTCATTTATGAAACGTGCGTACGACCAAAAACAGGCGTAAAACAGGCGTACGCTGTCAAAATTAACAAGGTTCAGCTGGACGTCACTATGGCTCAAGATCACTAATGATTTCTTTTGGACGTATAATGCACCTTCATGTCGTAAATTCTAGGGGCGAGGCCATTAAAACAAGCATAATATAGGGGCGTGATATTTCAGTTGTCGAAAAAGGGGGTAGATAAAATGTAAAAAAAATAATAATAATAATAATTCAAAAGCATTTCATTATGCAAATGTATCTTTCTTCTTTTGTTACTCTATATAAACTTGCAGTGTAGATCATGTGTAGGCTATCATATTAATCCAAGAGCTGAATTAACTACAGGGTAGTGTGCTTGTTAAGGGATCTGTCAATGATGCTTTGCCATAGTGTGTGTCTGTGTCTGTGCACGAGAAAGGGAGAGAGGTGCACATGTGATTATCTAAGTGTTGTACTTAAACGACACGTGTGATTATCCAAGTGTTGTACTTTAACGAAGCAGTTTTAAAATTAATAGGCTAAGCATACAATCTGTGTCCACAGTAATAATCATTTAAGATACACATTTGTGGGCCTAAAAGGCGCGGTAGTCAGCTTGGACCGAGATTTAGTCAGGTCAAATTTACTACGGCTGGTCCTGGGTGCCTGCCTGTAGTCTTTTCTGACTGCCAGTCCTTAACGTTCGCTATCGCACTGGGACTCGTCTGTTATCGAACGTCTGTTCGGCTATCCTGCCGTTACTCCCAAACGTCACTCCCAAATTGTTAGACTTCTTAACTTGACGTAACATTTTCCAAATGGCGAGAGTTTGGATTACGTTTCAGTAGTTATCCTACAGCTAGAGCCTTGATAGCCTAGGTGTCAGTCTAAGATAGGTTAACTAGTAAACATCACTAACGTAGGCCTAGCCTACATCACTCGTGAATTAGCTAGATGGAGGAAGTGAGCGCTTTACTATGGAACCGGATCAAAGTGTTTTTGCAACTTCAGTGTAGAGATGTGATTTATTGCAACTTGAGCAATGTTACCTTACTTTCGAAAGTAATGTAGGCTACCGTTGAAAACCTCCATGCGCAGTCAAAGCAAGTATCTACCTATCTAGCCTGCCGAGAAGTCAAAACTCACATTCAGTCTTCATCCTGATGGCTGGATTCGTCATGACTAACAAATCAGATGGTGTAGGGGGCGGGACAGTGCTCTCGACCACAGAATGTCAAATGCAGGGAGTGAGAGGCGCTTTACAGACAAAGTAGTGCGTCTCATTCTTTATTCATTTCAATATCGGCTTATCGGTGGAAAATATGACCGATACCGATTATTATAAAAATGCTAAATATCGACCATAATAATCGGCCCGGCCGATAATTGGTCGACCCCTAATTTAAATCACGCTTGTTTCCAGCCGCCACATTTATCAACACACGTTTATTCTTACGCTGGAATTGGAGTGATACGAAAGTTTGATGAATCACACGTGAGCCCCGTCGTAAGATGATTTCTGCGCTCAGATATACGCTGGTCTCTACGCTCTGTTGATAAATGAGGGCCATGGTCTTTAAAAACTCCACCACACTAAATGGAAGATGAGATGATGATGCATTCTGTATACAGAAATTTCTGATATTCGTTAGACCTGACGACCTGATGCCTTTCCATCTGATATCTGATACACCTGACTGTCAGGTGAAACAACATCAGGCAAAATAGGCTCAGACAAAAAGCTGTCAGAGACTTTCCTGACACTTTTTTAACTGACCGTGCAATTCCATAAACATGACATGGCAGCACCACCACCATTGGGCATCACATTTGTAATGAAGATCACTTACCTTAGTTACCCTTCCACAAAGTTTCAGTGGATGGAAGTCCACTTCTAGCCAGTTGTACAGCTCTTTGACTTCTGGTACGATATACTGCAGAAGATTAAACCTCACCTGGGAGGGAAAAAGAAAAATATATATATATAAAAAGTCAGAATACCCTTAAAAAGCCTCACCGTCGCTGTGGTTAAATAATATTCACCATGTCGTTGATGAGACTCTGGCGGGTGGGAGGGGACTGGAGGCCTAAAAGTGTGGCAAGTCGTCTGTGTTTCTCCACTATAATTCCATCCATATCCAGCAATCGTGCAATATCAGTCCTCTCAGGTGTAATGGGAATAGACAGGGTGGCCAGGAGAACTCTGGTAGACATTCTAAGGTAAAGGAACAATCAATGTTTACAACAGACGATAAGCAAAACATGACTGTCATCCATAATCATCTATCAGGACAATTGGAAAGATTAAGATGGATAGAGACATAAGATCTCCCAACAGCATTTCATCAAATCTAAGTGTAATAGAGTGGCGTAATGATTAAGGGGCCATTGTGATTAGGGTTACCAGACAACTTTTATTTTCTCTCAGCTGGGTATTACTGGACCCAAGCCAATGTAGATTACGGATCATGAATATGGATTTTACCTTTGCATCTCATCCTGTGTGAGGTTCTTGCGCATCTCCCTTGAAAGATGATACAGACGGTGCAAAGTGCTGGCATGAAAAAGCGCGTTGCCAGATTTCCAGAATACAGTGGACACCTTGTTATAGTAGTTGGCCATGAGTTGAGGCTTAGGGGGCTTTTTAGACAGGGCAAAAAGGCCATGGATATCTTCTACAGCCTTAAAGGCTTCCTGCAAAAGACAACATACATAAATATAGATGGGTCAAATTAATCGACCAAGCTTCATATGCAATAAATGCACTTGAACCCTTAGACATCTGTTTCATTGTCAGACACCCGTTTTAAGTGTTTATTCAGTTTCCTTTCTACTAGTTGACAATTCTACATTTGTGTTGCAGAGTTCTTTTGTCACTTTGGGGAGCTATAGGCTAGTTGGTTCTGCCCACCTCAATGAGCTATACTTAGCTAGGCTAACAGAGGGAATTTCCACTCCACCACATTACAGACAGAATATCAGCAGAGACCAGGGCAGCAGTTTTCATATCACATCATGTCCTTATATAATTGAAAAAGGGTTCTCCAATGTCTTCTCAGTTAGCATTGGATGAATGGTTGCTGATAATGGGCAATTCATTTGTATAGCATGTGCAAGTGTAGAGTGTAGTATAGCATGTGCACATCCTAGTTATTATACAAATACTTGAATCTTTACTGAATGAACAAAGTTTATACCTGCCAGAGTTCCATGCTAATGGCACTGTCCAGTTGAACCAAACGCGTCTCCAGGTGCATTGACTGGCTTTCAGGATTGTTCAAATTGATGGCAGTGCTCTGGTTGTGGTGTCTTTGAATTTGGCCCAAATGCATGCGCAGATTGTCACAGAGCTTGCGAAATTCTGCCTTCCGAGTGTACTGAAGGCAAAACTTGAAAGCTACAAAGTAATGAACAGTGGAATCAGTGAAACAGACATTTCAAAACGTCATGTTTACAGCTAAAAGTCTGACTACAACAAATCATAGGGTCAAAGCATTAAGACATATCTGGCTCAATTACCGGTAGGTGCAATTCAAGCTCTCTTCATACTAATACATGCGTGTCCATTTTACATATTCACATTTTTAAGTTGGAAACCCTAAGGGATTTGAAAGGACTGACCTTGCTGGGCAATATCATGGTAGAGGCGTTCCACTTTGGAGTTATTCCGCAGTAGGTCCAAGCACTGACGGTAAGACTCCCAAAGAAACTTGACCCAAGGGGTGAGTAAGAGTCGGTCGGTACGATCCTGTGTATCCTCTCCGCTCACAGCACTCAGCAATACACTACAATAAAAAAATAAACCTTTAGAAATGGTTGCTTTTGGTTGTTGACTTCATACATTCCACGATGCTCAGAAAAGAGAACCAGTGTAATGCATTCATTTTTAATAAGTGAAAACTTCCATATTGGTCATTCTTAAATTATCCTTCACCAATTAACAACCCACACATGATCAGACCAAAACTGTGACTTAAAAGGAACATGACAACATTTTGGGAAATTCACCTTCTTATTCAAAGCTTATTCACTGTCAGCCCCATTAGATACAATTATGCATGCCCTTGCCTGTGTGTGCAACTCTAAAGCATGCATTGTTAGTAGGGGTGTGAATTCGTATCGATTCATAAAGCTACGATATGATTCAAAGACGATGCGGTTTAATACAGCACGATTCAATACGATGCAGTAATAGGCCCCAAAATGCAATGTAGTTCTTAATCTCATTTTATTTTCCATTATTTACTGCAGATTTTTCTCTTTTTATTTGCTACTTTAAATGGCATGAGATTGCATGTCAATTGCATGTCATTAGTTACATTTTTCCAAAAGACTTGATTGACTGGATTGAAAGACAACAGTTTGATAATAAGAACGTGGCCAAATGCCTCTAAACAAAATCACTCGGCCAATTAATAGAGATACATTCATATCACCCTATAGCCTACTTAGCTGCTGAACAAATCACAATAGTTTAAAACTATGTGATGTAGCTGTAGCTCTTGGGAAAGTGTGTCTGTCTGGATTACCTTTCATAAATAAGGAGGCTACTAACACACGTTGTGAGAAGCGCGTTCAACACATCAACAATGACAGGTAAGCAATACCCTCTCTCCTCAGTCAACTTTCAGACGTGCACCGAACATACAGTAAGGCACCGAAGCATTGGGGAGACACCCGCGGAAAGGGGAATGCAGGAGGCTGACAAGGGGTGTTTTGTTGTAGCCTATAAGCTAGGTTTAAAGGAATAGTTCGGAATTTTGGACATAGGACCTCATTTCCAACTTAGTCGGGGTGATATAATTTAGGTCAGTGAATTTCTGCCCTTCCTTGAGTTGCAGCGTTCATCTCATGCTAACCTGGTGCCGAGATAACGCAAGTCAACGGTAACATCCAGCCTGCCACTGAAAACACTCCACAGAACACCCGAAACAAATAAATTATAACGTCAGACTATCGATGCACATGCCTGTGTTGATTTAACAATGTTAGAAATAAAAACTAACCTTGCATCGCATTGCAATAGCCTACTTTGTGTGGCGGATTGATATTGAGAAACTAGTCCCTCAAAATGTAATAAATCATTGAGTTGCAAGGTTAGTTTTATTTCTAAAATTATTCTATCAACACGGACATGTATATCGATAGTCTGACGTTTTAATTGACTTGTCTCGGGTGTGCTGTGGAGTGAGTAAGACGGTTTTGGTAAGTTTTGGATGTTACCGTTGAAATGCGTTAGCTCAGAACCAGCGTTAGCAAAGGGGAACGCTGCAACTGAAGGAAGGGGTTAAACGTGATAAAAACGGTCTCCACCTACCTTCACCTCGGTAAAGTTGGAAATGAGGTCCTATGTCCAAAATTCAGAAACTATTCCTTTAAGGCTTGTGCTTACGACTGAATATGACTTTGTTCAGGATACTGCAACACACGTTAAGGTCAGCGTTATCTGCGTTTCACTAAACTCCACAACTAGTTTGTTTCCACTTGCCACTGTAGCAGTGACGCTACTTACCCTCATTGGAGAAGACTAGACGCTCTGGTGTGTTAGCAAATCAGGGTCAGTCTCATGATTTTGAAAGTAACATAATTTGTAACGTCAGTTTTCCGATTCGTCATTTTAAAATCGATTTATCAATCGATGCATAGTACATTTAAACCGATCCAGGGGTTTGCCTACCGATGCACTCGCATTTTGAACGTTCCGAATGATTACCGATACATATCGGTTAATCGGTAACACTTAACATTACAGATCAGTAGTAAGTGGGTAATGTTATGGTAATATATATGCAATTTCATGGTAATAATATTTTTAAACCACATATTGCAAATAATTAATGCGTAATTTCTAGACAATTACTGTGCAATTACCATACAACAACAATGCAAATAATTTGGGTAAAATAAAACGGTAATAACTGCTGTAAATATGTACTTGCCGAAACAATAAATATTTAGGATTTACTTATTGTGACAATGTTTCTTAGGGGTAGCACGTTTTTTGAAAAATGCTCCGAACTGTGCGGATGGCATGTCACGGTTCGGAGTGTGTGTTCGTCGTACGGTCCTACGGTTCGGATAGTCATGGCATGTGCAATCGATTCCCATATTTGACCATTCGTTTCCCTTTCGCGCGAGAGTAGGAGTATGCAGTTTTGAGTACTGCGCGGGAGTCTTTAGAAGTGCAGACTGGCCGGAGTTGCAAGATGCGCCAGCAGAACACCAGAGTAGGCTACATTTATTTCCTTCAATATTTTGCTAAAGAGCAATCACGTAGGCTAGCATTCCAAGTTACAGAATAGAAACTAATGCGTTAGCTTATGGCTAATGTCTATGAGAAATCCCATAGACATGCTAACGGTTAGCATAATCGATAACAGTAGATATTTAGAGCGAACTTCAGTCCATTTACACAACATGGGTTACATAAGAGTTTTTTGTTTTTAACTGACTATTGAAATAATCAAAGTCTAATGTTTTCTCTCCATATAACAACGTAGCCTAACCGTGTAGGAAAAAACACCTGTTAACTCATCAATGCCACAAAGTAGCTGCCCAACATAAACATTAGGCGCTTGTGACAGCGTGCCCACTAGTGATCATGTGACTTGCTCTGCTGCAGCCAGTAGGCGCGTTCAAGATGGCTACGCAGCACAAAAACTGCGCAGCACAAGATGCACGTGGTTAAAAATCTGTCCACGATGGTCTAGATGGGTGTGTTTTCGATTCGGCAGTTGGCATCACATGGCCTCAACATATCGCGGGAGCAAGGCGTGGCAAGGCGGCTGCTGAGCAGCAGCGCAGCAGCCCTCTAGGTACTGCGGAGCGCTGCGGAGCCTAGACCCTGCCTTCATGACGTCAGGTCTTTGCCCTAATTGGCTTTTACATCCCTGACGTATGTGCAGGTGTTTAGATGCCTCTTCATATCCGTAAAGGTCCATGCGGGTCCGTCCCTCATGTTTCGTCACATGGTCAAGTCTAGACTACGAGAAGTAGAGAGTGTACAACTTCATAGCAGCGTTTGTATCCCCTCCCCTGCGGTCACCGGCAGCTCTCGTTGCTGCAAGAGGTTATTTGGAGTTGAACTTGAACGCGCCTAATGGCTTCTCTCACATCTGTTGCACACCTCCTGATTTAATGAATTTATGGGGTTTCGATGCTTGATTTTGAGTGTGCCCTTCCCCCCTCTAAGTAACCTACTTCAAAATATTCGATAATGTAATTTTGCACATCGTCAAAACAACATTCACAATAATATCCCAAACAATAGGCTATAGCCTATATTGCCCACTCTCTATTCTGGAGTGTTAAAGATTAAAAGAAAAAATAACAACAAGAACCGTACCGAACTGAAAACCGTGACCCTAAACCGTGACACGAACCGAACCATAGATTTTGTGAACCATGCCACCCCTAATGTTTCTGTAATTACACCAACATGATGGTGCTATGAAGAACTAAATTACATAGCAACTTCTAAGTGTTATGGCACAATTACACAGTGGTCAAAGTTTTTGTAGTAGTTAGTTTGATGGTAAAATGTGACCTGTTATCTGTTATTATGATGAAATAAATTAGGTAATTTCACAATAACTGTATGGCATCAGGGCTGCAAAATACGGTTTTGTCTTTTCGAAAGGATTTCAACAACTCCCCACCGTACAGAAAACCTTTCGAAAAGACAAAACAGTGTTTTACAGCCCTGATACCATATAGTTATTGTGAAATTACCTCATTTATTTCATCATAACAACAGATAACGGTCACATAGTATGTCACAATAAGTAAATCCTAAATATTTATTGCTTCGGTAAGTACATATTTACAGCAGTTATTACCATTTTATTTTACCCTTAAATCCAAGTTATTTGCATTGTTGTCGTATGGTAATTGCATAGCAATTGTCTAGAAATTACACAATTATTTGTAATATGTGGTTTAAAAATATTATTACCATTAAACTGCATACATATTACCATAACATTACCCACTTATTACCGATCTGTAATGTAAAGTGTTACCGGTTAATCTTTACACCCCTAATTGTTAGCATAGCTAGAATGTTCAAATCTACCTTTTGAGCGTTTCAACTTTTTTAACACTCGTCTAACATGAAAGCACAGTTGCCTACTGCATCTTGGAAGTTTGTTGTGATAAACACTCATGGCATCTACTAGGCTACAGCTAGCATCAATTTGTGACGGCCATTCATTCACGATATGTTGTAAAATATTTGAATTGTCGGAAGTTCACATAAGATAGTTAGACTGTAGCCTTTGCTTTTCTTGTCCTATCATAGTCTTTTGATTGTGTGTAGTTATTTACTAGATATCGACAAGAGCTTGTAACATTGCTTTAAAGTAATTTACTTGCCAATGGCAAGGGCTCACGCAAGCTGTCAAACACTGTCCACTAGCCTATATGCAGTGCACCCCTCTGCTTTAAGCTTATATCTTGAAGTGTTAATGTTAGCTAACTGTATAGAATGTGGTGCCATCACAGCAAGATGATACAGTTGGCGCATGATGCAGTGATTTAAGTGGCATCAAAATGAGGCACCGAAGTCCGCATTCATTTAATGTTGTTACTATTATCTGCCTCGGTGCCGGATACATATTGGAACCGGGTTCGGTGTGAAAACCCTGACTTTGGCCCACCAAATAGACATGGGATACATGTAGCAGCCTGAAAACATACACATTGGCATGCAAGTACATCCCGGGTGGGCTAGAGGAGTAAGAACATGTGTATACCTTTCAGGAGTCTGAATATTGTCTAAATCCTCAATGTCCAAGACCATCTGCTGAGACTCCTCCTTGGCCGTCTCCGTCTTTTCTTCAGCCAACTTCAAGTAAGCCCGGACCACATCTTCAAGAGACTTGATGTTCACCTAAGATATTGACCATGATGAGTGACCACATGACCATGAGGAGTCACTCTAGCCAGTAGTAATGACCACTAAACACATTCATGTAAAGAATCTGGAGTAATTCATGTAGGTTTTGTTATGTACTTCCATCCTGTAACAATACAGCTTAAATCCTTAAATGTCCCTCATACATGTGGCCTAGGATATAAAAATAATTCATAATGAAAAAGTGCCTATTCAGAAAGGTAAATATAATTTAATTAATCTTCTTCTTGAATCACATGACAATCACTGTGCTAATCCTCAGTATTGCCCGTGCCTCTTTAATTCACTAAATAACAAACTCAGTTTCACAGATTCTGACAAATACACTCCAGTGATTTGATCTTTAGGTTTTAAGGAGTATCTACCATTAACCAAGTTGCCAGATCTAAGGCACATTTTCACACACATACCATAAACAAAATGCAATTTCAATCAAATTTAAATACAACAAAAATGTGGATGTGGCTACAGTATCCATAACACATTCAGATCCAATGCCCAGAAGGAAATGTGTTAAATTGAGAATATGTTGCCGACCTGCTGACAGATGTTCTTGTACTGGTACAGCCCCTCCTTAGCCAGGTGACTCTTCCTAAGGTCCACACAGAGCTCCAGATATTTGAGCATGATTGGCTCGTGGATCTTCTGCCATGTTCGGTGCTTTTTGCTCTTAATGACATCATACAGTACATCCAAGGCTGGTTGCTTCTTTCCCACTTCCAAAAATTCTACAATCAAGGAGGCAGAAATGCTGTGTTAATGTGATTGATGATTTTGAGGAAAATATACCAAATACGGTAAATATACAATTTCCTAGTTGGGTCATTCCGTGTGAAATCAGATAAGGTTCACAGCACCATCACCTCAGATTTTATTAAAACCTTGACAAATCTACATTAGGGTGGTCCTTATATAGTCCTTTTTTGTGCAAGTGTTCAACAGTCCCCTATCTCTTTGACTGAAATAATCCAAGTGCCATTCTAATAGATGGAGGTTTTGATCCAACTAATTCTGGTATGGTGGAACTAATACACTTCACTTCTTTTTGTCATGACTTTTGCTCTTGGTACACAACACAGCTGCAAGCTAAGCTGAGCAGGGAATGGTGAAGGTTTCCCATGAGGGAAATTCAGTGTGTTTATCCCAATCCGTGGAATTAGTGAAACATACACAGCCCACAGTGAGGTGAAGCACACACGCTAACCCGTAGCAGTGAGGGGCCTTGTGAGGGTGCCTTGCTCAATGCCACTTCAGCTATGAATGAGGGCGTGGGAGAGCAGTGCTCAACTACTCCCTGCCCACATTTTTTCCTACTAGTCGGGGATCGAAACGGCAGCAACCCTTCAGTTACAAGCTCAAAGCCCTAACCAGTAGGCCATGGCTGCCACACACATATTTGTAACACAAATTTGGGATTCCTTGGATCTCTTTTCTCGCCGTCTTCCCGCTTTTACATTTTCCCGTAAAATCCAGTATTTTTACACTGATTCAGTTGACTCAGAAAAGTGTCTGAAGTGTGAAGTGGCTTGCAAGACCTCCAAAAAGCAGGTGGCAGTATAAAGACAGTAGCTTAGGCTACTATCACGGGGGCGGCACTAAAAGAGTAGCGGGAAGTTAACTTCAAGAAGAGTAAAGTAGATAAGTGTGATGTGCGATGATGGGAGACCACCTTCCACTACCTGACAAGCAGCAACGTAGGTCCAAATTATGCCCACTGTACAGGGCTATTTAAAAGTTTGCTGGTAAGAATTGAGCAAAAACAATTCCCTTTTTTTGGAGATGGATTCTGTGAAATCTCCCTTATTTTCAATGTTCAATGTTGACAGCTATTCTGACAAATGGTCACACTCGCTGTTAGACCAAGCGTAGGATACTCCATGTTTTTGCATCTAGCGCACGCCTCACAATAGCCGACGTGCGATACCTACGCACCAAATAAACGCAGAATACGCATGGCAGCCATGATGCGTACGCGTCATTAGCAGCAAGTATAACTGGGCCCTTAATCGGTTGATACTGTGACCTGAAACCAGACTATATAACAAGTATAATATAACAAGTATAATAACAAATATAACGTATAAAGTTTAACTGTACTGTTAACCAAAAAGTCGGAATGCATTCACCTTAACGTTGTTTTTTTTACAATTAGCAGCTACCAGAACTCAATGAACTGTTAACTTATTAGCAGGGCATGCTAACGGTGATAACATTATTCGCCCAGCTATGTTTCACAAAACTTGCCAGTGTCATTTCAGAGAACGTTAGTGTTGTGTGGGAAATAATGTCCCTCTGACAAATGTTCCTTTCCATCGACATCTGACACATTGGATTGCATTTACTTAAGGAGCGTCTGAGTTTCCTAGCTAGTGTTTGCTAACATTTAACTAACCCAAAATGACTAGGCAATCACATGCATTGCATTTATTGTTGATTAACATTATGCTACTGTTGAACTTTGCCGTGTATGTCTAAACTTAAGATATACGTGCTCTACGTCGATTCACAACGATTTCGACGCCAGAACATGCCATATGGTCTGGAAAGCCGAACTTTACAACATGGCTGACGCCGCCATGCTGCTTAAGTTAACACTAACGTCAGCTATCGTCGTCAACTATGAAGGCCAACACTCACCATTAGCTCTTTTCAGAGCGTTTTCGGGTCTCTGAAAGTACGCCGGCATGGTTGCAAATCGATCTCAAGAATAAACACTAATATCTTAACAGGCACTCGAAGACTATTATACAGAATCACTCGAGTCCATCCGCGTGTTCAGCCCTCACGTCCTGAGGAGTTTCGACCAAGGCGGCAGCAGTTGCAGAACCAGTGGTCATGTGAGATCGCTGTACTTCCGGGTTATTCCCTAACAAAAGAAGACAAGAAAATGATGGGTCGATGGATGTTTAAAATGATTGTGGTGTTGTGTACAACATGAAGGAAACAGTAGGCTTCTTGAAATTTAGTGTATAATCCCATCACAAAACCTTGCAGATTTTGTTTTACCTTTTATGTCTTGGTTGGATTATGTATTAAATAGGCGACATCTAGGCCTAATCACTAGCGACATGTAGGCTACTGTTTGTGGTGATGCAGTACAGAGTAATTTTGCTATGGTCCAAATGAAAAACAAGGATTGTCTTTACCATAAACATCTTTGTCAAGTAGTTTATAGAGCACACGTTCTGTGATTAAAAACACTGATGTATTAGTTCTTATCGTCCTTGAGAAGTGTAAGGTGAGCCCTACCCTATCAACTGTAGGGCCTACACCAAGTCATAGACTGTGCTTATGATGACTTTCTGACAATGATTTATTCATAAAACATACGTTTGGAGGACCCATGGCGTTTTCTTTATTTTTAAGAAATAATTCAGAGGTCATTACAACTCACAAACCACATGCATCACAGATGGGGCCGAACCTACCTTAGCAAAGTTCTGAACGGTTAGCCTAATTAGGTCTATGAGATCTTACACTAAAAAGTGTGGAGAACAACATTATGCAACTCAAAGAACAAAGATAACGTGCTTAAGTTTTTTCTTTTTCTTTTTAATCATTTCTAACTTTACGACATTGCCCTTTTCATCTCGTGTACCCTCTGGTAGCCTACCAAGTAGAAGCTTGTGCAGGCCTACCACCCTGCTACCACCCAGTCTCAAATTCAGCGTCCTCCCTCGGCCCGAGGAGCGAGAGAGGACGCTGAATTTGAGACTGGGTGGTAGGCATGGTTGCCGCCCTATCATTCTGTAGATAATAATAATAATAATAATAATAATCTTTATTTATAGAGCGCTTTTCTAAACATAGTTTCAAAGTGCTTTACATATGAAATAATAAACAGAACAAAAAATAACACAAAAATGAAGTGACTAAAAACAATACAAATAATACGATAACAACATTGGCAAGAATAAAGAAAAAAAAAAGTTTTTTTTTTTTTTGAATGAACAACAGAAAAAACTGCAATAATCAAAACACTACACAAGGCAAAACAAAAACAAACCAAACCAAGACATAAACAAACATTAAACTTAAATAAACTCCTTAAAAGCTTTACGGTACAGGTGAGTTTTAAGGAGGGACTTAAAAGATGGAACAGTATCATGCTAACCTTTGCTCAGGCAGTGCATTCCAAAGCTTTGGGGCTAACACAGAAAAAGATCTGTCCCCTTTAGTTGCAAGCCGTGACTCAGGAATGGTCAATAAACCTTTGCCAGCAGACCTTAGCTCGTGTAGGGCTATAGGGCACTAGCATATCAGAAATGTAACCAGGGGAAAGGCCATGAAGAGCTTTAAATGTAACAAGCAACAATTTAAAATCAATTCTCCAGCATATTGGGAGCCAGTGAAGTGATGCTAGAACAGGAGTGATGTGTTCATACCGACTAGTTTTATTTAGGAGCCTGGCAGCAGAGTTTTGGACTATTTGAGCTGTGTAAGGACTTTTGAGTGAGGCATGTGAAAAGACTGTTACAATAATCCAGGCGTGAGGAGATAAAAGCATGTATGGTTTCGGCGTCTCTGAAAGAAGATATGTCTTATTTTGGAGATATTCCTAAAGGCTACCTTACATTGACAGACTTTGCAAAGATTTGGAAAAGATTTTTGAAAGACTACAGTCTCAGACCCTCTCACATCTAAAGACAATTCATTGAGTTTTTAGTCACAGTCTAGTCACAGGCCAGTCTCAGATTAGGATTTTGCAAAGACTGTGGGTCACTATTTACAAGACTGCTGCTAGATTCCTTCAAATTATTTCCATCGTGCGACGTGCAATAGGCTACACGTCATCATTAACAGGAAATCACATGATAGCCTACTCATATCAAAGTATTTTTTTCGCGTTTCTGCAGCATTGTTTGATGTGTGACATCACTAACAGATATAGAGTTGTTCTGTCTCGTAGAATAGCCGACCAATAAATTATAAGAAATGAAATAACAAATAATCATATAGGCTACAGCTGTCGCCTATTTTGCCCCTTCCTGTTTTCGTGTTCGCGAGAGGTTACTATTGGTTTTTAATGTTCACGTCACTATTTGCATGAGCCACGACTGAAAAGACTTCCGATAATATCAAACATGTTTGATATTGTCGTAACGCCAAAACTAGAGAAAGACTGCCTCCGACGGACTTAAAACCGCTAAGATTGGCACCTTACACTAAACGATTTAGCTGCTAGATGACGGGAGCGCGCTGCGATTCTAGCACAACTCTCAAGATTTCCACCCGATTTTGGAAATTTAGTCGCCGACTGTTAAAACAGGCCAAAATCGTGCAATGTAAGCCAGCCTTTAGTTGGTAAAAACAAGATTGCACAAGTTTTCTGATGTTCAACATTTAGATCAGTGAGGATCGAGGCCCGAGGAGCGAGTTTCATTCGTTGTAATCGCCGAACGTATTTCAAGAGCCTGTTACAGGCTGATACTGTTGCAGGATAGCCTTTGGCTTGCCAGGCTAGTTGGAGAAGTAAAAAGTTGAATGAGAGGCATAGGGTCCTGCAACAGTATCAGCTTGTAACAGCCTTTCTAAGTACGTTCGGCGATTACAACGAATGAAACTTCCGCACTCAATAGAGAAACTATACCAAATATCGTATACTTTATAAGTAGTTTTATAAACCGTCTCTGTTAATACGTTTTGATAAGCCCGTGTGAACAGTAGGCTACGCATGCTAAATGGGTAAAGTGAATGGCGTATTTAACAGGACAGGCTATAGCACTGCCAATGACTGCAAGCTGGGATTCTCCTCATGATGCAACAACATTAGACGAGTTGTCTGGTATGTGCATAGACAGTAAAGGTATATGGCGGTACTCAATATTGGACTGCGTATACCCATCCACCATCACCGTAACCATAGGAATTAGCATTAGTTTAATCAAAGAGCCGCTTTAACCCTCTCTGATTTAATGACTAGCTGCTAGCCTCTAGCCGGCTAACGTGGACTGTTTAGAAGCATGGTGGCGTGCGTGGGCTAGCCAGCAACAGCGAATTAAAAAAGCTATTGGAGCGCGTTTATAAGACTTAAAAATAAATTCGAATTAACAAGTGAATATTTGGTGGACTCATCCTATCCCCATCTACCAGCACCGCACGCATTATGTGTGCGAGCATGATGTTAAGTGTTGTAGGGAGCCAATCATAAAAGCTTTATTATATCTGTGAAGCCAATCAGGGACAGGCGCAAGGCGGGTCTTTGCGGGCGACTCGTAGGAAGTGTCGTCATTTCACAAATTTCGGGTTGTTACCATAGACAGTAAAAGATAAGCCATCCGCGTGGACAACCGAGAGCGCAGCAGTAAATACGCGGAACCGTCTGGCCTTTGCACACAAGTGTGAAATCACAATCGGACGTGTGATAGCATGGCATTTTACGCAGGAAGACTACTCGGCAGTGTGGTAATTTATTCAAATAGTTCATTTTCAGTCAGTGAAAACAGGTTATATTTTTATAACGTTAATGTTAATGTCAAGCTGTGCTATAGTTGTGTGTGACATTCGTCGGGTTCATACTAGGCCTAGCTAGGACTATCTCACTCACCTTGACAGCGAAGTTGGGCTTGTGTTCTCCGGCTTATGGTGCGTTAATAAGCACCTGGGAAGTGGGATAGGCCTTGTTTAGGGGGTGCACACACATCGCACCTGAACTGGGAAGTGGGGGCTTTGGGAGAGCTCCCAGAAGAATGTTTTAACGTCACTTTCCATAGTGAACGCTCGGAACCTTCCCACTTCTCAGCCGCATAAACGCACGATTATTTTCTGCATGATCAGGGTTAATTTTCCTGTTCTGAACTAGGTGAAGCGTATAGCAGCCAATGAGATTCGAGCAGCATCTTCAAGGACTGGAGCTGTCCTCGGGGTCTCCAAAACTCTCATGAACAACTTTTCAACAAGTAAGTTATTAACTTCCTAAACAGTGAAATGTGACCAAATGTGGGCAAGTTACTTTAAAAAAAAAGCAATCAGTTACAGTTACTAGTTACTACTTCCTAAAAGTAACTAGTTACTCAGTTACCAGCTTTTTAAAGTAACTAGTTACTTGACTGTTGCGGTACTTTCAAGTAAATTTTTTAAATGCTTAAATGTGACCCCATTTCCAGCCCTCTTTAACAGACCTTAAAATACATGTGCAATGCATTGTGCATTATTGTACACAAACCTAAATATGTTAATGTTGCTGTGGGACAAAGTGAGACTAGCCTCCAATCAAATGGCATGTATGTAGGCTAGATATGTTTATAGTGGATTGATACAAATAACGTTTGTTTGAGTGCCACATTCATTTGAGTAAATTGGGCGTCTATATAGTTAAAAAACATTTTTCTACATGGTAGAGCTACCCTTCCTCTGACCGGTATTTTGGCAACTAGTGCCGTGAATGAGTTTCAGTCAACTGTAGATAATGGCAGCATATCCTCTACTACTACATACCTGGCTTACAGTTTGTTCAGTTCGGTCTTAGACAAAAACGTGTGGTGGGGGCTTAAAATCAAAGATGTTTGAATTATTGACACTGATGTGGACAGGCACTTTTACCCAGGGCATAATGTGCATTTCACAATTGCATTCATTCCTTCAAGTAATGGCTATTCCATTTACAGGAGGCTACTTTTGGATTATTTGGGATCGCCTGTCTCTCGTTGAGCGACTCGCTTTTGTTGCTCGTTGTGTGTCAAACTATGCCTGCTTTCGAACACCTGCCCAACTCTACCTCTGATTGGCTTATGATGAAATTTTACTCAACCTCAATCAATTGTCAGCATTTATGCGCTTGTCTCATTCACTGCCCACTAACCAAGGAAGAACAGTAAAAGTAAAAGTCTTTGCCTCTCTCGGCTCAGAGATCTAGTTGGTCAGATGGAGAAAAATTGCTTCAATGATAGTATAATGCACAACATTTTTTGACAGTAATGGCGTTAATAAAATGGGTAGAGTAATCAATTAGATGACTCCGACGCTGTTATACTTAAATGCCGTTACTACCAATACAGCTTGTTTTGTCTGTCGTATGCGAAGGCCCCAAAGGAACATGATGGGATGAGATTTGCGGAGCCTCCGATCCAGAAGTAACATTAAGATTCCAACATTAGCTTCTAAAACCAGTAGTGAAAGGAACACAAAGAAGATAGGACCCTGGGAATATAGGACCCTCTAACTGCAGAACATAGTGCCCAGGAAGCATGTTGCCGTTATCTACCATGTTAATATGGAGAACATCGGACCCTGAGAGAATAGGACCTTGGGGACATACTGTAGGATCCTGGGAACATAGGGATGACCCTGGATAGGCTGCTTTCAAGTGACAAAAACAGCAAATTCCCAAGTTCACTTTAAAGTAGTTGGACATGAAGGTCTACATGGACTACAATGAACTACAACGCCAAGACAAAAGTGATGACAAGCCCACAACTTAGCAAACTCTTCCCACCAGTTCCCACATGAGGTGACGTCCATGGTGACGGAAAAATTAGGAAACATGTTTTTTCATGTGCATGAACGGACCATTAGTGAATGGGTGATGCCACAGTCTTGCATATCCAGGTGTATACACAGTGATTCCCTCACAAAGTCAAAACTATTGTGAGGGAACGCTAAAAGGAGCTCTAAAAATACATTTCAGCCTCTAAAAGATAATTCCCACCATATTCCTTCGGGACCCTCTCAAGTTGCCTAATTGTTTATTAGCGTGTAAGCAAATATCCTGCAGGAAGTAAAACAAAGCTAACTTTTTTCTTTGTTTATTTTTGTCTGTTCTATTCCATGAAGCCTGCACTAGATGGACGCCTGCTGTTACGCAAAGTGCACCTCATTTCAAAGGCACTGCTGTCCACCAGGGCGAGTTTAAAGAGATCAGCCTAGATGACTATAAAGGAAAATACCTTGTGCTTTTCTTCTACCCACTAGATTTGTAAGTATTTTTACCATATATTAGAATGTTTTTTTCCCCCCACACAACCTCCAGAAGTTCTAGCAATGGGGTCCTGGCCCCCAGATTGCAGACAGGTTGTGAGATTGATTAACAGTCACTAACCACCGGTGCCATCAGAACAAGAGCATGTTACTGCATATTACTGACTTTCAAACACTTCATAACACTCGACATTTTATAATTCAGTTTTATTTTCATACTTGAACATTCTTATTTTGTACTGATTTATAATTAAGCCATTTACTTTGAATATTTGGTATTTATTGGCATTTGCTTTTACTATTCCTATCCTTGATTCCCTGAATGGAATTCACAAAGTAAGAAAAGTAAGTTATGTTATGGCAGTTCTCTTGTGATGAGATGTTAGTCTCAAGATGGTTATAAACTTACCATGAAGTTAACCTTGTGTTTGTGTGTAAACTATCATGGTTGGATGCTAATTGTTTCTTGCAATACACTGCTACAATCTAGAGCATTTAGGGTAGTTTACATTGATGTAAAACCCCAAATCAGAAAATCTACAAATCTTGAAATCCCACATTGAGCTGCAAAAAGGATTTATATGAAATGTTGAAAATGACCATTTCATGGAAAATATTAATTTTGAAGCAACATATTTTTAAAGAGAAACTATGCAGGATTGGCGATTTCATCCCCGGTTTCGGTTTCGTTTCTCGTTTTATGCTTGCATATTTCTCTGCAGAGCTTCCCCGACAGCTTTAGCGTGTATATTTATACATATGTAGGCTATATGTAAATATATAAATTGCAAGCGTGGTTCTTCTTGTTCCTTACGCGTCTCAGCCTTCCAGATGTAAACAGGAGCGATCGCCTCCTGAACAAACTGCAAGGTTGCAATAGCGGATAGGGACACTGGGGGCGGGAGGAAATATTACTGTTTTCGATAAAACTGGTTAGTGAAGCAAAACAACGATTTCTAAGTGATTTTATGACTATGAAAAAGTTGCATAGGGTCTCTTTAAAAGAGTTGGGACAGAGGTATATTTACCACTGTGTGGATTTTCCTCTTGGATGTGTTTAGGAAGTGAGAACACCTGTTGTTATAGTTCTGAGAATGAAATGTTGTTCCATTCCTGCCCGATATAGGATTTCAGTTGCTCAAAAGTATGGGGTATTCTTTATCATGTTTGTCATTTCATGGTGCACCTAATTTGACAGGCCTGGACCGCAGACAGGTCATTTTTATCACCGGGATTTTCTCTGTTATGGAGAAATACTATTTAAATATGTGCTGAATTTTTCAAGGTCTTCCCTGGAAAAGATATTTGCCTTGGATGGCATTATATGTTGCTCAAAACCTGTATATGTCATTCAGACGTGATTCTGCCTTGCTATGCAAGATGCCCATGCTGTAGGCACGAATGCATCTCCACACCATCAAGTTGTGGCAAGCTGACATTAGAATATGCCTGCTGTTGAGGTTAGTAGGCACCTTACAGCTTGTCAATTCTGCTTGTGGAAGTGGATGGCATTAAGCAAATGTGAACATCACTTTTAGATCATTAACACAGATTGTGTCCTCCTTCAGTCCCAATGGATTATGAAACACATTCATACACAAGAGAAAACATCGGTTGCATATGAAATGGCAAACTTCAAAAACACATTGGGAAACTAAACACTCTGACCAGTGATTAACATAATTATTAGCTATCCAGCTATCAGCCAGTGGTTTCAACCAGTGCTGCTGTGGCAGCTAAAGCAGAGAGCCAAGGAAAGATAATGAAAAGATGTAATAGAGGAGGAAGGGATAGTGGTAGCATAGTGGTTGTGGAGCTGAGCTAGCATGCAGTAGCCAATGTTCAATTCCCAGCTTCCACTGTTGTGCCCTTGAGCAAGCCACTAACCCTGAGTTGCTCCAGGGACAATGTGAAAACATTTGTAATATCACTTTGGAAAAAGCATCTGCTAAATGAATAAATGTTAATGTAAAGGAAGAAAAGCTGCTAACGTATGCTGCTGCTGTGGAGAGCCTAGAACGAGTGCTGATACAAACAGAGATGTAGGCAAGCCTACAAACAAGACTAAAGTAGGAATTTGAAAGAAAAAGGCATTTTCACCAGGTCATCAGCAAACACTGGATTTACTCTAGAATGCCTGAATATGTATGTCATTTCCTATTGTGATGCGCTATTTGGAACGTGCATTATTTTGCGATAATACGCACGGCTATGAAGAAGTTCCTTTTTTTTGGGCTTATTACACTTGAATATTAATTCGCCAATGTGAATGTAACGGTAAAAACAACAACGTTGTATCTAAGACGGCGGCAATATAAACGAAAGTGATAGTAGCAGTGGTATAAGCGGGATAATTAACTCTGCGCCGTGCGTTTTATTACCATTTTGAAGTTCGAACGTGCATCATTTTCCTATAAAACGCACGGCGCGTCGTTGATTACGTATTGCAATTGCAATTTGTGATGTAACGAATAAGTATTAAATAAATGAGTACATTATGTAGCCTATTTAAAGCAACACTAAAGCACTTTTCCTCTGTCGCATGCACACTGGTAAACTTACACAGTGCAGTTATAGCCGATAGAGGGCTGCGAAGCGAATGTAAGTGGTGTTGGCCCTGTTATGATTTTTAATGGAAACATTATTTTCCGCGACCCATTTGAGTCCCAACCCACCAGTTAAGAAACACTGCTTTAGAATAGCCTACCTACGTTGCAAACTTTGAAGTTTGTAGTTTCTGTTATATGGTTCAAATGGAATTAATTGCAGAAAAAGTGGTGGCACTGTACTGTTCAGTCTGTAATCTCTCAGCCTGGGAAGGGCAATAGACTTTTCCATGTTATTTACATTTTCTGAGATGCACATGTAGGCTATTATCTCTGTTAAGGGGGGTTTAAACCAAAGATTCGCAAAGAGATGAGCTGCAACGTTCTAAAACCTTGCAACTGCAACAAGACATGGTGAATGCTTTGTGACGGCTTGCAACAGCAGGCAATGAAGTGCAACATTTAATTCACACTGCTGCAACTCCTTCTGCAATGGTTTCGTCTCGTCGCGTATCTTTGGTGTGAATTGGACCTTAAACTCATAGCCAAGCTAGGCTACTTCTATGTGGCAAGAAACAAAGTACATTTTCAGTGATATGAAAGAATCACTGTAAAACAATGCTATTCCATTATTATTCTGGAACTGCCATGAACTACAGTATAAAGCGTGTGGGACATTAGCAACAGTAACCAGGGTGCTGGGCTAACTGCTCTGATTAGGAAAGGTCTATGAAATTGTCTACCTGTTTGCGGGGGCCGCTGTGGCGCAGCAGGCTACAGCGCCCGTACTATTTGCGGGTCCAAGTGCCCATGGGGACCCAGGTTCGAATCCAGCCTGCGGTCATATCCCAATCCCACCCCATCTCTCTCTTCAACTTGTTTCCTGTCTACCTCTTCACTGTCCTATACTAATAAAAGCAAAAAGGCCAAAAAAATATTCTTTAAAAAAAAAAAAATGTCTCCCTGTTTGCTTGTTTTGGTGACCCCTTGCTGCTGATTTTTTAACTTAACAAAAATGTGTTTGTGCTTGTTATTTACTATTCTTGATTTCTTTTCTATAGCACATTTGTATGCCCAACTGAGATAATCTCCTTCAGTGACAAGGCCAATGAGTTCCATGACATCAACTGTGAGGTTGTTGGTGTATCTGTGGATTCCCATTTCACTCACCTAGCTTGGATCAATACTCCAAGAAAGGTACTGTTATTGTAGGTGCTCAACCTTGTTTATGGTTAAACATTTAGTAAATGTGATCATTCCGAGTTGTCATCGATATTATAATATATTATGTTCAGAGTCTGTGTTTTCAACAATCGAGTAGTGCAGTAGCAGTGCTTTGTATATCGTTCCAAGTAGCCTATGTTTGCTTTGAAAATCACTGTGTGTCATTAGGGCCCGAGCACCGAGGTGCAAAGCCCTATTGTTTTTGCTCAGATTATTATTATTATTATTATTATTATTATTATTATACTGGAATCCTCTTACGCTCCATCTTTGGCCTTTTTTCACAAACTTGGCATGCTCTAAAACTTCTGTAATTTGGCTGCTACATGTGGAATTGGTAAGGCTACTCAGAACCAAAGTTCTGGCCTAGGGTGTGGCTCAGGGACAGTATAGCGCCACCTAGCACGTTGTCTGTTGTGGTTGACACATACATACACGAAAATGAAGCAAATTTGGTGGACATGTGTGTTGTATTAATCTGAACAACTTTTACATTTAACAACTTCAGTGGTCTGAAAACATAGTTGAATATTTGAGCAATTCTGAGAGAAATACTCACCATGTTCACTGCTCCATGGCTTCATTGGGGTCTTCAGTCACATGACCTTGAATGGGGTCTTTCAACTAAATGTAGTTGTCCATGATTTTGGCCAACTTAACATCAGGTTATTGCATAACACCAAAGGACATTTTTTTCTGTGACGAACTTTACGGAGTTCCTACCATTTTAGAAATGTATGTATGGGAAAAGTGATTGCCACTTAGTAAAATAGACACTTGCACAATTATGCCAGGAGCGTTCATTAACATTTTTAAACATTATTTCCTCTATTTATAAAAGTTAATATTTATATAATTATGTTGTCTACCATCACACCATAGGACAATTTTAAGGTTTGGCTCAAAGTTCTGAAAAAACGATAAATAACTCCGGTATTAAAACAACAAATTCATGTAAAACAAGAAAATGTTAACCTTTTACAGTATTTTAAAATGTGAAATTAATTGTGTTTTATCTTCTGTGACGGTGAAAAAGCCACGTCATGTCATCTACCCATTTACTTATGACTTCCAGGGGTGTCACCAGCAGTGAAATTAAACTTAAAGGGGTCACAGAATTTAAAACTGACTTTTAAAAAAACCTCAAACTGACTACCTTGGCAAAGTTGAATAAGTTCGGTGGGTAAACTGAACTACAGGGGTCCTCAAATTCCCATTGTCACCTCTAGAGATCATAAGGCTAAAGGTGTTATGCACCTCTAAATTGTCTTATTTTAGAATGTTTTATATTGTCAATATTGTTAATGTAATATTGTTGAACCTGACCTTATCCATATTGCTGCATTATTGCATATACTATCAGTGACCAATCATCTTGCGACAGGAAGCATCAAATATTAATCACACCGCATGTCATGTAAATGAGTTTGCATAATGAATGGATTTTTTAAATGGATAAAGGCTGCACCGATTTCTAAAGCGTCAAGACAGCATCCCTCCTCCTGATTATGTCAGAAAGTGGCCTCGACTACAGTGCGTAAAGTGAGTAAGCCCCAGAAGCAGCAGTCCTACAAAATAAATCTACTGCGCAGGTTAATTCGGTGCATGGTATATTCATTCCATCGAGTCAACAAGGCCTAGCGTTATTAGGTTACTTCAGAACTTGTACTTCACCTTTACCTCTAATTAGCGCACCAATAAAATACAATCTTGGGTGCAAAGTTATCACAATTACCATATTTTCCGGACTTTAAATTGCTCCATAGTAAGTCGCATCAGTCAAAAAAAGCGTCATGAAGGGGAAAAACACATAAACACAAGTCTATAAGTCACATTTATGTAAGGGATAACGGCCGACGAGGTCACCTGTTCGATGGAAATAATGGCTAGGTGGAGGTTTAGAACTCCGGCGACGTGCGAAGCCTAGCCATTATTTCCATCGAACAGGTCAACCTCAAAGGCCGTTATCCCGTTTGTATTCATCACCTGTATAGTTGCAATGTAGTTTTATTCCACCGTTGCCACTTGTGTAGTGTTCATTTTCTATTGCATCGCTAAACTGTCTTTATTGTAGAACTACTTTCCGCCACATATCAACTTTCTACTTGCAGGACAAACTGCTGTTACTAGTTCTAAATGGATGGTTGCTATGGCCAAAGGCCAGTCGTTCGTTCTAAATGGATGGTTGCTACGGCCAAAAGCCAGTCGTTAGTTCTATCTCTCCCGTTGTCAAGCGGGCATATCCCAGGATTCTGATGAACTTTAACTTTGAAAGATCGCTATTTTTATAGCCTACATCCCATACAACTAGCTACAATCCACCTTTGTCATATGCTACAATGTTGCTACGTTCTGAACGTCTGTTTCAGCTTGGATGCAATGTGACCGTTCATTTAAACTTTGCAACGAGTTTGGCAAATTAATATTCAAGAGTGATACGGGCAACACATTGAAACTACTTCAAAGGTAACCTGTTATACGAAGTTAATGGCCACCCCATCAGCCAATCAGAGAAGAGAATCCCATTGTTAAGGGAGATAATTATACATTTATTTCACAAAATCCAAGACCAAGAACAGACAGAGACTATGTAAATGGACACATAGAGGCCAAAAAGATTGAGAATTCTACCAGGAATGTTAATGAAGATGAAGGAGTGGTGGTAAGCCAGGCGATAACGAAGACGAGGAGACTTTCTTAGTAGCCTGGCCCCCGTCTGACTACGTACTTCCACTCATTTGCATTTCTCCTCATACAGCTTGGTTTACTCCAGCAAATGCATCACCGCCCAATCAGCGAACAGAGGGCGTTCCCAAGAGCGATTACATTTAAGTTTCAAGCCGTTATCGTTGTGTCCCCCGTGGTTATCATGCGTCATTACCAAACGTTAGTGATTGAACTCCAATGAATTCAAACTTCAGACAAGGGTCCACAAACCAGGAAATAAACATTTGCCAATGGAGCTAGGCCAGACTCTCTGAGAATAAGAGAGTCTGGTCTACAGGCTACTTATTCTCAGACAGATCTTTTTCAGTGTTAGCCCCAAAGCTTTGGAATGCACTGCCTGAGCAAATAAGGTTAGCTGATACTGTTCCATCTTTTAAATCCCTCCTTAAAACTCATCTGTACCGTAAAGCTTTTAAGGAGTTTATTTAAGTTTAATTTTTGTTTTCGTCTTTTTGTTTTTGTTTTTGTCTTGGTTTTGGTTTTGTTTTGCCTTGTGTAGTGTTTTGATTATTGCAGTTTTTTCTATTGTTCATTGAAAAAAAAAAAAAAAAAGAAAAGCATTTTCTTTATTCTTGCCAATGTTGATATGATATTATTTGTATTGTTTTTAGTCACTTCATTTTGTGTTATTTTTTGTTCTGTTTATTATTTTATATGTAAAGCACTTTGAAACTATGTTTAGAAAAGCGCTCTATAAATAAAGATTATTATTATTATTATTATTATATTACTTACTTAGTGCTTTCTTGTGAAATCATTAGACTTAATTTAAGAAAGGTTTGACTTATTTCAAGACATCTCTTCCTGAAAACAAGCAAATTTGTCTGCCAGTGCATTAAAGGGACACTTTACTGATTAGCATTATGCTTTGTATCTTTCGAAAACCAGTCATGTTTTTGAATGGTCGTGCATCATTCCCTCAGTTTGCCTTGAGATGGGAGAAATATGGATTTCAATGAAGCCCATGAATAGGACTTCCTGCTGCTTTCAATGATGTAAAATGATGATTTTTACATCATTGAAAGCAGGAAATACAACATTGAAATCCTTATTTCTCCCATCTCAAGGCAAACTAAGGGAATGATGCATGACCATTCAAAAAAATGACTGGTTTTCTAAAGATACAAAGCTTAATGCTAATCGGTGAAGTGTCCCTTCCAAATGTGTCTTGATAAGACTCCTTAAAATAGAGTGGGTAAAATGCATTCAAGGGTTTTTTATTCTTGACAAATCCAAATGATCACTTGAAGTGTGTGACAAAGGGTCAAAAAAGTGCAACCCAAAGCAGGGCAGTCACTATAGTTCCAGTGTTTTGCTTCCAACCTGGAAAGGTGACCAAAAAACTGATTGTGTGGTGTTCAAATGGACTCCTGGATGGACTTATTAGATGCTTATGGTCAAGGTCACTATGACCCCACACAAATGTTGACTGAAACTGAACTGGTTTGTAAAGGCAACATCACTGATGTAAAACTATTCTATTTTGTAGAGTGGAGGTCTGGGTAACATCCACATCCCCCTTCTGTCAGATCTCAACAAGCAGATTTCTCAACACTATGGAGTCCTTCTAGATGGCCCAGGAATTGCACTAAGGTAGGACACCAAGGTTCAATGCCATTCCTTTCCTGAACAAGACCTATTAAATAGTAGGGATGCCACAGTTCACAGTACATTCTCAAACCATACACCTTATACAGTCAAGTCCAGTCAAACTATTATTCATTTCTGATATTTCTGATGGACATCCCCAGTCAGGCATTTAACAGCTACATATGTTGCTATGTACTGTATATGTTTATATGTGTCTATGAGAGAGTGTAAGGGTGTGACCCATTGTCTTTAAGATCACTGTATCTCAGAATGAACATCAGTGACCAAACTGCCATGACCTGCCCCATATAATGATTATATGTTTTGTTAGAGGTTTGTTCATCATTGATCCAAATGGAGTGGTGAGACACATGAGTGTGAATGACCTACCTGTGGGGCGCTGTGTAGAGGAAACTCTTCGTCTGGTGAAAGCATTCCAGTTTGTGGAGACACATGGTGAAGTTTGCCCTGCCAGCTGGACCCCAGAATCCCCCACGGTTAGTCCTACATTTACTGAAATAAATACCTCATATGTATTCTGGCTATGAATTGTAGCATATGCAGCATTGTATTCTAGGTCTCAATAATGATCAATAATTGACACAGCCCATAATTGCCCATTCAAAAAGGTGGAGAACACAGGAACAAATAGGGAGATTGTTTTCGGCCGGGGGTTCTCTGTGACCTGGAATTCTCCTTTATATTAAAAGCTGCATGTGACGCTGTAAATCACAGAGGACTTAAAGGGATATTCTGCCATTTTTGGAAATAAGCTAATTTTCCACCTCCCCTCAAGCAAAACAATTGATATTTACCTTTTCCCCGTTCATCCAGCCATTCTGTGAGTCTGGCGATACAACTTTTAGCTTCCGCCTAGCATAGATCATGGAAACGGATTAGACCAGTAGCATCTCGCCTGCTAGCATCATGTTTAAAAGTGACTAAGATTTCCGGTAATTTTACCATTTAAAACGTGTCTCTTCTCAAGTTAGAAAGTGCAATAAGACCAACTGAAAATGAAACCTGGCGTTTTTCTAGGCTGATTTGACATGGAACTACACTCTCATCTGGCGTAATAATCAAGGCAACTTGCAAACGTACCATGGGCACAGTGATATCACGCAGCATCTGAAAATAGTCCCCATAGACAACAAGCAGTAGTAGTGCCAGTAGTTTGCAAGTTGCCTTGATTATTACGCCAGATGAGAGTGTAGTTCCATGAACGGGAAAAAGGTAAATATCAATTGTTTTGCTCGAGGGGGGGTGGAAAATTAGCTTATTTCCAAAAATGGTGGAATATCCCTTTAAACAATTCAAGATGTTAGCCAATATGGAAAATTAGTTGATGGTCTCCCTTCATTGTGCGCAATGCACCTATTGAGATATTGGAGGAACTTTATCACTTTGTTGATCTGAAAAATGTCCGTCTGCCATATCTCAACAGCAAGAGATCATATTTCTTGCAGGATGCAACATTTTTGTATTAATACAGTTATTATTTACTACAATCTGATTTGCAATACTGCTGTATGCATTTTATTTACACAACACATTTTGTTTTACAAATCTGTCCTCCACCACTAAGTGGCACTCCAAGACTATTGATCTGAGCAAACTGCAGTTCCACAGCTTACCAGTAGAGGCATGTTTCATACCTCCCATTCATTGTCAATGACAGAATAATCCATTAGAATTAGAGTCCATCACAAAATGGATGTAAGCCATGTAAGAGGAAATTGTCAAATAGCCAATTTTGCACAAGTAGACCAATACCACAGGGAATATTAATCAGAGAGGAAAATACAGCACATGCAGTATGTGTGTCCATCAATTGGACACACAACAAACTTATTTGACCTGTGGCCCGGTCATGGCAGACTTTGGGGTCACAGGGTCCACCTACATACAGTACCCTCCAGAATTATTGGCACCCTTGGTAAAAGTTGACTAAAAATAGGTCTAAAAAATAATCTTTAGGAGATTTATTGTACTCCCACAATGAAAACAATGAGGAAAAATACACCCTGCAAGGGAAGCAAATTTATTCTGAGAAAAAGGAAAATCTCATAAAGAAATAAATGTTTTTAATAAAAACACGTCACTCACAATTATTGGCACCCCTACTTGTAATACCTTCTTAAACCTCCCTTTGTCAATAAAACAGCATGTAATATTCTTCTCTGACACCCCATAAAGATTGAGAATACAAAGTAAGGGATTTAAGACCATTCATCTTTACAAAACCTCCCCAGATCGTCCAGATTGCTAGGTCCACACTTGTGCATTCTTCTCGTTGACTCATCCCACTGTTTTTCTATGGAGTTTAGATCAGGGGACTGCTATGGCAATGTCTGAAGCTTGATTTTGTGTTCAGTAAACCATATTTGTTTTGATCTGTGCATTTGTTTTGGTTCATTGACCTGATGAATGATCCAATCATGACCAACTTTTAGGGCCTTGGCAGAGATTGTTTGATTTCCTTTGAAAATGTTCAGGTTTTTCTTGGTGTTCATGATGCCATGCACCTTAATTAGGTTCCCAAGGCCTTTGGGAATTAAAACAGCCCCACAATAGCACAGCCCCTCCACCATAATTCTGATTAGGCATGGGGTTAGTTTTAGTATAGTCATTCTTCTATGTACGCCAAAGACACCTTAAGTGTTTTTAGCAAAAGAGCATAATTTTATTTTCATCTGACAATAGACCACACTCCCAGACATGTCATGGTACCATTCAGTAACTCCTGCTATTTACATTGTTCATTAAATGACTCTACTGGCTTTAACCTGACATGCTGTCTAAATAATCTATTAGCAGTGAGGTCACTTTTGAAGATTTTTGGGGGGGACTTGGTGACCCCAAGATGATAGCTTTGTCTGTAACTCTCAACAGTGGTTCTTATGGATTTTTTTGCCTATCATACCATCCTCCATACTGTGCGTGGGAGCAAAATAGCCATGGGTCTTTGTCCAAGCATGTTTGCCACATTTCCAGATGATTAGAACCTTTCAGTCATCATTTTAACTGGAAATATAGGCATTTTCAACAAAATACCTAGTTTCCATAGACATTCTCTTACTTACAAATGTCAACACAATTTCCTTTTATTTCAATTTAGTGTATTCTCTTGTCTCTCCAATGTTGAAAAATGACTAGAGGATTTAGCCTCTGAGTGACTTTATTTTCATACCATAGTGAAAAAGAACGTCATGAACTACTTCTGAAAGTTCACAGACACTCTGATTTACTTTAAAACGTTGCATTTACATAGGAAAATGCTCCTGTTAAATGTTGTACATAATATGTTTCAGGGGTGCCAATAATTGTGAGCAAGCTGTTTTTGTTAAAAATATTTATTTCTTTATGAGATTTTCCTTTTTCTCAGAATAAATTTGCTTGTCTTGCAGGGTATATTTTTCCTCATTGTTTTCATTGTGGGAGTACAATAAATCACCTAAAGATTATTTTGTATACCTATTTTTAGTCAACTTTTACCAAGGGTGCCAATAATTCTGGAGGGTACTGTAACTACAATGACTATACAATACTCAATGCTAGACAGTGTATTATAAATGCTCTGTTTTTATGAGCGTTGCAAGAATTCACGTCGTTTTATTAAATGTTGCTATACAGTACTATAGAAAGTCATCATTCCCCTTTAAAATGTGTACAATGGTACTTAACCTATAGGAGCAAGTCCTGTCTATTTTACTTTTTGTCATAGTCTGGTTGAATTTTTGTCTTGGTTTTTTGTTTTTGTCTATATTTTTTTTCTTTGTGGTTGTGTGCGTCAAATGTTGTATGTTTTATGTTTTCCATGTAAATTATGATGTAAGTAAATGATTTATAGGACCCCAGGAAGAATAGTTGATCTGACCGAGCTAATGGGGATCCAAATAAAAATCCAAATCCCTTTGAAATAGTCACTTTTTTTGTCTTGCAGCCTGAAATCAAAACCCATTTTTAAAAAATCTTTTCTGTCTCTTTGGAGACAGTATTTTCCGTTGATCAAGCACTACAGAGATAGCACTGGCATAAGCTAGAGCCCAAAATTGCAAACATTGGATTAGCTAAGGGCGGTGAGCCAAACACTTTCAAAATAGCCAAATGCTTATAACCAGCAATATTGCTCAAAACAGCACCAAACCTTGTCAGTAGCTTGCTCTACAGTAGGGCCCTACACTTAAAACAAAGCATCAACAATGTAGTTTGCAAACCCAACCTTATAACAGAAGACTGTTAAGAACCTTTTTTCACCGGAGTTACACTTTAATTGTAGCGTAAATGACATGTTTTCCTAATCTTTGTAACAGTTGTCTTCATATCCAACTCAGGCTAGCTTTACACGACAACGATCTGGAACACAATCCGCAAAAGTGGCGTTGCGTTCCCACTTTTTATTTCGCGTTTAGACGAGCGTCTTTGGGTGGAAATCTGCATGCACACGGTGACGCAAAAGTGTGTAAAATTTGATGTAGTATGCTGGCTAGGTGATACTGTGGAGCACTGCCATACAACAACACCAAGAGCGCGTGCATGCGTTGAAACTTCCTTCTACTTTTCTCCGTAGTAGCGCGAAATAGCCATAAGACTTAAAAGAAAATAGCCCACAGTCAAAAACCAAAACATGGCGAAGAAGCGAGGCAAGATAGACAACTTTGTCTGGACAGACGAGGAGGTCGAGCTATTGTTGCAAACAACGTTGAATCACAAGTAATTAATTCGCCTTCTCTGTTCTGATATATCAGTAATTACTCTGCTTATTTGCTGAAATGACTCGTGAATAGCTGTCAAAGCAGCTAAGGCCACTTGAATGTCTGACTGATGGAAATAATCCGACATGTTTGTTATTTTTTGGCTGTACTCCACCTGTATATGACGTCAACGCGTATGCGAGGATAGCCAGCGTGAGCAGCTCAGAGCACATTTTTGCGTTGTCAACCCTTTAGACGGGAACGCGACGGTGGAGCGTCTTTAAGATTTCCACTCTGGAGGGTGGGTTCATCTTTTTGCGTTTTTAAGCCCCAAAAACGCTGTCGCCGTCTAAACGAAAGGCACATCTGATAAAATATTTTGTCGGTTTCACCCGGGAGCGTTGTCGTGTAAATCCAGCCTTAGTTATCCTTGGTGGTTCTCAGTTTGTGTTGTGATGGGAGCTATTAACAACATGTTGATTGTCTCTTTCCTTCTAGATCAAACCAACACCTCAAGGATCAAAGGAGTACTTTGAGACTGTCAACTAATCCAACTTTGTCAACAGTGAGACAGTGATGATATCAAAGACGGTGGTCATAAAATAGTGAACTGAAATAAAGTGGTCTTGTCCTTTGACATAAGCCACAGAAAAAAAGTTGAATAAAGCTTGAATTTACGTAGTCTTACCTGCAGTTATTGATTTTTGGGTGTTTGATTTACTCAATTTGGAACCTACAAGCCATAGAAAATGACAATGTATGCATCAGTATTCAAGTGAAGAGTGTAAGTTGATTGTTGTTAGTACAAAAAAAGCCTTACATTTGTGTCAGATCATATAGTTTTTGCCTGTCAAGTATTATATCTCTCAAAAGTCAACTTAATTTCACTAAAGCCGTTTTCAGACACACATGTATTTTCGTAGGGCCTAATGTTCACCTATTTTTTACAGTAGGTTTTTTTGTTGTGCTGTCTCAAATCCCCATGTTATTTTCCCCATAGGAAAAATTGCCAGATACCGGATCTGAAAGATGGCGGCTTTTTGTAGGCGGACGGAAATTCTAAATTAGATGTGAACAACAGGTGGCCGTATACATTCGGCATATGCTTCATGTCTGAATGTCCTTTACAGTCAGAAATTCGGCAAGCAATTATGGCAAAATGCACTGAAAACCAGTCTGAAAACAGCTTAAGACATCGCGTAAATAGTTTAGTTTGTCAATCTCTGTCAGACATACACACAGTGTCGGTTTCTATATTAGGGTGATCACACTAACGCAGTTTTGTCAGATGTAACATAACGCAAGCAGCTGATTTGTTTGCTGTAAGCTGCAATGAGCTTCTTACTAAATATGATAACTTAATTAACTACCCAACGTTATATAACAAACATGACTGTAACTGCACTGTAATGATAAATAGAAAGAAAAAAGAAGAGGAATATGCAGGCTATGTATATAATAATCAGACAAACAAGAAACATACATAAAACAACAGAGGCTAGATGGAGCGGCGTATATATGTAAATGACTATTTCTAAGCCAATAGGTATGCTTTGAATTGGTGGTGGTGGTAATTAAACATGAATGAGGACACCTTTATGGATGGGAAATTGTGCACCTTTAAGATCCATTGATTTCCATTGACGCTATACCATATTCCATTCCAACTTGATCTAACTACTGTGTAGCCTATATCATCTGATCTTAATATTAGAGATGTCTAGGCTCTATTTAACATTTTCTTTTTATTTGGCCTGTTATAAAATCATATATTGACCAGCTCAGTCTTTCAGAAACTTTAGGACAAGGAGAGCAGGGTAGGGTGGTCGAAGGTCCTTAGCCCAGAAGAAGGACCAGTATGCTCCTCTCTGCGAGGAGGAACAGTAGCTATGCTAGAGCCCTACAGAATGACCTCCAGCAGGTCTGTAAATGTCTCTGGCCACACTGTCAGAAACCGACTTCATGGAGGTGGCCTGAAGGCCTGATGGCCTCTAGCTGGACCTGTACTCACTGCCCAGCACCATGGAGCTCAATTGAGATTTGCTATATACAAAATTGGCAGGTCTGCCACTAGCACTGCTTTTCACAGATGAGAGCAGGTTCACCCTGAGCACATATGACAGACATGAAAGGGTCTGGAGATGTCGTGGAGAACACGATGCTGCCTGCAACATCATTCAGCATGACCAGTTTGGTGGTGGCTCAGTGATGGTCTGGGGAGCCATACCCTTGGAGGGATGCACAGACCTCTGTGGGGAAGACAACGGCACCCTCACTGCTCTTAGGTATCGGGATGAAATGTTCTGACGCAGTACTGGTGCAGTGGGCCTTGGGGTTCTCCTGGTGCACAAAGTTTGGCCACATGTGGCGAGATTGTACGTGAAGTTCCTGGAGGATGAAGGAATTGATGCCATTGACTGTCCCCCACACTTATTTTACCCTTTAAGCCCGTTTTTTTGTATTGCCTAGCATGCAAACGACTGTTTGAATTTGGCAGCTTTAGAATGTTCTCTGCTATGGCTATTCTGTCCTTAAAACACCCCTAAACGTTCGTTTTATGTGTAACTTACCGAATGTGCAACTCACTGAATGGTTACTGGTCTTCAACGATCTTCTATAGCAAGTTTTGCAGTGAAATTCAAATTCTGTTGTTATATTAGGCACACACGGTTGTGAGTATCTGGAAAAGTACAGTACTTCCGGGATTTTGCAAATCCCTGATAAAAGATGACAGAAGCTGTATTTCGCTGCTAAACTTGCTATAGAAGATCGTTGAAGACCAGTAACCACTCGGTGAGCTGCACATTTTTAAAAACAAACGTTTAGGGGTGTTTTAAGGACAGAGAACATTCTAAAGCTGCCAAATTCCAGAAACAGGCTCAATCGTCGAAATGTCGGTGTCAAACAGTTGTTTGCATGCTAGGCAATACAGAAAACGGGCAGTGTAAAATACCGAAATATTCCTTTAAATGCAATAGAACACCTCTCTGACATTATGTTTTGGTCCATCCAACACCCTCCTTTCATTTTGTAACACATTAACCAGTCCATATCAGCAGAAATATCCAGCATGATATATCTGATGTGTTTTCAGAAGAAGTTGAAGTGTTCCTTTAAAGAGGACATAGAATGGATGAATTGAGTATTGCACTGTGTTCTCTGACGTTAAAATAGTATATGTTCAACTTTGATAAAAAGAAATAAACTCAATTGCAATTGTACAAGACTAATTAAAACCATATATTTAGGCTGGGTATTGAAATGGTCTGTTTGACTAAATGGCGCCCTCTTTGGGAACCCCAATTGAACTTCAATGGCTTTGCGATGTCTGACATCACAAGCAAGCAGTTTTGCTGAATCGCCCATTTTTTAGTGTCTATTTCTAAGTTCAAGATTTTCATATGACGGAGGGCACAACCATGCCTCATGTCCATGATAGCTCTTTGTTTATGCACAACCTCTCATAATTCATGAAAACCAAGAAAAAAATGATTTCCATTCTATGTCACCTTTAATTTTTTGAGCAGCGTAGTTACTTTGTATCTGTTTGCTTGCTAAAAAAAAAAAAAAATAAATAATGAAAACATTGGTTGTGATTTAATGAACATGGGAAATTGTGGGTCCCAAAGCCAGACCAGTTCAGAACAACTACATTAGGATGTCTTACAACTCCTTCTTTATCCCTTATCATATACACTATATTGCCAAAAGTATTGGGTCAACTGCCTTGACCCCCATATGAACTTCAGTCACATCCTATTCTTAATCCATAGGGTTTAATATGATGTCAGTCCACCCTTTGCAGCTATAACAGCTTCAACTCTTCTGGGAAGGCTTTCCACAAGGTTTATGAGAGTGTTTAAAACCACTTAATTGTCTCTTCAAATGACCCACCGGCGGGTCGGTTCCCCCCCTCTACCACCTCTCCCCACCATTCAAAGTAAATTTTGAGGGTTATAACAATGTTACAACCCATAATGTCATACATTTTCTGAAAGATTTGACTCGTGTATGTATGTGTTTGTATGTATGTATGTACTATCTACTGTTTAGTACTTTACATTGTCAGATTAATCATACTATGTCTTAATCAAATTTAATCAAAAATGCCCTCCTCCGCATTTGGTGCCACCCTGACATCTGGCTGCAGTGTACAGTGGGCGTTGGTTGACATTGGCCGCTTTCACGTGAGATTCTCATGAGACCTCACGCGTGAATCACGTGTATTTTATTTATTTCTCCCAAGTGAAGCTGCAATGACCCAAACAACCACCAGGTGGCACTTGTGAGCAGGGTTAGGAATGTCAGCATTTACCACTAGCCAAACAATACCAAATTGAATTAAATCCCAAAGCAAGCTGAACATCTTTTCTGCTTTTAATAGCCTAGTCTTACGACAAAACTTGTTATTGTTTATGAAGGTGTCTTCTGTTAGCCTATTTTATGAAGAGGCATCTGGCTGTTTCGTTTAGGTTTGTTATGCTGTCACTAATGGTTTCATGAGGTAACCACTAAAAGCATAAGCCTATGTCCTAAGCGCAACTGTGTTCTCGTTTTTGGGTCAATTCATACATTTTATTTCAAATGTGTGATAGGCCGATGGTAGGCTACGTTTGTTTTTATGCTGGCAACAAAACAAAATGGTTCACGAATGTTATTCTTGATTCTAAATGCGGGAAACAATTTGGTTTTTAAGTGATGATGTAATAATGGGATAATAAATAGTTTTCCGGGTCCAATGACTTTCAAACTCACATGTTATTCTCCATAGACAGTAAAATAAACTATTATTTTCCGCTATTCTGACTAGCCTTCAAGACTTGTTGCCTCAACCTAATCAAATCTATATTTTTCGCGGACGTTACCCATTCATATATCATCTGGCTGCATAGCTACAGTGATTACTTTGTTAAAATTTAGCGATTTTGTTTTAAAACCTCTAAAGCACTACCAACATCTTGCCTATTTAAATATTCTATTATTTGGACCTATTATAAAAGTTGGGACTTTTTCGTTAGAAAACAATTTCATTTGAATTATGGACTGCCTTTGAATGAAGTTTGATCAGAGTTTCAGTTCACAGAAGAAAGTTTCAAGACGCTAAGAAACACGTTTGCCCCGTGGCATTAACGGTGGCTTAATTTATTTCAAAAGGATATGACCTCATGAATCCGGTTGTTTGCCGTTCTACTTGTCTTTTTTGACCTATAATGATTATAGGGGATGCATCTCATATATCACTGCATTGCAGTATAGGCCTATTGAATATTGACAGGTTTGAAAATCGTAACATTAGGCCTACTTTCAATCAATACAAGTTGAAAGCCACACATGTTTTGTCTTTGTTTTGTCTTCTCCTATATTTTGTTTGGCAAATTTGACAACTGTCACCTTAAATGTCAAATCATATTTCCTTCCCTTTGCCGCCCTAGTAGGCTATTGAGAGAAACGCAGAGAAACGAGAGAAATTGAAAATATGTGTGTGCGGATTTAACCCTATGAGCCCTAGACTGTTTTAAGGGCATTTTCACTACCTCTAGATAGAAGCATTTATCCTAGGCATTGTAGGTGCCATTCACTCATGCTATGTAGGCCTATTGTTGGATGGACAACTTTTTAAAAAATGTAGGCCTATTGCATCGTTGCGCTGACACAATAGCATATAGCTTAAACGCACGTATTTTGTTGTCAGTAGCCTACTTTAACACATTTCTGCACATAGGAAGACGGATGTGAGGGAAATATTTTACATGTAGGCCTATTTTATTTAAAAAAATGTCAAAATGTTCAATGCCTTATCGCGCTAATCTGACCGAGTTCTATCCGCGAACCTGGTTTGTTTTTCTTTCCGCCAACACCTCGGTAGGCCTACGCCAGAAATTTGTTGTTTGTTATTTGTTGCAAATCTCCCGACCACTATGTCGACCAGAGACGGCAAGACCAAGACAGTAGCCTAGCCTAAGACCAACAAGACCGAGGCAAAGATACTTAAATACCCCTGGCTTTCACTTCCAGTTAAAGTAACTGAAATTGTTTTTGGAAAAGGCCTATGTACATTGTTGCAGGTATGACAACACATTGATTCGGCTATTTCGGTCCATTATGCGTTGGCATTGTGGTTTATCTGTAGCCCTGGGCAGTGGGCACCAACTTTTTTTGATGAATTGATAAACATTTAAAAAGTGGTGGGGACAGAATCGTTCGTCATAAAAAAGTGGTGGAGACATGTAGCCTACCCGGTCCCCGGCAAAAAATGACGCTGCTGTTTCCGAAAGCCGAAAAGGAATAGGCTCACTGTTGCAGACGCACACTCAACATAAGATTGTTAATGATGTGTAAAACTGCTCTGGGGTCAAGCGATCTGCTTGATCGCAGATGTAACAGAGCCCTCACCAATTTGAGTTGACAGTGGGATTAAATTAAGAAGTATTAAGTATTAAAGAGTCACTGCACCCTAAAATATGTTTTTTGAGCTGTTGATTGATTGAAAATACTCATAAGTGGTGAACTGTACTATTACCAGGGTTAATATTGACAAAAATCGTGTTTCTCGACAAAAGTAACATATCATCTGATTTTGTATTGGAGATATTGCTCTCCGCGCATAGCCTACTACTGTTTGAGACATGCCATGGCATGTTGGTCCAAAATGCTATTGGAATGCTGACAAAGTCCTGTACTTCTCGTCCAACACTACGTCACCGGGTCGTTACAAATTAGGAATGAAACGCCCCAACACCTGCTGCCCTGATTAGCCTACCTGTGATAAGCCATGTCTGCAGCACTCATTCCCAGATTAACACGAAATCACCATGGATTGGTTGCAGCAGTGCTGCACTCGCTCTCCAAATTTCAGAACTTCTCGCCCATTTTGAAAGCCGTTTTCAGAAATGTGAAGTGGGTGGAGTTATGGGGTGAAGTGACTCTTTAAATTTAAATTAAGATGTATTTCCTGATTGGGGAAACCTTTAGCTAGTTTATCTTTCTTTCAGTCCATGGTTCCATAATACCATTCTATCGTGCTGCAAATTATCAGACTTGAGAAGCACGCATCGCATCGGCAACTTCGCTGCTCATTAGCCGAACTTTCTGTCGAGGAGGCCAGCAGTTCGTGAACAAAGCTGCAGATCATAGACAGAGAAAGCATATGCTCTGAGAACAGAACACAACTGCATGTCAAGTGTAGCCGAGGGTCTACGCAGAAACAACACGTTTTGACGTGCGTTTCAAGTGTAGGCCTATGCCGCGAATAGGCCTATCAAATAAACTCGACTGACGGAATCCCTTATATTTTTTGGCAACTGTTAAAATATTCAAAACCATGCACTGAAATATCAAAGATAATGGTAAGGCATGGTAGGCTACTGTTCTTCGATAAACTACCAATATTTAGATTCACTGCTCCCGTCCTCCGCTGATCAGAGCGCAATTTCGAATAGCCCACGGAACTACGATTAAAATATTTATGCTTTGGCTACTGTATTTCAGGGCCTACACCACCTTGAAAAATGTCTCTGCCCCCCGAGAAAGTAGGTCTAAAGCCTACATATTCACCAATCCATATGGATTACTCCAAAAAGCAAAGCAAACTAACCAGCGGTGGTAATTTTCGTGGAGTTAGAATGAACCATGGGACACAGACCGGTAGGCCTATGCGATTTCAGCATCACTCTGGCTCTGGTTTCGTTTTTCTCCTCGGAATGAGCCATTTAAGTACGAAGCTGATAAAGTAGCCTAACCTAAATATAGCCTAGGCGTGCGTTTAAAACTGGTTCTGGCGGCAACGGCGCAGCAGAGTCAGAAACGCAACAAGTCCTCAACATCGTTAAGAAGATCATATAAAATGTATGTCCCCAGCCATAGGCGTAATTTGCGGGGGGGTTACAGGGGTCATGACCCCCTCAAAAATCATATCCAGCTAATATAACCCCCTCAATATCATCACATAATTCAGATTACACTGAATATGAAATATTCTGGATGAATATTTTTTGTTCGTTTTCTTTATTCATTTCATTTTCCAGCAAGATAGTATCATGTTTTAAATATTCTGAAATGTACCCCCCTGCCCACCGACTACTTGGTATTACCCAACCTGCGTTCTCTACCGAAAGTTTGTTTACTATTTTGCACAGTCGCTGGGATGAATGGTTGCAGAAAGCTCTCAACTCAGGTGGGAAGATGAAAAAGACATTGAAAGGCTGCCAGACAGAAAAATAGGAAAAATCCTGACCAAATGGAGGTATACCCCTATTGCTAAGTTAGCTGTTAAATTAGCTGATGATTTGTTGACTGGAGTTGGCTGGCTAGCCCTATGAGCCCGACGGACGCAAAGTGCGTCTAAAACACACCCATTCTTCTCTGTTACATTGCTCCGGGATAATTAGTCACAGCGAGATGAGACCTATATTGCACGAAAGAGCAGAACCGGGGCTTTCCAACGAGACTCGACACTTGTCTGTACGATCAAGTATGAAACTAAAATAAAATCATGAAGTTAAATCAAAGTATATCATATTTACAGTCTGCTCTGCATTCACTTGAATTACACGCGAACCCGCCATCGGAAAGATATGGCACGCATGTCAGATGAAAGAGGAGAGCTTGAGCTATCCACAGATACCAAATACAACCTTCTAGGCCATAAAACAGACGAACTTACCCCATGTTTTTGTGTGGCATAATAGCCTATTCATAATCCAACGTTATCATGTGTTTCCGTTTCTTTATGGCAAGTCACGTTCATAATACGGTTTTGAGATCCTAGCAAACTCCTGTATGATATCCAATTCAAGACTCATATTGCATCCAAATTTGTTTGACAAATAAACACATTTTTGCCTTGTACTTTGTTCATTGCAATGCAGTAAAAAATATTATAGAGAATCATCATCTGTGCACGTCATGTGTGCTACCACGCAAACAAGTCAGGTCAGATCAGCTAGTGTCAAAAATATGGAGCACAAAAAGTGTCAAAAAGTCATTTCGCATCACTAAATAAAAATTGCCATTTATTTCTGGAAGGCACTAGCCTGGCTAACGCCTCCCACTTCTCAAATGAGACGTGGTCTGGCAACCAGACGTTCGTTAGGTGCGTTTGACTTGACGAAAATCTGCGCAGATCTGACTTGATGTGATGCATGCTGGGTTAAACAGAGTGCATACTGGGACAGACGAAATGCAAACTGGTTAGAAATCATGTCCGACTTCTTGCAGTCGCGGTGGGAGTTACCCCCGTGACATCATGTCACATGTCCATACAAGATCTCGGGAGACTGCGTCTTAGCTCAGCCAGCGCAGTTCAGCGCAGTTCGTTTTTAAGCAACTGCGCTGGCCAAAACCCACCCCAATGACGTCAGTTCAAAGTTGTGATAGGGCCGTTTGGAAGAATCTCCCCATGACGAGTATGACAGGTGTCTCGTTCTGCCTCCTTACCCAAGACACTAGAGCGGACCAAGACGGATCAGTTCAACTGCACTAAAACCAACGTCTGGGATGACGCTGGAGCTTATCCCTGTGATCCATCTTGCTCTGTTCTAGAATCTTTGCTCCTTACGTTAGAATCTGCTAAAATGAACAGAAATCGAACGGATACCTTCTTATTTGTGATTTCTGGAACAGCGGTAGGCTAGCCTACTGAAAACGTGAGGATACTCTGCTATTTTATGCTGTTGGTTAAATATATACACACGGAAAACACTTGATATTTAATTAATGTGCTGCAATGCAGGCCTGTTAACTGTATGACAACAGTGGTTTATTTAAACACATCATATCAATTTATTTCGTCAGTCACCATGCTCATTTTAATGAGTAAGAATAAAAGTTTTACTGTATTTAATACAAAATCCCGCGATATCTACCGCGAGGTCTCCAGCGAGGTCTCTCGCGAGTAACTTCAGGTACGTAAGCTCAGTCAGACTGTCCGGGATGAGCTGCGTGTGCTAGTTGCCCCTCCTGCTAAGACTCTGCAGCTCTCGTTGACGTATGAAGCCAGCCTAAGTCAGCCTAAGTCAGCCGCAGTTCATCGCAAACGCACCTGTTTTCTCGTATTTGAAAAAATGCCCAGATCCGTTCATTGGGCGCCACAGATGTCTATCAAATGCGCATAGCTCACCCAACTCGTTCGTATGCAACGCTAAGGGCTGCCGTAAATCCTTTGGCGTCGAATGTAGACGCAAGAAGGCAACGGAAACTTCTCGGATGTTCTGTGATTGGTTCGCCAACATCAGGCGAACATTTGGGCGTTAGTTTCCAGACTGGCTTAGCAGCGGGATTGAAATCACCGCGCAAGGCAGTATGGGAAAACCCAGGCTAGGAAGGCACACTCCACATATGTACATACATCTGTAAATTGCTCAGCCCCAAAGTATACCTCCACCATGGTTCTTATATTGCAATTTTCAGGACAGTCAGGCCTACACAACCATGCAAGTCATGTCGAGCTGTCAGCTTGCTGTGGTGAGATTACATGTCAAAATGTAAGAATTTGTAAAGTATGCTTTTTAAATTTGTATTATTTAAAAATCTAAATCAAATCAGTGCAAGTATTAATACATGTGGTAGATCTAGGTAGCCTATGTAGCATGTGTGAATGGCACTTACAATGACCAGGATAAATGCTTTTAACTAGAGGTAGTGAAAATGCCCTTAAAACAGCCTAGGGCTCATAGGGCTAGTGCAGGCGCGCACTTAGGCCTACACACAAGGCCATGTGAGCACACTGAATTCAACTGTGGCATTATGGCACAAACAGTCAAGTGAACAGCTGCATTTACGTTAAGTAGCCTAGCCTAAATCATCATGATGTATTTCTAATAAAGGAACGACAAATTAGCATGTTACCTTTTGCACAAGAAAATTATTCAATAAATAAATAAATTGATAAATATGCCACAAGTTTAATCCCCCCAATGGTAGACCCAAAGTTACGCCCTTGTCCCCAGCACTTATCAAACCGAGCTGTAAAATAGCGTTTTTGTCCCCTGAAAAATAAACCGACGCCCTTGGATAGATAGATAGCTATCCAAAGAGAAATTAGGCCTACAGAATTACATTCATGAGGAAATAGCCTACGTCAGATTACGGAACTATTATAGAGACGCAGTCTAACTCAATAAAACTTGTTTGCATAGTGCTAATCATCCTCACTGTTGTCAAACTCTCGAATGAAACATAAAGTGTTATTTCAATCTGCTGCTTGTGTTAATGGCAATTTTGAACTATGACAAATAGTTTGTTAGTTCATGCTCGTCTTTTTCGAAGTGCAGAGCCTTGGGAACATTTTCAGAGTGCCAGACTGAATTGACAAACACCCGAAAAAACAAAACAATAAAAGAGTTGTAGTGTTGCAGTCTGTAGGTGACTAGGCTCCTAGGGATTTCTGTTGGCATTTCCGAAATATACTATATGGGCTGGTCTATCTTATACAACCATTGATCCAACAAAGTAAATGCAAAAATAGAGACTTTTGTGTAATAATTAGTCCCTATTTTGTGTAGTTACTCTATATCAGAACACCTGACATACAATCCAAAATGTCTACAAGAAACCTCAGAGTGTTACCTTTAATTTGAGACCAAGATTATGCTTCTACACAAAGGGGTTCATGTGCAGAAAGCATTTAATTGTCAGTTGCATTTTGGATTGCCAAAAGTCCTATGGGAAGTTTACATAGGGGATTTTTAAAAACGCATGGACATATCTTGGCAAATAATGGTCTACAGCACTCATATTTCATGTTATATTGATCTACTTTTCCACCCAACCTAACAAGACCTGGTGCTGGGGCTCAATTTTGTTTCTAGGTTAGTACATATGACTTAGAGGGCTGATATATGGTCAGTTTAGAGCTGCTTGCAATCCGCCTGGAAGAAAAAACTATATTCTAGCCTCTGTGGCCCTGTGTCAGTACATCACACAGTTATCCTGATGGTCTCTACTGAACCTGCTGTGTCTCAGCTTTCCAGAGAGGTCAAGCTTTTGTATTACAGGTCAAACTAGGTGGAAACAGTGGCCTCTAAAACAGGCGCTGTGCCATTTTAGACAAACCTAAGGGAATTTTGAGCATTCTTCCAGAAGCACATTTGTGAGGTAACACACTGATGTTGGACAAGGAGACTGGCTCTCAGTCTGCACTCTGTGCAGGCCAGTCAAGTTCATCCATACCAAACTGTCATCCATGTCTTTATGGACCTTGCTTTGTGCACTGGTGGACAGTCATGTTGGAACAGGAAGGGGCCATCCCGAGCTGGGCTTGGCCTCTTAGTTCCAGTGAAAGGAACTCTGAATGCTTCAGCATTAACCAAGAGATTTTGGACAATTCCATGGTCCCAACTTTGTAGAACAGAGTTGGGATGGCCACTTCCTGTTCCAACATGACTGTGCACCAAGCAAGGTCCACACTGGCCTGCACAGAGTCCTGAACTCAACCCAATAGAACGCCTCTGGGATGAATTAAAGCGGAGACTGAGAGCCAGTCTCCTCGTCCAACATCAGTGTGTGACTTCACGAATGCACTTCTGAAAGAATGGTCACAAATGCCCATAAACACACTCCTAAACCTTGTGGAAAGCCCTCCCAGAAGAGTTGAAGCTGTTATAGCTGCAAAGGGTGAAGCAATGTCATACCTGTGGATTAAGAATAGGATGTGACTGAAGTTCATGTGGGGTTCAAGGCAGGTGACCCAATACTTTTGGCAATATAGAGTATTTAACAAATCGTGGGCTTTCTTTTGTTGTAAAGTGTAACTACACCCACACCACACTACCTGTTACGTTATCTAAATTTTACCAAGTGTCTTCCTGCCTGGAGACCATGTTTCATACAACTTCTCAACTCACAAAATGTTTAATTGGAACAATGCAGATATTACATTAAAGAATAAATTCCTATTTTTCTCAAGATGTGTGGAGTTCCTTTCTGGTGTGTTTTGTTTGGTCCCTGGTTAAAATATACATGTTGTTTTGGACAAAAGTGTCTGTTAATGTAATGTATGTAATGTAAATATAAACATCAAAGTAAAACTCTAGCAACTCCATAGATCTCGGTCGCCAAGTACTGTTGGTCCAAAAAAGTGCCATCACTTGTCAAGAAGGCACTTTGGCTCTACTCCTGTTTTTAAATGTGCTACATAAATAAAGTGATTTGACACATGAGCAACACTCCAACAACTGAATAGCATGACAGATACACAAAAAACAATATAAAAAAGAAAACGCACATCTTATATACATAGATATTAGGTTTATTTTCCATCTTTTTACAACAAGTTCACATCTGGTTTTAAAATGTCCTGCCAACCAAGGAAAATGCCAGATGAATATAGAAATGAAACAATCAGGACTGTTGTCTTAAAACTGGCAAAGCCTTTTTTAGATACCTACTGTATTTACATGAAATATAAAACACATTTTAAGCACAATGTAGCACTCTCGGGAACAACATCTAAATAATTTTACACTGACTTCAATTTGTGCAGTATCGTTTGTTGAAAATCAGCATGATTGCCATTTCTTATGACATTCACGACAATGATTCAGGTCACTGATACTGAAGACAGCTCAAGGTATTCAGCCATCCAAAACGTGGAGAGCCTTTTAAAGCTTTAAATCAATAAAAAAGGAAAACACAAACATACAAAGACTTCCCATTCCCCATGGTTATGACTACATCTGTGTGCAAGACTAGTCGGATAAAGAAGTGCACATGGCATAGGCAAAGTTATGATGTAATGATGGCCCAAAAAGAGACTCTGAAGTACCTTTGTCAAGGAGAAAATGTCATGCAAATTCAGGCAAGATGTAACAAAGCCAACCTCCCTAATAGTGCCTCCACCCCCCCCCTTTCCCCCAAAAGACTAAATATAGTAATAGCAATAATAATATAAAAAAACTTTCCCCCCTTAGCACATCTGTACATCAAAATAGTCTGGGAATCTAGATCCATACAATATGAAGGTTGTTTACATATACCCCATCCATATATTATCTTTGAGCAGATGAGAAAATGTATAAATGAGACTGGTAGGCATGTCCGCCACAAAACCTTTCCAGTTTTTGTTTATTCTCATGAAGAAACCGTAACGTTCAGTTATGAAAGGTTGATGATCAAATGAGTCACTTTAAAGTTAATTTGAACCAGATTGGAAACAGAATTAAAATGTTACTAGAACTTTAACTACATCTAATCAATGGAAATGTTACACATGTGTGATGCATCATATGTGACTTACAGGATCCAAACACAAACCCAACTCTCCGATAGTCTCATAAAATAGAATAAAGGCTTTCAATATACTTTGGCCTCTTCACTGAAGAGAGCTACATTATTCCATCAATAAAACTATGTTCAAAGTTGGTGGGTGAGACATCTGCCAGAAAGTGGAGAAAATGTGTTAAAGTATATATAAATGAACCATGGAAACTTAGTTATATTGCAGGAAAGGGGTGATTGGAAGTAGCTGATTAGAAAATAATTAAACACTGCTGTCCTTTTCTCTGTGCACTTCTGTCATTTAACTGCAAATAATCCAGAAAATGAAGTAAGATCTATACAAGGTAAGATACCACAATCACTTTTTTGAAAACAAGTGTTGCCTGCCTGAAAAAAAAAACCTTAGAGCTTTCATGTGTCCAAATATCATTGACTGAACTAGTCAATCTTGACATTTGTGTATATCTTCCTCACAAAGGCACTTGTTCCCATGTATCCAACAGCCCCTGAGGAAGAGAAGGGGACATATTTTACTGCAACACGATAAGCATAATATAAACAGAGCTAAGCATCTGACTACAAACTTAAGTTAACAACAAAACGAAACATCGAAACATGTTGTTTGTGTAAATAGGGTGCTGTATATATAGGGTATTAAAACTCACCACACATTATCCCCAGTGCAGTGCTGAACACAGCCATGTAGCCAAAGTAGAACGATGTTTGAAACAAGCCATACATCCTATAGACAGAAGTTTGTGTCACTTAACATGTTTTTGTTACTGTTCAGTAAACTTTGGTACTTAAAGTTGGGTGCTCCTGCATCAGATTTGGCAACAGGGCCATTGTATTACAGTTTTTTTTCTGATTGCTTAAGCACATTTTTTGTAACTATTGGCTATTTTTGCAAAACTCTACACACAAATAACAAAACGTTTCACCAAATTATCAAAACATTGTAGTTCTCTTGCAAAAGCGAACACAGCTTGATTAACTCTCCACACCTTCGTAAAAATGGTGTTTCTGTATCAAACAGTAAACACAAGCCATCATTTACTTAGCACACAATGTTTCAACTACACACTAATGGTATGAATACAAGACACATCTGGCTTTTGCTTTCTCTGTGCACAAGGTAGGGTATGTCAGTTTGAGGTCATACTTTTGTCATAGTTCTGTAAACATACAGGGACCCAAACTTCAAGTATTGGTGTTCACACTCATCAAAACAAATACAAAGTCAAAACACAAAATAGTTATTTCACAGAGACAAAAAAAAAGAAAAAAATCTGTCTACATCATGACTTCTCTCTGGGTACGGCCACAAAATTTCATCTACACTGCATGCAATGTCCTCCTGTCCAAGGCACCGGGCTCCTTGTCGTCCTCTCCTTCACCTCCTTGTCCTCTTCCTCCTCCTCTTTCTCCTACTTCTTCACCTTCACGTCCTCTTCCTAGGCCTCCTCTAATTCTCTCTCTTCCTGCTCCCTCCATTGTACTCCACGGATATCTTACCTGTGCCTTATTTACACTGCTTAGGCTGATTGCAAAGTGAACTAATCATCTAAAACAGTTTTCATGATGTGACCGTGTGCCATACAGTTGGTAAAACAGTGTAAATAATAATAAATGTGTGTATAATTTTGCTAGGTAGTGTGTTGGAAATTTGGAAATTGAGTGTAAGCAGTGAGTTGTGTTTAAAGTTCCGCAAAAAGAGTGCTGTGCAGTGAATTGTGCCTCCAGTTTTGCAAAGTGTGTGTTACAAAATTGCAAACTGAGTGCAAAGCAGTGTTTGTGCTTTTAGTTTGGCTAACTCAGTGAGTGGTTTTGCTATACATATTAATAGTTTTAGAAATTGTGCTACAATAATCACGATTAGCGCTTAAGCATTCAGAAAAAACTGTAAATCCTGAAAAAAAACTTACGAGGCTTTTATCCATCTGTTTAAAATGATCCAGATACAGATAGAAAAGCAGCTTCGCTACTTTTGACTTGAAGGAAGACTGCTTTGACACATTTAACTTTAAAGAGACCCTATGCAACTTTTTCATAGTCATAAAATCGCTTAAAATCGTTGTTTTGCTTGACTGACCAGTTTTATCGAAAACAGTAATATTTCCTCCCACCCCCAGTGTCCCTATCCGGTATTGCAACCTTGCAGTTTGTTCAGGAGACGATCGTTCCGTGTTTACATCTGGAAGGCTGAGACGCATAAAGAACAAGAAGAACCACGCTTGCAATTTATATATTTATAGCCTATATATGTATAAATATACACGCTAAAGCTGTCAGGGAAGCTCTGCAGAGAAATATGAAAGCATAAAACGAGCGAAAATGAAAAACAAAACCGAAACTTAAGATGAAATCGCCAATCCTGCATAGTTTCTCTTTAAGGGAAGTGTTTAGGACTTTGTTTAGTGGTAGCATTACCACCTCATACATGCATCATTTGTTTTATACTTTCTGATGCAATATTGTCCAACATCCTTTATGTAATCTTTGGAATATTGTCACTTTTAATACTTGACTACCTTTTTATTATCCTGTAATCATTACGGAATATAAGTAAAAAGAAATCAGTATATACAGTACAATATTTTAGGGTGAAATAGCATTCCTTAATATTGACTTGCAATGTTTACCCCACATAATCCATCCAAATCTTACATTGCCAGATTTGTGTGCTGTAGCTACTATGCCTGTTAGAGCAGTGGTTCTCAACCTTTTTCCCCCCGTGACCCAAATTTGAATATACCAACTCAGTCGCGACCCAATAGCAAAATTACGGCACTCATTCATCAAGCCAATAATTTGATTATATAATAAAAATTTTGAAAATAAAAAATATGTGGCATTCAAACAGCCCTACATGAATATACACATTTCATAGCCTAACGAATACACATTGGTATTCAGAGGTGCATTTAAATTCACAAACATAGGTGAACGCTTGTAAACAGTTTTCAGTTGGCCTTGATCTCGGCAAACGTTTGCAAACAGTCTGAGGGCAGTTCAGTGGACTTGAGTTTGATGAAGGCAACAATGAAACTACAGTTAGAATGTAATGTTAACACCAAATCACTCAAAAGTAACTGTTCAAAGAAAACATGTTCCCCACGAACGTTCACTGTTTGCCAAATTTGAATGCACATCTGTTATTCAACTGCGTGAGAGCAGAGAAGCCAGCTTCACGTAAATAGGTGCCACTGAAAGGCAAACGCACTTTTATTGCATGGTGACCAAGGGCAGGATATTCGTGCACAATGCTGTGCCAGCACAGAGTCAATTCTGAAAACTACTGCAGACCGTGATTAGGTCCATCAATTGAGATTCCACTTCGGATAACATTGTCAGCTTTCACGAAGCCTATTTAGCGATATGCTATTTTGTAGCTCACCGCCAAAGTAGCCTAAGTGACGCTGGATAAGTTGATACATTTTAAACTAAATATCTGATAGCCAAAGTTTAGCATAAGATTGGTTGTGTATGAAAGAGGCTTTAGGCAGCCAAAAGCAAAACTATAACATTATTGTAATTCAAACAGTGTGTGACATACTTACTTTGTTTTGAAGAAGTAGTAGTAAAAAGAATACATGTACACATAAACTGCTGTCGATGCAGCAGACAGGAAGCTTGTCCATTGCCTGCAGAGAGGAAATTCAGACTCATTACACAAACTTTATTTCATATTAAGTTGTATTCAAGTATAGAGAACAAAAACAATATGCCCGTCCCAAAGTTTCCCCCTAACGGTTTCTTCATAGGACTGTACTTACCATCTGTAGTCTTCTGCATTAAGAAGAAAGTATGTGCACACTATTGTCACACATACAGTAACAATGCACAGAATCACCAGGACCAGCATCATGAAGCCATACACATAGTAAATCTTGTAGGCCCAAAATGATGTGAATATGAAGTACCTGAGAAACAGAGAAAATGTGTTTGAGTAAGGTTTCTGATTACTGATGAGTAACTAATGTCAAAAATGTCTCAAGACCCATGGCTAAAACTACAGCAGATGCGTAAGGCACGTATAATGTATATTGCATTCTGCGTTCAAATACAATATACATTTTCTTCAATACACTGAAATAGTGCCTTTTATCAAAAACAGATACTTACATCTCAATGAAAATTGACCCAAATGGTAGAATTCCACCAAGACAAACAATGACCGCGGGTTCCATAAACCTGGTAAGCAAACGAGAAATGGGTAAATTTGTTCAAAAACAGCATGCTCTCACAGACATCATTTGTATTACATGGTGTATATTGTGTGAAACAAACAGGTAACTTCTTTTACATAGCATTTACTCAGTTACCATTTCTTTTCTGGGATAGGCCTTGGGACCGCATTCACCCTACAGGGAAAGTTGGGCTGACCAGACAGGTTTCTTCCCAGAATGGTGCCAACCAGATTGAGGGGAAGAATGACAAAGAAACAAATGCAACATACAGCGACCTGTAAAAAAATACAAGACAAGGCAAAAACATATCACACTGTTCAACTTTGACTTGGCATAATCATTGTCATCATTTGGGCCAGATCCCAGGTTCTGAATAGCCTGGAGACTCTTTGCAGTTTGAAATCATTGGACTTCAATCACTAACATTTGGTAATGACGTATGTTAACCACGGGGGACACAACGATAACGATAAGCTTGAAACTTAAATGTAACGAAACTTTAATGTAAAACGCTCTCGGGAACGCCCTCTGCCCTTTACTTGGGCGGAGGTGCACTTGCCGGAGTAAACAAAAGTAGATCAAGGTATCCAAGATGAAGTACTGAAGGGAAATAAAATTGAGCGGAAGTGTGTAGACAGGCGGAGTCAGGCTAGGTTCTGTAGGCTTTTGTTGGGAAAAAAAAAAAAAAATCTTCTGATTCTTTGGCTGCTCCTGATTAAGACAACCAGTCATGCCATCTACAAAACACGTTGACAAAATGACTTACAGATTTTTGTTGCCACTCCTTTTTACACATTACACGAGTTACACGTCAGTCAAATTTCAGGGAGTGGTATGTATTGATTCTGTTGCTAAATGAGAAATCCTGCTTCTCCAGGTTACCAAGTATTGTCGGTACGAAAAAAAAAAAATGGTTTTACCTTGCTCGAGTTGCTATAGCAGCTAATGCAGCCAGGCACCTACAGCCAGAGTTCCCACGTGTAAGTCATGTAAGTTTACATTTGACTTTACCCTGACAAAAGCCTGAATTTCCATGACTTACTATTTTACTTCTTTAGAGCGGGAGATTAAAAAATGGACATTGAATAAATACATTTGGGCAACTCAAGCAAGCAGTAAAGCTAATAAACAGATGCGGAAATATCTAAAAGAATGTATTATGCTATGTAAATTCCCTGATATTCCATGACTTTGCCCCTAAAATTCCCTGACTTTCCATGAATTCCATGATATTCCAAAAATTCCATAATCCGTGGGAACCCTGTACGTAAATGGGAGCTCACGGACATGCCTCCAGTGTAGCGCCGTAGCTGCCTGGCTGAATTAGCTGCTAGCTATAGCAACTATGTTGCTATGTCCATGTGAAAAATTCTCCTTTCATTTCTACTGATGTGAAAGTCATGGCAAGTTCATAAATGTTAATTATAAGTGGTATATGTCCAATGATTTTTAACGATTTTAATTACACTACATCGCCTCCCTACGCCTCCCGACCCTGTCAACAGGATGACAGGATGACACGTCCAAAGACATGAAGCATTCTGGACTTTTGCTCTGGGGGCGCTGCTTCCGGGGGGCCTGGGCGGCGGGTCGGATCAGACTGTGTGTCCTGGTCGGGCCGTGGTGTGTGTTCGCGTGGTGTTGTGGTTGGGGTGGGGCTGGGGCTGGCGCGGGCCCCGTTCTCTCTGCTCGCGGATGGTGGTGGGGGGTTATCTGTGGATGGGTGGCGGCGCCTGTGGGCGGACTCTGGCTGGCCATGCTCGGCCATGCTGCTCCGACGCGCGGTTCAGAGGTGGTGTGTGGGTTCGCCTGGGGGGGGGCTTTGTGGGTGGGTGGATGTTGCGTGCGTGGTGGGTGGGTGGATGTTTGCATGCGTGGTGGACGATGTGCGGGATGCCTCTTCGGGTTTAACTGGGTAACCTATTCCTACGCACCTGTCCCCACAAAAGAGGTGTGTAAAAGCGTTTTGTAAACCCTCTATAGTATAACCATTTATATCACCATTGATATACTTATTAATACTTAATATGACTTACAGTAATACTAACACACTCTATTTCTCTTCCCTTTCCCCTATACCTCACCTGTGAGGTAAACCATTACCAGCCATCAACCATCTCTGTGCCTGTCCCTCATCACACCTGAAGTCACATCCCTCTGACTGCCCTACCATCGCCATTGCCATCGCCATCCCTATGACTGCCCTACCATCGCCTGCTGTGGTTCCCTGTCCGAATCTTTGGCCCACGCATCCCAGCGACCAATCACCTTCCGAAATAACTAATGGATTACTAATGGACAATTTATTCCCTACACTGGACTATTTGAACTTTCATTGTCATTGTAACTTTCAAACTACAAATGACTGTACTGTAACTGACCCAAGGCAGATGGGTTGGGCCCTTGAGTCGTGGGTCTGTCTGAGGTTTCTTCCTATATGTATCTCCAATTCTAGGTTTTTCCCTTGCCCCTGTTACTCATGGGCTCTCTTTGAATGTCTAACACTCTGTAAAGCGCCTTGAGACATGTGTAATGTATTGGCGCTCTATAAGCGACATTAAATTGAAATTGAAATTATACTATTACTAATTACTATATGACTGAAATTCAGGGACATATTTTCAAATAATTTCTGTAAGGCTGATTTGGACTTACCATCGTGCCAAAAGGGATGGCCCGAGAGGCATGGTAGTAGATTGCAATAAAGTTGATGAAAAATGCAACACCACACACCATGGCAGGGATTAGAAAGGCGCCTATAAACATCTGTTTTATCCATCTCCTTCCTAGAACAGAGAACATGTTATACAATAGATATGATGGCTTACATTAGCTGTATAATTCCCTTTTTATTGGAATGATCCCGGAGTAAAAAAAAACAACCTAGGTTCTATTTATGGATGACCACAAATTAGGGTTTTCGTTTGGGTACGAAAATATGTTAAATCAGAGAAGTTTTGTGCAAGACCATTTATTACATTAACAACAATCTGGCTTACATGTATACAGTAGTGAAAGTGAAAAGAGCATGGTGCCACATTAAAACAAATTGCTATTTTTAAAAGCTCAAAGCTCAAGCTCAAAACTACATTATACGTATACACTATATAGGTGGTGGTCTGGGGATGGTCCCTACAGACAAATCAAAGTATTTACTTACATTTGTAAAGAAAAGTTATAAAAAGGACAGTTAAAGAAGTCTTAAACTCGCCTTCCGGTCATCGCCATCTTACATGCAAGCTAAGTGACTTCATGAACAGTCCATAACTCTTTTTACACCTACATTTATATTCATTCATTTGGTAGACACGTTTATCTAAAAGCGACTTAGAGCAATGGACCATTTAAGCTATTAATATACAAGCATTTTAACAATTAAGCTACAGAGCTCAATAGAATGACATTTAAGCTTAGAGTGCAGAGAAGACTATAACTAGGAATTACCACTGTGTGTCAATACTAGTACTAGAGGATAGGAGTGCTTCCATATTAAGTACTAGTCAACGTATGGTTAGGTGGGAAAGTGGACAATTCAAGGACGATCAAGTATTCAAATTTGAAAAAATCATGAAATTAAATCAAATTACATCATACAGTCTACAGTGCCTATAGAAAGTCATCATACCCTTTTGAAATAGTTACTTTTTTTGTCTTACAGCCTGAAATCAAAACCCATTTTTAAAAAAATCTTTTCCAGTTTTATTAACAAATTTAGCTGTACAACATCAAAATAATGAAAAAAAAGTAAACAGTTCTGAAAATTAATAAAAAATGAAAAACTAGAATAACAGGGTTGGAAAAGTCATCATACCCCTGACTTAATACTTTGTAAAGCTTCCTTTTGCTTTCATTACAGCCATCAATCTGTTTGGATATGTCTCTATTATAGCTTTGCACACCTAGATAGGGGAATATTTGCCCAATTTTCCGTACAGAAATATTAAAATTTAGTCAAATTCTGTAGGGAATGGCGATGGACTGCTCTCTTCAAGTCAATCCACATATTTTCTATAGTATTTAAGTCAGGGCTCTGACTTTGCCACTCAAGGATATTCACCATCCTATCCTTAAGCTACTGCTTTGTTCTTTTGGCAGTATGTTTAGGATTATTGTCATGTTGGAAGGCGAATGACATCCCCATCCTCAGCTGTCTAGGAGAGGGACGCAGGTTTTCCTTAAGAATGTGGGTGTATTTGGCAGCATCCATTTTCCCTTCTATCCTGACCAATTGCCCAGTTCCCGCTGAAAAGAAACATCCCCACAACATAATGTTGCCCCAACCATGCTTCACACTAGGTATGGTGTGTTTTGGGTGGTGTACTGTGTTGGTTTTCGCCAAACATTGCGCTTGGAGTTCAGTGCAAAAACACATCTGGAATATTCTGCTACCATGTGGAAAAAGCTTATATGGTCAGATGAGACTAAGATCGAACTTTTTGGAGACTAAGATTGAAGTTTTTGGACTGAGCTCCAGGCGCTAACCAAACACAGTATACACACCCAAACACACCCAAAACACACCATACCTACTTTGAAGCATGGTGGGGGCAACATTATGTTTTGGGGATGTTTCTCTTCAGCGGGGACTGGGCAATTGGTCAGGATAGAAGGGAAAATGGATGCTGCCAAGTACACCAAAATTCTTGAGGAAAACCTGCGTCCCTCTCCTAAACAGCTGAGGATGGGGAGGTCATTCGCCTTCCAACACGTCAAAAATCCTAAACATACTGCCAAAAGAACAAAGCAGTGGCTTAAGGATAGGATGGTGAATATCCTTGAGTGGCAAAGTCAGAGCCCTGACTTAAATCCTATAGAAAATATGGGGATTGACTTGAAGAGAGCAGTCCATCGCCATTCCCTACAGAATTTGACTAAATTTTAACATTTCTGCACGGAAAATTGGGCAAATATTCCCCTATCTAGGTGTGCAAAGCTATAATAGAGACATATCCAAACAGATTGATGGCTGTAATGAAAGCAAAAGGAAGTTTTACAAAGTATTAAGTCAGGGGTATGATGACTTTTCCAACCCTGTTATTCTAGTTTTTCATTTTTTATTAATTTTCAGAACTGTTGACTTTTTTTTCATTATTTTGATGTTGTACAGCTACATTTGTAAATAAAACTGGAAAAGATTTTTTTTTTAAATGGGTTTTGATTTCAGGCTGTAAGACAAAAAAAGTAACTATTTCAAAAGGGTATGATAACTTTCTATAGGCACTGTATATGGCGTTCACCTGTGTACCCATTACTCTCGTTCAAATTACTCGCGAACCCGTGATCAGATTAATATAGCAAACATGTCAGATGAAAGAGGAGACACAGAACTATCCATTGACACAACAAAATAATAACTTCATAAAGCTCAACCTACCCAACGTTTTCGGGTGTTCCTCTATGGCAATGCATGTTCATAATCAGGCTTTGAGATACTAGCAAATTCCTGCATATGTACTGCTATTTTGAGCCTTGTCAGTGTTTTAAATATAGTCATTTGTTTTGATATTGCACCTGATCATACCCTTTGCACTTTTAGTAAGCAAGCCTAGTTAAGCCATTTTGCTGTTAACACAAAAACAGCCTAGTTACTCCTCCAATTATTTTTGAAAGTTTGAAATTGTGAAAAATTATACACATACCCCCTTGTTTGGCATACAGACTTCCTCCAAAATATCCATTAACAGGAGATGTGGCAGCATACACAAAGATAGCTGTGCTCAACATGGATCCTCTCCTGCAGATGATAAAGATCAGTTAACATATGTACACAAAAAACAAGATCTAAAACACTCCTCCTGCAATTTCCGTAGTTGTTCTACCATCAACCTACTGTTATGATGCAAGTCAAAGATAATAGACACGACAACATTCAGGTAACATAAAATAAAGTATGCAGATTGCTGAAGCTGAAGAGCTGGACTGAACACACATTCTAGAGGGGTCAGTTCCTTAAATTTAAAATGTACAGATATACACGCAAAAGGACAGGGGGCGGAGGTAGAAAGTAGAAAGAAGAACACCGAGACATTAATAGACATAAGGAGAAAAATTATAATAAAAAATAAGATATTAACAGAGATTAACATAAGAGGGAAAGAAAAAGGAAAAGTCAGTATTATTAAAGGAACACGCCACAGTTTTTTCATGTTAAACTACGTTATTTCCTTAACTAAGACGAGTTGATGCACAAAAGCGAACACCTCCACGTTTTCCCTAAATGCAGTTACACGGGTAGTTACATGACTAAGTATGGTGAGACAGAATAAAACGTGGCACTCTTCTAAGCAGGTAAGGATAACTACATTGTGTGGCGGAATAGCACTTGGGAGCACCTCGACTCGGCGCAGTAATATCCTCACACCAAATTGAAACTGAAAATCCAAGAGTGATGATTAGAGATGCACCGATTGCAATTTTTTGGCCGATTCTGATTTCCGATTTTTTATAGAATTTGACTGGCCGATACCAATTTTAGCCGATTCCGATTTAATTTCTTCTAACCACTTTGCAGCACACACAAAGAGTTATTTTCTATCTTTTCTTCAATACAACATAGTTAGTATAGAAATGTAATCAACTTATCAATGGTTGGTAAAAAAAAAATGTGAATAGACAGATTCTTCTTCAAGTCCTCTTCAGCTGCAGTATTCCCAGTGTGGGACATTAATATCACACACTAGGCTACTAGGCCTAATAGAAATGCACTGTGGGAACACCTATGTTTTCTTCTCACATCCAATATCCAACTGTAACTATTCAGAATAGGCTACTGATAAGTGTTTAACTGGATAGTTTGGTATAGGCTACATGTGCTACATAGGCTGAGATGTTGGAAAATTACAAAAAAACTAATTTTGAGAAAACAGCCTTGAAACACAGCCGATGACATGCAATTCTCAGTCTACACTCTTCTTTAAACTTTCGCGATTGCTTGCGGATACAAAGGAAGTGTCCATATTTGGATGCCATAACGTCATGCAGGAGAAACACAACTTTCCAACGACACCACACGATAGCCTTTGTTTTGTATCACGGTCGCGGTAGACAAAAGGTAATGAAATAAACCTCTAAATGTGTAAATCGGACTTTGTTGTTGTAGTAGTGCGAAAGAATACATGCTAAGGTGGCAAACCGAAGCAAAACGTTTATTCCTGCCGTGTCTCGCCTTAAGTAACTGGCTATGTCGCTGCTTGTTGACAGCGCTTGTAGTTCAGCTGTGGGCACGCAATTAGCGGCAAGGACGGGCGGTGATGCGCCGTTTACGTAACCTGAAGTGACAGTTTAGTAAATTCCACGCTATATGGCAAAGCACAGCGTTTGCTGCATAGAAAAACTTAGTATTAGTGCTTTATCCAGCCCTGACTGTTGGCCAAACGTTGCTAACTCAGCTAAGTGATGTTGTTACAAGTATACGTGCGAGTGCATTTGACCGGCATGAAATCGGCATGTCTCAGACTGACCGGCCGGTCGCTGGTCATGGCCGATCACGTGAAAATCGGCCGATTCCGGTCACCAGCCGATCTATCGGTGAGTCGAAGTGCTCCCAAGTGCTATTATGCCAAACAGTTATCTTTCTTACTCGCTTGGAAAAGCGGCACGTTTTATTTTGTCTCACCATACTTGCTCGTGTAACTACTCGTGTAACGGCATTTTAATAGGGAAAACGTGGTTGTGTTTCGTTGCTTCTAACTTCATCTCTGTTTGGATCCAAATGAATGAACTGGGCTAGCTAAGTGCTATCAAAGTAGCGCCGCACGCCAGAGCCATTGAGTGCAGGCATTGAAACGCGAGAGGTATGCATCAACTCGTCTTAGTTAAGGGAATAACATAGTTTATGAAAAAATGGTGGTGTCTTCCCTTAATAATATTGACTTTTCTTTTTTCTTTCCCTCTCATGTTAAAGGAATAGTTCGGAATTTTGGACATAGGACCTCATTTCCAACTTAGTCGGGGTGATATAGGCCGGTGAAGACCATTTTCAGTGAATTTCTGCCCTTCCTTGAGTTGCAGCGTTCATCTCGTGCTAACCTGGTGCCGAGATAACGCAAGTCAACGGTAACATCCAGCCGGCCACTGAAAACACTCCACAGAACACTCGAAACAAATAAATTATAACGTCAGACTATCGATGCACATGCCTGTGTTGATAGAACAATGTTAGAAATAAAACTATCGCATTGCAATAGCCTACTTTGTTCCCTGTATAGCAGTGGCCAGGCTCGGACTGGCAATCTGTACAGTCGGGCAAATGCCCGGTGGGCCGGTGCACATGTGGGCCGGTGGACTCCGAGATTCTTTTTTTTTTTAATGGCAAAATGTTTAAGTTATTTATTTGCGGCCCGTCATGTATAAATTGCTGTAGCCTAACATCTTTGCTATGTAGTCCGCTGACAATTACGGCGGGGTTGGTGCTTCTTTCACTCATAGGCTATCACTCATTGCAAACTTTGTCCGTTATCAAGTGGATTTCATTGAAAGTGAAAGCAGACGGGTTGATCTGCGTTCTGAAGAATGTTTGATGCAAGTGTTCGATGTGTGTGATGCACTAGGCTATTTGTTTCTTAGCAGAAGCCATGAAACGGTAAAGGTCAAATTATTTATTTAAAAATACATCATTTAGGAAGTTGTTGTTTTTTTGTTGGCTTTGCTCGCGTTCGCGTCCAGTTTGACTTGTCAGGATTTTCCGATAATGACTGCAATCTCGTGATGCTGATAGCCTATATTGACTTTTATTTTCTGTGCGTGTAAACTATAGTGTAGGCTACTGTGCTTGAAACTGTGGCAGACTAGCCTAGGCCTACTGGTTTTCATCATTTTAACCACAAAGCCTGTCTACAGGTATACTAAATTGTTTAGCACCTTGTCATTTCGCGTTTGTCCAGCCGTTCACCTCCGTGCGCCCCATGTCATTCAAAACATATTTCGGGATAGTTGTAGTAGGCTACTATGCGAAAACGTATGATGATAGTAGGCTACTAAGAGATTAACACTTTGGCATGCTTGGCAAACATCAGTCTTGTACATAATATTGAGATAAAGTTTTTAGTGGAAAAGTAGCCTATTTAAAGGCACAGTCTGCATTTTAATCCTATAGCTCTCCATCAGCGTGCGCGCAATTGTAAAACTATGATGCCTAGCCTACACAATCCTGGCATAGTAGCCTACAGTATAACAGGCCTACGATTTATTGTAGGAGGAGAGGTGTAGGACATGTTACTTTGGAAGGAGAGGGAGTGCTGCAATTTGATTTTCTATGGAACTTAAATAAATATCAACAACCTTCAAGCAACCTCTTCAATCAGCATTAATATCAATAGGCCTATATGGTTCACTATAGGCTATTGTACAAGACTAGAGGACTGTAAGGGGGCAGGCTATATATTATCATCAAGTAGGCCTATACTAAATAATGTAGTCCAAATTAGAACTTTATGTTGGTTTAAGTTCAAACAAAACATGTCATGAACTGAGAAAATCCATGGTTCTACATCATTGTTGGCAAAATGATCATGATAGCCTATATATTTCAGTTTGTGAACCGCTGCTATAGTGTATACTGTAGTGTATAGTTCAGGTATTGGGCCGGTCCAGGAGAAAAATGCCAGAGCCCAATTTTGTTCCCAGTCCGACCCTGGCAGTGGCGGATTGATATTGAGAAACTAGTCCCTCAAAATTTAATAAATCATTGAGTTGCAAGGTTCGTTTTATTTCTAAAATTATTCTATCAACACGGACATGTATATCGATAGTCTGACGTTTTAATTGACTTGTCTCGGGTGTGCTGTGGAGTGAGTAAGACGGTTTTAGTAAGTTTTGGATGTTACCGTTGAAATGCGTTAGCTCAGAACCAGCGTTAGCAAAGGGGAACGCTGCAACTGAAGGAAGGGGTTAAACGCGATAAAAAACGGTCTCCACTGACCTATATCACCTCGGTAAAGTTGGAAATGAGGTCCTATGTCCAAAATTCCGAACTATTCCTTTAATCTCTGTTAATGTCTTATTTTTTATTATTATCATTTGTCTCCTTATGTCTATTAATGTCTTGGTGTTCTTCTTTCTACTTTCTACCTCCGCCCCCTGTCCTTTTGCGTGTGTGTCTGTAAAAAAAAAAGGCTACATTTAAAAATAATAATAAACAAAATAATAAGAAAAGTACTGATACAAATAACTTACTCTGTATACAAATCCCCAATCATGGCCACAACAATGACGATGAGAGACACAGAAAATATTTGACAGCCAGAGCCGATGAGCGAAGAAAACATCATGGGGTGACTTGATGGTCGAAACACATCACCATGAACCTGCTTCCATCCATACTCATCTCCAAGATCCCTGTCCTGTAAAAGGAAACCAACATAAATATGTGGACTATTTAAGTTTCAATTGCTGAGAAAAGAAAATGTTGATGAATAATGAATTATGAATATTTTTTTTCTGCATTGTATGTATTGTATACTTAAAGGTATACTATGCAACGTTTTTCAGTTAATCAATTCGTTCCATACTGTTATATAGATTAAATGAGTCATTACCGGTCGAACAGTGTTTTTTTGGCCGCTCTAGTGGTCTATAGCGGTAAAACCACACTTGCAACTTCAGGAGACACCGGGCACGCACCCATGCTCTACTCCAGGAAGTGTCATGTAAAGTCTCATGAAAAGGTACAGCAGACTGACCGATTGAGGAGTTTTGTCAAATATACACGCTAAAGCTGTAGGGGAAGCTCTGCAGAGAAATATGCAAGCATAAAACGCGAAAATGAAAAGTGAAAGCGAAACCGGCGATGAAATCGCCAATCCTGCATAGTATACCTTTAAAGTTGTGACCAGGGCTCAACATTAAAGTGTAAGTTTGGCGGAAATTGAAAAAGCACAGAAACGTCACGCGAGATCTCACACGGGAGCATTGCGTGATAATCACAGACTTTCCTTCATGAGGAGCTGGAAGGGGTAAGTGTCCATAACAGTCTTCTTTTATAAACATCGGATTCGTGAACCAAGTTGTTGGTGCTTCGTTTTATGACGTTTCTGTGCTTCAGATAGGGTTGCTGTCTCGAACTAATTCTAACTGTATACAAACTATTCCAACGTTTACAGACTGATTGGTGCTTCGTTTTATGTGTAGACACCTAGAGCAAGTTGCTGACGAGGTTTGGCGCTGTTTTGAGCAATGTTAGCGGCTTAAAAATGAATTTGAAAGCGTATGGCTGTAGGCCCTATGCTAACCCACTGTTTGCTATTTTGGGTTGGAGCTCTTGCCCGTGCTAGCTCGGTACTGCGTGATCAACGAAAAATGCTATTTTCAGGTGCTGTGTGATATCACTGTGCCCATGGTACACTCGCAACGTTCCTTGATTATTACGCCAGAATGAGTATGAGTGTCAAATCAGCCTAGAACAGGGGTGTCCAAACTTTTTGGCTCAAGGGCCACATTGGGTCTTGGAAATTGACCGGTGGGCCACAAACAACAACCTAGCAACCAATATGATTACCCTGGCAACCAGCATAACAACTTCTATATTTGACACAGCAACTATCAGATGTACCTTACAACCACCATAGCGATCAGCATAGTAACCACTTTATTTGGCATCGCAATCTCCGTATGTACCCGAGCAACAACCTAGCAACAACCACTATAATGTCAACCTAGCAACCAACATGATTACCCTAGCAACCACTTAATTTGGTATTGCAACCACCTTATGTACCCTAGCAACCCTCACTATGTCAGCTTAGCACCTGCCATAGCAACCAATATGATTACCCTAGCAACCAGCAAACTACATTTTGTCGTATCTGCACTTGTACTCCGCAAAATGGCAATAAAGCTGAATCTAGTTAATGTTACATAATCATCCTGCACATAGAGGGGAAGAAAAGGCGAATATTGGCCAAAATAAATAAGAAAATCATAAAATGAATGAATGACTGAATTAATTAGGCAGCGTATATTGGCCATAGGCTGACGCTGATTTCTAAATATCAGCATGGGCCATAGAAAAAACAATATCGGACAACCTAATTCATATACAGATGTGGACAATTTTTTTAAACCCTTACAGCTCATTGAAACATTGTTTCATTCCTCCTGAAAGGTGATGCGAGTAAAAGCAATTATATGTAATTTGTTAGAATGATCCATATCCTGATCCATATTACAACTATATTACTCAAAATGCATACCAGAATATATCTGGCTAGATATATAATACTGAGGTTTGCTGTGAAAAATACATACATATTTTTTTTGTTCTTTATAGTTCATGCTACTTTTTTGTGAAAAGTAACTTTCATGAATGAAGGTAAAAATGGCTTACCATGTCATCCATCTCTTCTTCTTTGCTGTATCTTGCATAGTCTTTTCTTAACGTCCTCATCAAAATCATAGACACCAAACCAACCAGGAAAATGACCATCATGAAGGAGTTGAATATTGAAAACCAGTGAATCTATTACAAAAGAGACAAATACACAGGAGATTAGTAAGGGTGGAACAAAATATAGATAAATCTATTTTTCCAAATAATTCAATATTAATTCAATTCGATTTTTGATCTTTTTTCAATTAATTATTATTAATGCATTTCTTATGTTGTTTGTTTTTGCCTTCTTTCCAGTTCTTTTAGGGGGCTTTTATTTTGATCCTACCGCAAGCTAGTAAACAGACATTAAACATAGACATAAACATAGAGAAGTGAAGCAACAGAGCCATCATTTGATTGTGTCAGTACACTCCAAAGATATTTAAGGTTGGTGTTCATGAAATACTGCACTTGTGCACCAGTACCAATGACGTTCAGTCTAATAATTCCGCCACACCCCAACCGATTTTTATTAAGGAAAACCTCTTCATAAACGTCACATCACAGACTTTCTTGCAATATGATTGGTTAAGGGATTTGTGACGCAAATTTCTTTTACTACGTGAAGGAAAAAAAATCAAGAGTTGACAATGCCTTCCATTACAGGAGAAGCAGCAGGAAGCACTAGGAGTCGTTCATCTTCACGTCGTCTGAAGGAGAAAATGCTAGATCAACTAGGGGAAAAACAAGTCTTTTTATGTTATTATTCCTTGTCATCATTGAATTAATTCAAAGTTGTTTTTAAAAGTTGTTTCTACAGGTAAGTACACCGTGTATGTATGGCAGTAACATCATGTCCGTATGTTCACTTCAGCTGATACTGATAGCTGGTATTTTAGCACACTAATCTTTAGTAAATTATTTTCATCATCTATTACTATTTCCAACATCATTTTTTGGGGGTTACTAACTTACTAACTTACTTACTGTCACCTAATGTCTATTGTAGACACAGTGTATGAGAGAGACAATTGTGTGTTATCTTCAGTAAAAAGGGGCCATCCCTGAGCTGGGCTTGATCCCTTAGTTCCAGTGAAAAGAACGCGGTAACACTTTATAATAACTACACACAATTTATCATTTATTAAGCATTTGTTACTTATTAGTTAATGGTTTGTTCATCATTAGTAATTTATTGTTCATGCATAAATCATCAGTAAAGCATTTGTTCACAAAGTTATGAATGGTTTGTTCATAGTAAATAAAACAAATGTTTGTAAATACATGGTTTATACCTTATAAATAATGAAACAACCATTTATAAATGAAATCATCTCCCTATTATGAACCAGTTACAAACTATTAGTAAATGCTTTGATCATCATTTGTACACAAGTATTATTCATATGTTAATTCTCATACTGTAATTCATGATTAACTCAGGAGTTACAAGTGGTTAGTTAATGATATTTGTGAGCTCATCTAGAGTGAGGACTGTATATGCCTTGCTACATACAGTATTTACAAATGAGTTATAAAGGTTACAGTTGCATTTATTCATTTAGCAGACACTTTCATCCAAAGAGACTTACACTATCAATGAAAATAAAGAGCAAGGCCACAATGGTGGCACCCGGGGAATGACCCCCCCACTTTTAGGCTTACAGCATGCTAGCCCAATGCCTTATCCACTACACTACCCCTGCCCATTGCTATTGTAGCTATACATTCAGAAATATAAAACAGATGCGCGTGTTTGCTATGAACAAACATTTATAATTGTGTATGTATGATTTACAGATGAGTTAATTTAAGAATTATGCTTTAAAATTAAGAACACAGCATTTAATAACATGCTTAACAGTGTGTAGTAAGACACTCTTGCATAGTTTTATGTGTTTTTAACTGAGCGGATGTTATGTTCTTCACTTCACAACAAACAATCAATAAACACCAGAGTAAAGTGACAATGTTTTTACTAAGTTAACTTCACTATAGTATACGTCAGTCAATTATTTACTTGTATGCTTTAACTCTCTAATATTGTATCAATGTGTGCTTAGTGCTACATCAAATGTAGTCATACGTATAACAGGAAAGTAGTCCTCTGAAAACAACTAAAAGTAGATCCCATCTATTTCAGAATAGTAGCAGAGGTAGTGTTACGTCCCTCTACTACCTTTGGTGGTGCCGTTTCCTCCTTTTGATGATCGCTGGCATGGTATGCTTTGATTTCTTATTGTGTGCAGGTGAGACTTGAAACGAGTGGGCGGAGCCACACCTTTGAACACCTAGGCACCCATGCAGTCGGAGGAGATTTTGGTTCTGGCGACCATGTCTGTTGTTGGCCTTCCTGCGTGTTCCAATTATGTTCTAGTTTATCTCCCATGTTATATTTTGTTATTTACCTTATTGTTTAATAAACCCCTCGACCAAATGAGCCCAATTTGACATATCTTGTCATTTCATGTTGTGGCCAGCGCGCCCGGTCGTAACAGGTAGTGTAGTGGTTAAGGAGCAGGGCTATTATTCTGTTGCCTGTTCAGTTTCAGTAAATTATGCATGAACAATGAATTACTAATGATGAACAAACCATTAACTAATAGTTAACAAATGCTTAATAGATGATGAATTGTGTGTAGTTATTATAAAGTGTTACCAAGAACTCTGAATGCTTCAGCATTAATCAAGAGATTTTGGACAATTCCATGCTCCAAACTTGATGGGAACAGTTTGGGGATGGCCCTTTGCTGTTTCAACATGACTTAATATGACCAACGTCATATTAAACCCTATGGATTTAGAATGGGATGTGACTGAAGTTCATATGTGAGTCAAGGCAATATAGTGTATTTTCATCTGCTAAGTAGGGTTATGCCAATGAACGATACAAAAATACAGTTAACTGATGCCAATGAACTACAAAATACTTAAGCCTAAGGCTGTATAATGAGGGTAATCCTCCACACATTATCAATTTTTACAAATTATTTTATTTAGAGACACTCAATTCAGCTGAGATGCAATGAATAAATACATAATTCCAGCTATTTGCCTTTTTCCCTTCTTCATTTGCACATGTTGTATTGTAGTTGAATCTTTTGAGTATTGCGGAAGCACCACTGCAACGTCTTCACATGATCAGTAATGTCATGACAATTAGGCCTACTTCCACATTCTAAAAGCACAACAGCCAACGTCATCGTTGAAATTGTTTTCTGAAAAGTCTTCACCAAGTTGCATCAAATCCTGGTTAAGCCTCCATATTTAGGACTTGTAGGCTACATAAAGATTACGTTTCAGGCTATTAGAAAACTGAAGACAAGCAGCCCATACGTTCTGAGGCAGTAGGCTTGGCTAACATTACGGCTACATCATAACATCCCATCCATTGGAAAGCCAAAGAATTCAGTTTACTGTGCCCCAGTATTTGCTCCAGGTTCAGCCAGCCTACATTTCTTGCGGAGTAGCCTACTCGTTGCAGAAATGTCACACCGCATATCACATGTATTCTAAGTTGCTGGATTTAGATCGCGAGAATATAAACATAGAACCTGAATCATATTTACATTCTGCAGTGCACAGCCCTATGCACCCATTGCTCTCTGTGAAATATTTCACGACAGGACAGAGCATGTGGGGGAAACAATCTAGGAGAAACATTGTTCATTTCTTGATGGACCCTAGCACCACTGCTGGAAAAAATCCTAGGGGAAACACTGCTGCCATCTGAGTAGGGATGTCACGAGAACCGATACTTGCGATACCTCTCGATTCTAAAATGATAAAACACCGGCGATGGCTATTTTTTTGAAGCTCCGTAAGCACCGACGCCAGCATAAGCATCGGTGCTGCGACTCTTCCGGAACTGACGGGGGCAATACAGTGTTTCCCACACATAGACTAATTTGTGGCGATGTGCCACAGATTCAGCACCGGCCGCCACATATTGCGTTTCGTTACTTTTTTATTCATTTTTTAACGCTATTGAAAAACACGCAACATTCGTTAAGCTGAATTTCCTTTCCCTGCTCTCCCTCTCTGTCACTCACGCGTCTGTCTCTCATGCACACACATATGCACACGCACACACAGCCTCTCCCCTCCGTGCACACAGCGTCTGTCTCCATGAAAACCAACCAGATCATTCCTGGAAGCGTGGTCGTACTGATGCACCTGACGCTGCCCGGGTGGAAGCATAGTTCTTCCGCAACTTTTGTAGACTATACGTGCAACTTTACCAAACAGTAGAAGTAAACTCATTCTCCTTGGCCCGCTCTCGTGCGCGCTCAATGGACACCCGCCCACGACATGCACATTTAATCCAAACAAAACATTCAGAATCGTGAACGCAATGACGCACAGAAGACGACTGTGCTGTTTAAAATCCGGTTAGCATCATCAGTAGGCTATGCTGCAGACATTTGATGAAAACTCTTGCATTCAAGTTGACTGACCATCTCAATACCAATGTTTTTCAACTCCAAGACTTTTTAATCTGAGCCTGAGTTTACGAAAGGTCCCAAAGCTGTGGAAAACATCATGCGTTGTCCCTGTCCCCAAGAAAAATCATCCCACCCAACACAACGACTACAGACCAGTAGCGCTCACCTCACATGTCATGAAGACGTTTGAGAGACTTGTCCTCTTCTACATCAGGACTTGTGTGGCAACTCAGATGGACCCCTTACAGTTTGCATATCAGCCTAACATCAGTGTGGATGATGCCCTCATCTACATGCTGCAGAGGGCCTATACACACCTGGACACCCCTGATGCATCTGTAAGGATTACATTCTTTGACTTCTCAAGCGCCTTTAATACCATCCAGCCACGACTGCTTGGAGAGAAGATGGAAAAGATGAAGGTGGATACATCACTGGTCTTGTGGTGTTTGGATTACCTTTCCCTCAGACCACAGTATGTGCGCCTCCAGAACAGTGTCTCAAGCACCATCCTAAGCAGCACGGGAGCGCCACAAGGAACTGTGCTAGCCCCCTTCCTGTTCACCATCTACACAGCGGATTTTCAGTACAACACCAACAGTTGCTTCCTGCAGAAGTTCTCTGATGACACCTCAGTGATTGGCCTCATCAAGGGTGATGAGGAGGAGGAGTACAGGAGAACAATCAACAACTTTGTGCAGTGGAGTGCTGACAATAATCTCCATCTCAACACCACAAAAACAAAGGAGATAGCTGTGGATTTCAGGAAGGGGAGGAGAGGGATCCAGCCAACACCAGTCACCATCAAGGGTAGCGAGGTGGAGCTGGTTGCCAACCACATGTACCTTGGTGTGCAGCTGGACAACAAGCTGGACTGGAAGAGCCACATGGAGGTGGTGTATCGTAAGGGACAAAGCAGACTCTACTTCCTAAGGAGGCTGAGATCTTTCAACATCTGCCAACCCCTGCTCTGCAATGTCTACCACACAGTGGTGGCCAGTGCCCTGTTCTTTGCTGTGGCCTGTTGGGGAGAGGGAGCCCGCACTGCAGACAGGAACAGGGTGGACAAGCTCATCAGGAAGGCTAGCTCAGTGGTAGGGGCTGAACTGGAGATGGTCCAGCAGGTGGCAGGGACCAGAACATTGAATAGACTGGGCTCAATACTGGCCAACCCTGCTCACCCACTCCACTCTCTTTAGGTGGTAAACAATAGCACCTTCAGTCAAAGACTGATTGCACCAGTGTGCAAGTCTGAGAGATACAGGAAATCTTTCATCCCAACTGCCATAAGACTCTATAATGCACAAAAATAATTTTACTTAGTCATTTATAGTTTTTAAGTATTTTTAACTTATTTATTAATGTATTAGGTCTGGATATATGTGTATGAATGTGTGGTGTTATGTCTGTCTTGAAGCTGCTGTGACACTGTAATTTCCTGTTAAAGGATTAATAAAAGGATCTATCTATCTATCTATCTAAAAGGTTCTGTCCCAGGAGAAAAAGTAGCTTACCTTGAAACTTAAACACATGGGGAAACTGAACAGTCCAACCAGTAGAGTATGATAAGCTTAGCCTGCTACTTTGTTTACAATATTTTGAGGCTTCAACCAGACTGAATTTAAGAGGTGGAGTTGTAATATGAATAATAGGCTATAATCTGCATAAAGTTTGCTGTTATAAAGATCAGAAATTTCATATAGAATGTATAAATAGTTACAGAATGTGTGTGTGTTTCAAATAAAGACTTTATATCTTGTAAAATCATTCACATTATATGAAAGCAGAGCGATAAAAAGCCGATGCAAGTTGTTGTTTTTTATGCAAACCCTTAGAAAAGTGATTTAATTAATTATGTGTAAGCCTATGTGATATGCTCACAATTGGATACTGTATTCTGTTATGCTCTGTATGTTATAGAAATTATATTTCAGTATTCTGCAAATATTTCAATAAAGAAATTCATTAAATACATGGGATTTTAGAAAATCCTTTTTTAAAACAATAGTATCGAATTTGGCATCGAGAATCATGTAATTTTACTGGTATAGAGATTGAGAACGTGACGTAAAACGCAACGCATTTTGGGAATAGGTGGCCCAAAATTAAGTTGTTTTACTGACGTGCGGGAACAACGAAGTGCAGTTGTCGAAATGCCGTTTACCTGCTGTGTTATAAAATTCAATAGAGTAACATGAAGCTTATCTTTTATAGTTTTCCAGCGTGGAAAAATAATAGTATACGTCATGTTTCAGAGGTGACAAAAAGGCGAGGAATGGCTTGGATAGCAGCACTAAGGAAGCGCGAGATTATAACTGTTTTTCACACAATTTTTTCACGCTTAGTTTTCATTATTATCATGCCAGATCATAGACCCAGACCCACTAGTTTACATGGGCTGGCATCAGGCGAGCCAAACGTACCCATAATTCTTTGTGTTTTGATGACTTTGGTCACATGTCTTAGCGATCTCTATTGGCACCGACTACTGATTTTTTGGTATCGTGACACCCCTACATCTGAGACTCTCAACAGCCAGTTGAGAAATTATATGTTGCTTTGGATGAGAAAACCTGCTAAATACCAGTCAGCTTTAACATTAACTTTAGCTACCTGTTGAACTCAGTCAGCCTTAGAGAACCGCATATTCAGCAATGGTGAAAAAAGTCAATCAATTTCATATTGAATCCCAATTCTGATCACACCACCGTGATAAAGCGTTAAAGGAGAAGTCTGACCATTTTTCACATAGATCTCAGTTCTCATGTTCATGCCCCCAGAGTGTGCACTTGCAGCTGGTGTATCTATCAAGCTGGACTTAGTAAAACGGAGTTAAGACCGGTGGAGATTAGGACCAGGCGTGAGCCCAGTTGGTGCAACAAGCATCTCAAAGACTGCCTTTTATTATCTTACAGTCATTTCTAAAGTTAGATGGCCTCTTTCTCAACATAACTCAGAAAAATGAGTGCATGCATCTGAAGTCGATTAGACTACTGTAATGCTCTTTTTGCTGGACTAACAAAGCAAACATTACACAAACTCCAGTTAATTCAAAATGCAGCTGCCAGAATTCTAACCGGAACGAGAAGATACAATCTCTAGTTTTAAAATCACTATACTGGCTCCCAGTAAAAAAAAGAATTGGTTTTAAAATACTTCTTATTGTTTTTAAATCATTGAACGGCTTAGCCTCATCTTATGATAAGATCACTGTATACTCCAGCCAGACGTCTACGGTTCTCAAGTAAAGGTCTCCTCAATTCCGAGGATAAAAACTAGTTCCGCTAATGATGCCTTTAGTCACTATGCCCTTACACTCTGGAACTCCCTACCTCAAGAATTACAGTTGTTCCTGAAAGCTTAAGTGCTAACCATGATTCTTGTAGCACAATTTCTAAAACTATAATACGTATAGCAAAACCACTCACTGAGTTAGCACAAACACTGCTTTGCACTCAGTTTGCAATTTTGTACTTTGCAAAACTGTACAATTCACTGCACAGCACTCTTTTTGCTGATCTTTAAACACTCACTTAAAATTCACTGCTCACACTCAATTTCCAAATTTCCAATACACTCCTAACAAAATATACACATGGCTATTATTTACACTATTTTGCCCACTGTCTGGCACACCGTCACATCATGAAAACTCTTTTAGATAATTAGTTCACTTTGCATTCAGCTGTCCGTGTGAAGTACTGTATTATGGAGGGAGCAGGAAGAGTAAGAAGAGTGAGAATTAGAGGAGGCCTAGGAAGAGGACTTGGAGGTGAAGAAGGAGGAAGAGGATGCGGAGGTGAAGAAGGGAGAGGACAAGGAGGTGAAGTTAGAGGAAGAGGACAAGCAGGAGCAAGACGACGAGGAGGGGGAAGAGGAAAGCTCAGAAGAGGAAGAAATATAATTACTGATAACATCAGTAATACAATAGTGGACCATGTAATCAACCATGGAATGAACCTGAGGGAAGCTGGCCAACGGGTTCAGCCTAACTTGAGCCGAAATGTTAGTTTCCATAGGGCTGCTTTGGTTTACATATCACTCACTCATCATTGTACTCAATCTCCCCTCATTCTATCCATTCTTGAATCCAATTGAAGAGTTATTCTATGCCTGGCACTGGAAGGTCTATGACAGTCATCCCCATCAATGCATAGCGCCCCTTTACAGGCAATCGAGGAGGCATGTGGGGATACTGACCAGGCATCGTCTCAGACCTGGATACGGCATTCCAGAAGATATTTTCCCTGGTGCCTTGTACTGGAGGACATTGCATGCGATGTAGATGATTTTTTGTGGCTGAACCCACAGATACGACATGATGTAACTGATTTTTTCAATAATTTTTTTTGTCTCAGTGAAACTGCTATTTTGTGTTTAGACTAGGAAAAACACATTTGTTATCAAATGTAGGGCCTTTCCTAGTTGATGTGATGACTTTTCATTTTTACTACTTTTATCATTTAACTAGAATGTTTTACTTTCAGTTTATTTCACTTTTATGTGTTTTATTGTCTATTTGAACCACCTTCACATGGTTGGTTGCGTTTTTTCTATGCTTTTATTTATTTATTTATTTATTTTTCCTAAAAACGCATTGAGTCTGTGTATACCATATGAAAGGTATGCTTCATAAATAAACTTGAATTGAAAGTGGCCCCTGGGGCCTAAAAACTAAAACAGGCTGGCCTAGTCAGTCATTGAATGGAATAGTTTATTTGGTAAGACTGGAATGCACAAAAGCACTCCAACAACACCCATTACATAGATTTCTAAAGATGTGAATGATGTTCCCAGAAATGTAAAATAATTCACTTACTCTATGTTGAAAAAAGGAAGGGTCGAGGTATTTATCAAATCGGTCCTCAAATTTGACATCAGACTTCTTCCATTTTACCTAGAGCAAAAGCAGTGACAGCATTAAGTGTGAGGCATTGCACACAGAAATGTGTTTTGAACAGTAAATAAATTACCTTGTAGTGTGATGAAACATCAATAATGTATAAATAACAAATTGTACATACGGTGCATAAACAGTACATTTGGTCATTGGTTCATTTGAATTTCAATTTAGAACAAAAACAATAAAATGGGAAAACAGATTGTTATTTCATTATTCCATTTTAGTGGCAAAAAAACAAAAACAGATTTTGACCTCTATTTCCAATATCTAATTTTAAGTTTATTTCAAATATACACCAATTAGAAAACAGTCCTCAGGGCCAAAACTGATTTTGACGTTGATTTTTTTCCCGATTGCTGCGACCCGGAAGCCAATTCAAAGTCACTTTCTTGGTCTTTCAGTGCTAAGTGTTGCCAATTTAGTGACTTATTTGTTGCTAGATTTAGCGACTTTTGGGAATCCCTAGCGACAGATAATATTGTCTGGCAAATGAGAAACTGGGCGACTTGAGCAACGGTGGCAAATAGGGATGAGAGACGAATTTCACATAGCCGATTATTCGATCTACATTCGAATATCAAATAGTTAACTAGAGAAAGTAATTCCGGGGAATTACGAGTGCATGAAAAAGCTAAAGAGTTAAATAGTTGCATAGTCTAATTAGTTAAATGATTAAATAGGGAATTATGGTACTGATAACTTTTATTTTTAAACAGTTGTGGGAAGAGGAAACAGGTTGTGGGAGTCATAATTGATGACAACTGGCGAGTAAAATGGCTGAAAAATGGCATTTAAATAGTTGAGTAGTTTACATGGTTATATTATTCAATAGCAAATTATTGTAGTGAGGACTTTTATTTTAAAACAGTTTTGGACAGAGGAAACAGTTGGAGGGAGTGATAGTTGATGACAAAGACAGTTAGAATGGCCAAACAGTTAAATAGTTGAGTAGTTAAATGGTTAAATGATTTAATAGTGAATTATTGTAGTGAGGACTTTTATTTTGAAACAGTTTTGAGCACAGGAAAGAGTTGAACAGGATATGTAGTCTTCAGAGAGAGATTGTATGCTTAAGATGGTGGTGGCCAGAACACCTGGCACAAGATTCTAATTGCCCTAATTGGCCTTGTGATGTCATAATCCAATGTTAAGTCTATGGGAGAAAAATGGTTTTAAAAATTCATATAAATTCAACAATAAAGTTTTCAAATATGAAATATACAAAGCCCGGGTGTCCAAAGTAAGAGCTACGCAAGGCAGTTTGAATGAAGTTTCTACGTTGTACGGTTGAAGCTGAATAAAGCGCAGAAGTCCGTTAGAAGAATAATAACTAGAGATGTAATTCCAAGGAAATTACGAGTGCATGAAAATGCAAAAATGGTGAGGACTTTTATTTTGAAACAGTTGTGGGTAGAGGAAACGGTTGAACAGGATATGTACGGGATAATGGACGACACGCCGTGCGGTTATTCAAACGCGAAGCGGAGGGACGTTCCGTCTAGAAAAGTGCATTAACTTTGAATAACCGCACGCCGTGTCGTCCATTATCCCGCTTATTCCACTGTTGCCATTGCGTTGTGTTAGTTTCCGGTGCCAATTTAAATGTTTTAATCGCTAGAACGGTATTGTTTGTAGAACTACTTTTCCCAGACACATTTCAACTAATTTCTCAAACTGCGGTTACTAGTTCTAAATGGATGGTTGCTATGGCCAAAAGCCAGTCGTTAGTTCTAATCTCCCGTTGTCAAGCTGGCACATCCCAGGATTCTGATGAAAGTTAACTTTGAAAGATTGCTATTTTTCTTAGCCTACTGCCACCTAACTAGCTAAATGACACCTCTGTCATATGCTAAACGTTACTATGATCTGAACGTCTGTATTTTACAGCTTGTATGTAACGTGACAGTGCATTTAAACTTCACAACGAGTTTGGCAAATTAATATTCAAGTGCGATAAGGTCAAAAACAATGGAACTACTTCATAGCCGTGCGTATATCTAAAGTTAATGCACACCCTTATAGAACGCAGGACAATGGGGAACTCAACCGAGCAGTGGAATAAGTAGTCTTAAGAGAGCCAGAAAGCCTGAGACAGAGAGTTGCTGCCAGGTGGCTTTGAACACCTGGCTTAAGATTCTAATTGCTTAAAGCAATAGTTCGGACTTTTGGACATAGGACCTCATTTCCAACTCAGTCTGGTTGATATAGGTCGGTGAAGACCATTTTCAGTGAATTTCTGCCCTTCCTATGAGTTGCAGCGTTCATCTCGTGCTAATCTGGTGCCAAGATAACGCAAGTCAACGGTAACATCCAGCCTGCCACTGAAAACACTCCACAGAACACCCGAAACAAATACATTTTAACGTCAGACTATCGATGCACATGCCTAGTGTTGATAGAACCATGTTAGAAATAAAATGAACCTTGCATCGCATTGCAATAGCCTACTTTGTTCCCTGTATGGCAGTGGCGGATTGATATTGAGAAACTAGTCCCTCAAAATGTAATAAATCATTGAGTTGCAAGGTTAGTTTTATTTCTAAAATTATTCTATCAACGCGGACATGTATATCGATAGTCCGACGATTTAATTGACTTAACGCGGGTGTGCGGTGGAGTGAGTAAGACTGTTGTTGATGTCAGACCAATGTTACCGTAGAAATGTGTTAGCTCAAAACCAGCGTTAGCAAAGGGGGACGCTGCAACTGAAGGAAGGGGCTAAACGCGATAAAAACGGTCTCCACCGACCTATATCATCTCGGTAAAGTTGGAAATGAGGTCCTATGTCCAAAATTCCGAACTATTCCTTTAATGATTTTATTGTGATGTCATAATCCAATGTTAAGTCTATGGGAGAATTTTTTTTTTTTAAATTCATATAAATTAAACGATAAAGTTTTCAAAGATGAAATTTACATAGCTGAAGTCACCTAAGTAAGACCTACGTAGCGCAGTTTGAATGAAGTTTCTACGTCGAACGGTTGAAGCTGAATTGAACGCACAAAAAGCGTTAGAAGAACAATATCAAGTGCGATAATAATAACAAACCGAATAACAGTAGAGTGCATTTCCATGTACTCTAATAAGAAGAAACAGAAGAACAGTAGAGTGCATTTTCATGCACTCTAATTAAAATACCATTTTAGCCATATCTCAATTAAGGGTGGGGAAAAACATGGAACAGAAATGAAGACGCAAATATTTCATGTAACGCTTTGTTCAGCCTGGTGGCGCAGTAGGCTATATGTGCGCTGGAAAGTAGACCTACTGTTGTACTCTAAAATAACATAAGAAGAAAAGACACGGTGTGATGCGGAGACCCATACGAGTAAAAGTGCATGAGACTCGATTACATTAGCCGTTTTCAAACAGGCGTGTATAATTTCCGTAAGGTTCACAGACTTTTTACGGTGTTTTTTTTTAGCTGTCTGAAATTATATGTCCGTATATCTACTAGCCTACCGGAACTTTTCCTGCTGCTGACCTAGAAATGTTGCCGCCACAGCTGCTATGTGAACGCAATCGCGCAAAAATTCTGCACTTGTTAGTGATGATCGGGGGAATTATTAGGTGTATTTAAAGAGGACATAGAATGGATGAGTTGAGTATTGCACTGTGTTCTCTGATGTTAAAATAGTAGATATTAAAAAAAAATAAAAAATAAACTCAATTACAAGACTAATTAAAACCATATAGGCTGGATATTGAAATGGTCTGTTTGACTAAATGGCGCCCTCTTTGGCAACCCCAATTGAACTTCAATGGCTTTGCGATGTCTGATATCACAAGCAGACTCTTTTGTAATTTGCCCATTTTTTTGTGTCTATTTCTAAGTTCAAGATTTTCATATGAAGGAGGGCACAACCATGCCTCATGTTCATGATAGTTCTTTGTTCATGCATAACCTCTCATAATTCATGAAAACCAAGAAAAAAAATATTTCCATTCTAGGTCACCTTTAAAGCGCCCTAGGTCACTGTACAGTTTCACCTCTAACACGCTGCAGGTAATGCAACAAGGCTAGAGCAACTCTTTCTGAATCCTCCATGCTCCCGGTGTAAAAACTACACTCATCCGCTGTCAGCGCGGCCGCATAAGTAGCCTCTTATGTGGTTAGTCACGCATTGTTAAAATTGAGATCTTAGTGTAATAAAAAACGGTATGTTTCTATCGTTTACCGTTCTTTAGTAATCGTCAGTAGAACATGGGTTAGTTTTGCTAAAAACACTGATTTTGACCAAAAAATGGAGAAAACGATCTTTTTGTGAAAATCAACTTTTTAACATTAGCGTTTCAGTAGTATGTCAACCACGATTGCACTGTTATCTCGTCAGTCTCGTCAAGGTTGCTAGGGACTCTGATGGTCGTTATAGACTCTGAACAGGACGGTAGACTTAGCAAGCTAGCACTAGCAAAGTTGTTGTCTATAGCAATATCCAATGTAAATGGATCATACCGTTCACATGTTTTCCATCCTTGATGTAAGAAGCAAGCATATTTATCTGCTGGGCCACGTGCAAACTAGATCCACTGTGGTCAATCTTGATTGTGTTTTCTTGCTGTTTGTCTCTGCATGTGCACTCTGGAGGCAGATACTTATGATCCAAATGGCACTGCTGCCATCTAGCAGTTCGGATCGCTAGTAGTCTGTTTAAAAGCCTTAAACTCTGCCAGATCGTTCCCAAGCCCACCCATGAGCCCTCCCCATTGAAAAATGGCAATGGCAGTCAAGGTATGGGTCTAAATTGACGTTTAAAGACGTCAATGGCAGTTAATGAGTTAAAGGGTGTTTATCAAAGAACACTGTCGGTCTTAACAGAGCACTTTTTGAACATGCCTTTCGGTCATGTTTGTGCATGAGTAGCCCACATGTGTTCGTGCGGACGGGGGAGGGGGTCGATTTTCGACAATATTCGAATAGTTGTCATCGATTTTCAAATTGTGTTTTTGGCAAAAAGTCACATCCCTAGTGGCAAACTGTTTCCCTTCTCATGCCTGTTTTCTTGAACATCACGTTCGCCCAAATTGTTGCCCGATGATTATAGTATAAGTAATGAATAGGCTATCAGACCACGTTATTGCACGGAAGTACAGTTGGTCCCATTTAGAAGTGGCCAATTTCCGTAATTTACGCAGCTGTGTGAAACGTATTACAACTTATTGCCACGAGGTGGCAGTTTCAAGGGCCGTGCACACCATGAACGATAACTATAACGATAACTATAAACCATTATTGTTCTCGTTAATATGAATAACATTCACACATAAACTATAATGATAACGACATGAAGAACGATATCGTTGGGGATCACTTTCCAAACGATTTTGAGAACGATAAAAATGTAGGCTATATTTTAGCAAAAAGTTGGCTACAAATTCATTCACAAGCAGAGCAAACTATTCAAATCGAGCATATAGGCCTACGTTAGAAAAACCTATACTATTAGACTGTCGGCTGAGGGGGAAAAAGGAGATTCTGTCAGTGGACGATGGAATATCCTGGACTGAATGAAGAGATAGACTTTAGACCTTTTCTGTGATAATACTCTTCTATCTGTATATTTTCAACTGTGTACTGTGCTTTAAGATGTATGTATTGGTGTCTGGACATTTGCAATCTGTGTATTGTTAGTTTTTTGATTTGTGTTTGATATGTGACTGTTTCCTGGGATCTGTAAGAGGGGGCGGGTCTTCAGTAATTGGTTAATCAGACAATTAACTCTTGTGCTTTGTGCCTGCACATAAAACCCATTGACTTTCCCTTGTTCCTATGCCCTGATGAAGGCCCCAGCCCAGCCGCTACGCGTGGGCATTTTTAGGTCCTTGTTGGACATGTCTAGTTTGAAATAAAGACATTTTAAACTTGTGGAGTGTCTTGGTCGTGGAGAATTTTTTTCTCCTTTCTCTTACACAAGCTATTAACCTTGGACCAAAGAGCACGCAACAACAAGCAGCATCAAAAGAACAAAGAGGACTGAGCACGCCACTGACCCTGAACATCTGTCAGTGGACATTTGGACATTTAACTCATTGGCTGCCAGCCATTTTCAGTGCAGAGCGCTCCACACTGCCAAACGTTTTACAGCATTTTGACTGTTTTTCCAAGATCCACCTAACAGTGGGCTTTATGACTATGAAAGGTACCAAAAGAAAGAGTAGACCCTCTTCTTTCACCAGGAAAAAATGGTTTGTTTCTATCGTTTTTGGTACTTTAGTAATTGGCAGGAGACTATGGGTTAGTTTTGCTAAAAACACCTGTTTTTGACCAAAAACTGGAGAAAACGATCTTTTTGTGAAAATCAACTTAACATTAGTGTTTCGGGAGTGTCAACCACGATTGCATTGTTATCTTGTCAGTCTCTTCAAGGTTGCTAGGGACTCTGATGGTCGCTGTAGACTCTGGACAGGACAGTAGACTTAGCAAGCTAGTACTAGCAAAGTTGTTGTCAGTCTATATAGCAATATCCAATGGATCATACTGTTCAAATGTTTTCCGTCCTTGATGTAAGAAGTAAACATATTTATTCGCTGGACCGCGTGCAAACTACATCCACTGTGGTCGATCTGCATCGGTGGTGTTTGCTGTGTCTCTGCATGTGGCTCTGCAGGCAGATACTAATCATCCAACTGGCACTGGTGCCATCTAGTGGTTCGGATCGCTAGTACAGTTTGCTTACAGGCCTGATTTTAAGTGAAACATTGAAAAACGCAATTGACGTCTATATTTCAATGACGTTTAAAGACGTCAATGGCAGTGAATGAGTTAAACATTTAAGTGGACATTTAAATATAGGCTAACCATTGTCTTTAGGTTAAATTGTGTATCCCTATGGTAAAGTTATATTCAGACTGGTAGTCTGACAAAAGCAGCAGCTGGCAATAGAAGTCAATACATAATTTCCGGGTCACAGCAATCAAAAAAAAAAAAAAAAAAAATCAGTTTCGTAAATGTTTTTTTTTTTTATTTTGGATTCTCAATTGAATATCAAATAAACGAATGGCACACAGACCATAAATGTACAATTTTAATTCAAATTACAAAATGTTCCTAAACCATGCCAGGCCAATGCTGACAAGGTCTATTTAGAACTTAAAGTCGTGAAATGGGTGTTTAAGCACCATATGTGATGACCAATGAGCAAACTTCAGCAAATCAATGAGGACATTTTAATTTGCTGATCGTCTGATAGTAATTGAATATTTAAGTCCAGCAACTTTTTGATATGTTCTCAATTGAGTATGGGATAAATGTTGTCAATATATGGACACTAGGATTTACTCACAGAGTAAGACATAGCAATCCTTGTGTTTGGCACCAGCTTAACTTTCCCCTCACTGGTCAAGTTAACATCAACAATCCTGTCACCATTGAATCCAATTTCCAGTTTCTTGTAAGTCCAGAGGTAATGATCTTCTCCATTCTCATCAGCTTCTCCAACAATACCTACTTAAACAAAGTGCATCTACTGAAGATTTGGTAATATTGGTTAGCTTAAGTTAATCAACATGATGTCAAAGGAATTAGGGTCATTCTGTGCCAAATCAGATAAGGTTGTTGCTGCATCGTCTCCTGTCTATATGCCTATATCAGTCTTGTCTATTTCAGTCCTTGATACAACTTCCTGAAATACACATTATCTGGGGAGCAATGTTTGCCCAATTATTTCATGAAAAGGATTATCCATAGTCAGACCAAACTCTGCAGGATAGAATACAAACATGTTCTCAATATGAATAACCATTAAAAGTTTGTGCAACTTGCTCACTGTTTTTGAATACATTTGGTATCAGTCAATCTTTTTCTGATAATAAAATATTCTATTTTATTACAATATAATACTATTCATTGAACAAATTGCTCAATACATGAGTTACACTCCAAAAAGGATATAAAAACCAGCTCCTTCAATCAAGAACAGTACTGTGCTGAGCCCCTCCAACCACAGTAACTAATGAGCTTGCAAAAGTTTGGTCCAGTCATACAGAGGAATGACACTAGGAATAATAGCATACTGTTGATATGAAACATGACCAAACATGGTCTCCATGAGTGTTATTTATTTATTTTTTTTTTTAAATAAACAAAGTTTAAAGACAAAGATATTAGATTTGGAGACCTAAACCTTATGTAGAAACTTTGAGCAACTGGCAACCAAACGTTAATTTTCTCGCAATTAAAAAAATGCCCAGATCCGTTCATTGGGCGCCACGGATGTCTATCAAATGTGTCTGTGCATAGCTCATCATCAACTTGCTTTCCCCACTGTTCTGTGATTGGTCCCCTATCTAAGGCAAAAATAAGGGCGGTAGTTTCCAGACTGCCTTAGAAGCGTGAATGACATCGCGTGCAAGGCAGCATGGGAACACCCAGGCTACCATTTTTTTGGGGATTTGACACGGAATGAGTCATAGGGTGGGAGACAGCAACCCTATACAAAGAAACTAAAAATGTGACAACACAGCCAAAGAAAACTAACAGTGTTTAACTGTGCGTACCATTGGGTATTCTTAAATTGGTGTACATAAAACAAGCAGTTCAAAAAAAGATCACCCCAAGAACACTATCTGTAATGCGACAGTAAAAAAGTCACTCACCCCAAATAGGAAGGTCATCAATATACATTTGATACCAGTAGTGATTCTTAATGGCATAGACAAAAGCATCCCGCTTGGCTTTGTCCAGCTCAATTTCACAGTATGTTGTCTGCATGACTTCCTCTGAGGACAGGAAAAAAACATAGGCTATGTTTTTAAAATGCAAAGCAGTCATGAAATAAAAGTGGAGCAGTTATATTTATTTAAATAGCACACCTAAATGCAATGCAATTGACCCAAGGTCCTCACAGAAATAAAATAGATACCGTAATAAACACAAAAGAAATTGAAGTGACAAAATAAATTAATAAACACTTTGAAGAATGCTGTTCCTTTGTTGGAACAAGTAGATGCAACATATTGGGTACTGAAATATTCACAAGAAACCATAAAAATGAGAGATGCACGATATATCGGCGGCCGATATATTATTGGCCGATAAGTGAAAAGTTTTAAATATTATTATTGTTCCGACGACCGAATTTCGGCCGATAATTTGCGGCCTAATTTCCCAACTACTATGGCCCGTCTGGCTGCATGCTACTTGAGCTTGGTTGGCTACTTCTTCCTCAAAATCAACTGTCAACCATGTCAACTATTTCACCATTCTAACAATATCTGTGCCGAATCTGTGCAGCCCAAAATCCTGTCGTGAACGATCTTCTTTCTAACCTTAGCAGAGCGAAGCCCAGCCTACTCAGAGCTAATTGTTTTGCTGGTGTGTCTGCACTTTTCCGTGCTAGTTGGGGAGACAAATAAACAAACTTTTTGGTGGGACAAATCAGTAAATAGCAGAATTTTAGTATTATATTTGCATTTTGTTCGCTTGGATTTTTGTAATATTACCGCTGCAGAACTGCAGGTTGTGCGCAACAGAAGTTACTTTTACACTGCACAGCACTCCGCTAATTTGCCTGTCTTTTTTGCTGTTTGGCTCATGCATTCATACTGCAGGCGGCACATCGGGGGTCAATTAGCCTACAACAAGATACAGTCTGAGAAGTTGCAGCTTTATTTAATTACCCGCTGCTAAAAATATGCATAAGTTTCCCACACAAACTCTGATCTGGTCGCTAGCTTTTTCACAGCTTATAGACATTTATCTGCGTTGAGAGTGTTTACTTCAACACTCACTCGCTCAATCCTCAATGACGTCTCGTTCACGTAAAGGAGCCACACAGAGGCCTAGGCTACTGCTGTTGACTGCTGTAGTCTAGCACTGAGGACTATTATGAGTATTATGTCCGTAATCATTGATAGTTTCACGCAAACTGCAATTCCTTGTCGTTGTGAAGGAAATTGAACTAACTAGTCGAGCAGCATGCGTGTCTTGCAGTAAGAAGATGCACCCTCTGGTAGACAACCATGCAACAACAACACTGGAAATGTAAATCAAGGATCAGTATTCGGGTTTCCTTTAATTAATTTAAAAAAATATTTATCGGCCGTTATAAATGCCGATACCCATAGTTTCGAAAATGCCTAATATTGGCAAAACTTGCCGCTTTTCTAAGAGTAAGAAGTAGCGATGGACGATATATCGGCTGCTGATATAATATCAGCCCATATGGTCATTTTTTAACACGTCGGTCAGATCAGATGTCAGAATAGGGCCGATGTGAACAGGCCGATATTTATTCCTGTGTATTTGACGTGTGCCTAGGCTTAGATGTGAATATGGGGGCAGGGATGTTTGTTTTTGCAAGAGCACATACATTTACACGTCACTGAAGCAAGTGCTGGAGGCAGTAAAAAAAAAAGTCAAAAATAATATTTGAAGGAAAAAACAAAAAAGAAAATCTTATTTTTTTTTTGCATATCTGTATTATCTCAAAATTATGAGATATCGTCTTGAAATAACGAGATATGATCTCGAAATAACAAGATAGCATCTCAATTTTTTTTTTCTTCACTTGCGGTTCAGGGCTTCCGTACTTATATATTGTGTTTCAAATAAAGACAAGCTTTTTCTACGCCTTATTGTTAAAAAATCATTCACAGGAGCACGATAAAAGGTGACCTTTTGGCGTTAAAGGCGAGGCAATGAAAAAGGTGCACCTAAATTTTGTGCTGGTGCACCTAAAAAAAAAAAAGCTAGGCGCACCATTGCAACCAACGCAAAAAGTTAGTCTGGAGCCCTGAAAATGATAAAATACAATTCCGTTCATGAACACAAATGTAAAAATACCTTTGAATTTGATGTCTAGACCACTGAACTCCAGCTCCACGCCTTGTAATGCCTCCCCAAGGGTTTCATGGTAGTGGCTGATGGTCTTTTTGTTGCCAGCACAGAAAGGAAGGGAGAAGTACTTGTACGTTTCTTGTCTGTTATGATACGGCCCCACTGTATTCATCCACAAAACCACTTCTTCTTTATCTGAATACTGAATAAAGAAATGAAAATCACCAATTTTAATTACAATTTAAAGGGAAAAGATTCAAACCAACACAGATGTCCAGACAAACGCACGTGGGCACTCACAAATCTGCATGTACACAGTTCAAGTAGTGACCCACTATGTGTTGTAAAACTGTGAATCCATAAGCAATCTAAGTTAGATTTCTTAAAATATCCAATATAATCACCATTCCGTGTCTACACTGAAATCACAATTGATAAAACAGTTGTAAATGAACAATATACCTATGACCTTGGTAAAAAGGATTAGTGTAGCCAGGGCTAAGAGATGGTTTTTTTTTCAGGGTCATGAAAGATTTGTGATAGTGAACATGTTTTATCTACTTCAACAAGACAAAATATTATTGAAAATAGATCATAACTTAACTAGAAATGCAATTCCAAGGAATTACCAGTGCATGAAAATGCAAAAATGTACAGATAGATAATGTAGATATGGTTACTAAGGTGTAGCTAGGGTGAACATGGTGGTTGCATAGTTTAATGAAAGTTCATAGTGTGAAGGTAGACCATTTAAAATTTGAATGTGGATAGCTTAAACATTACACTTCTAACTTAGCTAATGATTTTTAACAGGTATGTTAACAATGTTAACAATGCTAACAGTGATAATCAGATTGATTGGCTAACTTAACATTTTTAACATAACTGCTAGAAATTATTAGCTAACAATGTTGAGAATGCTAACCAGGTTGATCAGCTAACTTTGCTAATGATTTCTAGTAGTTGTATTAAATATGCTAACTATGCTAGCAATGTTAACTATAATTTTTAGTAGTTATGTAAAAAAATGGCAACTATTCTAACAATGCTAACTATGTTAACAATGCTAACTAGGTTGACTCGCTAACTTAGCTGATGATTTCTAACAGTTATGCTAAAAATGATAACAATGCTAACTATGTTAACAATGCTAACTAGCTAACTTGCTACTGAGGACTTTTATTTTGAAACAGTAGTTGCTAGGGTATTCATGGTGCCCACTATCAGGAATAAAGAAGCTACTATAGAATGATCATGTTGGTTGCTATGGAAACTGTCCTAAACGCTTAATTTCAATGGTTGCTATGTTGGTTGCTAGGTACATGGAGGTTTCATATAGTTGACTGGAGGCATAGTTGATGATAACTGACAGTTAAATAGTTGAGTAGTTTCAGTGGTTAAATGATTTAACACTAGAAGCGCCAGGCCGTTCTGACCCACTTATACCTAGAAGCGCCGCGCCCCGGTCATTTGACCGCTTTGACGACCTACTAGAAGCGCCGTGCTGGTGTGAACTACTTAAAGCGCGGTGAGGCGGTCAAATGACCGCTGAGTCCTTAGACTGGGACGCTGTCACTTACACATAATGATAGCTAGATGGCGCTTCGTGCACGAATCAAATCGTTTGGTCATAGATTCAGTTTGCACTAAGGCTAAGCCATGTCTCATTCGTGTCAAACCGTGTAAATAGTCTGTGGTTGTTTCATTATGACATACAGCACGTTTGAGGTAGGCTATCTGTTCATTTATTTGTGTTGTTTGAGGTAAAAACTCTGGAAGAGTTCTTGAACAAACCTTAAGCAAACTTGACTTTCAACTTTTTCGTAGTAGGCTATTTTTTTATATATATATATTTCGTTTTTTAATAAATATGAATATTAGTTTTTAATATTTTGGAGATTGTTATAAAGATGATTAAATCAATGTCACACACGGTAGTTTGAGTGCAGTTAATCTACGAATAGGCTATAACATTCAGTTATCGGCTGAAAATAATCAAGTCGTTGCACCTAGTCATCAAGTTCAAGTGTTTTTATTTGTCACATACATTTTACATGTAGTGAAATGTAAAAAGGGACCATTGCTCTGCATAGAAGTAAAAGAAAGAAAATATACATAGTAAATGAAAGCAGTATAAAAATAAATAAATAAATACAAGTTTAAAATCATTTCTGTCTAAGGGACAAAAATAATTATTTAAAATGTGCTGTGTTTAGCAGTCTCACTGCCTGTGGGTAAAAGCTTAGTCTCAGTCTCTCCGTCCTTGCATTAATGCAACGTAGCCGCCTGCCCGATTGTAGAAGTGAGAAAAGGTTAGAGTTGGGATGAGAGGTGTCCTTCATTATCTTCACCGCCCTTGCCCCCACCCTCTTGGTGTAAATGTCCCTCAGGCTTGTGAGGGGGGCTTTAATAGTCCGCTCTGCAGAGCGCACCACTCTCTGCAGGGCCTCCCGGTCGTGTGCGGTGCAGTTACCATACCAGGCCGTGATGCAACCTGTAAGAGTGCTCTCCACCGCTGAGGAGTAGAAGGTCCTTAGGATGGCGGGAGAGACCTTGAACTTCCTCAGTCGGCGGAGAAAGTACAGTCGCTGCCTGGACTTCCCTGTCAGATGTTGAGCATGCAGTGACCAGGAGAGGTCCTCAGTGAGATGAACCCCCAGGTACTTAAAGCTAGGAACCCTCTCCACAGGCTCCCCACTGATGGTAACTGGGGTGTGTTTGTTGCTGGACACCTTCCTGAAGTCCACCACCATTTCTTTAGTCTTCCTGACGTTCAGGGCCAGGTTATTGGACTGGCACCATAGTGCTAGGTCAGCCACCTCCTTCAGGTAGGCCTGCTCGTTGTTGTTTGAGATGAGACCCAGCACCACAGTGTCATCTGCAAACTTGATGATGGTGTTTGAACTGTTGGTGGCTATGCAGTCATGTGTGTAGATGTTATAAAGCAACGGGCTTAAGACACACCCCTGGGGAGAGCCTATATTGAGGGTCAGCTTCCCTGAAGTAACTCCTCCCCCCACCCTGACCACTTGGGGGCGATCTGTGAGGAAACTGAGCACCCAGTTGCACAACTGGGTATTGAACCCCAGCGTCCTCATCTTATCAGTGAGGCGGAGGGGCACTATGGTATTGAATGCTGAGCTGTAATCTATAAACAGCATCCTCACATAGTTACCCCTCCCCTTGTCCAGGTGAGCCAGTGTGGTGTGCAGGAGACCTGAGATTGCATTGTCCCTGCTTCTGTTTGCTTTATAGGCAAACTGGAAGGGGTCAAAAGAAGTGGGCAGGATTTGGCAGATATACCTTTTCACTAGACTCTCAAAGCACTTCATCACTGCTGATGTAAGGGCCACAGGACGGTAGTCATTCAGGTCTATAGGATTGCTATTTTTGGGCACGGGGACTATAATAGACTGTTTAAAGCTTTGGAAGGCTAATAATAAGGTTAATAATTCCTCCCAATGATATCAAGCTTTACACATGCAGTTTAATAAAAACAACTATCTAATCGTAGGCTAAATTGTTTTTGAACGACAGTTGTAACTGGCAGCTTTAGACCTTTAGGGGAGACCAACAACAAAGTCTACCTCCCTGCCCCCACTGAAGTTTCGCTTGCCGTAAATGTTTTGGCCAAAACTTCGAATTTCAGCTGAAAATATTTTTACACACGTAGGCTGTGTAAAAATCTTGTAGGGATCTTGTAGGGTCTAGCTACCTCGGAGGGGGGGAGATAGAGAGAGCAGCTATGCTGAGCAGGCATAGGCGCGATAATTAAAAATGATGAGTGAAAGATATTATCCGTTTGGGAATGTGTAGGCTATGTTTCGATGTCTGCTGAAAAAAAAGCTATTGGCCTATTGTTTCTACAATGTACGCTACTTCTATGTGACTTCGGGATTCGGGATTGAAAAACACATTTGCACATCCTGAGGAGGCAGAGCTGTAGCCCACTGGTTAGAGCTTCAGCCCCTACGCCCAATAGTTGCTGGTTCGATCCCCGACCTGTGTATGGCAGAAGTCCTTTTGAGCAAGGCATCAATAAAGTATATTCTATTCTATTAGTTTTTATTCACACAACTACACGCACGCTGGCGAATTTGAACATTCTGAAACGCGCATATGCGATGAAACATGATTGCGCATTCTTCCACGAGTTGCATGTAACCAACAAACCAGCCTATAGCCTATGCAGGGGGCAGAGAGAGGGGGTGGGGTGGGGAGGCAGTCTATGCCGCAGTGATGTCTGTAGCCTAAGATCATGTACACACGTAGCAAAACGACCCCCCCCCCCTCCGTGAACTGGTTAGACGTGTATGGAGGAGGGGGAATGATCGGTTGATAATGGCTTTAGTTGCCACTTCATGTCTACAGAACATGCAACTGAGTCCTGTGTAGCCTATCGTAGCAACGAGCACAATAGGCTACTGATGTGGTGTATCCAGTGGGAATCGTTTATAGGCTATCGTTTATTTTTCGCGTGTGTCTCTATGATATAATTATTTTTAGATGCAAAAAGTCTAACTGGCTTAGCCAAAGTTTGTCAGATGACGGCTCAATTTGGATTAGAAAATGATTGGCTGGCGAAATTATTTTTCGTTAATGGTAAACAGTATTGTGATTCATCCGTTTAATTCAGATAGTTTGTTATTAAAAACCATTAACAAAAACTAATTGTTCGTCAACGTTGAAAAACGGTCAGTGAATTTAGTCAATATGAGCTACAATATATCGCTCCTGCCGAATTGTGAATCCGGGCCTTCGACGTTGCAGTCAGGGGTGTTAACGCTGCGCCACTTGACATTACTTACAATTTTGGATAGGTGTTTGACATTACGTTACTCAGTCAGTCCAGCAAATATGTAAGAAAATGCTTATACATTAGTCTGAGCTTTAAAAGATAGCCTACAAATAGAAGATAAGATATACAACTATGAACGTACGTAGGTATACGCGCCCTTCGTACATAAATAGGCTACAACGAATTTCAGCTGAAAATATTTTTTACACATGTAGCCTAGGCCTGCCTCTTAGAACAACGTTGCAACGTTTTCAAAACAAACTCGCATTTTACCACTGTAAATCGCCTCCATAGACTATGCCATGTAAATGAAAAATAGTTATTAAAATAAATCACATATATAATACATATTGCACATATATAAACTATATGTTTTATATTATTCTCATGCCCGACTGACAGGAAGCCCTTTCGACATCTGCTGTGAGAAAAGAGAATAGCAGCCTGGACAAACATGGCCGAACGCGAGACAACATAGTGTTGTCACATAAGTGAGCGCAAAATAGCTCTAAACTAGCTTGTACCGGTGTGCTTTTGATCATGTAAAAATTCTGGGTGACAAAACACGCGTATTAAGTCGTGAACGTAGGGTCCTGGAACTTAATCGAGTGAAAATATTTAATTTTTTTTGTAATCACTGCGGTCAAATGACCGCAGCCCAGCAGTTCTAGGTATATCTAGGTCAAACCTACACGGCGCTTCTAGTAATGCGCGTCAGCGGTCAAATGACCGGCGCTTGGCGCTTCTAGTGTTAATAGTGTATTATTGCAGTGAGGACTTTTATTTTGAAACAGTTGTGGACAGAGGAAATAGTTTAACATGATATGTAGTCTTCAGAATTAATTTAATCGAGTCCGTACCTTTCCGGAAATGTTAATAAAGTGTTGTTAAAACGTTGCTAGCTGCAGCTGCGACATTTCCGTAAAGGTACTGACTCGATTAAATTTATTCTGGACTCTCTATCCGACCACATAAAGACGTGGGGATACTTCGGTTTGGCTTTAGGGACCCTCTACTCACTACCACGTAAGTGTAGTGTTGTTTGGAACAGTAGAAGAGGTATAAAAATAGCGTTTTGTAGCGGCGAAAGGACATGCCCGAGCCACTTCCAGGCTAACGAGTTTTGGCTAAAAACGGTGAGCTCGAACTTTCTCAAAATACATCCGAATGACATGATTTTGGTGTCAACTCAACGTATGTACTCCCAATAGTCCGAAAAATTGATCTAAAGTGCATTTCACTCCGGATTATCCCTTTAAGTTATTCAAAAAAGGAAAATGATTCTCTTTTTAAAGAGTGATAACAGTGTTCCCACAGATTAGAAGGCAATGTGTGGTGGTCGCCCCATGTCTAACTTTTTATCACTTTTTATCACTTCCATAAAATGTGAATTTATGTATTGTTTATTTAATGATTTTTTAACAAGATGTAAAGCTTGTCTTTATTTGAAACACACACACGTATAATTATTTATACATTCTGTATACTGACATTTCTGATATCCATAAGAGTAGGGCTGCAACGATTCGTCGAGTTACTCGAGTAACTCGATTATGAAAATTCCTCGAGGCAAAACATCTGCCTCGAAGCCTCGTTAAATTCCTATGGAAGCACACCAGCGCGTCATACATTCTGAATTTAGTTGGCGCGATGGCGACAGAGGTGTGTGACGGGGCGAGTAGCCACCGTCACGGCAGTGAGCTGCCATCATTATGTGTGTTGTCTATGTCGGGTTGCAATGCATGTATATGTTTGTTGAATGTGTCTATGTTTCCCGTTTATCCTTCTACCGTTTATAATTATCAGTCATACAAGTCATTCATCAGACCCTTCCCCGTTTCTCCCGTAGCTGTTATATGTAGGCCTACAAAATCAAACACCATGGCGAGGCGTAGGCTACGCTAATACACCTAACATCAAAACTCCCGACAGTTTAAAACATTCACCCCTTCAATCACATTACGTCTGTTAAAATAATCACACAACGTCTTGTCATAAATGTTCCGTTTATTTAGTTTCAAAGAATTATCACGTCATTAGGCTATCAAGTTGTCACGTGTTTGTCCTACCCGATGTCCACCAGTCTCCCGGTGTCGCGTCGTCAGTCTGGAGTGAATGCGTCTTTTAAAAAAACATTTTGGGACTTCCTGGGAGTTCGTTATTGTAAATGAATTGTAATTCCTAGTTCCTACTAGTTCCTTGTATTTTCTAGTTCTTTGGAATGTTGTTTTGGGCTGTTCTAAGCTTATTTATAGGCTATGTATTGTCTGCAACCACCCCTGCTGAGATTTCGTATAGCCTATTGCTTGGTCCAATTTGAGGGGTGCGTTCAGGAGTATTCAAACTGGTTTGTTCAGTCTGATAGGGAGGTACTTGCTGTTGAGACGTAAGTCTTACGATACTCTGCTATTTTATTGACTAGTTCAATTAGTCTGTGTAGTTAATTGTTATTTTTGAGCCTTGATTGAATTCATATTGTTTGACTGTCAAGTCAGTTTATTTGGTTTAGCAAAAGTATTTATTTTGATATTTTTACTTTTGTTACAATTTCTTTATTTTTGCCCTTTGGGCCTTAATTGGGAAACATAAATACCCATCCTCATTCATCCTTTTTCTGAGTTGCTAATTCCATTAACCTCACACCGCTCCGACCACACCTACCCTGGCCTTTACTATTTAAGTTTGTATTTACAGTTTTACATGTTATCCATGTTTTACAATAAGTTGATTTAACTGTATTGTACTGTAATTATTGTCACTGGCACTTAAATGGGTTTAGTTTTGGAGCCATATTTTGGATTTGGAATGAATACCTCGTTATGCATGATTTGTTTTGGTTGTTTAAAAACGCATTTTTTTATCAGATTCATCGATTAATCGATCGATAAAGTGCTAGATTAATCGATTACAAAAAGAATCGATAGCTGCAGCCCTACATATGAGCAAACTTTATGCAGCTTATAGCCTGCTATGCATATTACAACTTCACCTCCTAAATTCAGCTGTCTGATTGAAGCCTCAAAATATTGTAAGAGAATTAGTTTACTTCTATACTGTTTGGTAAAGTTGCATGCATAGTCTACAAAATTTGCGTTAGAATTTATGCTTCCACCCGCAGCGTCAGGTGCATCAGTGCGACCACGCTTCCAGGGATGATCTCGTTGGTTTTCATGGAGACAGACGCGCTGTGCACGAAGGGGAGTGTGTGTGTGTGTGTGTGTGTGTGTGTGTGTGTGTGTGTGTGTGTGTGTGTGTAGGCTATAAGGGCGAGTGACGCATGAGAGGGAGAGCAGGGAAAGGAAATTCAGCTTAACGGAATGCGTTAACAAATAAATAATTTTTAAAAATGAACGCGGTCAAGGGCCGCACGCCGAAATTCCGGCACGGTGCCGGAAAACTTTAATCCCTGCAGCCCAAAAAAAAATAATAAGTAGGCAATTTTTTTTTTTTCCCCCAAGATTCAAGGTAAAAATTATGAATTTAAAAACATTTGCATATTGTGATGTCACGGACTCATTCTGATGCATGTTATATAGACCAAACAATTTGAAATTGTAGTCAAAAATATATTTATTTTCTAAAACATTTTAACTTGAGGCAGGAACAAAAACAAAAAAGGCAGGACATTTCAAGAGGGTTAAATGAAAACAACTTTATAACATTGTTCCAACGACCAATGACCCTCAACTTTATGTTTGTTTTCTCCCTCCACCCCTCCTTCTCCCTTTTATCTTGGGGGTGCATATACAAAATTGCTCGTTTATATGTAAAACTGCTCGTCCATAACAGCTTCAACTCCTCTAGGAAGGCTTTCCACATGGTATAGGCATGACTGTGTACCAGTGCACCAAGCAAGGTCCATACAGACATGGATGACAGAGTTTGGTGTGGAAGAACTTGACTGGCCTGCACAGAGTCCTGACCTCAACCCAGTAGAACACCGTTGGGATGAATTAAAGGGGAGACTGAGAGCCAGTCTGCTCATCCAACATCAGTGTGTGACTTCACAAATGCGCTTCTGAAAGAATGCTGTTAGCTAATTAGCTGGTTTGAATTGCATTGAGCTCAATGAGAATGAAACCAGCTAATTAGCTAACAGCTAATAACTGACATAAAGCATGCCAAACTCTTAGTATGCTAAGGGTATAGTGTTGACATGGGGCTACTTGAATTCCAAAGGCCAAGGGGACTTTATCAGGGTGCATAGTGTCCTGGATCCATGAAATAACTGGCCTTGTTTAAGTAATAATGCAGATCCTATAATGCTATGAATTGTAGCATAAAATGTATACAAATTGTGAATTCAAAATATGAAATAGAAACCAGACAAGCCATTTTCTCTGTGTGTGGAGGGTTTGAGCAGAGACTAGAGCCCCTTTCACATTCAGAAATGATACATTAGCGTTTAAGAAATAGCGGGTTCAGGGGATTTCGCAATGTGAAAGGTAGACGTGTTTTGGTCCCGGGGTTGTTTGAAGCCGGTTTCAGAGGCGAGTTATGGGAGGGAGGCGTTGCCTAGCAGCACGTCACACGCAATTTGTGAGTGAACAATGACGTTAAGCATGCCTTGGACCTCAGAGATAAACTGATAAACACAACTGTCATGCTAGTGCTACGTGGTTTAGTTTCTAAATGATGGCGGGCCACTTGTTATGTTATTTGAATGCCAAATGAGGTCCTTTTGTCTGTTGAAGTCATATTTTAGAGTGTTGAGTTCTGAACAACTGCTCTTCTGACAGTTAGCTCGTTGGCTAGTTAACTAGAATCTAGCATTAGGCAAACATTCTAAAAAGACGTGCTGGCAGCAGACGGTTTTGGTAACCTAGCAACAATAAACACTTGACCGAAGTGCTGAGAAAAGGGAACTCTCCGCATAAAAAACGCGATTGTTGGACACAGCCTAGATAATATATGGACACAGCAAAGTTGTCTTGTCTCTTGTGTTTCCTGTATTTTAACCTCCTGCCTTGCCAAATACGTCATCAGTCACACACCCCTAATAGCGGGGTTGACCTCTGTTCCTTTCATATTCAACACGCCTCGGCGGGTTGACTCCCCACCCCGTGTCGTCAATGTGAAAGGAACAGCCTTAACGTTAAATTCGGCTGATTTAGCGTTAAATTCGGTCAATGTGAAAGGGGCTTAGGATTGCCACTGCTGTGAAAGATCTGTATCCTGCTTAAGGCAATAAGGTTTTCAAGGAAATTTCATAGTGCTCCTATATTTTTTCATTTAGGAGCACCTATGCAGCAGATACTGGTCCTCCAACTGGGTTAAGGACCTTCTGCCACCCTGCCCTGCTCTCCTAGAGCAACTGCCCGTCTCCTGGAATCTCTTCCATGCTCTTGCGACTATGCTGGGAGACACAGCAATCTTTCTGGCCATGGAGCACATTGGTGTGCCATTCTGGAGTTGGACTACCTGTGCAACCTCTGTAGGCTCCAGATATTGGCTTATGCTACCAGTAGTAACACTGATCCTATCCAAATGCAAAACTAGTGAAACATCAGTCAAGAAGGATAAAGATGAAAAAATTACCAGTTGCCACCACCTGTAAAACCATTCCTGTTTTGGGGGTCGTCTCACAGTTGGCCCTCTAGTACACCTGTATTAAATTTCGTTGATATCAAAGCAGGTCAACCTGAACCACACCTCTGTTGCATAACTGGCCAGATCAATTCCCACAAGTGTGACTGACTTGATGCTATACTCCTATGAACAAGTGTTTCCTTTATTTTTTTGAGCAGTGTAGTTAGTAGCCTACCGTTTAAAAGCGGAGAAAAGGCTATTTTGTATGATAGCCTATCTGTGTGATATGTAGACTTCTTCACAAGAAGATCAACAAGAGAACAACATGTGAATGTGGATACACTTTGTGTGCTTATGTCAAAAAGTGAAGTGCTGAGCCCAAGATGTGGGGGAGACTGCAACTCACAGGAAGTAACTGTAACCTCAAAATCAGCGCAACTTACCCTTACAGGCTACTAATAACAATACATGGTCCCTAGTACGAGACACTGGTGGCTGGTAAGTTGATCGAATCTACCTGCCAGTGCACAAATTCACCCGCATTTGACTAGTGGTGGGTCCTTCCATCACTGATATGGCAGTACAAGCTATCAGTGGGCACGGCTATGGCAGTAAAAGCCATCATTACCTCTGCCAAGGAGGTTATGTTTTCATCTGTGTGTGTGCGTGTCTGTCTGTCTATCTGGAAGATAACTCAAAACGTTATGGATGGATTTCGATGAAGGAAGGTCTGAAATGACCCAAGGAAGAAACGATTAAATTTGGGAGTGATCCATATCACTGTCTGGATCTAGGAGTCGGTTATGTTTTTGCTTGGCGGAGGTTTGCGCTTTTCTAGTTGTAACAAGCAGTCTGTAACACGCAGCCCTAGCCAGTAGTGGTGTCAACAATAATCGATTCGGCGATGCATCGCAATGCGGGGCATGCACGAGTCAGCATTGATGCGGCAACATGCCATAATCGATGATGTCACTATTCATTTTCTGGCCTTGAGTACAATAAAGTTGACGTTTCAATTAATTCCGGGGGCATTTCCAGAGCAATGTTGCAATGACATGCGCCGCCTGTACAGTGTTTCCCACACAAATTTGTACTAATTTGTGGCAGTGCACCACATATGCGTTTTGTTCTTCATTATTTTTTTTAACGCAAATTAAAACACGCATCGTATTCGTAAAGCTCTCTTACTCACACACACAGCCACAGCCGCTCCCCTCGGTGCACACCGCGGCTGTCTCCATGAAAGCTTTCCATTGTAGACTATGCGTGCAACTTTACTGAAAAGTAGAAGTAAAGCCCCCCTCTGCACTTTTTTGGTAAACAAGCCTACTCATAGCGCTTTGATGTAGTCAGATCTTTCCATAACACTTGTTGTAGACTACATGGATTAAAGTGAAAAAAAATCATCTGACTGAAAAAAAATTTGTCAAAAAAAAAAAAAAAAATCGACACACGCAAGTGATGCAAATCAAAGGGCCTTATAAGGCCATACAGACTAATTGTACCCTCCGTTTACAAGTAACACATTTTAAAGTAGGCCTAGCTATTCAATAGGCCTACTGCAGACTGTTGCCTACTGACACCCCCCCCCCCCCCCCGAGAACTGTTACTGTTACTGTTATGTAAATGCATAAATTCTGCGCACTTTCAGTCAGAGATTAGGGCCAGCATCATAGTCATATATACATGTATGGCCAGCATTATGCCTAAAATACATGTATGCCTCCAAAAGTTCATTCCTCACCTGTTATCAGACCTGCATGAAAACAATTAAAACTCAGTTATTTTACCGTCAGATAGGCCTCTGTTATTGAAGATTTGGAATAATTTATTTGAAATGTAATATACTAAAGAATTCTGATGTTTTCTGATGTCAGAATATAATTTGGTGTAACTTTACTTAGTGTGATTAGGCCCTAGGTGACATGTTGTTTAATTAGGTGCATGTCACTTTAAGAGTTTTTAGTTTTTGGGCAAGAACGTGATGCACGGCATGAATGTTAGGAGTTCCACGTTTTTTCTGACCGTGTTGGTCGTGTCAATTATAGGAGTATGAACTGTGCTGTTTGTTACAATAAACATTCAAGAACATTAACTGGAAGACAAGACGTTTTTATAAGAACACACGTCAGTCATAGGACTCCTATTAGATAAGTTTGGTTTATTGGAAACGCACCTACGACTTTCTCTTTGAAGAAGAAAAATTAGGCAAACTGTATAGACATAGCCTACGCTACTGGATCCTTTTGAATTGTTTAAGTTAAAGGGATAGTTCGGGTTTTAAGACACGAAGTTATATGGGTTCCCTGTCGGCAACGTTGTGCATCAGCACTGACTTACCCCGCAACAGCGTCCTGTGAGCCGAGATCCAGCCGGTTTTTGATGCTGAAGAAAGTAGTCCGGCAAGTTTCTGGGGTCACGAAAGTAAAGTGTTTTTCTTCTCAAAACCATATGCGTTCAAAAGAGTAATATATTTGCACCACAAAAACGTTGTCCAGGAAAAATTCAAACCTCGTTATCACTTACTTATTTTTCGCGATTCCTATCACTGCGCGCTACTGACAGCTGGACAACGTTTTTGTGGTGCAAATATATCACTCTGTTGAACGCATATGGTTTTGAGAAGAAAAACACTTTACTTTCGTGACCCCAGAAACTTGCCGGACTACTTTCTTCAGCATCAAAAACGATCAAAAACCGGCTGGATCTCGGCTCACAGGACGCTGACGGGGGGTAAGTCAGTGCTGATGCACAACGTTGCTGACAGGGAACCCATATAACTTCGTGTCTTAAAACCCGAACTATCCCTTTAACCTTGTTGGCTTATTGTAATTATTTTTAGAGAAATTAGCAGTTAAACTTAAACAGTACAATTGTAATAGCCTAATAGTGGCGTGGCGCAGACACGCACTTTCCCGTAATCTGTCTCTGCGTTTCGGGCGCCCCCGACTCTATTAATATTAATAATGACCGAAAGTAGGCTATAGCCATGTTCTTTTTGACTATTCATCTTTAAGCTCCCCAACACTTCCGACCTCTAAGTAGCCTAATTTGATGAGATCGGGGAAATACACAGCAAGTGCGGACAAGAAGTCATCGCAAACAACGCAGAACTTTGCGCAGCTAGTGCGTGGATGTCTGTCGTGATGCTATTCTATTACAACTGGCGAAACAACAGTTTATTTTCATTTTACTTTTATGAAGAATAATTAGCCCAAATCATAGACTAATTAAACTGAAAAAACAACAGCTTTCCTGAACTGCAAAGCTTGTTTAACCTACAAAAGCCTAATAGGCTGCGGCTCCAATGTAGTCTTGAAATCAGAACTGTTCTTTCATCTGTTTCAATAGGCCTTTCTTTCGTTCATTATTGTATCATTAGGATTATGATGAATATGATTATTATTATTATTATTAGTAGTAGTAGTAGTGATAGTAGTAGCAGCCTAATAGTGGTAGTAGTAGTAGCCTATAATGTTCATCAACGCAGGTGCACCAACGCATTTATTTATTTATTTATTTTGCGCACAACGAAGTTTTAACATAGGCCTGTGCTTTTGTAGCCTAGGCTATCACAAAACAGGGTTCAACAAGATGTGTAACCATCACTGCGGCCTGCAAGGGACATCGCGTCCTCCCCCACCCCCAGTTATTTTCTCCCCGGATCTGCATCAATCTCATGATTGACATCTAAAGTAGTATAGCGCCTCCGGTTGACGGAATCCGTCGTAGCGACGGAAAACTTTAATCCATGAGACTAGCCTAAGCTAGGCCTACATAATGCCAACATTATTCTCTATTTAGGCCTATAAGTCATTAAGAAAACGTAACAAATGTGTTGTTGTTTGTCTAACTCAGACATCAGCAACTTTCATTTTATACCACCAATCACTTCTCGTGGCAGCTCCCTGTCCTCACAGCTGAAACTTGTGCACTCGTTTGTGCTTTTTAGCGGCATGTTCATCAGGTCACGGAGCTGCCACGGCTATAGGGACAATTTTTCGGGACAATTAGGGCAGGATTCGGGATAACTGCTTGTATTTTGTGACTATCCCGATTTTTTTGGTCACCCTAAGGGAACTGAACAGTCCAACCAGTAGACTATGATAAGCTAGCCAACTATGCTACTTTGTTTACAATATTATTTTGAGGCTTTAACCAGACAGCTGAATTAAAGAGTTGTAATATGAATAGTAGGCAATAATATGCATAATGTGAGCGGTCATGAATATCAGAATTGTAGTATTTTCTCTTTTTATATCAGGATATAATATAATACTCCAAGGTTTGAAATGTTACTTATTTCATACAATTTAGTCCCCCCCGCCCCCCCACATAACAGCCAATACAATCTTTTGTTCAATATGACTGCTTGTACTGCCTCATGTCTGATGACAAATTTGCCTTGTCGTGTGCAGAGAATTGTGATGCATCGCCTTGCATCGTAGAATCGAATCGTCACCTGGTGAGTCGTATTCGAATCGAACCGTGAGGGCAGTGCCAATGCACACCCCTACTAGCCAGCCACGATATCAAATAGGCTACATAGAAACACGCAGTCTAGCACACACACACACAACTCAACCACATCAGTACAAACAACTCGATTTAACTTCCTTTTTCAAGCTCTGCTCCATAAGGAATACAATTCTTTTGAGAAATTTGAAATTCATTTTTTGCCCTAATCACTTCCATAAGTCATGAATCATTTAGGTGCCACCCATCTTATTGTTCGTCAGCTGATGGCCCCATACACAGGGGAAGGGCATGCCGTGTTAATGGACAGTTACCACACATCACCAGCCATAGCAATTAAATTTGTTGTTTTAGGTTTGGTTCAGCATAGGCTACAGCAGGGCTGTCCCAAGGATATCAAGTAGGCTACTGTAGTTTAAGATGTCATGCCATGTCTAATAGGTCCATCTCCAAGCTTAATTCATTTCTACTGACTGATGGACAGCTAGCACAGCTATGAACAGAATGAGTCAATAAAATGGAGCTCATTCTAACCAGGACTACCACAGGCCTACTGTTGCTATTGGTTAACACTGTGCAGTAGGCCTAAAATCTACATTTGTTCATTCATCAAAAAATGTCTAAATGATTTATTTGCAATTTTAATATTCCCTAAGGTGACATGCACATTGCACAACGCAGCCTGTCAAAAAAATGATGGAAAATGAAAAAGCCTGATGCAACCTCTGCTGTTACTATCAAAATGGGGCTTGACAAGCTCAACGTAGATAGTTGACCAGCTAGTTTGACAAGCTTTAAGGTATGCTCTGCATGAGTCTTTGGTGTAAGTTGTTGGCAGTATCAAACTAACAATATGAACTGGTTTTCAGCTATTTCAGGAGTTACCTCCATTAACCTGGTTACTTATGTGCCAGCTTTTAACTTGATATAGGCTGATATGAACTTGCTTTATACCAAACCGAATGTACGGCATTATGGGTTGTTGGTTACTGGTTACTGTTACGTGTGTGATTCAATATGTCCACATACACAATCTCACGTGATTATCATGAGCTAATAATTTACAATGCCCTGACAGAGCTATCTCATGTGAGCAATTTTCTGTACGTTTCTCAGAAAAAAAAAAAAAACGTTTTTTTCTGGAAGTGTGTACATGGGCTAGGAGAAACTAACTAATAGTTTGGGTTTCTCCATAGGTTTATATTGGTGCACCTATCTTTTTTCACCATATTCTGATAGTGATCAGGAAAAAAATACCTCAACTGGTTGATTTTATATGAAATGACTATTATACAGTGTGGGATAATTCAGAACATTTTAACACCCTTAAACTAGAGAGCAATGGGAGAAATGTTATCTGCTCTATGAAGGGACTGAAGTGCTACAATAACATTTAACAAAACAAATCTGAAATGTAACAATATTCTGCATTGTAAAACTGTCCATCTGAAGTGTCAAGGTGCTATACAGCAATGGGTGAATGGCAACAGCTATTTCTAGTCTAGAAATACAACAACATAACATAAATACATTAGCAGGATGGAGAGAAAATGTTGTACATTGAGGGTAGGGTTAATTATGTCTGAGGGACCGCAAAAGTGCTGAGAGAGAAAACTCCCACCATGACCTTTCAGTGGCTCCGTAGTTTCAGGGGTTTCTCAGTCATTGCTTAGAATTTTGTAAGGAGCACCAAAAATAAAGTAGGCCTGGATACTGCACAAGATCAGGAAACGTTTGTTTTCATCAATGCTTCATCCAGTCTCCGAACATTTGATTTTGACGACCAAAGCCACAGATTAAGGTTTTACACCTCTACTTTAAAAATCACTGAAGAGTTACATATGGAGTAAACGGTTAGTATTCTCACTCAAGGCACACAAAGGTAGATGTTTGCAGTTCTGAATCCTTTAACGTGTTTCAAACTAAATCGGTTATTATAAACCACCATACAGAGACAGAATGCATAACTGCTGCATCCAAATGAACATGCTAGCCAAATAGTGTGACCACCGATTCAGTGATTCAAAGAGGCTTTTAAGTTTATGACAACCGCCTATTCATTGGCAGGCAGACACCAGGTAGAAAGAATACTACACTTGTCAAATATCACGAGCTTCCCGGATGAACAAATATGATAGTCATATCGTTGGGCAGTTGAAGTATTTACACAGTGAGGGCCCGAACCGGATGTAGCCAACTAGCTGACGGTTGGCTAGCATTGACAAAGAGACTAGCACATAAACCTTTAACCTTCTTGTGAAATCTATATTTGTAATGATCTTCATAAAATCCACGTTCTGCTCTTACTATTAAGGCTCACTGGGTTACTATGCCATGCCATGTCTGAGCATACTGGCTAACATTCAATGATAGCTTCCTCGAACCTGTAATCCACGCATTGAGCGTTGACGTTAGTCAGCATCTCATTAGCCATAGCATCAGGGAATACGCAGGATAACGCTGGCTAGCTACCACGGTGAACAAGTGGGGTTTGTGCGATTATACTGTGTCCACCTCCTAGAGCAGTACAGTTAGTTCAATAAAACAGAATCGCAGATGCTATCAAAGCAGATAGACAAACACATCGACAAACAATTATTGTATCTATGACAAAACACCATCATGCATTGTGTTTAGCCTGAAAGAAAAGCCGATAATTTTCATCTATGGTGGAGCATATGATGGCTAACGTTAGCTGAGGTCTTACCGTGTGCTCATGTTCGTCTGCCTTTGCTGTAAACAACATGCTACAGGCAGAGAGTATAACTACTACTGTATTTTTCCATCTTGAAGATCCCATCATTACAGTTAACCTCAAGTTTTCCAAAAGGTTTGGGACGTTAGCCTTCCTTGCTATCCCGCTATCCCACCTTCCCTCTTCCTGCTTCTGTCCCTGACAGCACTAGCGACACGTCTTCATACGTCATTGTCGTAAATAACCACTTTGATTGGCAAAACCCCATCACATGACCATGTCTGACCAATCTCACTGTGCTGCAATTGCAAACACGGCAAACACTTCCCTGCTTTCAGCCACGTCACCCGATATCGAATTTATGAGGAAATGCCTTACTGTACTGTCTGGTACCGGTAATATTGTATTATTACGTAGGCTACTATGTACGTTTGCATTAGCGTGCAATTAAAAAATGTGTCAACACGTTCATGTTAATTACTTGTTAAACATGCCTTATGACACAGCTCTTCATAATGCTGTAGAATGCTAGCCTGATTACCATCGACTTTCAAAGGCTCTGCGAGACTTTAGTCTGACCAACAGCCTGTGCTAACACGGTTTCTTGCCAGCGCTGGTTGACCCGCCTCCTTTAAGTGCCTCGATTTGCTACTGGTAGATGTCAGAAAGCGGATTGCCGAGTTTAAACCAATAACAACACTCTTTCCTCTGCCTTGAACACGCCTCTACCCAGTAGAGAGGCTAGCCAGTTTTTAAAATCTATAAAATGATTTATTGCAATTATAAACGTGCAAATCTGCCTATATCAGCCAAAATTCAGCCTATAGGCAGTTGAAATCTATGAAATGAAATCTATGAAATTATTTGGCTATTACATTACAAAACTGTATTCAGCCTAATAATAGGCTATCTATCTTCGGAACTGAAAATGAGCAGAACTTATAGTCAAATAGCCTACTGTAGGCTACGTGTAACATGCACAACTGAACATCGCACAAGGCGCAACTGAAAAAAGGTCAACACGAAACATTTCTTTATCACACATGACATCTCGGGTATAGTCAGGGGGCCAATTCTGAAAAGGGCTTCCGTTAAGACTTTTGCGGACATGTTTTGGTACAAGCGGTCAACCTATTTTTTTAGTTAGAAGACACCCATAGATAAGATATTATGGTGGTTGTAAAGCAAAAACAATTTTTTTTTGACTTGTGCAAGCAATTTCAGGCCAATTTTTTGGTTTCCTGCTCAACATGACATGCCAACGATAAATGTTGAATATCTCCACAACCACAAGGACCATATAGATAAAAATGGTATGGAATGAAAGCTAACACTCGTGGGATGTCTGCTGAAGTGTCAGAATTAACATTTATTGTACAGTATAAGAGACAACAGACCTAGAACATGAAAAAAACAATTTCCGCCTAAAGAGAACCAGTTTTCAAAGTGAATATCAGATTGGAAACATAACATAGCATTCCAAAACCTCTATCAATCAGTACCCCTATCTATGGGAATGAGTCAAGCCAAGTTTAAAGCTTATAGGGAGAGACAGTGCACTGCTGCACATGTTGTAATACTTTAATGTTATGGCGAAAATGTAGAACTGTAGATGGTGGTCTATGGTGCTATTTGACTTCATTAATGTACCAGGTTGTGACAAATTATGTTTAATGGACATATCACTATAGTTATCAATTCTACCCAAACATAACTGCTCTCTCAGTTCTTTAGGATTAGAGGTTAGTAACTAGTTAGTAGTAATAACTTTGTAATAGTCGTATGGCAAAGGCATTTTTCCCCATCCAAGCAGTGGTGCTCGGGTATAGGCAGCCAACAGAAGAAGGCACATGAAGGATGGCATGCTTTCCCCCCAGCTTTTAACCACAGAGGTCAGGTGCTTGGAGCTTGGTGAGTACAGGTCAGGTCATCTGGCGTAATAATCAAGGCAACTTGCAAACGTACCATAGGCGCAGTGATATCTTACGCAGCATCTGAAAATAGTCCCCATAGACAACAAGCAGTAGTAGTGCCAGTAGCTGCAAGTTGCCTTGATTATTACGCCAGATGAGAGTGTAGTTCCATGTCAAATCAGCCTAGAAAAACGCCAGGTTTAATTTTCAGTTGGTCTTATTGCACTTTCTAACTTGAGAGGAGACACGTTTTAAATGGGAAAATTACCAGAAATCTTAGTCACTTTTAAACATGAAGCTAGCAGGCGAGAAGCTAATGGTCTAATCCGATTCAATGATCTATGCTAGGCTGAAGCTAAAAGTTGTATCGCCAGACTCACAGAATGGCTGGATGAACGGGAACAAGGTAAATATTGATTGTTTTGCTCGAGGGAAGGTGGAAAATGAGCGTATTTCCAAAAATGGCGGAATATCCCTTTAAGACACGAAGTTATATGGGTTCCCCGTCAGCAACGTTGTGCATCAGCACTGACTTACCCCGCAACAGCGTCCTGTGAGCCGAGATCCAGCCGGTTTTTGATGCTGAAGAAAGTAGTCCGGCAAGTTTCTGGGGTCACGAAAGTAAAGTGTTTTTCTTCTCAAAACCATATGCGTTCAAAAGAGTGATATATTTGCACCACAAAAACGTTGTCCAGGAAAAATTCAAACCTCGTTATCACTTACTTATTTTTCGCGATTCCTATCACTGCGCGCTACTGACAGCTGGACAACGTTTTTGTGGTGCAAATATATCACTCTGTTGAATGCATATGGTTTTGAGAAGAAAAACACTTTACTTTCGTGACCCCAGAAACTTGCTGAAGAAAATAGTCCGGCATCAAAAACGATCAAAAACCGGCTGGATCTCAGCTCACAGGACGCTGTCGGGGGGTAAGTCAGTGCTGATGCACAACGTTGCTGACAGGGAACCCATATAACTTCGTGTCTTAAAACCCGAACTATCCCTTTAAGGACACCAACTTTCTATGTGAATGAATAATGTATCATAAATAAATAAATGTATTGGCACCCCTATGTAACCTATGGGAATTTAACACAAAGGGTTAACATAGGGGCAGGCAGATTTTTAAAGGCCACTTATTTCATGGATCCAGGATACTATGCATCCTGATAAAGTTCCCTTGACCTTTGGAACTAAAATAGCCCCACATCATCACACACCCTTCACCATAACTAGAGATTGGCATGGTGTTTTGTTCAGTTGGCTTATTCGCTGGTTTGATTTGCATTGAGCTCAATGAGCATCAAACAGGCTAATAGGCTAACTGAACAAAACACCATGCCAATCTCTAGGTATGGTGAAGGGTGTGTGATGATGTGGGGCAATTTTAGTTCTAAAGACCAATGGAACTTTATCAGGATGCATAGTATCCTGGATCCATGAAATAAGTGGCCTTTAAAAATAAAAATCTGCCTGCCTCTATGGGAGTTGAGAACATAGGGTTAACATAGGGGTCCCAATACGTATGACCCCAGTCTTTTAAGGAAGAACATTTATTTATTCATGATACATTATTCATTGCATGGGGTGCCAACACTTTCAGCTATGACTGTATATGCCACTCATTTCAATTAAGTAATCATGGCAAGAAGTATATTCACAATAAGAAATGGCTGACCACACATTACATTTCCAGAATGTCACTGTCCATAGTATTCTAAACACATTATCACATATTAATCTTGACTGAAATTGAATCTTAAATGCAATAGTTAAACTATATTTACGGCTATACTATAGCTGTTATGTTATTGTGTTATTTACATTGACACCACACACCATCAAGCAGATGACTATCCATAACAGACTTGGCCTGTGGGCTGATTTTAAAATCTTAGATCACTTGTAATGCTTCTGACAGACGTAATGATAATCTGAAGATACAGTATATCATGATGGCCAGTACTGCCATGGTGATAAATATTATGTTTCACAATTACCATCATTCTGCAGTAATCCTATTCATGTAATATAAATTTAAACCTTTAAAAAAATCCTGAAATCTTTACTCCTGAAGCTCATATCCTGCCCATAAGAGGGGTAATATAGTTACTCAATGTAAACATGCATAATGCGTCTGTATCTCCCCAAGAGACAATACAGACAGACAATAGGAGGCTCAATCACACCATTGGGATACTCAACTTTGTGATACTTTCAAGTGACTATAGGTCAAAGTCAAACTGGGAAACGCAATCAACTTTGCATTAGGCGAAGAAAAAGTGAACTTCAAAATGTTCTTTATATTTTGAGAATGGGCTTCTCCTGGTATATCTGACCATATTCTGAAAATCATCAACACAATATTTTTGCCCATCACCTGGTAAACAGTAAGAAGCCACAATTAACAGCTGAGAGAACAAATACTTATTAGAAAATCAAAGAAGCATTTACCCACATAATCCATAGAAAATGATAGCTCACACATTGAGTACATTGCATTTTTTCGTGTGTAGGCCTACATAATTCTTACTTGTCATGATAATTCACTCAAGTTGTTATTAGGTGAATAAAATTAGTGTAGTTTACTTGACTCCTTTAAGTTATCCCAACACAAAATGCAATATACTAATATACAATATACTAATAACTCCAGTTGAATGACTTATTTACACTCAAATTAAATGAGTTGCCAAACTCAAATGTCAAGGCATCCGGTTTACTCAAATAATTTCAGATAAGTTAGCTTCCCAGGCTTTACAGTACTCAAATAATTTCAGTTCAGTTAACTTCCCGGATTTTACAGGGGAAAAACATACCTTTGCCATACGACTATAACAAAGTTGTTATTGCTAACTAGTTACTAACCCCTAACCCTAAATAAGTGAGAGAGCAGTTATGTTTGGATTGAATGAATAACTATAGTAATACTGTATGTCCATAGAAAAAGAAGCGCATTTAAGCTGCGCTCCCTTAAGCGATTTCGGGCTTTGTCATCGATGTCATTAAGCGCAGAGAATCCTCTCTCGCATTCTGCCGAAGTAGGTAAAAACGTTTTGGCTGCGATGACAAGTTTCTTGAGGCAGTATCCTTCCCTTGCCCCTTGCATCTTAAAGTCCCTATACTCCTCGACAGCCTGCCTGGTTGGCTCACCGAGCAGCTTGGCCAGGTTGCGAATTTCGTGTTCTCCATACAAAACCAACTCCTCACGATCAGCTGGCCAGTACTGTTTGTCCAGTGGTTTCAGAAGCTTTACTAGATCTGAGTCGGGCAGGCGTTTGGTTCGACAGTCTATTACAGCTTGGTAAAACTGTTGCCTGTTTATTTTCTCTTTGCGCTCTCCAAGCTGAACTCCTTTAAACATTCCAGCTGCGATGCGCTCCTCAGCAGCCTGCGAGGATTTACCGCCAGAGATTTTCATTGCGCGTAACACCTCAATAGTTTGTGTGATCTCCTGGCTTGCTTGGATCAAGGTTAAGTCTCTTCACTGGAGTTTTTGCGAAAGGCTCTGAAGCTCACGTAAAACATCCTTCATGCATGCAAGGTCAGCTACAAAGCCTTTGCTCACAAGTTGCTTGTGGAGACCACTAAACTACTGGAGACCCAGCGTATTGTGAAAATCTGCCCTATTTGCAGAAATGTTGTATCAAGTGGGCAGCTTCTCTTAGAAGTCTTTTATTTTTGTGGGATTGGTGGTAGACAGCATATAGCCTAGCTTAGACACAAACGTTTCAAAATGGTTACATCCACTTACGACCTTGAGTGAGTCACTGACGGCAAGTTCAAGCCGGTGGGCTAAACAGTGCACTGCTTGAACTGTGGGGAAATCGCTTTTGAGCCGTGATACCAGTCCTGACGTTTTCCCAGTGAGGACCGAAGCCCCATCAGTTGCGATCCCAATCAGCTGGCTTTTCAACCACTGATCATCCAACCCAGCATTTCGTAGACTTTCTCTAAGAGAATTGTAAATTGATTCAGCATCACAACCATTCAGTTCAACCAAGTCCAAAAACATATTCTCCATATCACCCTTGCCACTGATATCACTCCGAAGATAAATTATTAGATAACTCCGTCCATGTGTGCTGCTTTCATCTATGGAGATGCTGATGGGCGAATTCGCAGCTTTAAGACTTGAGATCATTTTACGTCTCATTTCATGAGCTATATGAACTGACATTTCTGTACATGTATGATCGGATCTATGTATCTTGCCCATGTTAGCCCCGTTTAGTGTCTGTAATGTGACCAAGGGATTCATTTTCGTGAATGAAAGTCTCTCTTTCGCAATACAGTAGGCCGTTCTGAAGGAAGCTTCTGTTTCTTGGAAATCGCATGAAGTAGCATCAACTATAATGTTTGTGAGCACATCTTTTTTTGTTGTTCTGCAATTTCTTCAGCCTGCTTGTGCGCAACACTGTCTCTGTGTCTGTATATTTTATTACGCATATGCTTCGCCTGGTCAGCAATTACTGTAGCATTAATCCACTCAGTGGACAAATGCACCCCCTTCTCAGCTCCAAGCAGGTGCTTTGCCTCTTTACAAACTGCACAGCCAACATGCCCTTCGCGACAACAAATCCACCGATATCACTCCTTTCACTCTTTGAACTGGCTGGCTGACCATACTTTTGGGATATTGTCTGGGGTGTTTCTTTCTGTATTCTGCACATCATTTAGACTCACGCTAGCCTCCGCTAACTCTTCCTGGACTTGTGGCGGTGGGCTTTCCTCCCGCTGTCTTTTTGCGGTGGTAGTAAAACCAAAGTTGGTCAAATCTAGATTTCTTTTCATTGCCATGTGTTAGTCTATGACATTTCTGTAACAATTTTTTTTTTTTTAATATCTAATTCTAATGAAGTTATTCATTCCTTTTTTACTTTTTTTCACTGTCTGCTGCTACTGTAGTTCGCTCAATCGCTAACAATGCTCTCGCAAAATTAATCACAATAGACCTCTGAAGTTCGCCTACAAAAAAGCCACCATCTTTGCCCAAATAAGGAGATCCGGTATCTTGAGATTTTTTCTATGGGAAAATAACATGGGGATTTTCAATAATCGTACCTGTTAAACACTCGCGGGGATGATGACATTTGAAATGCAGACGTTTTTCACTACACAGTTTTGTCCACTGCCTTCTAGTGGATACTGTGATCTTCGGCAGGTGAAGACGGCACACTTTGATCTTTGCTACCCCAAAGCTAACTTACAATGCAACTTGCCATAGGCAGTTAGCTTCAATTAACTCCCGGATCTCCTTATATGGACAAAGATGGCAGCTTTGGATCCTTTTTGTAGGCGAACTTCAGAGGTCTATTCGAGTCAGGGGAGGGTGAGATCGGACGGCAGGAGGCTACATGCGGAGCAGTGCCCCTGCAGTCTGGGGGGAAATACACATTGCAACCAGCGGGGGAAACGTAGATTGGCCGGGTTTCCCAAAATCGTTAAGAAGCTCTTAAGTCCTAGGAACTTCTTAGGAGCGTTCTTAGAACATTCTTACAACGCTCCTAAGAAGTTCTTAGCACTTAAGAGCTTCTTAACAATTTTGGGAAACCCGGCCATTATCATTTATGGTTTGGCAACTTGGCAATGAATGAATTAAGTGGGCCCCCTCAGACAGTGATTTCGAGCAGAACTAGTAGTGCCCTGGCCAGAACTAAGGGGGCGGTGCACTACCGGGCCCTATGGTAATTCGAACACTGGTTGAAGGACTATCTACAGCAGGCTAAGCGTACAGAGTCATTTGAACTAGTCTAGGCCTATGCCCACTGATCACACGCCTTTTATGCAGTAAAATTGTGCAAAATTGATGTAGAGTAACAAACGTGGCAGTAAATGCTAGGCATTTCATCTAAGGTCCACAAGCCGTCACTGTCATTTTACCATAGGCCTACTACATACTATGATGTAATGGTTTCTGGCTTTTGACCGCGGGTTGCTCACCGTGCCTGGTCCCACCCAACTAATGAGTAGGGATGGGCGAACGAGGCTTTGTGAAACAACGAAGCGTTCGAAGCAATTGCGCCAGAATTGTGTCGAGGTTTCGAAACAATCCGAAATGTGCATCTCTATGCTGACATTTTGATGCTGAAGCGCCACTGTTTCAGACAAAAATATGGCCCAATCCCATTTCACCCCTTCACCCTACCCCTCCGCTTTGCGCGTTCACGTGTAGGGGTAGGGATGTACCAATTTCCGTTAAGACAGAGGGGTAGGGGTAAGTGGTAGGGCTATATACCCCTCCAAACGGAGATTTTTCAGGGGCACACTCCAAACGGAGGGGTATGAGCATGGATGATGCATGGTGATGCAAGAATTGCGAGCGTCTGTGCTAAATTGTTGAACACAATTGTTGAACATAATTGTTGAACACAACTCAAGTTGTGTTCTATCAAATGGTGTGCGTGTCATTCCAATTGCCCACGCAATAGACACCACCGCAGCTGCAGGCTGCAGACGGCATCTTGTATTTCTACCGAATGCTCCTCGTGTCGTGTATGTTTGCGTAAAAGCTGCCGGAGAGTACTGATGATGTATGTGGTTGTTGAAGGGGTGTCCCAATTCGTAGGGGTTGACTTTCAACCCCTACCCCTTGTTGCTCCGCTTCAAGGGGCAAGGTGTAGGGGTAGAAATTAGAAATGGGATTGGCCCTATAAATAGCCGTCATTTTACGTTAGGTAATGTTATTAGTAATGTGGCGCCAATAACCATGGCGCAGTTGCATGCAGTCAATGCGGGTGACCGGAGTTCGAGTCCCTGTAAATAAAGTACATTGTGTGTTTTTGAAATTTCACCAGAAAAAAATGGCATTTTATTAAAAACTCCCCAGCCATTAAAGCATAAATATCTGTTAGCCATTATACTTAAGTTCGGATAGACAACTTTATTGCCAGTGGGCTACTTCAAAGGGTCTGCTGTTTTTGGGATTAAGGCATCGGGCAAGGTTAAATATCAAATCATCTTTTGGCAATTGATCTTAATGCCTTAAATGAAACAATGAGGAAATATTCAACCTTTAAAGGGAATGATGCACGACCAGTCATTGAATGGTCGTGCATCATTCCCTTAGTTTGCCTTGAGATGGAAGAAATAAGGATTTCAAGGTTGAACTTCCTGCTTTCAATGATGTAAAAATCATCATTTTACATAATTGAAAGCAGGAAGTCTTATTCATGAGCTTCATTGAAATCCGTATTTCTCCCATCTCAAGGCAAACTGAGGGAATGATGCACGACCATTCAAAAACATGACTGGTTTTCTAAAGATACTCTAATCGGTGAAGTGTCCCTTTAAGGACATCAATTTTCTTTGTGAATGAAATATGTATTGTAAATAGATAAATGTTTTCCTTAAAATACAGGGGTCATGCCTATTGGAACGCCCATGTTAAATTCCCATAGAGGATTTTTATTTTTTAATTTTAAAGGCCAGTTATTTCATGGATCCAGGACACTATGCACCCTGATGAAGTCCCTTTGGCCTTTGGAATTAAAATAACTCCACATCAACACTATACCTTTCACCATACCAAGAGTTTGTCATGCTTTATGTCAGTTATTAGCTGTTAGCTAATTAGCTGGTTTCATTCTCATTGAGCTCAGTGCAATTCAAACCAGCTAATTACTGGCACCAGCTATTGACCCATCCCACGTGACGTCAGAGCAAAAGTAAGTGCCATTTTGGACATGAACTACCAGTAGTCTACCACGGCTAACACGCGGAAATTAAAAGGATAATTGAAAGGAATAGAACTACAGCGTCCTTTGGTAGCCTCAAAGTAACAATAAAGTTATCAACTAATTACCACGCGGTTTACATCGCTCTCTGTTATTACAAAAATATGTAAAGCCAGTTAAGCAAATTGCCGTTTTGATCAGTTGGAGATGAAGCGCCCAAACTGGTGACGTCAAATGCTACTGTAGCTACTGTAGTTCGTTATCACCATGTTACAAACAATCTCAAAACAATTAAACTGATCCTAAAAACTAAAGTATGACCACTAGAAGCAATAGAGCTGACCTAAATGCATAGCATATTGAAGGCATTTAACTAAGTTCCTACCGTGGGCCGAGATATATTTTTTCTAAAAGAAAATCCCCTCCACTCCCGCTAGCCTCTAGGAACGCAACCACTAGATGGCGATGAGATTACTTTCCCTCCCTATTCCATGTCAAACGTACAAATGTCCCCACTCGACCGTCACAGATTTGTCTGAAAAAAATCAAGGTTGTTCACACACTTCTTAAAAAGTGTAGTCCCAAATATTAGCTCTCTACTCTTTTGTCACAAAACATGTTTTAGCAACTACCGTACCGGCACAAAATGTAGGTGCACCCATATTTTTCATTGCATCGCCTTTTTATTGCTCTCCTGTCATATACGGTGAATATTTTTACTTTACTCTTTTTAATTACTCTATTATAGGCCTACATTATACTGACATTTCTGACATTCACAACAGCAATCTTTATGCAGATTATGGCCTAGGGCTACTATTCATATTATAACTCCACCTCTTAAATTCAGCTCTGGTTGAAGCCTCGAAATATTGTAAACAAAGTAGCAGGCTAAGTTTATCATACTCTACTGGTTGGACTGTTCAGTTTCTGTTCAGGTAAGCTAATACTTTTTCTCCTTGGGACAGGCCCCTTTAAGTCTTGGAGTTGAAAAACATTGGTATTGAGATGGTCAATCAACTTGAATGCAAGAGTTTTAATCAAATATCTGCAGCATAGCCTACTAATGATGCTAAACGGATCTAACAGTAATTTAGCTTGTCGTCTTCTGTGCGTCATTATGTTCACGATTGTGAATGTTTTATCTAGATTAAATGTGCATGTCGAGGGTGGGTGTCCATTGAGTGCGCACGAGAGCGGGCGAAGGAGAATGAGTTTACTTCTACTGCTTGGAAAAGTTGCACGCATAGTCTACAAAGGTTGCGGAAAAACATTGTTACAAATGAAGGACAACAAATGTAGTATTTTTGGTCATTATTTGTAAGCTACAACAATATTTATCTGAATCATATTACATTTTCAAACATATATACATGCGGTTTACCTTGCGATATTGTGAATTTTCCAATTAGCCCACCCGTGAGTGATCCAACAACTTCAATTACAGACCAATAGGATAATTAATTAAGATCAGTATAAAAGGGCCATCTTCCATCTATGCATTCACAACCTCAAATCAAAATGCCTGTTCTGCACTTGGCTGTACTCCTGCGTGAGTGGGGAGAGTACGACGTCGCCAACCCCAAAGAGGAGTACGCATATACCGGCCTCGGTTGGACATCCTCGGGCTCACTGATAGGCAGTGCATCCAGCGCTTTCGCCTGGACCGTGAGGCCATCATCTACCTCTGCCGACTGCTGGAAGAACAGCTTTCCGGTCGCAGCAACCACCCACTTGCCCTACCAGTCATCCTCAAAATGACTACAGCGCTGTCGGTCCTGGCATCTGGGTCGTTTCAGAGGGTGGCTGGTGATGCGCTGCACATCTCTCAGGCGTCGGTGTCGAGGTGTCTGACCCAGTTCGTTGACGCGATGCTGGCCCACACCAGGCAATTCGTAAAAATGCCAGAGACGCCCGCTGAAAGGCGGCGAATCAAGTTGGGCTTCCACCGGGTGGCCGGTTTCCCAAATATTGTGGGGGCAATTGATTGCACCCACATATCAATCAGGACTCCCTCTGTCAATGAAAATGTGTACAGGGATCGCAAACGGTGGCACAGCATAAATGTTCAGGTGTTGTGTGACCACGACACACGAATTTTGAGCATCTGTGCCAAATTCCCTGGCTCGGCTCACGACGCCTTCATTTTGCGCAACTCCTCATTGTGTCAGATAATGACCGAGTTGGCTGATGGAGATACCTGGCTAATTGGTAAGTAAAGGAAACAACTTTTTTCCCCGTGTGTGGCTTTCTAAACCTAATAATGCTTATACACAGGAGACCGGGGATACCCTCTATTGCCGTGGTTGATGACCCCGTTCCACAACCCCACCACCGACAGCCAGGAAAGATATAATCACGCGCACGCAGTCACCAGAAGCGCCATAGAGCGCACGTTTGGCATCCTAAAAAGTCGCTTCAGGTGTCTGGATGACTCTGGTGGCTGCATGCTCATACACCCCGACAAGGCGTGCCGTGTTACGGTTGTGTGCTGCATGGGGATGCTGCGCCTGCATCTGCCCACCGCAGCCACATCCTCAACGATTTGCGACCAGATCGCACTTTTTTGGCGTGAATCGGCCTTCAATGCGGCCGCACCAAATAAAAGATTATGGTGTGTTTTCACACACTGCACCAGAACCTCCAGCTCCTCCTCAGAAAAATGTGGCTTCCTAGTTCGACCAGAGTTCGCCATCATTGCCTTCATGTTCCATTCACAAATGTGTCATTATATACTTGAACTTGAGCAGTACCTGGGCCAATAGCAAAGCATTACCGATGTATCAATCAATTTAACTAAATAGAGAGTATTTAGTACTTGGGTAGGGCCATGATCAGCGAGTTCACCACTAATTGATTTTATTAATAAGCTGCTATGCCGTTGAAGACACCTGCATTTCGGTAGGCTCGCTTTCCTTGGCATTTTCAATGATACATCTCATAACATTCATTCATAGGCACAACATACGTGTTGTTTGGTTACTTTATTATTGGGTTCATGAACTTTCATTATCGAATATGCTTCCCTTCCATGCACATTCAAATTATAAGTCTGGTTATTTGTTTTCTTGGATTTCAATGACACTTCAAATGTTAATGAAAAAATCCATATTCCATGTTTTCCCGACAGCCTCAATCCACAAGGTTGACACTGATTCTGTTGGAATTTAAAATAGATCACGCCTCTTTCTTAAGGCCGCCTTCATTTCGAATTTACGCGGTGTGGGTGTGACAGAAGCAGAGATGAGAGAATCCGCTTAACAGAGAGGCGCCCAACAGAACCGCGCAAAAAAAAAGCTTACGCGCGCATGGGAGAATTCTCCCCATACTGCCCAGATACTGCCAGGCAGAGCTCATTTCAAAGGCATCTATGTGCATGCCTTATTAGTTATATATTTAATAGTTTTAATTATTTCAATGAGTTATGCCCTATATAATGTAGGATTGTTATAGTTCTACTGGAGCACTAATGCTGGAGACAAGAAATGCAGGTAAGCATGCAGGTAAGCACACTGAATCAATGGTAACACAGGAGGAACCTCACAGGGTCTTGATAATGCGTTTTTGTAATGATAATGATAATAGGTAAGTATTTCACAAGTAACGTAATATATTTTCTTTTCTTTTTTTGCAGGTCTTCAGTAAAGCACAAAGGTTAGAGTTCATAAATAACAAAACATCCTTTCCTGCACAGAGGTGAGTCTTCTCAGGTAGCATACAAAGAGTCTATTCCATCAACAAAGAACTGAAGAGGTTTCTTCACAGAGAATCCAACCAAGGTGAGTAACAAAGGTAAGTCCAAAATAGCGTTTCTTCAGAGATTCAGGTAGCCAGAGCACACGGCAAAGCAGACACTGGCTGTGTTCGAACTGCGTGCTAAATACTAGTCACATACTGATAATGACGTGAAGTAGCAAATAGTATGCAGTGTTTGGAAAATGTAATATTACCAGTACACAAAAGTTTCCCGGATGTTATACTGATGGGATACTGCATCCCATAATGCATAGCGATTGTTTCCAGCTTCAGAAAATTTCAGTAACAATGGCGGACAGCGAAGGGACAAGTATGGCAAAAACCGGAGATGAAGAGCACAAATGTGAGTATTAGTTGGGTGTTTTGGTATGGAATGTTTCGTGGCTTCTGTTATTGTGGAAGTTTTATTACTGTAGAGCTGTATTTGTGTATGTGCAAGTGAATAAATAGCCCAACTTAACCAAAGCTAACGTAAACTAACTGGCGCTCAATGGAAATGAATGGTAGAAACCTGTTAGCTTGCTAAGTCGCTAAGTAGCATGACGATTTTCTAGCCTCTACAGTAGGTAACGTCGTCATTCACATTAACGAGAGCAATGTTTATTTATAGCCTAGTTATCGTTATGGTTATCGTTCTTGGTGTGAACGGCCCTTATCTCCTAAGTGTTCTGTCAGTTATAACTGACAGAACTCTATTCATACTTTTAAAAAATAAGTTTAATTTACAAAAGTGTAATGTGAAAATCTTTGATAGCTAAGTTGCTTGGTATCTACTGAGAAATGAGCACCTGGTTCAAAACAGTTCCCAGTTTAAGCCTACTGCTCTTTGATAAGTGATATCATAGCCGGATTTGGGTATAACCAGAGAATGTCTAGGGCTCTGGTATAGCCTAACGATGGAAAATAAAATGGTAATGGCAGAAAATAATTTTCTCCTTACTAATATTTGATTTTAAATGAGTGTTTATAAGAAAGTGTCTAAGATGGTAAAGGATGTAACCTCTATCTCTAGGACTGGCACAACGTCATGCACAGTGGTCTTGGGAACATCGAAGGCTTCTGCAACAACCCTGTAGGAGGTGGCACTGGATAACCAATACTGAATGATGACAACCTCCAGTCTCTCCCCCAGCCTCCATCACAGTCCACTTCAAGTGTGTCCACAAGGGCATTGACAGAAGTCGTTCTCCAGATCCACATCTCCAAAGAGGAGACGGACAATAGATAGAATAGTGTTGCCATTCAGTTAGCAATATTGTCCCCTGGGGTCATTCTGAGAGAATGTGCACTTGTTGTTTTTCTTGATATTAAAGTTCAGACATTTTAATCATTAAATTGAAAGTATTTTGTTTAATGTTTAGTGTCATTTGTAAGGTAACTGTCATACAGTGGTCATTATGGGATTATCAATTGTCAGTGTAGCACAGTTACATTTACTTAATTTCACATTTCACTTAGTTGCAAACCCAAGTCTTGCCAATAATGACACCTTTTTGATCCATTAACCATGGTTGCATACGCCTTCATAAGAAAAGACAACTGTGGGCTACAATATTGTTAGTTTCTCTAGGCATATTGGTCTAATCACTCTGAATTCCTGCTGAAGAACGAGATTAAAGACCATCAGTATTGCAGACCTTCTTCTCCTTGCTTGTTTGTTGGCTCTCACCACAGAGAGGTAGCCTAAGACATATCAAAACGGTAGGACACACAGAAGTGCTACTCTCTCCACTGATCAACACTAGAGAAATGTTTTATGAACATTGTTGGCACTCTGATGGCAGCACAACAATAATTTTATAACACTGCACTTACCTGATTTCACAGCTTGTGCATCCTCTTAGCCTAACTCTTATAACTTTTGTTTCAATTCATTGTATTCTTTTCTGTTATTTAAATTCCATTATATCCGAAATTGAGTCTGGATTAATAAGCTTAGGTGATTTTATTTATCCATAAACATATTATATATGAAACATCACACAGAGATTCTTCATGGGTAGGCTATGCTTTCTCCAGATGTCCAGACTCCAGTGTAGCCCAAAAGCTGGCTGATTTGATAAGTAAACAGAACAATCCTCCTGCCATGTCAAGTCAAGTTTATTTATATAGCCTAGCCCATTTCATGCAACGTGCTTTACATAAACAAAAGCAAACTTGTGATGTTCTAAATTTCCAAGAACGCTAGAATTGAAATGCAATGATTAATGCATTTCAGCTGAACTCGTTTCCCACTGCAGTCTTATACAAATGAATGAGGACTAGTTCGACTAATTGCCAATACCAGACGTTTTTCTTGCAAGTAGGTGGCGGTGCGTGCTGTAGGCTGTAGATGCATCACTGTATAAAAAGCCTAGGCCTATATCTGGACACAACTAGACTGGAGGAACACGCTCAGTACTCCACATTTAGATTCGCTTCGTTTAGCAACGAACAGAAATCATTATAGCCTAAGCATGTCACTAACGGGATAAACGTGAAGAATTTCCCCAAAATATCAGACGTAATTGCGCTCACTTTAAATTGATTAGTTTAGACAGTTTCTCCAAGTCTACCTCTAAATAGGCTACTCAGAACAGAACACATAGCCTAACTATAACATGGTATTGATTAAAATCTACGTTGAGCTCTCTAGAATGCATTGCGGCATTGCGTTAAAATGACCAACGTCACCGTAAGCTTGCTCACTTGATTTTACTAATCCATCAGCTGTTTTCCACAGGTGCATCAGATACGCTAGTAGCGATGGTAAAGGTCACAGACTAGTCGACCAATTTATGCTGACAAAGTTGGTAGGCTAAACGCTTTGTTGCGGTGCTGACTAAACTTATGAATAGAGTTCTGACAGTTATACAGAACACTAAGGAGTCGTTCACACCAAGAACGATAACTAATAATTAAGCGAACACTGGTAAATGTTAATAACGACGTTAACAAGAGCTAGACAAGCTTCATGCTTAGCGACTTCGCTTTCTAATATCATTCATTTCCATTGAGCGCCAGCTAGTTCATGTTAACTTTGGATAAGCTGGGCTATTTCACTTGCACATGAACACAAGTAGCTATAGGCTACTAAAACTTCCACAATAACAGAAGCCACGAAACGTTCCATACCAAAACACCCAAACAATAATCACATTTGTATTCTTCGCCTCCGGTTTGCCATAGGCTTGTCCTTTCGCTGTCTGCCAGCGTTGTTGAATTTTTCTGAAACTGGAAATAATCGCTATGCATTATGGGATGCAGTATCTGAGTAGTGAGCATCATTGGTACACTGAGGATTTTGCCACCATTAGTACAACATCCTGGGAACTTTTGCATACTGGTAAAATCTAATTTTTCACACACTGCATACTGCTCGCTAGGTTCACGTCAGTATCAGTATGCGACTAGTACTTACCACCCATTTCAAACAGTGATTTAGTACGCTGTGCTGCTGGTGACGGCTACTGCGTACTGGGGTGGGGGGCGTAGTGTGCAGTACACAGTGTATACTTGACCAGTATGCAGTATGTAGTACTTAGCAAAAAATTCCGAACACAGCCACTGTCCAAGCGATAATCATGACTGAGCACAGAGACACCACAAACAAGGTCTTAAGAGCCTGCATGATGGGTTGCAGGTGATACTCCTGATCACCTGCCACAGGGTTTCCCAGATTGTTTGGCAAGGGCAAGACCTGCCCTGGAAGTCCGGGGTTCCCTGGGCCGATTCCCAGGGGCTGGAACTGACTGGCGGCATCTCCTGGCAGGTCGAGGCATGACAGTACCCCCCTCCTCACGACCGTCACCCGACGGTCCAGTGGTCCCAGAGCGGTCCCTTCGGAAGTCGCGGATGAGGGAAGCGAAGGCACCCAACAACGTTCTTCCGGACCATAACTAAGCCAATCGACCAGGTACTGGACCCCTCTGCCCACTCGCCGAGAATCCAAGAGCCTCTTGACCGTGTACACAGGACCACCTGCCAAAAGACGTGGGGGCAGGGGTGGGGGTTTTGGGGGATACAAAGGGGAAGTTAGGACGGGCTTCACATGGAAGAAACATGGAAGACTGGACTCACCCGCAGAGACCTTGGCAAGGCAAGCTGGTAAGCCACTGGATTCATGCGTCTCACAATCTTGAATGGACCGATGTAACGTGGCTTGAACTTTTTGGACTCCACACGCAAAGGAAGATCCCGCGTGCACAACCACACCTTCTGGTCCACCCTGAATGATGGGGTTGTCCTCCTCCTGCGCTTGGCTTGACGCTGGACTCGAGTTGAAGTGCGCTTTAGGGCCGCACGGGCCCGCTTCCAGACTTGCTTGCACCAAGCAACAGCAGCTTCAGCAGAGGGAACGGCGACCTCAGGCTGCTCAGAGGGGAAGAACGGAGGTAAGTAACCACACTGCACTTCAAAAGGGCACATACCCGTAGAGGTGGAAACCAGCTGGTTATGGGCTATTTCTGCCCAGACAAGCATCTTGCTCCAGGACTTGGGATTGTCTGAGGCCATGCATCGTAGGTACTTCTCAAGCTCCTGGTTAATTCTCTCAGTCTGCCCATTAGGCCGCGTTCAGACTGCAGACGAATCTGATTAAAATCTGATTCCTTCTCATATCCGATTTTTATTTTTAGGGCTGACTGTTCACACTGCCTTTAGCAAGTGTCCAAATCGGATATGGCTCTATTCAGACTGGGTCACATTAGTAACAGATCTGACAGGTTGCTGTAGCAACGAAAACAAACATGTCTGCCATCAGGAGGAAATACTTGATAATTTGGTGTGATTAAACAAAGAACAATAAATAACTAGAAATGCAATTCCAAGGAATTACCAGTGCATGAAAATGCAAAAATAGATAGATAATGTAGATTGGTTACTAAGGTGTAGATAGGGTAAACATGGTGGTTGCATAGTTTACAGAGAGTTGATAGTGTGAAGGTAGACAGTTTAAAGATGAAACATTCCAGCTCTAACTTAACTAATGATTTCTATTCATGTTAAAATGTTGATTAGCTAACTTAGGTAATGATTTCTAGCAGTTACGCTAAAAATGCTAACTATGCTAACAATGCTAAATTTGCTAATAATGCTAACCAGGTTGATTAGCTAACTTAGTTGATGATTTTTTGCAGTTATGCTAAAAATGCTAACAATGCTAACTATGCTAACTATGCTAACCATGCTAACTAGGTAACTTGCTAGTGAGGACTTTTATTTTGAAACATTTGTTGCTAGGGTATCCATGGTGGCCACTATCAAGAAACAAGAAGTTACTGCAGTATAATCATGTTGGTTGCTATGGAAACGGTCATAAACACTTCATTTTAATGGTTGCTATGTTGGTTGCTAGGTACATGGAGGTTTCATGTAGTTGACTGGAGGCATAGTGGATGATAACTGACAGTTGGAATGGTTGAACAGTTCAATAGTTGAGTAGTTTCAATGGTTAAATAATTTAATAGTGTATTATTGCAGTGAGGACTTTTATTTTGAAACAGTTGTGGACAGAGGAAACAGTTTAACAGGATATGTGTAGTCTTCAGAGAGATTGTATGCTTAAATCCTGAGAGAAACTGACAGTTGGTGCCCAGGTGGCCGGCCACCTGGCGTAAGATTCTAATTGCTGCCGTGATGTCATAATGAGCAATGTTAAGTCTATGGGGGGAATTGTAATAGTTTTTAACTAATAGTTTAAAAAGTATAAAAGTTACAAAGTTGAAAAATACAAAGCACACATGGCATAAGCAAGACCTACGTAACACAGTTTGAATGAAGTTTCTACGTTAAACGGTTCAAGCTGAATTGCGTGCGTTAGAAGAAGAACTAGAAATGCAATTCCAAGGAATTACCAGTGCATGAAAATGCAAAAATAGATAGATAATGTAGATATGATTACTGAGGTGTAGCTAGGGTAAACATGGTGGTTGCATAGTTTACAGAGAGTTGATAGTGTGAAGGTAGACAGTTTAAAGATGAAACATTCCAGTTCTAACTTAACTAATGATTTCTATTCATGTTAAAATGTTGATTAGCTAACTTAGCTAATGATTTCTAGCAGTTAAGCTAAAAATGCTAATTATGCTAGCAATGCTAACTTTACTAACAATGCTAACCAGGTTGATTAGCTAACTTAACCGATGATTTCTAGCAGTAATGTTAAAAATGCTAACTATGTTAACAATGTTAACCATGCTAACTAGCTAACTTGCTAGTGAGGACTTTTATTTTGAAACATTTGTTGCTAGGGTATCCATGGTGGCCACTATCAGGAAACAAGAAGTTACTGCAGTATAATCATGTTGGTTGCTATGGAAACGGTTATAAACACTTAATTTTAATGGTTGCTATGTTGGTTGCTAGGTACATGGAGGTTTCATGTAGTTGACTGGAGGCATAGTGGATGATAACTGACAGTTGGAATGGTTGAACAGTTCAATAGTTGAGTAGTTTCAATGGTTAAATGATTTAATAGTGTATTATTGCAGTGAGGACCTTTATTTTGAAACAGTTGTGGACAGAGGAAGTAGTGAAACAGGATCTGTAGTCTTAATGAGATTGTATGCTTAAAGCCTGAGACAGAAGGTGCCTCTCATAGCGTTTACGCGTCCTCTCTCGCTCCTCACTGATCTACATAAAGAATGATGGAGCGGCAACAATGGGATAGTCTAGCCCTTCTTCTATCTTTCTTTATGTAGATCATTGAGGATCGAGGAGCGAGGGAGGACATATAAACGCTGCTTGAGAGGGACCCACAGTAAATACTTTAAAAGTTGTATGTAGATAGTCTAATTAATGTTGATAGACAGACTGTTTAATGGATGTTGATAGGCAGATTGTTTAATAGATATTGATTGACAGTTTAATGGGTGGATGAGTGAATGGTCTGAAGAAGATGAATGGATAGAAGGTTGGATGGAATGTGCCTTATATTCTTGTTAAGAGAGACACTACAGCTCTCTGAGAGTAGTTGACACAGGTGTAATCAATTTAACTGGCTAGTCTTAAGAGAGCCAGAGTACTCTTAAAGCCTGAGACAGAGTAAATAATTTAAAAGTTGAATGTAGATAGTCTAATTAATGTTGATAGACAGAGAGTTTAATGGATGTTGATAGACAGATTGTTTAATAGATGTTGATAGACAGTTTAATGGGTGGATGAGTGAATGGTCTGAAGAAGATGAATGGATAGAATGTTGGATGGAATGTGCCTTATATTCTTGTAGAATGGAGAGACACAGCTCTCTACTGAGAGTAGTGGATACAGATACAGGTGTAATCAATTTAACTGGCTAGTCTTAAGAGAGCCAGCCTGAGACAGAGTAGATTGTTTAAAAGTTGAATGTAGATCGTCTAATTGATGTTGATAGGCAGACTGTTTAGAATGGGTGGATGAGTGAATGGTTTGAAGAAGATGAATGGATATAAAGTTGAATGGAATTAGGAGGACTTATTTTGATACTGTTGTGCGCAGAGGATACAGGGGAACAGAATATGTAGTCTTCAGAGAGGAGCCTGAGAGAAACTGACAGTTGGTGCCCAGGTGGCCGGCCACCTGGTGTAAGATTCTAATTGCTGCCGTGATGTCATAATGAGCAATGTTAAGTCTATGGGAGAAATTGTAATAGTTTTTAACTAATAGTTTAAAAAGTATAAAAGTTACAAAGTTGAAAAATATAAAGCAGGCATGGCATAAGCAAGACCTACGCAACAACGTTTGAATGAAGTTTCTACGTTAAACGGTTGAAGCTGAATTGGCTGCGTTAGAAGAAGAAGTTTAATAATAATAATAATAAGAAGACTTGGAATAACAGTACAGTGCATTTTCATGCACTGTAACTAGGTGAGTGTTCATTGAATGCATGCATAGGCTACGTGTGCGCATGTGCGCATCAGAAACCGAAACTAATCAGTGGCAAGCTCCGTTTCAAACTGTTGAAAGACTATTTAATTATTTAACAGCATTTAATAGAACAATGTGGATTCTTGCAACTTCCATAGAAACCGAGCAGAGACTGCATATGTTTAGCATTGAGTATTGTTAAGTCACGTTTAATATAACATTGTCAAAAGACATAGCCGTAACGTTGCTCCACAACTCGAAATACCATGGGCGCAGTGATATCTGAAAATAGTCCTCATAGGCAACAAGCAGGAAGTAGTGCATGATATCACTTCGCCCATGGTACGGTTGCAACTTGTCTTGATTATTACGCCAGATGAGAGTGTAGTTCTGTGTCAAAACAGCCTAGAAAAACGGCACGTTTCATTTTCAGTTGGTCTTATTGCACTTTCTAACTTGAGAAGAGACACGTTTTAAATGGGAAAATTACCAGAAATCTTAGTCACTTGTAAGCATGATGCTAGCAGGCGAGAAGCTAATGGTCTAATCCGATTCAATGATCTATGCTAGGCTGAAGCTAAAAGTTGTATCGCCAGACTCACAGAATGGCTGGATGAACGGGAAAAAGGTAAATATTGATTGTTTTGCTCGAGGGGAGGTGGGAAATGAGCTTATTTCCAAAAATGGCGGCATATGCCTTTAACAATGCATTGTTACAGCTCTAGCTGTGCATATTTGGTAAGATAAGGTCTGGTTTTCTGAACATTGTGCATTACAAACCGACATGACTTTGGGACTAAGGCAACAGTATGTTTGTAAGTATGTTTTAAATAACTGCAAAACATATATTTTGCTTCTCACACATGAGATGTAGTGTTGCGATACTGAAGTTATTGTAAATTCATGGTTTAAAACTGGTTTAATTTGTAAGCAACCATACAAATTTCTTGTAAGAAATGATCTTACAAAAACGTATATAATATATATTATATATTAGTGATATCAACTTTAACTCATTTGATTAATCAAAGGAGTTGACTACTGTGCCAGGTATTTATCATTGGCACATTTTTTTCTGTCACAATGTCTTTTGCTCAACATTTGCATATTGTTAATGGAAAGGTTCTGCAGCTATTACTAAAACAAAGGGATACCAGCTGTGTCCAGATCAGTCTAATGCCTACTCATAGTTGCATCTACCCTTTGTTAAAGTGCACACCATGCATTTTATTTTACTTCAACTTCCAAATAAAATGGAAACAGCTGAGCATTAGACAAAACATATTGATAATGGTTTGTTTGACACAGCATAGTCTTGTCCTGCATGCCATCAACCTGTTTTGCACCATCAACAATGACAGTGCTTTTGTGGGAAGCAGCAACAATGGGTCAACAATTCTCTGGAACACACCAGGGGCAGTGCAGGCAGGCCGTGACTGGGGGGGAAGGTTTTTAGCTATTTCGCCCATGGGTTGAGAGGGGCAGCCTTCAGTCTAACATGAGACAGCAGAGGGTGAGCACCCTAGTTTTCACACACTAAAGGTGCTGAAGAGAGTGAGCACATAACTCAGCCCCACAGCAGTGGAGTGGAGAGAGGAGTGGCAGCGCAGCACAGCAACATGTTTAAAACCAGCTACTTACGTGAGGTGCGTAAGGAAAAGTATGAGCGCTCGGATGTTTTCGAAGAAGCGAGCAGCCCGGAGGCTAGCTCTCCTTCCTCAGGTCCCACCGCTGCACAAGGTTGGGAGAGCTTGCAAGAGCTGAACAGCCGCTTCGCCCGTTACATCAACCGGGCGCGTGTGCTGGAGCAACGCAATGCCATCTTCCGCAAGCAGCTGGAGACGCTGCAGAGGATGGAGGAGGCGTCGGGACTGGAGGAGGCCTTTGGTGAGCAGATTAATCTGAATCGGCAGCGCATCCGAGAGCTCTACTCTGACCGTGCCAAACTCGAAAGAGAGCTGAAGGATGCGGAACGTATGCTAGATGAGTTCACCAACAGGTGAGAGGATACTTTTGAATCAGAAAATGTAGCCATCCTCACCTTTTCCACTGTGATCTTTGATCGTGTATTTAGATGAATGCACTTTGGTTAGTTAGTTTTGAATAAAATATTTGCAAAAGTGCGTTGGAAACAAAAATGCAATGGCAGGCGCATTGAGTAGTGATTCTCTGTATTATCAGTTGAGGCTGTCATTTTAAATCTACATAGTGATGGGTGATACATAGTGAAGCGTTGGTTCAAATGTTATTGAGTCCGCAATGAAATGATAACTGCGTGATCAGCAGATATCAGCAGGATATACACAGCAAAATGACAATGAAATATGTTTTTCAGGTATAGAAATGAATGTGACTATCAAGAACAGCTGCGAGGTACACTGGAACAACTTAATAAGGTACTATACGATATGAATGGCTGTTGTATGTGTAGTTCTGTAGATCAATATCAATGTTATGAAAGCACGTGACCTAAAAATGCAACCAAGAAAGAACTGGTTCGATCATTTTCTCGCCTTTACAGGAAGCTGATAATGCTCTACTCAGAAACCTTGAATACCAGATCCAGTCTCAGTTCCTCCAAGATGACATCAACTCTACCAAAGACAGACATAAAAAGGTAAAATGTACTTTACAAGATTTATTTCCTTGTCTTTTGTCTTACCCTTGGTGATAAAGTTATTAAATTATCTTTAGTTAGACTAGATATTGCACTTCATTCAAATGAATGAATTAGGGCTCATGTATTTTCAGATATTCCATTATCATATCTGCATTTTAAGCATAACAGTGTTAACAATACGGTGCAGTATTATTATTGATTAAATGGATGGTTGATTCATATTTCATTGCACTGTCCCTTGTGTTTCTCTGCACTAATGAACATCAAGGGCGCAGGCAAAAATAGTGTCATGGCCCTAATTAAGTGGTAGTGCTCAGATTACATCCAACTTCCATTCATTAGAACTGAACTCTGAGCTGTAACAATGCCATTATTTCTGATGATATGCCTGCAGAAATAAGGCAGTACAACTAGGGTCATGTATGTTTGGGATGGTTAATGAGGGATACATCTTGACATGTAGTTCAGAGGCACATTACTTGTGATTTTTGTCTTCTAGAATCTGGCAGAAATCCAAACTTACGTGAACATTCTGCAACAAATCAACCAGACAACTCCTCTTTTGCCTAACATGTCGGTTGGGATATCAGAGGTATGCTTATCAGATTTCAGTTTGTCAAAATGGTCAGGTAAAATATTATATTTACTTGTGTCCACTGTAATTGCTACCTTTTCCTTTGCCACATTACAGTGTTATAGGGAAGAGACATAACTGTGTATTCTACACATAAAAAAGATCATTTAAAGAACTGATTACACTGCACTAATTGCAAACTATACAGATTTTCATCTTATGTGTGTATTTGTATTGCAGACCCTCTATATTGGGTACTGCATAATTTTGTCTATTTCATATTATTTTCAGCTCTTTTTATGTTGCCCTGGTGGCTCTTACAAGTGGACTCACACCTGCATTCCACTAAAGTCATCTCTCTTTTTCATGACCCATAGGAACAGGAAAAGCTTCTTGCCCAGCGACGTGTTCCAGCACTGCAGAGTCAGCTGGAGGAGTGCAAGAGCGCCCTCTGCCAGCTACAAGCACAAAAGCAAAGACTACAGACAGAGGTTGGTGCTTACAGTCACATGCCTGACTAGGATCCAGTGGAGTATTCATGTACCTTGTGTCCTCCTGTAATGCTTCACTATATAGCTGTATAACTGTCTTGCCTTCTCTGTCCCATAGACTTCTGTGTTGGAGCAAGCCATAAAAAGTACACAGGAAAGCTATGATGATGAGATCCAGCTGTACAATGAGCAGATTGAGTCCTTAAGGAAGGAGATTGAGGAGGCCGAACGCACACTGGAAAAGTACACCAATGAGTGCCGGCACCTGGCAATGTACCAGAGCTCCCTTGAGAATGAACTGGAGAGATACAAACGGATCATTGAAAACGAGGACAACAGGTCAGTGTCACAGTCTAAACAGGGCACATTTTCAAGAGGGTACCTGTATGTAATAGGCCTACTGTATTATTTAGCAGTTATTTGCTTTTGTTGAAATTTCCCAGCCTTGGCTTATTGTTCTTTGTTATGCTCTGGACTGCACATTAAACAATATTCACCACACGGTGGCAATATTTCTCCACCTTCCTTTATCATTTCACATCCATGTTCAAACCTTGCATTTGTAAAAGTATGAATATTTTGCGATTTATACCATTTTAGATTCATTCCATCATTCTGAGTATTGATGATTTCTTGGCATAGTCGCTTAGCTATAAGAGTGTAGGAAACACTGCTTTCATCCCTGTATATAATTCTCTAGTAAATTCATTGAAATTAAATCAAATGTATTTCTAAATTTACATTGCATTCACAAAACAGAACTTATGTTCTTCAAAATTAAAATGATGAAGACATATGTCAAACTACCAAAACGTCTTATTGTGTAAGCAGCTCAATTAAATTGGAATTAGAGAATAAACCTAATAATTACTGCTTCTTCTATCCAAAATCAGTTTAGGTTGAGACAGCCACAGTGAAATACTGTAGATTGATTAATACCATCTTGATGTGTTTTATCTCTCCCATAGGTTAAATTCAGCGATAATTGGAACTCCAATTACGTTGTTCACAACTAATTTCAGATACATTCACAACCCCACGGTGCCCAGGGGAGGGAAAGGTGAGAAATGGAATAGAGATGATGCAATATGCTTGTGTTTTACAGTGAATGGGAAATCTCCAATTAGGGAGGTGAACTAACAGTCTTAAAATTCCCACTGAGTTATGCTGATGTGCTACACTGTGAAACAAAAGAGCAAAAAAAGTCATGCATTTAATTTTTTATGAAGATCATTACAGAAAATGCCAAATAGATCTACATGTACAGTATTTATCTCCTAAAACTCTGAGGGGCAGATGTACTAACGCTTTTGCGCCCACTTCAGGCGTATTTGTTTCGCAACGTGCGCATAGAAAGATGGCGAGGTATGTATTAACAGGCCGCAATGAGGTGAAGGCGCAAACTGCCTGTCGCGGGAGCTGAAAATGGCAAATTGTGCTTTTCCGTCTCATGCATATGGATTTATGGGAGTGTCAGCTGATAGTGGGAGGTTTGAGTAAAAATATGGGAGGAGAAGCGTTAAGTGCGCCTAATTATGTATTCCCCTGTATGTACTAAAACTGCCCATGAAAGCGCAAGTCTATTTTGCGCCTAAATATTTCCGCCTTGTAAAAGCAGGTGTTAAATGCGATTTGCTGTTAAATGCATCTATAAGAGAATCATTCAAAGACAACAAAATCGCTAATTAGACCACCAGTTTTGCGTCTTTGTACTACATCAAAAGCAACCTTAACTTTCGGTGGCTTTTCGAATGTTCACTTTCACGCCATCTGCTTAAACTTTCCTACTTGTTAGATTTGATAAATCTTCCATAGCCTACGTGCACAAGTAAGCCTAGTTTGAGTAGAACTACTGCTCTAAATTATCTTCCTGCTTGTTGACATCATGCATCGTATTATTTCATGATCGCTAAACGTCGGATTCCTTTTAATGTTGTCATCAGTTAACTTCATTCAACTGCGCTTCTGATTGACGTTCAGTTGTTGTCCTTCGCAAACTACGTTAGGGGGCGGAGAACGGCGCAGATTACCTAACGAATTTCAGGATTGGTAAATAGGACGTAAACTGAAGTATGATAGCGTGTGCTTTCTGCGTGTTGGCCTTGGCGCAAAAAACGTTACGATCGCTATTCTTAGTACATCTGGCCCTGATTGTCAACTCATGCGATATACTATTTTTGATGTGTGTCTGCCATATGCACTATTCTCTTACAGACATCACTCAGGCCATGCAGGATATTACCAGTGTGAAATCCCGTCAGAAAAATCTGGCAAAGAAGGTGAACAAAAAGAGAGAAATCACCCCAAGAGATGTGATGGATAGTGGTCTTGAGGAAAGGGTGTCTGGTGTGGATCATCTGGAAGATGAAAAGAAAGGCATGGAGGTGGAGGAAGGTGAGGTGAAGCGTGAGGACATCGCCCTTCACACTGGTGTTGCACGTGAAGATGTTCCAGATGGTGCTCAGATCAGTAAGGCATTTGACACACTTTGTAACATTGTTCGAGACCGCATGAGGAAATACAAAAAGCCAGAGCCCATAGCTGATTTCTACACAAAAGGCCGTTATGTTCTTGTCACGGGTGATTCGAGCTACCTTGATCCCTGCTTCTACACATCTTCTCCTTCTGGTGGTCATGTCTTTGTGACCATTTGGGATGGAATGATGCCCCCTTATGATCCCTATGCCACACCCTCAAAACCATCTCCCACCCCCAGTCCTACACCTAGGCCTCTCTCTCCCTCTTCCCCCTCAGAAGATGGAGACTCACAGGGCCATAAAGGAAAGGGAGAGAAAGGAGGGGATAACAAAGGGAAAGGGAAAGAGGGAGGAAATGGTGGTAAAGGCAATCATAAATCAAAGAATGGCGATCACAACCCAAAAGCCAAGGACCCTGGACCCACATCTCCAAACACAAACCATGGACCCACCCCTGCTCCTACAACACCGAAAAATCACAATGCAGGACAGCCAGGGCCCCGTAACGGTAAAAATACCGATGACAACAGTTCCCGAAGGGGGCTGCCACCCATGCCTTTCCCAAGAACCAACATACCACCTGATTCAATGAGTTATGAGAAGGTGGAGGTGGTGGAGTCGGTAGAGAAATTGTCACCTGACAACAAAGTGAAAGGCTATGAAGAAACCGCCATGGTTGTAGAAACCATGATTGAAAAGACCAGCAAAAAGAAACATGGTGATCGAACCTGAGATGATGAAACATAACAGTCTAAAACTAAACATCCTAACAAACATTGCCACATTCCAGCATTCCTGCCTCATGACTGCAAGTTTCTAGATGATTCTTAATCATGCTCTTGCTGGGTCGGACTGTGCTATTTACCTCTCTCTGCCAGTTACTCTGGCCTTTACTGTCTGAAAACTTGGGGATCATTTTTTCAAGGCCATGACCACCCCCTTAATACAAATAAGAATGACTTGAATCTTCCTTAGCATAGATGAAATAGATGAATCTGAATGTTCCCAATTTATAATTTGAATAATGCTGCTGCCCTCATACAATACAAGTTCAGTCTGAAAAGTCTGGTGCACAAAATACCTGATTTGAAATGCCAGCAGAGCTCTGCTGTGTATTGTTTTCAAAATAAAATCCCAAACCTCGCAAGTACACGTATCTGGTTGTTCTGTATCTGGTTGTTGTTCATGATAGGTAATTATGATGTACCTCTGAAGTGTCATTACATTACTTACCCTGTACCTAGAATAAATCCTAACCTTATTTCCGGGAATATCTCAAGTCAACTCAAGTAAAATGTGGAAATTGAGCATTCAGAACATACTACTTTGAGATGTGCAATGTTTTAAGTGTTGCCAAAATATGATTTTAAAGTAGCCTATGGTTTGGAATTACACAACATCCCTCTATGGACCGGTGTTGCCTGTAGGCAACATAGCCTATTTTGCCTTGTTGTAATAAAATGAGGCATCCCTTAAATAAGTAAATACCACTTTAAGAACTGGACAACTCAATACTAACCAATGGAAATGCAGAATAATGGTCACATGACTCACAGGCTGCTAGTTTGACCCTTCTTACAGCACATGCACACATTTGGCTGGGTGTCCTATTTTCACCCTAGAAAAGGGTGAATTTCACTAATTTCCCTCAAGTCTGCATCCTTCAAAAAAATGGACAGCCTTCATTGACAAGCATTGATGTATTTTCAATAAGTTTTATGTATATAAAATAATGTATATTTTAGAAAATAGCAAAAATCTGTATGTTGCCCACAGGCAACATTGTACCGTAATGGAATCACAGTAGGCCATACTTTATACTGAGGGGTTGGAGGGTGTTTTTTACTCATTGTAACACTTTTTTCTACTTTTATTTTCAATAAATAGTCATTTAAAATAATATTAATGATGATTTTAACATATTTTGGTTTGATTATGATGGTGTTCCACCGTGGTACAATGTTGCCTGTGGGCAACGGGTGAAAATGATATGATACTTTTTTGCAAAAAATCGGTAAAATTATGGTGTAAAAACTACATAATTCTGCTTTCTATGTCTCTGGCTATATAAAAATATGTTCTAAACAAATATTCCTTATTTTTTTTGTATAAGAAAACATAAATAGTTTAACCTTTCCCATTATGGTACAATGTTGCCTACAAGCAACATTTTTATAAAAATAAAATAAAAAAAATATTTTTTAAAATGTTCACTAATTATGTTAAAGTGACTATTTCTAAGCAGGAAAAACATTCCAAAAAAAATCTTGCCCCCTCAGATCATAATGCGTACCATAGAGGGTTAAACCAAGTTCATTTAGCCTTGTGTAGTTTAACTTTATGCCTGTTCTAATGCAGGTTGAGGAATTCTTAGCCTGTATGTAAGGGCGTTAATTAAAGATTAAATTTGAACTTTTGAGCTACTAAACTAATAAAGGCAAGTAGGCTACCACACAGGTGCACCCATGGTCATATGCAACATCAATAAATGAAGGTGTTGTTTGTAAGAGAAGATATTGTCAGAGACTTGCCCATATTTCATAAGAGTAACCCACTTGAAACAGATGTGAGCACGTCTTAATTTATTCTTGTAGACTCTCATTACCACACTGGGGATTGAAGCCCAATGCCTAGTCAAACACACTGCTCAAAGGTGTCCTTTCTTCAATCGATTTCTGTAATATAGTGTTTACAAAATGATATATTTGTTTTCTAAACTTCTCATTCTGATTCCTTTACAGTGTGGCTTTTGTCTACATTTTACATGAGCGATCAGAGCTACAGGTCCTTTCATGGTGATTGGCAAAAGATTGAAGTGAGATGCTTATAGTGTTAAGGCAAGATTTTCACAAGAATCGGTCCGTTCTCACAGAAATCTTCAAAATTGGTATGGGAGTTCAACTATATCCCCAGTGAACTAAAGAATATGTATGGCAAAAATATGGCATTTTGTCTATATATTGCTCTAAACATAGATTATGATGGGTACAACCATGTTTTCTGCATGTGGAAAGTCCATGGGGTATGGAAAATGGTTGCCGTATTAGAGTTCAAAATGGTGGCCATGTGTTTTATATACTCCATATGAGCTCCAAAATACAGACCTTTGTACAAACAACATCAATAACAATACCATGATATTATCTCCAAAGCAGGTTGAAGGACTTGGTTATTATAAGGGCTCAATGAATTGATCTGGTACTCAATGTTGAGGGCTCAGAGGTCAAAGCCACAAGGGATCACTCTTAAAATTGCAAACTCTCCCAAGCAGGTTGAGGTATCTTCATCAACCCTAGCACAGTTCAGCACTATAAAGTCCACATGAGCTGGTAAGATGTGATAGAACATGAACTGAGAAATATCACACCCTCCTTCATACTTCACACCCTGTATAGTCATGCACTGCATATTGGTGAACCAAGTGTACAACTTATACATTTTAGCCTGTACCTGGCTTGGCTTTTTAGTTCACTAAGTAGTAGCATGTCTGTGCAAAGTTTTATGCTGTATGCGAAAACAATGATTCTGGAACTACTATAAACATGATAAAGGTACACTATCGCCTTAATATAAGCTTTACGAACCAGCCATGCAACTTCAAGAATAGTTGACCCAAAGACATCTCACAAGAACCGTGAAACATTACCTTGTCAGTAGAAATAGCTCTTTAGTTTTTGCCTGTTGTTAATCCTTCGCCTCCACAACAAAAGTATTTTCATTGTGTATAGGGGCCACGAGGCTATTAAAATGGCAGAGTAAAATATAAATATACTACAACTCTAGAGGAAGCAAACATACCTGAAACTGCATAGTATATCTTTAAAGTATTAAAATACCTCTGTAATATCTTTAGCTATAACGCTTGAGTAAAGTATCCTTATTCAGTCTAGTACTATAAGAAGCGGTTAAGTAGATTTATTTGTAGACTGGTGGATATGAAGTTACCTTGCCAGCACAAGTTGTCAAAATGATTCCACAGTCTTTGCCTTTTACACATAAACTGAAAAAAGCATGAACATATAACAAAGAACTTGTCAATGCTCTGTTTGCGAGATACTAAACTTTAAGTAGAATGACACAAATGATCATTTACACAAACTGTACAACAGTTGTCTTTTCAGAGAAAAAGGATTAAGGTGGAGAACATAATATAGTACGTATATACTTATATGCTATTTACATACATTTTTGTAATAAAAACAATACAGAAAACAAGGCATTTTTTTCCCTTTATAGATACGTTACAGTTATTATGATCTGGATACAAGGAATAGTAGTAAACAAAAGACAGGGAAAAGCAGCCACAGAAAAGAAAAATATAGAGGCCAACAAAGAAGAGAGGGAAGGACATAGAGAGAAGTGTGAGAGGAAGGGCATCATGCAGTAGTCTAATTTTTACTCATCAAACTCTTCAGGCTTCTCTCCAAGGCTTCATCTAATTCCTCTTCCAATTCCTCTTTTTTAGACATGGCCAGTTTGGATTGGTAGTCGCGCACTATCTGGTCAATATAAGGGGCACTTTGTGTTCCATGGACCATTAGGGTCCACTCTCGCAAAATTCCTGACTGAGGTACATCACCCTGAAAGTGAATCTCCAGCACCCAGGTTCCGCGGGGATCCTCGCCCCAGGAGTGAGAGGTCATGAAAGGCCACTTGTCAAAGCCCACCTTAGCATCATCATCACGAGGTCGGCGACTCAGAAGGATAGATTTAGTTCCCATAGGAGAAGTCATGTTCATATTCAGGTCACCACGACGGCTGCCATTTACAGTTACCACAGCCTGCACATGCTCAAGGTATCGCACATAGTTTTCCTTCCCTTGGCAGGCATCAGTGGTAATGGTTAGGATTAGCTTGTCTTCTGACTGAATTTTACTGTAACAAGAAGAAGCAATAGAAAGTCAACTTAAGAAACCAATGAAAGTGAAATTAGTTATCACATAATAATAATTCAATCAATAACAAACAATTAGTATAATCATCCAAGTAATTTGTTTTTGTTCAATGGGAATTGTAAATAATCTTTATCTTTATTTTCTTATTTTTATTTATTTGACTTAGGCTACAGAAAGCAACTTACAGATGTTAATTAATAGCAGAGCCAGTCTCACCACGGCAACTTGGCCTTACGTGCCTTGTTCAAAGACTCAACAGTGGCAGCTGCTTGTGAAAAGAACCCGTGATTTTCAGGTCGCTGCATGCTAACCCAGCTCCGGGACAGAACTTCTTTCCTTTCTCACTTTGTGAATTGAATAGTGACATGATATCTCTATATCTGAATGGCGTAGTTTAGTATGCTATCCAAGGTGTTCATTTATGAGCACATATGTTTTACATCATTTTGAATAGACAGTGCATAGCTGTGTGGGCTGCGTGAATCATTTCAGGTGAATAAGAGGGGGGTCTACAGAAGAGTGTCTACAGCGGCTAGAGCAGCAAAAGTGCTTCTTTTAACAGTATTCAACAATACACAATAAAACATTTTTTATCCAAACAGCATCAAACTGCCAGGTTTGAAATCAGTCGAATGGTTCAAGAGATATGCGAAAAACCACAAACACACAGAAAGACATGATGTTCCTGTCATTAATATAGATAAAAGATAAACAACAACTCAAACAATATTGTTGTTTGTAATCCCATTGGCTGATGAAAGTATATCTGTTTGTTCTCTCAGCAATTCTCCTCCTCTCTTTACATTACCTTTATAGTACGCACTATACACTCAGCTCACTCTTTACAGTACCTTTATAGTAGGCACTATACACTCGGCTCACTCTTTACAGTACCTTTATAGTATGCACTATACACTCGGCTCACTCTTTACGGTACCTTTATAGTAGACACTATGCACTCAGCTAACTCTTTACAGTACCTTTATAGTATGCACTATACACTCGGCTCACTCTTTTCAGTACCTTTATAGTACGCACTATACACTCGGCTCACTCTTTTGAGTTATACAGTACTCAGAGGGGTTACCAGGATGTAATCTTTGGGGGGGCATTTGGCCTATTTGGGGTGGCAACAAAAAAATGGGTGCAAAGATATCAGCACAATCTTTTAGCGCATGGCCACTTGGCAGACACACGGGGCCCATAGTCTAGGCCCTAGACTATATAGTATATGAACATGTGGTAGTTGTTAAACCAGGTGAATATAACTGTATGGGTTTCCCAATGTCATTTATAGTGGAGTTGTGACCGATACAAATCACATTCAATGCAATAATAGGTATACAGAATCATAGATGATCTGTAGCCAATCTATCTAGCCTATATCTATCTCATGCATCATTCAGGAGCCATAATCAATTAAAAATTCATAAGACTAGTGTGTCACAATTGTCTTGATATTGATAATAAGTTAAGAATTTTGATACTTTCTTGATTTGATATGGGAGCCACCGCACCAGTAGAGATCAAGGACATTACAAGGCATATACTGTAGCCTACTTCCCCCAACACAGTCAGTGAAAAGGTGGCAATGTTTGTATTTCAAACATTTTGAAATTCATATTAAGTTTACATTATTTATGATAGCCTATGCGTAGCCTAATTAGTTAAAGTAAGTTTTATATATAGATTTTTTTAAATTTTGAATCACATTTTACACGATTGTCATATTGATTTAGGCTACATTGATCTTTAATGTCATTGAGTGCCTGTCACTTTAAGAGAACGTGAGAGTGAGGCTTCAGTAATGATATGCGGCTAGTCTAAAATAGGCATAATGCATAGAAATATGTGGAAGCAATGCTTATGTTTTCTATGTAATTCTATGTAGGAGTTTAAATAAATGTTCAAAAACCAAACGAGTGGAAGAGCACAACATTCATAACAGACTGAAGTTGGAGACCAAGTAAATTTAAAAATGCAATTTAAAACTGGATTACTCGGGAATGGCTTGTTGTACAAATGAATGCTTCATAGCCTCGTATTTGGTAAGGTCTGCCGTTTATTTGGATATGATTTGCCACATGTTGGGTTGAACGAAGAACTTGAGATATTCTACCGAGGGTAATGTTCTGGAGATTGAATGTAAAAATGATTAGGCTACATTGTAAATTCAGGTTGATTTTCTCCCGAACTGTTTATTACAGCAACTAGTATTAGTATTCAAAGGTTTTGGAGAAAGTGGTCTTCAAGCAAATGTGTGACTTCCTCTATCAGAATAACCTACTAGACCCTATGCAGTCTGGTTTCAAGAGTGGTCATTCTACTGAAACTGCTCTTCTATCTGTGGCATTGAGAGTAGCTAACTCCTCTGCTCAGTCATCAGTGTTAATTCTGTTAGATTTATCTGCAGCCTTTGATACGGTTAACCATGACATTCTCCTTTCTACACTATATGAACTGGGAATTTCTGGGAAAGCTCTTGACTGGTTCAAATCTTACCTTAAAGGGCGTTCTTTTAGCGTGTCTTGGCAGGGACAGATATCAAAGTCTCATGACCTCACTACAGGAGTCCCTCAAGGATCAGTATTAGGGCCCCTCCTCTTCTCTATTTACACCACTTCTTTAGGTGGGATTATTCACTCTCATGGATTTGAATATCATTGCTATGCGGACGACACTCAACTTTTCCTATCCTTCCCACCTGAGGACTCTAGTGTTTCCCATCGGATCTCTGCATGCCTGAAGGATATTTCAATCTGGATGAAGGATCAGCACCTTCAGCTTAATCTTTCAAAAACTGAGCTCTTGGTGTTTCCAGCAAAAACAGCCATTCCCCAACAGATGAACATCCAGCTTGATTCATCCTCATTGACTCCAACTAGATCGGCACGTAACTTGGGTGTCATAATTGATGACCAACTTACTTTCTCTGAGCATGTTGCCTCAATTGCAAAGTCATGTCGGTATACCCTGTACAACATTAGGAAGATCAGACCTTATCTGACACAAGATTCCACTCAGCTTCTTGTACAGGCAATGGTTATCTCCAAGCTGGACTACTGTAATTCCCTGTTAGCTGGCCTACCTGCTTGCGTATTAAGACCACTACAGTTGATTCAGAATGCTGCAGCACGACTGGTCTTCAATCAGCCAAAGAGGACACATGTAACCCCTCTCCTAGTTACTCTCCACTGGCTCCCTATAGTAGCCAGAATTAAATTTAAATCTCTCACTCTGGCCTATAGGACACTGACTGGATCTGCTCCTAGCTACTTCAGTTCTTTGATCAAGATGTACATTCCCAACCGCCCATTGCGATCTTCTGAGGAGCGTCTGTTATGTTGACAAACCATACATGCTAGGTCAAACTGTAGATCCTATTCTTCAGTGGTTCCGTGTTGGTGGAATGAGTTGCCCAGTGCTCTCCGTTCAAGCAACAGTTTTGGATCTTTTAAGAGGGGTCTTAAGGCATATTTGTTTAATATGCACTTAGTCTTTTGAGCGTTTGTTATGTGTTATGGTTTGTATAATAGTTTTGTTTTGTTAGAATTTGTCCATTGTTAGAATTTGACATTTATTCTGCTATTGTCCTTAAATTTAGCCATACCATGCTATAGTTATTGTTATTATATAATTAACTGAGTGACTTATTTGATTGCTATTGTCATTTCATTGTTTTATTTCTCATTAGATTAGTGCTTAAATGATTGTTTTATTGATAATATTGCTATTCTCCCTATTTTGTAATTGTTCACTGTTATTTAATTTGTATTGCTATTTATTTGTATGTCGCTTTGGACAAAGGCGTCTGCTAAATAACCATAACCATAACCATAACCATAACCATTTAATACCACCGGAAAGCTAAGATCGTGCTCTGTAAGGTGATATGCATGAGATATCAGTGTGATTATAACTTCGTGAGCAATCCAGCACAGAAGAATGGGTGTGCATTAAGCATTTTTCGCGCGTCGCGATAATGCGCATAATGTTACATTTCAGGTAGGCCTAGCCTAAATTCATGTTGATTTTCTCGCAAACCCTTACAGCAACTAGTTCTTAATAAAAAGCTAAGATCGTGCTCTGTCAACAAGTGACACGCATATATCAGTATGACTAGAACTTCGTGAGTAACCCAACAGAGAAGCATGGGTGTGCATTGTCCATTTTTCGCCCGTCGCAGATCATTTCTCTAGGGGGGGCAGGGGTTATCTTTGGGGAGGCACTGCCTCCCCCAGCCTCCCCCTAGACACGCCCTTAAGGGTATGCTCTTGTATTTTTTCCTTGCTACTGTTGCCTATGTAGGGTCTGGGATTCATTTGAGTCTTGAGACAATGTTGCTGAGGGAGCTGTATGCATTAGAATTGAAGTTTCCTTGTAAATACTTTTTCTCATGACAATTTAAAGGGTAAACGGACTAGAGAGATTAAAGCATACAGTATACCCATAGACAGGCAAAAGAAAAATAAATGTCCTTTCCAGAAAAAGCTTCAGTCAAAAAAGGAAGTATTGCGTGGGTTTAAAAAAGGCTTGCTTTGTTGCCGTGGGAGCACACGCGCATTGGTCTAACTGCCATGGTGGAGCTGTGTGATAGCACCAAAGGGGCTGGCCTGTGCAGTCATAAAGTGTCCATAATGGCATTATCCAAGGGAGCTTTCTGTGGCCTTTGCCATTACCACTGTCACATTGAGAGGGGGAGAGGGAAGATAACCAGAGCATGAAAGCAAGACAAAGGGAGACAGAGAGCAGGGAAAGGCTTCTTAGAAAGGGGATTCAACAGATATATAATAAAGTAATAAAGCTATACATGTAAAAAATTGTGTTTAGAAGGGTAAACGCATTTAATAAAATATGAATTCATAAGGATTACATCATATTACTGTATATTCATTATTCACCCCATTCATTTACCTCCGCCAAGGAGGTATATGTTTTCATCGGGGACCGGCGTTTGTTTGTTTGTTTGTCTGTCTGTTTGTTGGCAAGATAACTCAAAAAGTAATGGATGGATGTCAGGCATGACCCAAGGAAGAAACTATTAAATTTTGGGAGTGATCCGTAATTCCGTCGGGATTCCGGAGCCGTTTATGTATTTAGCTTATGGCCTGTACAGACTACACGACTTTTTTGTCTTTCACGATTATCTTTTACGATTGACCATGTCAGACTAGGCGATCAGAGAACCACAAAACCGTGCAGCATCGTGGCCGCAAGAGTGGCCACATTCCAAGATCATCTATCGTAGCCTTCTCGTCGTGTGTCGTCACAGTGTCAATGTCAACACACGAGTCGTAGGAGATTCCCCAAAAATTCTGACATGCTAGAATCGTCGTAGAATGTCGCAGACAATAAATCGCGGGTCGTTGAACATGTCAGATTACAAGACGCTTCCTCCAATGGAAATTTGTCGGCCACGACACAATCGTGGCAAAATCGGGCTTAAATCGTGTAGTCTGGCGATCTGAATAGTTTAGGTTCAAATGTATGACAACCTAGGAAGAACAAGGCAGGCGGAGGTAGCTGCGCTCTCTGAGTGCTTTTCTAGTTGTACATAAAATGTATTTTATCTGATGCAGTTCAACACCACCAGTTCCACTGATGACAATAAGTAAGGGATGATAGTCCATCAGTCATTCGTGAAAAGAAAAAAGATTTCAACTGCATTAACAGGGCCTGTTTTTCTAATGGGACTTCTGTTGACTTCTGTTGCATGGTTTTCGGAAGTATTTGAAATATATCCTTTTGAATACTATTTGAATACTCTCTATCAAATTGGAATATGTTTAGTTTGACTGATCACAAGAATGATTATTTGAGGAGTGGCAACACCTATTTTCAATAGTTTCCTTTTCTTAGACTGCCTTTTTGAAGCGTACAATGTTTTATATTTCATATATTTATTAAGATATGTCTAACTTCTATTGTCAATACACTGATTGAGTCATCCTAAAATTATACTACACAATTAGGCTTCCATTACAATTCATGCTCACACTGGTCAGTCAGGCATGGGGCCAGTTTTGATTTGGTGCCATTTAGGCAGCTCCCACTGGACTCCACCGTACTTGAATGTGGGTGGGTTGAAATAGCATGGACACTAATATTACACTATAATTAATGCTTAGGATGTAGAGGTATGGTAGTGTTATCCTGTATTAAGGTTATATGGGTTGGTGTAATTGATTACACTAGTCTGATATAGCTGAATAATATTAACATTATCCCCTCCTCTGAAAAATCCATAATTCCTGGGTAAAATGCAACGATTTAGAAAGGACACAATAACTGGACTGATATTTATATAACCAGGAACTTTGGAGCTTGAATTTCCCCTTGGGGATCAATAAAGTATCTATCTATCTATCTATCTATCTATCCTTTCTATCTATTTTACACTTTAAGTCTGTTGTCTGTATTGCCTAGCATGAAAACGAGTGTTTGACACCAAAATCTCGACGATTTAGCCCGTTTGTGGAATTTGGCAGATTTAGAATGGAGCTCTGTATAGCTTTAGCATTGCTCGCTTTGTGCATGGTCTATTCTGTCCTTGAACACCCCTAATAGTTCGTTTTTAAAAGTGTGCAGCTCACCGAGTGGTTACTGGTCTTCAACGATCTTCTATAGCAAGTTTAGCAGCGAAATACAGCTTCTGTCATCTGTTAGCAGGGATTTTCGAAATCCGGGAAGTACTTTTTCAACCGTGTGTGCCTAATATAACACAACAAAATTTGAATTGCACTGCGAAACTTGCTATAGAAGATCGTTGAGGACCAGTAACCACTCGGTGAGATGCACATTTTTAAAAACGAACGTTTAGGGGTGTTTTAAGGACAGAATAGACCATGCACAAAGTGAGCAATGTTAAAGCCATACGGAGCTCCATTCTAAAGCTGCCAAATTCCACAAACAGGCTCAATCGTCGACATTTTGGTGTCTAACACTCGTTTTCATGCTAGGCAATACAGAAAACAGGCTTAAAGTGTAAAATACCAAACTATTCCTTTAAGACCCAGCCAACCAGAGGGGTTGCTGTTTTGTAAAACTAGCCTGACTCAGGATCACTATTACCAAGGTTAAATTAAAAACAAAAGAGTTAAGGTTAACTGGCAAATAATAGGGAAAGTAAAATTACATTAGTGCGAGAGGGACAGAAAATTGGCTATTGGGCAAATACAAGCAATAGGAAGATGGGGCAAAGCACTGGATTGGAAACTCCTGATGGATGTCAGAGGTAAACTGTCAACTGTAACACCTCTCCTGTGTATATCTGAAATTGGGCAAATAGCAACAAACAACTTAGCATGATATACATGGTCTTTGATAAAAAAAAAAAAATAATAATAATAAAAAAGACTGAATATTGTGGACTTACTGTGTCTCTTGGACTGAACCAGCCACACAGTGGAATCTTTCTGGAACAGTCTTCCACTCCTTAGCCATCTTTACCATGCCACCGGCATCCAGCACCCCGTAGCCAAACAGGTGGTTGAACTCCAGACCCACTCCATTACGCTGCCACTGGTGCACCTCATCATGGAGCTGGTTACGCTTGGAGGTCAGAACTGCCAAATGCTGCATGTCCCTCCAGGTCAGGTTCGGACTATTCTCACACACACACACACACACACACACACACAGACACACACACACACACACACACACACAAAGAGAGAGAGAGAGAGAGAGAGAGAGAGAGAGAGAGAAGGTATCATTTATATTACTCAATCATTTGCTTCATACGATTTGTTAATTGGAGAATTGTAGATTCATTTCCATATCATTCTGTTAGATCTGATAATCTTATGCCCTGTAATGAAGCCTGGTCTGTGAAATGAGTCAATCTCTGCATCAAGGCGTGTATTTACTCTGGTCACTAAGAGCTTTATATCAATGTTCAGCTTGAGTGTACTTAGGCAGAAAGAATGGGCTCATAAGCTCACATGCACTATTTACCTTTAGCCAGGGCAGAGCCTGCTGCTCTTTTCTCCTGCTGACAGCAACATCATTATTTAGAGGTAAGTCAACACTGCAGCTTCACAAGAGCAAGTCTACATCAATGTTTACTAACTGTGCAACACCACCATATGCCTTCAACTGACAACAGAGGTGTCCTTACAGAAAGGAGTGAATGGAGCGAAGAATGGGGTAATAATAGTGTCCACACGTTCAAACAAGGACTATTTTGTTTGAAAATACAGCTAATGTCAGATTACAAATGGGCATTTTAAAGATAAAATAGAGGGGCACTGGTAAACATGATTGTGCGATCATTGGTAACCATACAATATCACTTCAATAACAATTGCACATTAAATACGTATTAATGTGTCTTAGCATATGTTTAGTTAGTGGTGTGGTGGGCATACAAACATCTCCAATCATTTGCTCCTCCGTAGCCTGGAAGTGTTTTTGTCTATTTGTCAGATAAAGCTCTATAGGGCGTTTTGAGGTCTTCAATCAAAAAAGGCATTGTAAGGCATTGTAAGGCCTATCCTTCATATAAATAAAGCGTAACTCATTACAGCTTATCTGCTTAATTAGGTATGCCAGCCCACAGAGCTATCTTGAATGGTCTTTTGACAGTTTCCATCCTCCATGTCCACTCCACTCCTGCAGGGGGAAAGGTGTGCAGTGCAGTACGTACTTGGCCTCCAGCGCCAGTGCAAAGACGCCGGCGGCCTCTGGAGCAGCAGCCGAGGTGCCGGAGTGGCGCAGAGTGCAGTTTCCATACAGATCCGTGGTGGCCTGCACCAGAAGGACACACAGTAAGAGTACACATCCACTGACTCACATCACATCTTAGTGAATCCATCAACACCCTGACAATATACACAGAAAAAGCAGGAATGTGTGGTAATATAGTCAAGGCCAGAGTGTGGAGGATACAGAGGGAATACAATAGAGCACTGTGCATAAATGTACAGTAACTTGCATATGATTTGAGAATTGCTGGTCCTTGAAACACAAGCTAATGTAGCAGACCCTGGCCTGCCAAGTGTCAGATTAGTAATCATTTATGCATTTATTCACCTCAGTGCACACTAGTTTATGAGAACATTGATTTAAACCAATATTGTATCATTTTCTTAAAGGTGCCCATACACAAGTTGCCGATTAGCAAAGAGAGAAGCATCTGTTTGAATATTTATAGCTGACCAAAGACATTATGTTGATCCTGTTTACATGTCAGTTTGATGGACATGCATGCACGATTGACTGTCTAGGTTGTCACATATACTTAACGTCACTATGCTGCTCCGAGGGAAACTGAAGGACTGAAGGTGTGTATGCATCGCACAAGGATGTTTTACATGTGAAAACAAAATGTACCCTTGAGTGTGATTGAAATAGTTAAACATGTAGCCTAGTCTACTTCTGATGGCAGTGCATACATAACTGTACCTGTATGATTATGGAAGGAAAAGTTGTAAAATGCTTATTAGCTTTTTGAGAGGATAACATTTTAACGTTATCATAACATGAGAACAACAACTGATATATCTGTCCTTAACTGGATTCAAATTCATCCATTCACTGATGGCACAGCCTGAATGGCACAACATAAACGTCACAATGAACAGCAGCAACCAGATAGAAAAACATTTCCTTAGTGCCTAGGGACAGAGCTGATCTTTCTTGAATCCTTTAGAACACTGTTTTTCTCTCTCTACTCTCTCTTGCTTCTCTTTCATATTCTCCACTCTTTCTTGGTCAATTGTAAAAAGCTTTTTTGCAAGTTCATGTCCACCCTGGTCTAATGTAATATCATATTGTTTTTACCATTTACTTACTAATACAAATCTGTTATGTGTACTAAAATTAAATTGATATTTTTTAATGGATTAAAAAATGGAACACAGGGGGTACTTGTAAATGCTAAAGAACACAGCCATTTGTAAATGCTCATTTCACACATACCACACCAGCCTCAGGGTTCCTCTTGCGTCCATTACTGAAGGTGGAGGCCAGCGTTGAGGAGCAGCTCTCATCATACAGTGCGGTGCGCCCGTCATTAATGGCTGAGTTAATGGAGATGGTCCACATGCTGGAGGCATAACCATCACAGTTACAGTCGTCATAGCTACCGCCATCTCCAGAGGCCCAGACATAGATACTGCCTTTCCCACCGCGACCCTGTGAGACAATAAAACAAAAGAGGCCCTTCACCTAGTTTCTATTTCAAAAAACGGTCCTGTAAGTACAAGCTGATGCTGGAGTCTCTGTCCTCTGTGAGGAACTAAACAAATGACTTCAATAGCTTTTGTTGTTGTTGAGAAAAATATGGTGAAATAAGAAGCTGTCAAAAACAAAACATCCTCCCAAACTGTAATTGGACATTTGATGTCAGGTTAGCATCGCTGTCTGTATGGATGTTAACACCTCTTGCTGTCAACATTTTCAGGGCATGAAATTTCCATTCCAACAGTCTGGTGTTTTGAACAATAAGAACAAAAGAAGAACAATAATAACCAGAACAAAGCTGCAGTGCTTGGACCCCTAATAATAATAATAATAATACCTGTAACTAGAAAATGTAATTCCATGGAAGGACCATTGCATGTAAATGCAAAAAGGTTGCTGTGTAAAACATTGTATTAGGCCTACAGTTAAAAAGACAGGCTACTGTATGACACAGAAGCATAGATAAATAACAATAACCCAATTACAATTCCTCTGAAATGACTTGGAAACCCACATTTAAAAAGTGATTTATGAAAATGCATCAACATTGTGGATAGTATTTTGGAAAATAACTCTTCATTTATTAGAATTTAAAAGACTGAAATGAAGTTGCCAACTTCAAACGAGTTGCAAGCGCTGACACTTTTGTAGCCTACTGAAGTTCACCTACAGTGAAACGACTGGTAGCTTACATAGGCTATATCTACACTTTAATGCAGGTTAAATGTATATGGGTCATTCCGTGTCAAATCAGACAAAATCCAGGAAAACGGTTGCAGCACCGACTCCGATTTTCTTCAAAGTTTGTCTACACAATGTTTAGGTTCCATAACTAAAACCTGTAAAATATTTTTGTTCAATTCTGCTGTTTACACAAGCTTTTTGCCCTTCGTTTTTTACATTGTCTGAAAGGTCTTATCTTGGAGGCCATGTTTGGACATTCATATCTTAAAAAGTATTATACCTAGCCTGACCAAACTTTTCAGAAAGGAAGACAAGCATGTTCTCAGTAACATTCAATGATTAAAAGTTTGTATCACAGTCTAATTGATTGTATAGAAGTCCATAGTTTCTGAAAAAACATGCAAAGAAAAGTGATATTGAGGGTCTCAAAACCTTTTTTTTATTGGGACACACCTGCCATCAATGAGTCTTTTCTATAGAAATATAATCCTTTGTTAATGTTGTCCCAAAATGTGAAGTCTCCGAAACAAATTAATTTGACAATAATAAGGATAAAACAAGGCATGTTTGTATTTTTGTGTCATTTTCATGCAGCTGAAAAGCTTTGTGGGGTAGGTAGTAGGATCATGAAAATCTATGTGGAAATAGAAAAGTATATGGACATGTAGTGTGTAAAGTTCTAATATTGTACCAAGCCCCGTTCACAGAATAAATGCATGTAGTTACAGGTGTTTTGGTAACACCAGAATAAACATTTACAATAAAAACAAAGTGAAGTTTGGCACCCCCCTCTGGCGAAACAGTAGCATTTTGCTACTTTTACTATTAGGAATGTACAATAAGCTGTTAACAAAGGTTTTTGGATTTGTGAATGATACTGAAAACTTTAAATGATTGCCTGGCTGGCAGTAGCCTAACTAGCTAAAACGAGTGCTAGCTTGCTAACAAACAACCGTGAAAATGATAGCAATGCAGTTTGTACTAGAAACGACTGTGAATAGAAGGCTAACCTAAATGGTGCAACAACTAGTAGGCTAGGCCTATGTCTTTCAGGTTGGACTTCACTTTAAACGCTGGGTGAATATTGTGAGACTGAGATACCTCTCCTTCTTTTTATGTATTTATTATTGTATTTATGTTTTCGGTAACACTTTACTTGACGGGTTCGTTCATAACACATTCATAACAGCAGTCATGAACTGCACATGAAGCATTCATGACTGTTTCATGAAACATGACTCAACATTCATACCAACCCTTTCATGAATGTGGAAGACAAAGTGTCAAAAACTTGTCAAAATAAAAGTCCAACAATCGCAAAGCAGCATTGCTGTCTTTTTTGTTTTAGCCAACCTGATCATGTCACATCTTAGTCAACGGGGAAGTCCAGTGTCCAGGAGAATTTAGTTTTTTGTTTGTCTGTTTGTTTATTTTATGATAGTAACCTCTGAAGAATGCATAATTGTCTACACCAATGACTGTATAGATATATAAAACAGGAATGTCCAACCATTCAGAGGTCCACAGATGGTCTGTAGTTCACTTCCCAGTATGATGAATACTTCATAACTCTTATAGTAAAGTGACATTTTAAGTAGACTTCATAAAATATTCATGAGATGTTTACAAACGCTGGAGAGGATTCATAGTACCCTGTATATGGATTACTAGATTATTTTTATTTTGACAAGTTTTCTTTGTTTTGTTTTCCACACTCATGAAAGTGTTGGTATGAATGTTGAGTCATGTTTCATGAATCAGTCACAGATACGGTTCTAGACTGAATTACTCCCCGGGCAAGATCCCCCCGAGCGGATTTCTATTGCACTGTCTATATAGCACACTAAGTCCATTTCTAATCAGCACTCCTTCATAAACAGTCTACCTTATTAACACCGTCTGCCATAGCTTGCAGCGTGAGCTCCCGTGGGCCATCTACCGTCTTGCCATCATCAGTGGGTCCCCAGCTGGCACTGTAGATGTCAATAACCTGAGGCATGTGACTTATGGAGGACGCCTCAATGATATCTGTCATGAAGGGTTGGTCCAACATTCGAATACCTGTGTGAAATAATTCATGAAGATATCATTTCTTTGCATTCTACGGTCATAACATTTATGGATTTTAAATTACTACAATGGCACAATGAGGGATTAAGTATGAACATATAAAATATCAACTGCTGTATTGTGTAAATAAACCATTTTGATGTTTCATTCAAAGAAATATACAGTAACTGAAACTGCAAAACTCAAATGGCTTGTGTAACATGAGATGATTCTGTCACATCAGTAAAAACATACCAGCCACTTTGGAGTTGTAAGCAACACCCACTCCACAGATGTTGTTGTTGGCTACTGCAGATACCTCACCTGCACATCTGGTGCCATGACTGCATGACACAAATATATGGAACAGGGAAAGAGGAGAGAGGAGAAATATGAGGATAAGACTGAGATGGATGTGCACTGATTTTAGAAATGATGATAATAATAATAATAATAATAATAATAATAGTAGTAATAATAATAATTAGGGCTGTAAAGTGATATAAAGTGAAGCAAATAATCTAATTATGGGGAAATAAATTAAGGACATTTCCTTTTATGCACCTGTAAGGGAGGGATGCTACATTTCTGTTAAGAGCAGTGGAATTAAGTTTTGAACAGTATTTTAACTATGGGTAGACAGCGTTCAAAGTCAGAGGTTTGTAAAGGCACAGGAAAGGTCATGTCTTTGACCACAGAGGCTTGAAACATGAGGGCCGCCAATCTGTTCTCTCACACGTTCCTGCATGTTCTGGCAGCATCTGACATTACACAAGAAATCCTCTCCAACAAGGACAGGCCCAAGACATAGCACAGTCAACCACTAAGGGAGCACATGTATTTGAGAGCCTAGCAGCAAAGCTGAGAAGGCACCCTAAATATTTCCTTTCCTTAAATATTACCTTTTTTTCTTCTGCTTCTTCTTTCTTCTGCCATAGTAGTCTTTGACAGCCCATAACCGTCTAGTAAAAAGTTGTGACATTTTGGCACACTGATTTGGAACAGGTCTTCTTTTCACCAAGTCTCATGTCTGCACCTCAAGCGCTCAATTTGGAGTTGCATCTGTAACGAATGCCAACTGTCTTAGCTGTGTGTGTAGAACATTGGTAAATCTCTCTCCTCGACGCTTCAAGAGTGCTGCTGGCACGAAAGCTATTAGCCTGGGTTTTTAGCTAGATTGTCAGCATGCTCGACTCCCAATCCAAGGTGCTGCAGTTTCGCGGGTTTGAGTCCGGGCGTGTGCAGGCTGAACCATGCTGATTCAACACAACCCAGCTTACACATACAAGCATGCAACTTTTGACATGCATGCTCGATTTTTGGATGAGTTGAAATGAGGTAGCCTATGTCACAAATTATGCCTATTCACAAAATTTGGCACAGGTAAGACCAAGCCTCACAAGTTACCTATTGTTATTTTGTCAGGTGAAGCCGCCAAATAGGAAGTGGGGTCATATCCCAGCTAATCTTTGGTTGATTGCCATGATTCTTGCCCTTAGAGCTTGCCACCTTGTTGACATAAAAACATTTTCGATGATATTTTTCCATTTTCCATGAAACAATGTTTAGCTAAGCTGCTGGGTCCCAACATTACTGCTTGCAGATGGTATATTTCCTTAAAAAGCAGAAAATGTTTTCTGACTAAGAGTCTCCTCAACACAGAAAGAGAGAGAGATAGAGAGAGTCATTTTCATCTGAAAAATAAACCATAGTTATTAATAAACTAAATCTCTCTAGATGCCATGGGCGGAAACATAGTTTTGCGTACCCTCTGTTAAAAAATATGTTTCCCACTGGCTACAGGTGTGCCGTAGTCTGGCTATCACCGTACTAAGCTCAATCTTTTAAGATTGAACATTAGTCTAGGGAGTCTGCGCTTTATTTCTACTGCACAAGAGGCGATCAATGGGCATACCGTAGTTCAAATGACTGTGCGCTTTTGGATAGTCTTTCAACCAATCAGACCAACGATCAAGGTGCGCCTTTTGGATAAGGTAGTTTGTGATTAGACCCAGAAGATGTGGACAGGAAGCAGGAGAGATAGGTGTGCAGGTTTCCAGCCTGAGCTGCAGGGCGAATCCAAATCGCCGGCATATCAGGCAGGGTTTATCCAACCTAGGTGTGCCTGACAAAGTGGGGAGAAACTAGTGGGTCAAATCCCCTGTCTCAATGTGTAGCCATTACCTGTTGAACCAGTCATCCGTGTAGCGGGGGTATGGGTATGGGTCATTACTACTGAAGTCATAGCTGGCCTCAGCATTCTGAAAGAAAAAACAAAAGTTTGGATAAATTTCTATATATACAGAGAGAGGCTAGAATAACCAAGAGAGCATTTTCAAAGCATTCAGAAATAATACACATATATCTTAAGGTGCTTGCATACCTATTTTGTTTTGGATCACAGGCTCTAGGTGGTCTTGAGACGGCAGTCTCAGCTCATTCGTTTTGTTCCAAAACACAGTGTGATTGCTGTGTTTATACTAAACAATTTGATTTTTCACACTTCTGCTCTGATTCTGCTCCAAACGAGCCAGGTGTGAAAGCACCCTTAGAATACATAGTATGAGAAAAAATATTCCACATTCTATTATTGGGCTTTATTTATTTTATGAGTTCAAATTCGACTTTCCTGGCTAAATAATAAATGAATAAATAATCATTCTTATTATTATCTTATTAGAAGAATAATGAAATGTGCTGTGAGGTGTGCAACTGAATAGCAGTCAGTTGCATTGTAAGGCTCAAGTTTACATTCCTACCATTACTTATATTATATCTCTTGCAGTGGCAGTCCATTCTCACAGCTAAAAGGCATACATCTTATTTCTCCCGTTAATTTGTTTCATTCAAATGAGCAAAGGAGTAGGAGGAATCTGATGTGTATATTAATAATAATAAATACCCATGAACTTGAACTAGCATAGCATATATGGAAAGAATCTGAGCCAGCAAACCCCATCTAAGATCAAGGTTTCCTCTGTCAAGTGAATCTCAAGAGGTTCCTGATGTGGTGATTACTGATTTTCTTTCTATTTAATGCTTTGCTTTATTCCCTCATGACTAATTTGCACATTAGCATCCATAGCAAATAAAACATGAAAATACTGGAGGTTAATCATACTTGCCCTACACTGATGGGGAAGATAGAGTTTGGCATAAACAGACATTGATGAGTTGTCCTTTTTAAATAATTAACACCATGGGTGAATTTATTTGGAAGGGTAGAAACTAAACCATGTCATGACATATCAGAGACATGGCATCATTCTGTCATTTCAACAAATCGCAATGACATTGATCAATTAAATGAGAAAAATAAAATCCAGGGCCTCTGTTCAGCACAGTTCTGTGCATTTTAGTGCATTTTCATCTAAATTAATTAACAAGCTACAATCATAATAGAAGACATATATTATTACAAGATTACAATACCTGAGGTGGTTTAAAAAAGGTTCCATGCTGTGTAAGATAAGATAGGCTTCTGATTTTTTTAATGTTCTGTTATTCTGTAGTCAAACTAATACTAAACAAAGAGAGGGTATTATTTTGTCTGACTCCACAGTGAATGGGGCTTAGTATGAATACGAGGGGGTGAAGGGAGGTAGGGGTGTGAGTATTTATCACACTATATTTGCTAGAATAGAATAGAATAAGTCTTTAAATGTCCACCTGGGTGGAAAATTTTCTTTGGCTCCCCAAAACAAAGAATAAACAAACACATTTCTCAATAGACACATTAACTGGACATACATGTACAGGAACTGGACATACAGCAACATACAGCAAATGAACATACAGCAACTGGACATACAGCAACTGAACATACAGCAACATAAAGCAACATACAGCAACTGGACATACAGCAGAGCAAACATCAATGGTTATAAAATCAGTATAAAATGAAATAAATAAGAGCAGTTCTTGCTGTCAGGGGATTCACTTTGAGTTGATTATGTTAATGGAATTTGGGATAAAGGATTTTTTGAAAATGCCTTTAGCCAGTGGGACCCTGTAACCAGACTTTAGAAGTTCAAATTGGCTACAAAGGGGATGGGAGGCATCAGCTACTATTCTTCTGGCTTTCCTTTTCAACCTGTCAGTATAGAGGTAGGTTAGCTGTTTTTGGGGGTTTTCTCACTATTTTGCTTGCCATTGACACAACCCTGTTTAGTTTAGTCTTACACTTGCTGTTTAAGTGCCCAAACCAAACAGGGAGGTGGAAGGTTAGGATACTCTCAATATGTGTAGTATACACAAGTTCAAGAATCTGTGTACCGACACCAAAATAGCTTAGTCGTCTGAGAAGACTTAGTCGCTGTGAGCATTTGTTGAAAACATACTCTGTGTTATCAGAGGCCACCATGGGTACCAGTGATGCGCGGGCTGATCCAAATCGAGCGGGCGACCGTGGTCACCCGCGGTTATGGGTCAAGAATTTTCTTTTTAATGATATTCGGGTCATGTTTGGTCGGGTCGGTAAAAAAAAAATATGCCGTTAATTTTTTGTCATTTAAATCGTACATAATTGTCTTTTGAAGAGAAAGACATCATTTGCAGCATTCCCACTGAAACGTAAGTCTATCCCCCACATTTTGTCACGAACATGTAGAAATGCACTTGTTGTTTCTGCGTAGACAGACCCTCGGCTACACTTGACATGCAGTTGTGTTCTGTTCTCATAGCATATGCTTTCTCTGTCTATGATCTGCAGCTTTTTTCTCTAACTGCTGGCCTCCTCGACAGAAAATTCGGCTACTGAGCAGCGAAGTTGCCGATGCAATGCATGCTTCTCAAGTCTGATCATTTGCAGCAAGATCGAATGGTATTATGGAAAGAAAAATGCCTCCATTTAAATGCCTCCATTTCCTGCATTCTTTGTTCGTCCTAGCCTATAGTTGTAAACTAGCTGGATAGCTAAGTAGGAGCTCAAAACTTAGTGAGGCCAGTACAGGTACAGTATGATGATAATTAGCCAAGGCATTTCATGGGCTCTGTGAGAACAAGATAGTTGTCAATATATTGCTGGTGTATTTAACTAATAGATGAGGTTAAGGTTAAGCAAGGACTTTTGCCCAAAACGACTTACAGAAGAGGTCGGTGGGTCAGCTTCTTCAATATACCAAGGCAAGAACTAAAATGTCCTAAATTGTGAGGGTTAAACCCCCAATAGGGAGACCACTCATTTGGACAGTCTGGCTTTCAAGCCCTCAAGACATGGGCTGTGTGTCTACCTTTTTGACGTATGCCCTGCAACAGGGAACAATGTCCAAGACACAGTAATGAAAACAATACATTCTTCACATGGTTTCAGAGTGGCATATATACAGGCTACACGCAGTACCCAAGACAACCCCTCCCACCCCCCTTGACAGTGGAATTATTGGGATGTTCAGCTTTTATCCTGTCAAAGCAGGTGCCCCTGGTGGTCCCTCTGTCTGTCCCCCACCAAGGTCCAACTAATGTTATCCTCTTTTCAGTGTGCTATAGCCACACAAAGAGTCCTGGCATTTTTTAAATGGTGTAGAATTACTGCCTTGTATTATCTCTCTGTTTGATAACAATTACTATATCTATTTCCTGATCACTAACCGACATTCATGTCCCTCACTAATTCCATAATTCCATTCAATAGCTCTTCAATTCAATTGCAGGCACGGATTAATTCTTCCTTTCAATTGCATGCATTGATTATGTGATCAGCCTCAGGTTTAGAATATTCCATGGAAACTGAAAAAGCACAACGTTGGCCACTCTTTGCACTTCATTAATCAATACATCACTGCTGCTGCTAAAAGCGTGTGTGGGGCTGATGATAAACATAACAGCAATGAGGCTGTGGGAGGGAAGATTTTGTTTCTAGAGGAAGTGTGCGCAACGCAGCAAGACACAGCAGAGCAGTGAAGTGTGGCAGTAGGCTACTTCCACCATGCAGATGATGGGTGCTTCTTTTTTTCCTCTAAAGGCAGAACAAAATGATTTTCATACTACTGCACAGCTATTATTGCTGACTGTTTGGTTAGCTCTTTGATGGCTGTATGTTGTGCCGTGTTTATGTATCTCCTGACCTATAACGAAACAGAATTAAATGTTATCAAGCACATCCTACCCTGAGGTATCCAATCGTTTTGTTTAGATGCTTCTGACTCTATATGAATTATAATATCACAGTTGAATTACTGTAGGACACATTACTCCCAGTGGCACCAGTCCGGCAAAGATACTTGATTACTCTGCTTCAACTCTCTCTGAGTGTGCCTTTCAATTGTGTTTAGAGCTCAATATTGTGTGAACTGGAATGGATCAATCCCTGAGATATTCAATATCTATCTGAGAGGATGCGTGTTCGTGTTCACTGTTTAATGTCCTTCCTGTTATTCTAAATCTCAGTTAAGGCATCACACCCACAACTGTAAGGGGCAACCTACATCTGTTTTTCAACAACAGATCAGCATACATTTTAATAGCCAGTTAGAATACAATTGAATTAAATTCTACACTGTCTTTAATGAGACCACTAGATCACCTGGAAAGTTTTCCACATTTTGTTATGTTTCAGACTTTTCAGACTGATCCTAAATGAACTCAATTGTTTTCTTTTCTCATCAATCTACAGCACACACAAATGCTCCACAAAAAACAGGTGTTTGGAGTGGGTCTGAAAACATTCTTTGAACTATATATCCTTCACAGATATGGGAACAGCATAATATGAGTATATAGATACTGACCACAAATATCTTTCAGAGATTTACAATATATTGCTAAAGAAGGTTATTTATAAACAATATACAGGGCCAAGTAGCAGATACAAACCAAACAAAATGATAAAAATGATAACTTACATAATTTGCAGCAAGGTCTGGGTGTAGATAGTCAATCCCTAAAATAGGTGGATACATGTTCATGTAAGCATGTTAAGTATGTTTTGTATCACATTGCACTTGACATTTGATGCATGACAAACTGATGAACCAAATAAAAAGTACAGCACACATGAGCAATTGACAGGCCATAGGTTCTAGTGTTTTAGAAGAGTAGACAAGTAAAGGCCAGGTTCTAGTGATTTTAGAACAATAGACAAGTAAAGGCCAGGTTCTAGTGATTTTACAACAGCTAAGGGGGGATGTTAACACTAGCAGCGCCAAGCGCCGGTCATTTGACCACTGAGACGCATTACTTGAAGCGCCATGTTGGTTTGACCTAGATATACCTAGAAACCAGGTTGACCTAGTTGTCCTCAATGCCGCAGTGATGTCTGTAGCCTAAGTGAACTGGTTAGACGAGTGTATGGGGGAGGGGGAATGATCGCACAAGACAATGCTAATTGCTCTTCTATTAAATGCCTCCATGTGCGAAGGTTTCAAATAGGCTATGTTTGCAATGGATAGTGTGTTATGTATAGACCCCGAAACCATTTGAGAATAACGGCTGGCTGATGAAGGTATTGTACATCAAATCGTTTCTGAGATATGAGCTCACTTCCTGTATCACAACGCCCCCTACAGATGCCAAATGTTGCCAATTTCCTAGTGCGTCCTCTCAACCAGATACTATGGGTGGCTCTCAAACTTAAGTTTGGCCTTCGTACAACAAAACGTTACAGAGATACATTGTGCCTCCTCACAACCAGATACCATGTCCCTGTGGCAAGTTTGGCCGTCGTACATCAAAGTGTTGCTGACATATATGCTTCCTGTATCGCAGCCCGTCCTATGGATGCCAAATAATTCCAATTTCCTAGCACGTCCTCACAATCAGGTACCAAGTCCACATACCAAGTTTGAACTTCGTACATCAAAGCGTTGCTGAGATACGAGCTTTCTTCCTGTATCACAGCGCCCCCTTTAGAGTCCAAACTATGCCAATTTCCTAGTGCGTCATCACAATCAGTTTACGAGTCCCCTTATCAATGTTTGGACTTCATACATCAAAGCGTTGGTGAGATATATTCTTCATAGATACACTTCACGGATACACTTCCTGTTTGGTGGCTTCGCAGTCAATTTTGATTGGCTGTATTGAGTAAACTCTATCTAAACTCTTCAGCTTTGCTGTTAGACCCCCAAATATCAAACCATCTTACACTACATGGTCAGATAAACATTGCGAGCACCTCAGAAAAGCTGTTGTTTCAAGAGTGTATGTACACATATTTAATCAGATATTGCCTCATTTGCATATTTAAAAAAACAAATTAGACAAAGTGTAATACAAAAAGTATTTCTCTTAATATGAACATTAATCTGGTCGAAGTTTATGAGGATATCTATAAAGGGAAAAAAAGTCCCATTCACCTCTAATGTAATAATAGTGTGATCTATAGTGTCACCTATTGTGGTCATTTTCAGGACTTTCGTCCCGGATAGAGATTTTGGCATACATCCCACGTTGTTCAATGCGGTCATATTAGTTAAGATATTCTCCGCTAAATGAAGCGCATACAAATCTTATACAGAACCTCTACTTTTTAGAAAGTAGCCGCGGTAAAATCTTGGCTACTATAATTGAAACCAGACTAGGTAAGGCTTTGTCTTTGTTCCATGTCCGATCATTTTCGGCTGCGCGAACATAGGCTACCTATTAAATGAATAGAAGTGAATTTGGGGAGTGAATTAGAACTAGCCACCCATTAATTTTAGATCTTAGATTATATGCCCAAACCCGAACTGCGGGCCGGTGTTACAGATCTCGAGATCCAACAACACCGGTGTTGGGTCGAAATTGTTCATCCTTCCCCTCAGTTCCGTCGAGTCAGGCTCCTAATCACAGAATGCATGCCTCCGTTTTAAAATAGCCTATAAATAACATTTATAAGTAGCATACAAAATGTAAAAACGAAATATAAAAAATTAAATACTATGAAAAAGTTGAAAGTCAAGTTTGCTTAAGGTTTGTTCAAGAACTCTTCCAGAGTAGGCCCCGGCAGTGGCGCAACTGGCTGGGGCACCTGCACCGTACGCCGGCGACCCGGGTTCGATTCCCGCCCCGTGGTCCTTTCCAGATCCCACCCCGACTCTCTCTCCCACTCACTTCCTGTCATTCTCTCTACTGTCCTGTCCATTAAAGGCATAAAAAGCCCAAAAAATAATCTAAAAAAAAAAAAAGAACTCTTCCAGAGTTTTTACCTCAAACAACACAAATCGATGAACAGATAACTCAAACGTGCTGTACAGATGGTACGGGTTGAGAATGCTCCTTTCTTTACCGCACATCAGGAATCCCGAAGGTTCGGGACTTTGTAATTAAAACTGCAACCGCAGGGGGGCAACATAAGACCGCCCTAATAACATGCAGGTTCGTCTCATGCCGGAAAAACACTGGTCAATGGAGAGGGAGAGAAATGCTTATTAGGCCTACCTTCTTTCAATGAAACAGCAGTGTCTGCTGAACTTATCACGGATAGCCTATGCTTCATAGGTTAAGTAACAAAAACGAACGCAATGTTTAGGACAATTAGCTAAACGGGGATGCCTTTGCTAGCCAAAAAGTAGGCTAGTTATTTTGTACATTTCCATTACGTCAACTTTCTAAAGCATGCAGTTTAAGAAGGCTTGTGCGTGTTACATCTAGCATACAGAAAACAGTGCATGTTACATTTAACCCCGCGCTCAGCTGCGCTGTGAAATCGGCTACAGCATTGCCGGGACATTCTAAAACTCTTAACATGAAAAGCTAAACGTGAAAATTAAGATAACGTCCATAATGATTGGAATTTAGATTCGATAATTTGAGAGTTGTGCTTATGAGAAGTAATATAAGAGAGAAATGTGGTGATCATTGGTCGTTGTTTTCCAAACTTATTCCACGTTAAGCCTTTTTGTATGAAAAGAAGAGGAATGCCGGTGCAACGCAGAGGTCTTCTTTTGTAGGTATTTAAAAGGTGCAAAACATTGACTAACGTTTCGACATTACAAACGTCAGAGTAGTAGCCTATACATAAGTTGTTCATCATAGTTGTATACTTCTGTCCTGGCCTGGTTGCACCAGATTGTTGCAGAACAGAAGCGCGGAGAACTTTCCTTAGTAGGCCTATGCTTATGTCAGATAACGTCCATGGAGTTTGGGTCCGAGTTTTTGATAGTTTGATGTGCTTATCAGACGTAGGGCCTAATATGAGAGAGAAATTTGGTGATCAATGATCGTTGTTTAGTTGCATTAAACTACGTTAAGCTTTTTCCTTTCAATGGGGCAGAAACGCTTCATGACATAGCCTATAACGTCCATAATAATTTGAGTTTGGGTTCGATATATTTAGCCTATAGTTTAAAGTGATTATGATGAGCAATATGAGAGAGAATTTGGTTGACATCGTTGTTTAGATTCATTAAACCAAAGCCTTTTTCTCGCCATAGGCGCCAATGAAGAAGACAACGTAAATGTGAGATATCTTCTATAGTCTAATCGTTGGATTACGGTTTAGTTTTTTTGACAGGTTTACGTGTCCATGACAATATATGGTCATGAGAAATTTGGTGATGATTGACCGTTGTTTTCCGCCCTTAAGCCATAAGCGTTTTAGAATGTCCCGCATAGGCATGACTTGACGTTTCAGCTCAATCTAGCTCACGTTCAGAATGATAAATTCGAAATGTTGCGTGGGAATGAGCATATGCTGTTGTGTGGTCGTGTCTTAAACGAGGGCCTTTTTACCCGTGTTGCCTTTTTAGCGTGGCTTAAATGAAGATGTTGAAGTTGGTGCGTTATAATAAAAAGTTTGGGAATCGCCTTAGGCTTTCACTATATCCTTTCACCCTGAGCAGTGGCATAGACTTTGTGTTGAAACATTTACTTTTGTACCACTTCATCCCAGTTATTTTTGTACCAACTTTCAGTCTCCATTGGATTCGGACAAAGACGCTTAAAGACGGTATAGGCCTATACACAGCCGATGTCGGCGCAGCACTTTAGGCCTACAGTAGCCTACATAACACTATCCATTGTAACAGCTTCATGAAGAGCAATTGTCTTATGCGATCATTCCCATTCCCCCACACTCGTCTAACCAGTTCTTCACTTATGCGCATTGAGGACAGCCTCCGTGTCACTGAGCCTGACACTAATTATGTAAATGTGAAAACGTGTGTGAATGCTGATGTGTGTGAATGCTGAAAAATATAAGCTAGCTCTTTTCAGCAGATATCACAAACATAAAAAAGATTCGCAAAACTAAAACATTTTTTTAATATATATATATTTTAAGAGCAAAATTGTCCTCCCGCTGGTAGGTTGTAATCCTCATGAAAATGCCTACTTTCGCGGGGGGCAGAGACATTTTTCAAAGTTAATACCAAGGCCCTCTACGAAATAGTAGCCTACAAAGCTTAAATCTTTTAATCTCCGTGGCTATTCGAAATTGCGCTGTGAGCAGCGGAGGACAGTGAAACTAAATACGTTTATCTGGTTTATCCTTACCAGTGCATGGCTTTGAATATGCCTATATTACAGTAACAGTTGCCAACAAATATAAGGGATTCAGCCAGTCGAGTTTATTTGATATTCGCGGCATGCACTTGGCTATGGCTATGGCTATGGCTATGGCTATGGCTATGGCTATGGCTATGGTTATTTAGCAGACGCCTTTGTCCAAAGCGACATACAAATAAATAACAATACAAATTAAATTAACAGTGAACAATTACAAACTAGGGAGAATAGTAATATTATCAGTAAAACAATAATTTTAAGCACTAACCTAATGAGAAATAAAACAGTGAAATGAGAATAGCAATCAAATAAGTCACTCAGTTAATTATATATAATAATAATAACTAAAGCATGGTATGGCTAAATTTAAGGACAATAGCAAAATAAATTTCAAATTCTATCAATAGACAAATTATAACAAAACAATACTATTATACAAACCATAACACATCACAAACTCAAAGGACTAAGTGCATATTAAATAAATATGCCTTAAAGGGATAATCCGGAGTGAAATGCACTCCAGATCAACCCCTCGGACCACTGGGAGCACACACGCCGAGTCGACACCAAAATCATGCCACTCGGATGCATTCCGAGAAAGCTCGCGCCCACCGCCCCCAGCCAAAACTCGCTAGCCTGGAAGCGACCGGGGCGTGTCCCTTCGCCGCTACAAAACGCCACCTCCACACCTCTTCCACTTGAAACGCCGATCAAAAGTTCTGACATGTTCAATTCACCACATCAAATGCTGTCGTATAGTTTGACGCACAGTAGCCTACGGTAGTCTATGCCTATCTACAACATGAACATGCATACCGAAATCTATAGCCTATACATTGCTAGACATTTATTTTGCGGAGCTAGGCCTAGGCTACTAGTCGATGGTTAGGCTACAATGAATCACCCTCACGGCCCTATCGTATATCTGACCATCCATTGTTACAATGTTACAAAATGCGCAATGTTCTCCGTGCATGTAGCCTACGGTTAAGTAAAGTGACAAGTGTAGGCATGTATTAAAGAGATTTCTGTTCAATACATTTTATTTCCAGTTGTCAAAAGTGGTGGGGACAAAATCTGTGATAAAAGTGCTGGGTACATGTACCCAGCGTCGCTGGTTAAAATGAACGCATGCCTGCATTTTAAAATAGCCTATAAACATTATTAAGTATTCCTGGCATATAAATGTAGCCTAAAGTCCATCTTGGCCATCTCTTTCGTCTTCGCCTTGACAACAATAGCCTATTCACGGAAATGCGGTCTTGTAACCGTAATGAATTAATGAATTAATCTAAGGTTGCCTATCGAGTCTTTCAGGTTGAATTGAAGGCTATTTCCTTCTGATAGGCCTATAGGCGATTTTCTTAAACCATTTTCAATCATTTCAACAATGGTTAATTGAAACTTCGTTTGATTAATTTCGCCAGTCATCACCTTCATTTTAATGATTAAATGAGACGGATATGCGGTATTCGTCATTAAATTCAGTTGAAATGCGGGTTGAAACTTTCTGCCACCTAGTGGTTGTTTGGGTACACGTCTCGACAGCCTACGGGATCTCTTCGGGAGTCCCGCGGGAAAAGGTGCATTCTCAACCCGTACCCACTGTATGTCATAATGAAACAACCACAGACTATCAACACGGTCTGACAGGAATGACACATGGCTTAGTGCAAACTGAATTTATGACCAAACGATTTGATTCGTGCACGAAGCGCCATCTAGCTATCATTATGTGTAAGTAACAGCGTCCCAGTCTGAGGACTCAGTGGTCCTTTGACCGCCTCAGCCGCGCTTTAAGTAGTTCACACCAGCACGGCGCTTCAAGTAGGACGTCAAAGCGGTCAGATGACCGGGGGTCATAAGTGGGTCAGAACGGCACGGCGCTTCTAGTGTTAAGCATTCCACGAAATGTTTACTACCTGGCAAGATTTCATAAAATAAAAGAACAGCAACGAGAAATGTCATGGTTTATTCATATATAATCATTCTTCTGCCAAGAAATATATTTCTTCTGTCAGCATGGTTGGCAAGCAAAGGCAAGACACAGCAACTCTAACTTTTGTATCAACTTATGGTGGCACAGTAACTGGATCAGAGCTATCCATTTTAGAATTGTTAATCTTTCTAAGATATAATAAGCAAAAGATAATTACGACTCAAGTGAGTCATTCTATACATCATAAAGTACATACCATCATCCATAATGGCAATTGTCACCCCTTTCCCAGTGAATCCTAGCTCCCAGGCTTCAGCAACATTCAGATCGAGTCCAGGCGTGCCATCTGCCTGGCCTGTGTTTATCTGATCAGACAGAGTATCAAGCTTTTGACTTTCAAGGAAATCAGCCAGAGAAATTACAAAATGTGCAGGAGACTTCTTACGGTTTAATTAATTTTGTATCAAAATAGGCATGCAAATGGGATGACAGATTTTTGAAACTTAAAGGGTTTTTTTTATGTCAGGAAACATGACTTTCCAACACTGTATAGCCAGACATGGATTCTGCAAGTCTCATGATGGCTTCTCTTTAAAGCTATTAGATACATGTAGAATGTCATACTAGATACATTCGTAATATGTTACACTGTATTTCAAACAGAACTGTACAACTACAACAAGGTGACAATTCATTCGAATCTGTGGTTCTCAAAAGTGTGGGGCGGGCCCCACAAGTGGAGAATAGAGACATGGCAGGTGGGGCACGAGGAACAGGAGGAAATAGTAATAAAATAAATTGTACCTATCATTAATTCAAAACAAAACAGCCACACACAAACATAAGGGTCATAATCAGAACAACATACAGTATGAATTAAAATAACAGACCGAAGACCGAGACGGGAAATGGCTTAAAAATAGGCTTACAAATTTCCCACCTCCAAAGTGGAGAATGACAGAGAGAACCACTGCATTGGATTAAGATGAACTATGTATTGGCAAAAAAGCGATGTCATCTCAAATGTAGCATAAAGTAATTCAGGATCCTTAGACAAGCTTACATAGAATGATGTGATTACTTACAAGATACCACTGCTTTGTGAAAAGAGGGTCACTCATGTTGATGTCAACATAGTTAAGGTCCCTGTACCCTCGCTTCTGACGACCAAATCCCATCTGTTGAAGCACATTTTTCACCTGATGGTACACACAAGATGACAATTGTCGGAAATTACATATCCACATAAACCATAAATTACTGTAAATGTCTTTCTCAAGGGCTGTTCACACAAGCTCTCAAATGTTCTTACATATGGATTAACTGATGCATTTATCATTATTCTGGAAAAATGTATTTGGATGTGCAATACCAGATGATAAAATTACTACAAAAAAAAACTAATTCCAAGAGGTTGTAGGCAAAGTCCTTTTACGAACGTCCTTTCACATTGCAACACATTTTGGGCACTTATCGGGGCTATCTATTTTGTGCAGAACTGCACGTGTGCAAGGCTTCACGAAACCTCACTCCAATTGTTAAATCACAATACATGATTGGCACTACAGTATGTATTCACAACATACCAATTGAACAGCTAGTGTGCATTGTTAGGCATAATAATACATTTAAATATATCCACAAGCGGCAATCATTGGGTCCAAGCAGTCAAGGCCGTAACCAGGATTTTTAAAATACCGAGGTCCGGGCCATCTCTAGAAATTTTGGGCACCCCGAAATGCTAGGGGGGTTCTTCCGAGCCCTCTGATCATTTTGCCAACAACATAGAACTATAGATTTGTTCATTGTATAACATTTGTTCATAACTTGAACCAGCACACTTTTCCACTATATTCTTTTTGTAGAGTCTCAAGAGCCTTTTCCCAAACTGACTTTGGTTATTTAAACTGGACCATACTCCATCTGTGATTAACAATGCTCTGCATCTCCTCATCAGTGTAGGGAATGCTGCATATAAACTGCAGGGTCATAGCTAGGGTTGCCAACTATGAGAAAATAACATAAGGAACATTCAATGTGAAATGGAGCGCGGGGCGGGGAGCTTAACTTCTTTAAGTTGAGGCCTGATTATGGCAGACTTTGGGGTCATAGGGCCCACGTACACGTACCTACACCCCACCCCCCATCAAATCATCATTATGATGATCATTATCACAATTATTATTATGCTATATTTTTAGACATGCACTTTCACTTCAAAGCAGTCAATGTTTGAAGTGCCAAAATTGTTCACAAAAAGTTTGTGAAAACTATGCACATGCACATGTTAACATGTCATATGCACACCAGAGGCCTGCTTTACTAATGTAAGATATAAGTACAATAGTGCACTGCTTTTGCATGGTTGCATGGGAGATACTTCTGAAAACAACAGCAATTATATGGGTGCTATTGTTTTGGGATGTTTCCCTCATACAAGCATACTCTGGTAGGTGAATGGAGAAAAAAGTTATGTGGTTTATAATGAAATTACATTTGAATGCCTGAATGTAAGGATTCAGGAAACACAATACCAACTTTTGTCTATGGTAAACGGCCGTGATTAGGTGGAAATAGGTGAAATCTGGAGATCTTTAAAGGTCCCAGAGAATGGATGAATTGAGTATTGCACTGTGTTCTCTGATGTTAAAATAGTATATATTCAACTTTGATTTAAAAAAAATAAACTCAATTGCAATTTTACAAGACTAATTAAAACCATATATTTAGGCTGGGTATTGAAATGGTCTGTTTGACTAAATGGCGCCCTCTTTGGCAACCCCAATTGAACTTCAATGGCTTTGCGAGGTCTGACATCACAAGCAAGCAGTTTTGCTGAATCGCCCGTTTTTTAGTGTCTATTTCTAAGTTCAAGATTTCCATATGAAGGAGGGCACAACCATGCCTCATGTTCATGATAGCTCTTTGTTTATGCACAACCTCTCATAATTCATGAAAACCAAGAAAAAAATTATTTCCATTCTCTGGGACCTTTAAATGAAAGACTAAATCTTCTGACCATGTTCAAATTTGACTAAACAATACTCAATCCTTGAATTTCCCCTTGGGGATCAATAAAGTATCTACTGTATCTATCTATGCTAAACAATGTATTGTACCGTCTCTGCTCTGTCTTTATGGGAGTTGCGAGAATCCACGTTGATCTATTAAATGTCGTTAAATAATTATAGCCTTCCAACAAGTTGACGCGGAGCTTTGCCACCAATGTTATTGTGTAGTTTCAGTTCCTGTCACGCAAAAGCGTACACGCATGCATTCAATGAACGTTCATGCCACCACTACTTAATTGTATGGCTCTACGTTTAATCACATCAAATTAGCTAGCATTTCCTCCTGATTGCAGCAACGTTTGCTTTCTTTTTCTTTCTGTCGGTCTGCGGTTGCTTGCGCAGCAAATTATCTGGTGGAACACCGGACCTAATTTCACTCTATGCCTCGCTGACCAGCAGTCTCCACGTTGCGCGGCCCATAGTTTGAGAAACGCTGCACAATTGTCATTAGGGTGTATATGTCAAGAGTTGTTTTTGTGTGTTTTTCATTGTAGCGTGTGTGCATTGAGCAGTTTCTTAAAATACAGAAAAAAGAGCAGTGTTTCCCATACATTGACTTATTTGTGGCGGCCCACCACAATATCATCACTGACCACCACACAATGATTTTATGTTGTACTACTTAAACTAGATGAACTCCTTTCATTGTAGAGCTATGCACACCTTTGTGCAGCCTCTCTGTCCCTCAACAAACATGCATGCATGTTTAAAGAATACAGGTACGTGAAAAAAAAATCCAGCAAGGACTGTTGTTGTTGACGACAATTAAATCCAGTTAGCATCATAAGTATCACAAACACACTAACACCACAACTAGAATTAAATTCTGTGGGAAACACTGAAGAGCGTTCCGTATCAGTTCAATACGGAAGAAGACTTTAAGGTATAAAACGTATAAAACGAAACTTGAAGAAAAAATACAGAGGACATGACCTCGGTGTCCTCAATGGTAGTTACTGCCATGCAAGCAGTTTAGGTAGATACAGTGCCCACATGCTTAATAAAAAATCATCTTTTGGAAATTGATCTTAAAGGAATATTTTAGGTATTTTACACTTTAAGCCCGTTTTCTGTATTGCCTAGCATGAAAACGAGTGTTTGACACCGAAATCTCGACGATTGAGCCTGTTTGTGGAATTTGGCAGCTTTAGAATGGAGCTCTGTATGGCTTTAACATTGCTGGCTTTGTGCATGGACTATTCTGTCCTTAAAGGGATTATCCGGAGTAAAATGCACTTTAGATCAATTTACGGATGATTGGGAGTACATACGTTGAGTTGACATCAAATCAAGTCATTCGGATGTGTTTTGAGAGAGTTCGATTTTACCATTTTTAGCCAAAACTCGTTAGCCTGGAAGTGATCCGGGCATGTCCTTTCGCTGCTACAAAACGCTATTTTTATACCTCTTCTACTGTTCCAAACAACATTATACTTACGTGGTAGTGAGTAGAGGGTCCCTAAAGCCAAACCGAAGTATCTCAAGGTCTTTATGTGGTCGGATAGAGAGTCCAGAATGAATTTAATCAAGCCAGTACCTTTCCGGAAATGTCGCTGCTGCAGCTGGGAAACATTTTAGCAACACTTCAGCAACATTTCCGGAAAGGTACTGGCTCGATAAAATTCATTGTGGATTGTGAGGTATCTGAAAAAGTACTTCCGGGATTTCGAAAATTCCTGATTAAAGATGACAGAAGCTGTATTTCGCTGCTAGACTTGCTATAGAAGATCGTTGAAGACCAGTAACCACTCGGTGAGCTGCACATTTTCAAAAACAAACGTTTAGGTGTGTTTTAAGGACAGAATAGTTCATGCACAAAGCGAGCAATGTTATTTCAAATATGGATTTCCAAACAGAACAGCATTTTGTAGATTAACGTGCCATGCAATAAAAAATAATGTTTATGATTGAACTGGGGACTGACAATGCAGACCCAATTCTCATCCTCAAAAAACATTTTAGTCTTACATTTCACATATTAAAGAGAAACTATGCAGGATTGGCGATTTCATCTCCAGTTTCGGTGTCGTTTTTTGTTTTCTCTCGTTTTATGCTTGCATATTTCTCTGCAGAGCTTCCCCGACAGCTTTAGCGTGTATATTTATACATAATAGGCTATATATAAATATATAAATTGCAAGCGTGGTTCTTCTTGTTCCTTACGCGACTCAGCCTTCCAGATGTAAACAAGGAGTGATCTCCTCCTGAACAAACTGCAAGGTTGCAATAGCGGATAGGGACACTGGGGGCGGGAGGAAATATTACTGTTTTCGATAAAAACTGGTCAGTCAAGCAAAACAACTATTTCTAAGCGATTTTATGACTATGAAAAAGTTGCTTGGGTCTCTTTAATATCCAAAATTCAGATACATGTGCAAGATTTACAATTTACCATATCAACACACAGGTTTGTCAAAAATGGATTACCAATCAGAACTGCATTTCGTATTCACAATCAGATTCATCAGATTAGTCAGATTAGGTGTGTATGACATCTAAACATAATATGCCTGTCTGGCATAGCATCACCAGCTGGCCAAAGTCACAATAGCTTTTGGAATTTATTTACAAAATATTTGTTAAATAAGTCTGATGATATCCACATGCCCAAACTGCTAACCTGGTCTAGTGCCACCAGCTGACCAAATAGGAAATGTGACATTGACAACACCTTGGTTAATTGGTCTGAAACTTTCCTAAATATTAGAAACTATTATAAGGCTGATACTGACATGCCTAATTCACATAGCCCCCCATTCCCTTAGGCTGGAAGCAGATTTTTTGGATAACTCCTGCTGATATCTGCATTGCACTGCATATCACAAAATGTATGTCATAAACAAATAACTTGGAAGCATATCATTGTACCCTACATGTTTGTGGTATAATGTCACCTGGTGACTGCCATCAATGTTAAACATCACTGACAAAACGTGAGCAAGTGCTTCCAAAGTAGAAAACACGCAAAAACAAGTAGCACACACATAAGATATGTGAATTTGACAAACGCATGTGTTGCTTTGTTTCCGAAATGTCATGGGCCCCACACTGTAGCTGCTCGGGCCCACCATCACCGCTCGCGGCTATATTTTTTGTCATGCTTGATAAACAGTAACAAATAGATACTTATTCACACTGATACAGGGCAAATGGCAAAAGCTTTGAGTTCAACAGCTGCTGGTGAAATGTTGCTATACAACTAACATGGTCTAATTTCCACCATCGAAATGCAATCTCTGTGACCATGCTCTTAATAAATTGATAGGCACAGCAAAAATAAGAAAATGATTTCAATGTTAGTTGGATTGTTATCCGAGGAACATTTACAACCACATTACATGGGGATAAGTCAAACTCTTTAAATAGGCCCTGCTTTCGCCAGTGCACTTGCTATCTAAAATCATATGTACACAGGGTGCATCGAGGGACTAAAAGCCAACGAAAAGAGATACTAATGACTCAGTTGCTTTAAATAATATTTTCCAAGGTTACAATACAAAGTAGATATAGAACAAAATAACATAATGACCAGATACAAAGATGCTAGGCTATCACGCATCATGTTACATTTAAAAGCTTGACGGTGGGTGGGGGCCTGATAACGTTGTCTCCAGGCCCCAGCAAGACATACATCAAGCCTGCAAATAGCTTTGATTCTACTGGTGGAACCAAGCTTCGTATGTCATCAAATGTTTCTAGAATCAAAACCGTGCTTAACCACTGAGAATGATGTCTGGCTTACACAACTTAAGAGGCCCAAGGAGGGGAGCAGTATCAAGCTGGAGATAAGAGGAAATGGTTACCGCTTTCTACATTAAGCAAGCTGACAGTTTCAGCATGAAGAAGGAAAACAGGAGTCTAATCAATAAAGAATTGCAGCAGCCTTCAAATGTTGATTCAGAGGCTGCCAAGGCTAACCTGGCTACCTGTGTCTTTTCAAATTGATTTAAAGGGCTCACCATTGCAGCCAAAGAGATGTCTTTAACTCAACATTTTCTTTATCATTCAGGAAATGTGACCAATTGAAAGGAATAAATCCTAATTTAATTTGCTTCATGATTTAAACAAATGAGTTTTCTTGCACGTAAAAGTCCTTAATAATTGGTCAGTATGTTGTATGGTGGCCTATATCATGATAATGTTGTGAAAACTGCAGTTACCATTTATAGTGCTGGACATAGGAATACATGATTTCTCTCAATGTCCATGCTTTAAATTAATCATTGTTTTCCAGGAACTGGAATCAGGCTGGTTTCTATGGGAACCACACAATATGAATTTGTAGTCTTACCCTGTGATCCTTCTGGAGACTCTGACCATGCCAAGCATTGCGTTTCTTCCTTGTTGTAGGCATGTTCTGGGGATAAAAATGAAAAAGCCCCTCTCCAAAAGGAAGCTAATGTGAAAGATGGATAGATAAATGGATAGGAAGAGATAAAGGAAATTAAGACAATGGAAGTGAAAGTTAAAACCACTTTTTTAAAATTGTGCATCAAATTCAGTCACTACAATGACCACAGGATGGAAATAATCTAATGCACAATAACATGGATCATATATTCAAAAAGATTACGCTTCAGGGGGAAATCATTTAACTCTTTGCCTCTGGTTACAACTGGTAGTTTATGGTATTCTTGGTTCACTGCACTTAATGATATCTAATCTCTCTCATTTATGCAAATTACTTTTGAGATGCACTTTTTACGTCTACACATCAAACTATATTTCTACATTCTGAAGAAAGGAGGTAATGTAGGCTATAAGTAATACGTTTTATTTCCAAATTCAAACGGAACAAGATAAAGGGAAAACATGACCATCACAGTCTGATGCAGAAAGACAAACATAATTCTGGCAAAACCATTCATGAAAGTACTCTTTCAATATTTGAAGGAGCTCGGGACAAATACACAGAATTCTCCTATTTTACATGAAATGTGGACAAACAAAGAAATGTGAGTTTTTTTCAGAAACAGGGACAACAAAATGATGTGGCCATTGTTGGACAAAAGCACCAAATGACCCATATTCCAGACACTAGTGGGCAGTTGCTCCGTCGCATATTTTGATCTAGGCCTCATTTTCTCCATTTGACAAAGGAATATCTTTGTTGACATAAACGGAAGAGTGGGAAGAGTTTAGCATGCTGTCATTCACTTCAGAGCAATAGGGCCACGAAGTTATATATTTATTCTAAATCTCTGAGAAAAAAACTCTCTGTCTGAGAAAAAATTGAAATTTTCGAGAAATAATGTCAGAAATTTAGGCTACCAGGAAGTACCAGGTCATTCAGAGCTGGAGCTGACAGAGACTTCGTCTCCTGGCAAAGTGCTGCTGAAATGAACAACTTAATTAAATGTTATTTAGAGATTGGATTAACTAACAATGAGATCCTTGAAGAGAATCTTGGTATTGTGATTTCTATCTGGACCTTGAAGAGGCGGTGTCGTGAACTTGGACTGTGCAGGAGGCGAAATCAGTCGGACATAGACAATGTGATTGACTTTGTGCAGGAGGAACTGCATGGGAATGGACAGATGCAGGGGTATCGTTTATCGGCCCGCGGGAAGGTGAGGCTTGACATCAAGCCACATCAAGGACAAGTGCATTCTGGGATTGTGATCTGTTCTGCGCATGCGCGTAGCAGTAGCAGGAAGAGGGAAGATTTGCCTTCCCGATCGCGAGTTTGTGACTGTTGGACTGCTTATTTGTCTTTATTTCAAAATATTTGTTTATTCATCTGTTTATTTCAGATAGTTTGTTATTAAAAGCCATTAACGAAAAATAATGGTTCATCGTCGTTGAAAAACGGTCATTGAATTCAATTAATGTAGGCCTAAGCTACAAAACTTTGTTCGTAGTGGGGATTGAACCCGGGTCTATTAAGTGTCTATTGACGAGAGAGCTAGCGTTGCGCCACTCGATGCTGTATAACCATGAGAAATATATCCAAATCACAAACTTTATGGCCGCCTTCTGACTTTTTTCTCGAAAATTTCAACTTTTTTTCTCAAAACTTTTGACTTTACTGACTTTTGACTCGAAAATTTTGAAATTTTTCTCAGAGATTTAGAATAAATATATTACTTCGTGGCCCTATTGCTCTTCCGTACTTCACTCATGGTGTGACAAAAATGACAGTATTTTTGAACTGGTTTCAGGATTCTTATTCTGTTGATGGTGCATTTTCAGCACTCTTCCTCAAAGTTACATACACCACAGACAAATAAATGTTAAATTGTGTAGGGTTCTTTTCACAATATACCAACATATTCAACAATAATTTAAATGCTCTTAAAACTAAAAACATTAACTAGGCTACCTTGAAAAAAAATACCTGGCTCATGACAAACATTTCATGAATAATAAGGCAATTATCCTGTGAGGTACTGTGAGTCTACCATATACATGTGTCAATGTTTTAGGCTTCTGTAATTAGGCCAGCTTGAGGGTTTTATACTGAGGATGCAAGGTTATCGTATAAAACACTCTCTAGTGCATATTGAACTGTTTTACCATAGACATCTCTATGAATGTATAGGTGATGTGAAACCGGCAGCACCACTTATTCTGAAATAAGTATAGTGATGGGTTATGTAATTATTTCACAGTATCAAGGCCTTTCCCAAAACATGCGTTCTGATGACGTAAACACTTGTAAAGGTAGCCTAAGCTATGTAAACGATTAAATTCAGATAGCCTACCTAAAAGCCTACTCTTTTCAAAGAACAGCAATGATAAAATATAGGCTAATATATGAATACAGTATAGGCTACATTATATGATATTGGCCTACACCTCACATTTTCACTAAACCGTTTAACATTCTTAAAAACACATTTGAAATGATACCCTAACTATCATTTCACCATTGATTGTCATGTAGCCTAATACCTTACAAACGTTAATTAGGCTAATGCAGCCGCATCTGCCCTGCCAGAAGCCTAAAGGATAGGGAAAGGCAATATTCTCTGTTTTATTTTTGGAAACTGCACATCTTACCTTCCGGACACTCTCAAACCCGTGCTCCATCGCAACTTGAGGGGCTTCATCATATGAACCTTCATGCAACTGAACCAAAAGATGATTTGTTAAAATCCCATCCTCGGTGTCCCCTATCGCTAAAAGCAGTGCGTTGACCAGTAGTAAGACAACCATTGGCCCATGTCTTAAGAATCCAAACATTGTCGACACGGTCAGTCTAATCTTGGAGGAGAAATCTGCGAACGGGATGCTCCGAATGAGAGATGGCTTTTATCAAGGTTTTTTGGAATGCATCTCCTGAGTGGGGGATAAAGCTAACGTAAGTTTTGTCTGCGAGTCGGATAGGCGCAGTGAGCGGTCTGAGTTGAAGGCTTCTACTGTAGACCAAATCTGCATTTTCAGCTGCTCTTTCATCTATAATTCAGCGTTATCGTGTGGGTCTTCTCCATGTGACGTTCTGCGGAATAGTGCCCAATAGGCTCCCGAGGGCGTGGCCACTGCCTGTCCATCACCTCTTATTGCTGATGGAGCCTAATTCTGTGTCAGGCACGACATGCCTGTATGATCAATACGTTGTAGTCTATTTGTATAGCCTAATCTTGTAAATTAGAACCTGTTTTTCTAAATCGAGGCTTATGAATATGGAGAGGGACTTCTCAATTTACCCAATTTCTAAACATTTGCATTTACTGATTTAGTGGTTTTACATAATTGGGGTCAGAGTGCTGTCTATGTGGGTCATAAAATGATATTTGTCTGAGAATAAAGGTGTTCAAATTGGTGATGGTGGTGTGTGTGTGTGTGTGTGTGTGTGTGTGTGTGTGTGTGTGTGTGTGTGAGTGAGTGTGTGTCCCTCAGAAGAACATTTTCAACATTTAAATGCAGGAATCGGGTGCACTTTGAAAATAAATTCAGAGGTTAGAGTTGCTTATTTCCATCTACGAATGGAAATATTTCTGCTGTATCTAACCAATTTCGTACTTCAGAGGAGAGTTTCACAGTTCAAAAACTAGTGCAGCCTACATTTCAGCACTCCATGAAATTATGCAGAAATGCTCATCTGTGTTGTTCAGCTACTTAGTTGTAATGGCCATCTAGGCCTACATGCTATTGTTCAATACGGGGCCATGGGCCTGAGTAAAAAGGGTCTATAGCGAAATTAGATAGGCCTACATTTAATTTGTCATAAGAATGCTTCCAACATGCTTCAAGGCTTCAGTCATCATCCCCATCCCCAAGAAGGCCAAGGTCTCCGGCCTCAACGACTACAGACCCGTCGCCCTGACATCTGTTGTCATGAAGGTGCTGGAGCGCCTTGTCCTGGCCCATCTGAAGTCCATCACTGATCCTGCTCTGGATTCCCTGCAGTTTGCATACAGAGCCAATAGGTCCACGGATGACGCTGTGAACATGGCTATGCATTATGTGCTGGAACACCTGGACACTACAGGGAACTACGCTAGGATTCTGTTTGTGGACTTCAGCTCGGCATTTAACACCATCATCCCTTCTATCCTGGAGCGCCAGCTCTCCCAGCTACAGGTTCCAGCCCCCACCTGCAGGTGGATTATGGACTTTCTCACCAACAGGTCCCAGCAGGTGAAGCTGGGGAAATGTACATCTAGTCCCAGATCCATCAGCACAGGCTCCCCCCAGGGCTGTGTACTGTCCCCCGCCTTATTCTCCCTGTACACCAACAGCTGTACCTCACTCCACCCATCCGTAAAACTCTTTGTGATTGAAGAATGTATCGTAAATAGATAAATGTTCTTCCTTAAATACAGGTTGCATAAGTATTTGACCCCAATGTTAAATTCCCATAGGAGCAGGAGGATTTTTTATATGTTTTTATTTTTAAAGGCCAGCTATTTCATGGATCCAGGATATCATGCATCCTGATAAAGTTCCATTGGCCTTTGGAATTAAAATAGCCCCACATCATCACATACCCTTCACCATAGCTAGAGATTGGCATGGTGCTTTTTCCAGTTAGCCTATTAGCCTGTTTGATGCTCATTGAGCTCAATGCAAATTAAAAATAAAAACATAGAAAAATTCCTCCTGCTCCTATGGGAATTTAACATACAGTAGGAGTCAAATACATTCAAATACAGTCAGAACATTTATCTATTGACGATACATTCTTCAATCACAAAGAAAATTAGTGTCGTTAGCGGTTTGATATTTACTCATTTTTTTAATTAAGGCATTACAACCAATTCTCAAAAGATGATTTTATATTCCTCTTTTTAGTCAACTTTAGCATGGGTGTGAATACGTACTATACCCACTGTATATTGTGTACTGCAGTGCACGTTTAAATGCGCTATATAAATAAATTAGCCTACCTTACCTTACCTATATACTGGCTGATCAAACCATTCAAGACACACAGGGGAGGACAAAGACTAACATTTACAAGACACATTCAAGGACAATGGCCACCTCAACATAACAAGGTAAATAAATACTATCTTAAATAAGGATAATCATACCAATATCAATAACTTACTACTGGAAGGAAGCTACACCATGCTTGCCGGAAGAAGCCACACTACCCACACCGGGTAAATTAAACAAACAAAGTAACGAAACAAACAGAAACAGACTGCGTGCACTCAGAACTGCAACTGATATGTAGAACGTAATTATGTTAAATGTGTGATGTCAAATAAACGTGTTGTGTTTTAATTGTATGAACTGAAATGAAAGTATATGTTAACTGGTGCAATGTCAATGTCGGGTGTGCGTTCAAATTGTTCAAAGTTGCTGCTGTTATGGCAGTCTATATGTGCGGCCGCAAAGCGCAAAACACATTTTCCAATATTCTAACAATTTTCAAACACAACAGCTGATAATGCACAGTGATCTTTTTTATTTATTTTTCTGCTCCTACCTGTTGCTTATTTACGTTGTTGCATTAAAATAAACCCCACATTCATTTCAATGTGTCAGGAGGAAACATTTGATTAGATTAGATTAGATTCAACTTTATCATTGCTGACAAATACAGAGACAACAAAATGCAGGTAGCTTCTAACCAGAAGTGCAAAAAAGTAGAAAAGTGCACTTAGGTGCAGAGTTAATGTTCAGTTGGTTGACAGCCGCAGGAAAGAAGCTTCTTTTGAACCTGCTGGTCCGGGTGTGAAGAGACCTGTAAGGCCTCCCGGAAGGGAGTGGGGTGAACAGTCTGTGGTTGGGGTGAGAACGCTCTTTGATGATGCAGTGCGCCTTATGCAAGCATCGCTTGCTCCGGGTGGTGGTGATGGAGGGGAGTGAGGAGTGAGGGTGTGTTGGGCAGTTTTCACTACCCTCTGCAGTGCTGTCCAGTCAAAGGCAGAGCAGCTACCATTCCATACTGTGACACAGTTGGTGAGGATGCTCTTGATGGTGCAACATAAACCTGCTTTTTGTAATGTATATGATGTGGATGTAGTTCTGGCTTTGCCTTGCCACGATTTATCTATTCTTCTTCAAAGTCATGTTCACCACATTGGTGCCACCAAAACAAAAGCAAGAACAGAAAAAGATACATATTGGAACTAATTCCTCCCCCACAGTTTATTGCTTATTCAAAGGAGAACACTATGTGCACCCTAATGAATGAGCTGCTTGTGAAAACCTGGGGATGAGCAGTTGGAATGAGTATTAATCAGAATCAGGTGGCACTAGATAAGACATAAGTGATGCTAGCGGGAGTGCCATACCAAACAAAGGACTTATTTAATTAATTTGTGTATTGCTGTGGTTAAAGAGAAGACAAACCTCACAATATTAATGAAAGTGTAAAATCATTTGTTGGTTACCCCTGTGATTTGTAGCCACTCTAAAATGTAATGAGCCCATGCTACAACCTTTCATCAAGTCATGAAACCAGGGATGTTAGTTTTTCTATAACCCTGTGCATGTACAGACAAACAACAAAAACACTGAAAACAACCTCTTAGGCGTATCTAACTATTGAAAATTCACTGTGTGAAGATGACTCGCTTTTCTTTTAAGATCAATGTTTTTATTAACACCATTTATATCATTCAGATATACAGAGTACATTGTACAGTGTATGAAGATGACTCCCTCTTGATTTTATATTTGTGTTGTAAATGTTGTTACCAGGGATGGTCACAGAGATTTTGGGCGGGCAGGGACTCAAGTGAAAAAAGGGTACTCTCATAATGTTCCAAAAACAAGTGGGTTGTTTAAAGGCTAGCAAATGTCTGACTAACCGATGTATAAAAATACCCTCATGTAAATATTTAATAGGCTACTCAATAGATTTATACAAACGAACTAGAAATAGTATTATGCAATCCCCCCTTTCACATGTAAGGCAGGGCTGTCTGTATCATGTATTGATGAAGATCTGTTGGCAAAGAACAATATAGTAGAATGAATAGGGCTAGTTATTGGGTAAGGTACAATCATAAAATACTTAAGGCAGGACACTATACGTGCACATCATTTCCCCCATAGGCTACTGGTCAATTTTGAGATCTTAGTCAGGTTTACTGTGTTTTCTTTCCATGGATAATGATAACTACAAGTGGCAAAAGGTAAAAACAAGCACAGATGTCATACGCTAAACACAATTACTCGAAATTAATCACACTCATGATGTGACAACCAATATAAGCTACTGTAGTTTAGAGTATAAACAGGTTGCTGAACAGTACAGGTTCTTATCAACAATGATGGACGCTATCACTGAGGCATTCAGAAAACAGCTTTTAGGCTGTAGCCTGCATGTACTCATTTACAGTAATGAAATGTCTGTCTTTTTCAGTATACAGTTTTAAACAATAAAACTATTTTTTTTTTTAAACCTTACACCCTTTTATCAAAGCTGTGAATACAAACCCCCTTTCTCAATACTTTATGTTTACAGGATTTACAATAAATGTTGAATCCACATATGAAATGTTTTTTCTTTGTTCTGTTTTGTTTTTTAGATGCAAAATGCATTTTTTTCAACAATTACAATTTCTCCTGGAGCTCTATGAGCAACCCTGAACACTGTTTTCCTAGTGTTGATTTGTGTATAGCTTTGAGAAAAGGGTGGCAGGTTTAAAAAAAAAAAAAAAAAAAAAAGGTAGCATCACAACATACACGCAAAGTAAAAACTCAAGCCTTTAAATTCTGTCCTTGACCAGCATAGATGGTAGTATCACATAAACTGATGAAATGAGCTTGAACCATGTGTGGGCGTTGATGTTCTTTCCATTTTCAAACAACATTAGCACTAATGGCAATGGTATCTTTGGGTTTTCCACCCATAAACTGCACTTGTCATGCCATCAAGGCAACACCTGACCACAGAAGAGGCACAAGCTCCATTAGAAAAGCAAACAAAATCTGTCAGTTTTCAGTCTGCACGTAAATATAAAGTAAAGGTGAAGCTTTGGTCTAGGTTAAAGTACACTCTGACCTGTGGGAATAATAATATGAGAAATAGGAGTAAAGAAAACCTAGCTGACAACTTGAAGAAATAAATGAAATAAAAGTGTATGTTATTCACTGTTTTGGGAAATAACATACATATAAAATAAGATCATGTCAGTTGAGAAATACATAGTTGAAAGACATAAAATAAAATGGCCAGGAACTATATTATCTTTGCAATGAATTAGAAATGGTGTACCACAATCAGTGACTTGTTATGATTAAAAGTCATCAGTAGCTCTCTCTCTCTCTCTCTCTCTCTCTCTCTCTCTCTCTCTCTCTCTCTCTAATAACATCTTGTCCAAGTATAGCATATAGCAAAATCCTGTCATATGAGTGCTGTTTCTCTCTGCAGCATCCCCGTCAAGGTTGACCCGATTTTCCGTTTTGCTATTGTACCTAAAGTTGCATTCACAAAAGGGAGCGCTTTAGGCTGGATGAAAATCTCAGTGACACTGAAGCCTTTTGACAACAGTCTTAGCAGGAGAGTGTGAACCCAGGGCGGGTTATCACAGATTAAAGGTCCTCACACAAACATGACTCATGGCTTTGCTCTTTACAATGTCCCAATCCATGAATGCCAAAAAGATTACAGTAAATATGGCCATATAGTGAGAGACCAGATTATTAGATAAATAGGCAATTACAATCCCAATTGATAAAGGTTCCGGACTGCACTTTTGCAATAAAGTAATTGTTTGGATAATGTCACCAATCCATTGTGAAAAGCAAAACAAAAAAACAATAACAAAAAAACAAACAAACAAAAAAGCACACCACAGTATGTGACTGTGATTTGAATAGTTAGTAGTGCTGAGAAATGTAAAGGTAATGAAAAATGAGAAAAGAGGTCATGGAAAAGTAAATTTTAGATACAATCAATAAAGCAGAACGATACATACTATATATAGCAGTAAATACTTCATACCTTTATCAAACTGAAAAGGCACAGAATTCAGATTGATTGCTGAGTCAAATGTCAAGGTTGTGACATCTGGGCTGGCAAGGCTTATAGGAAACACCAACAGTGAGGAATGTCATTTCTTTTGGCAAAATTCAGTAACATGTTCCTTTTCCTTTTCCTCAGTAACATACACCTTTTCTCACAAATGTACCTCAAGTATGAGCCCAATTTGGTTTCATTACTTAATTCTTAATAGTTTTACTTAGCCTGGTCCCTTTTGCAATAGGTTGTCATGACAGAGGCAGTGATTGATATTCAGCTGAAGAGCCACTATGGCTTAAATGGACTGCTGATCTGTTTCTAACTTTGATTTCCATTATCTTAAGACTGAGAATCATAATGACTTGCTGTTTGAAAAGTGACAATGTTAGGTATTGTGCAATCTTCTGAAGAAAAAAGAATGAACCATTATTTGGCTGATGATCTTCAGATAAGTGGCATATGAAAATAGTTGCTTGCTGTTCCAGAACAGTGAGCTTAGGATGTAAAAACACCGCCTGAGTTAGATCAGTCATCCATATTCAGTTAATTATGTTCCTCATAAAAATGAACCTCATAATTGTCTCACTCTGGTAGAGTCACGGTAAATCCTTAATTAAGGGTTCAGTTTGTGGAGTTTCACAACATATTCACGACCATATATTCGATCATTTATACTTTGATCATAAGACAGCCTTAATTATGTGAGAGACATATTTTTCAGCTGGGCCATACATTGAGTACATTTCCAAATAATTTATGTGACTGAAAGCTCACACCAATTGACCTAAATGCAGTGGGACAAAGATGTTGCATTCTCAAAGACTTACTGTCATCACCAGTGCTGGAAGGTATTTTGACTGAACTCATCTTTTAGTATATTTACATTACATCTAGAGTTAGCCAATTAGGTGTCATGTTACACATGGTAAGGGGGGTGAATCTCCCACCTATGAAGATGGTTAAACTAGGCCACAGGCTACTCAAATGAAAGAATGAGGAGGTAAAAGTATAATGAAATAGATTTTTTTTCCTCTGTCTTTTTATGTCAATGATAAATATGGAATATGCTACCAGTAATAAGAGCAAATACATAAAACAAACAAACAAACATAATAATGATAATAATAATAATAATAATAATAATGAGTGAACTCAGCCTGATCTGCCTGATTTGGATTTCGCCCTGCAGCTCAGGCTGGAAACCTGCACATCTATCTCTCCTTCTTCCTGTCCACATTTGCTATGTCCAATCACAAACTGGCTTATCCACCAGGTGCACCCGGATCATTGATTGAGGGAATGTACTGTTGTAAATTCATTACTGCTTTGAATGAACTTTTACATGTATCATTTAAATATGCCGAAAGTTATTTAGCCTATATCCACTTGTGTATGCTGTCAGCTCTGTGGTGCATTACATTAAGACTGATACATCTGTGTGGAGCATATGATAGTCATGTGACAAAGAGCTTTGAATCCAGAATGAAGTAGATATTTTGATTACAATATTATGCACCACTGTTTACCTATAAACCAATCTATTGCGCAGATATTAATATTCCTCCACGCCATGACAATGTGAATATCAAAGACTGAGCACACATTATTGCATTATTATCTGCAGGTGTGTGACTTTATATACAGTACACATTGCTGCAAGTGGACATTTAATAGGCTAATGTATTTTCAGCTTAAGGCATTTGAAAATACGATTATATGGTGGTTGTAAAATATCAACCTGAAACCTGAATGCATTTATAATGATTAATTTACACACAAATAACTGACATCAGCGACATCTTGGACATGATCCAAGATCCCCAGAACTATGCTTCTACCATGCTTCTACCACAGCTTCTGCTTCTACCTACACAGCAAAACTGCTCATCTAGGAAATCTAACCAAGTGTTATTCATCTCCATTAATATGAACATCTGTTATTCAAAATCGATCTAATTTGGCTGCCAGTGCATAAAGCAGATTTTTCTTAAATAATAAAATAATTATCTTTGAATATACCAACAAAGAGATAAAAAGTAGATAAAATCCTTGAAAAGTTGACCAAAACTTGACCAAACCGCAGGCTAATCACAGTCAAAAGATTGATAGTGAGGAAACCCAAGATCTTTTATTAAAGTTGCTGCTTGGAATTCTGCAGACGTAGTAAGAATGTGGTGGTGTCTCATAATAGCACTTTAAGAACTGACACAAACAACTACTACTTCTAATACTGATAGGTAACAAAATGCAGTTTTGGTAACAAAATTAGTGTTTGTGCAGGTTTGTATACAGGTTTGGGCCAAATCACCTGACTTTCTAGGCTAGAAATCTAGACGCACCCTAGCGGCCAAAAATATTTTTGCCTAGCGGGATGGTCTAGGGTCGCACCGTTGAGGCTAAGCCTGCGCTAGGCTCGAGTTCAGCCTAGCCAATCAGAACGCTCCATCTGTGTACGGAGTCCTTGGGTGTTTCTCAGAGTCAAGAGCTCGTCCTTGATAGAATGCTTTCTTTCAAGTCGAGTGCTAGAGAGACAAGGGTACACACCTTCCCAGTACCCTCTCCAGCCGTCAAGATCACGTGCAATGGAACAGCCTAGCGAGTGTGGAAGTGCACGTCAATTGTGCACGGTTCCGGCTGCGCGCTTAATTAGAACCATGGAAATTGTGCTGTTTTTACAGGAGTTCCGACAACTGCGGCTGCACTTTCCTCTAAATAAACTTTTTGGAGTAGCCTACAGTATTTCCACATTCAACTTGGTCTTCACATATCACAATGTCACAGGTAGGGGGCACCACTGGCACCCACCCATTCTAGAGTTCCACACAGGGGAGCATTGACCACACCCAAGCAATAAGGTAGACAGGGGCAGGGTGAAAACAAAACAGATAATTTATTTACTTATCAAAATACACAATTAACAACGGGGGAAAGGGGAGTGGGAAATGTTCTGCCTCTGGTGGCTAATGGCCGCACTGTCCGCGGTCAGCCCATAGCAGCCTGGAGAGAAGCAATGTGCAAAAGGTGCAAGCAAAGCACAGCAATTAAAGTTTGTGTGTAGTCGACACAGCAAACGCACTCGTGAGCAAGCAGGCAGAGATCAGGGGCTTCCCTTGGACAGGGGTATCCACAGCACGGCATAAACGTTCAGTAAAAGGTATAAAACGGTCCATTCTACGGTGCAGTATCCGGCAGCCTGCGCTGCTACTCACACTCCGGTTCAGTCCACGTGCCCTAGGCACACGGCAGAGGGTTGCTCTCCCTGCTGGCTGCAGCGTCGACGTGGGGCCTCGGACCCAGCGCGCAATTCCCGGTTCCTTGGGACATCATTGGGCCTAGCCCCGCGCTCGCCTCCCAGTCCGTCGGGAGGCGCCGTCGCCGACGTGGTCCAGTCCGCTCACCTGCCCGTCCGGCCGCTCCGGCCTTATCCTGTGTGTGTCCTCTCCCCCGCGTCCAAAGGACGATGTGTTTAAAATAGTAGGGGCTGTGGCCAATTTGCCAATCACTGCCCCTGCTGGCATACCTCACACCTGCAACTCATTGCCAGTCTTGATGGGCAGCCATCTTGTTCCGGGCGGCGCCCCTCATTTACCTTCCCCAAGGGAACAATTTGCAACAAGTAGTTCCCTCCCCAAGTCACCTTGTGACAACAATCCGTAGTTTATAATTATGTTAGTGTCAATGGAAAGTTATACCGGTAATTGGCAACAGCAACGGTAATGTTAAACTTCTACAAAGTTCGTATTGGGCGAAGTTCTGAGATAAATTAATAACAAGTCTATCGCAACTTGTTCATGCACATTGACATATGCATTTATGATGAATATGCACAATAACTTGATATAAATGCCTGAGCAAATATACGATGGCATTAACAAAACACTTGACAAATCATATTTAGCCTACATTAACACGCACTGCTTCTTTGCATCTACTTTACATCTCCCTCTCTCTTTTTTTTTAAACCGCACCGTCAGAAAATTTCTAATTGTTCATACGCAAAGGATTGTGGGTTATTTCTTCACTCCGAGGATCCATCGATGCATCCTCCAAAATTCTCCGAAATTCTCAGAACGAAGGACTCAGTACTTGCTAGAATTTGAAAGCATCCTTGACTTTGGAACAGTGCTTGACGAGATTTGATGACGTAACGTCCTTGAAAAAGTGGCTTGGAAGGAGCAATCCTTGACTTTGAGAAGCACCCCTTGAGTGCGCCTTAGCTCACCTTCGGCTTCCAGGGGGCTGGACCATGCATACTCATTCGACAAGTTGGATTTGAGACCGTATCGCACAACCATAGAGAAAAACAAAAGATGGATGAGGCTAACGAAGCGCGCTTGTTTGAATCGGCTTTGGAAGAGTTAGACTTTGGGCTTTTCAAGTCATTCGTTTTAAATAAGGATGTATTTGCCGTTTTGCCGACAGACTACGATTGGTCACAAATGCTGGCCTATTACGTGCAGAGGCAGTTTGAAAGACAACTGTTCATCCCACCCACAGGCTTCAACTCTGTGAATGGTCCGACCCCAGACTATACATTTCTGTGTAGTTTGGCTTGCCAGGCTACTGACTTTCGGTTGAGTTGTGGAAAATGTACCTGGGACAAATTTGTAAACTGATGAAAATGAAAAAAAAAAAAAATGAAACAAAAACTGCATTGCTAGCAGAGACGAAATCTCTCTGGCCCACAGTCAGATAGCACATGTCAGTTAAGGCCTTTTTTCACCGACAGAGAACCTGCTCCGTTCCCGTTCGCGAACCAACATTTGAACCGTTCGTCGCGTTTTCACCAAACAAAAGCCGGTTCGGAACGTGGCACCTTGGTTCGGAAGTTGAACCAAAAAATAGTTGGGTTTTCCTGCGAACCGGAGTGGGCGTGTCATTGCGTCTTTCAGAGGGAAGAAGGCTAAAAGCATGAGTTTTCCGTCCTTATCAACTGTTGCCATGAGTAAACAAAATGATTCAACTAGCATTACACTGCAGACGTTGACTAGCATTTAAAACAGCTAGTTTCTGCCGTTTTTATGGGACAACTGGTCATATCATTCTCCCGTTTATGCATCTCATTAACTTTTGATTTTGCATGCACCACCCATGTTGATGACACATCTTTGGTTCTGTTCAGAACTGGTGTAAATGCGGGCTGGTTCACTAGATAGCACCACGGTTCAAAGAATTCTGAACGGCACCAGTTCAACACCAGGTTCGTTCTCGGTGAAAAAACGCTATTAGAGACGGCATGCTATCTGGGTAGACTTTATTGCTCGACTGCATTGTGCATCTAGCTCTTTCCTGATGGAATACTGCTATCTGCTCCATTGTTCAGTTGTGAGAAATACATAATGTGTTTATATGTCCATAGTTTTATGTACGGTGAACTGTATTGAATTGATATTATTGACTTAATTTTCTTTAGTCACCTTAAGTATAAATACTTGAGTCACTGGTACTCAAATCAAATGTTTAAGTTTCAAAAGATTGAATGAATAAATTCAATTTTTAAAAAAAGGTAATCTAATTAGCTCAAACATTCAAGTTTGTTTGACTGTTTGGTTTTATAGTATACCACTTAGTAACACAGAGAACCAAAACAAAATCTATAATAATTTCCAACACAACATAGTATCATCTGGTGTAAAACAAATACTTGTGCTCTATTTGCAAGTGTCAGACAATCTCAGAATCAAAAGGACTGGTTTGGATTGATTTCCATTGTGAGCCTTCACGGCTGGGGACACTTTAGGATGAGTGGCTGCAGCTGCTCCCATGCCTGGAACTCTTGCTGCCCATCACTCTCTGTCACTCCAGAGCTCACAATGGGCCTGGCTGTCACCATGGAAACTGCTGCCTTATCAGTGATCGACTCCAGGATGCAGAAAGAGCTTGCTGTTGCACATGTAGTTCAAATATATAGGCAAACATACAGCCACACACAAAATCAGTGGTTTCAACAGGAAGATAAAAATAGCCATAATAATTACACGTCAACATCACAGGAGAGCAGTGAGAGTAATTATTTATAAGGGATATCCGCAAGGGATATGCAGTGGAATATAATTAGGCTACAGACGATTAGGATAAATAACAGATTAAATTGAGTAATTTCTTCATCACTATTACACTTCTATGAGAAAATTATCTAGTGGCTATAGTAATGTTTTTTTAGCTAACAAGTGGTGACAAGCAACTGCAATGGCATAGAAGATAGAAGAAAATCGACTTTAAAAACTCTTGCAATAGGCTACCATCATGAATGAAGTACTCAGCTATAACTGACAATCACTTAAATCATTCTAGTGCCTCATTTCCACATGCATAATGTCCATAATTATGTGATGTCAGCAATTTGCCATAGGGCTCTATTCTCAGGATCAAATGTGCATTGTCGCAAGTCAAACGCACAAGTTTCTTTGGGGGCGTTCCGAGCGCAAAAGGCTATAATGATGGGGTTAAAACAGAACATTGCGCTCGGCGCACAGTGAAAAGGAGTTGTCTTAATTGAGTTAATTAGTCATGGGTGTCTTTTGGGCGTAGCATGCAATAAACCAATTAGATTTCACACTCTCATTCCCTTTAAAAGCCTGGTGCATTGTTCCATGGCCTGTTGGTATTATCATGCCGGATTTACCTGGGCGTCTACTCCAGAAGAGACCGATTTGCTCGTGTGTGGCGCATGGGCAGCGCGTAATGGAGGCTAAGCCTTCCCAAATCCTATGCTGGAAAATAATAATAATAATAATAATACCTCAGTTTTTTATAGCGCTTTTCTGGGTACCCAAAGACGCTTTACAAAGACACAGAACAAGAATGATACAAAAAGGACAGTACAGTACATACAATACAGACATGTAAACAAACAAAAACGCAAAAAGAACAATACATAGGGTAAGGAAAAAAAAAAAAAAAAAAAAAAAAAAATTTGTCAATATTGCGAAAAAATTGCAAAAATAATGTTTGATGTGTGAATATTATTTTCTAACACGGATAGTTCCGGTCCTTGATGATGATTGGCTGAATCGCGTTCGATGCTGTTATAAAATCCAACACAAACATACACCTTGACCGCATTTCGTTAATGCGCTACCACAACTTGCACAAAAGTTAAAGTAGCTGCGTCTCGATGTTGCATGGCAACCATTCATATGGAGGAAATATTTCTTGGCGGAAGAATGATTATCTATGAATACATCGTTACATTTTTCGTTGCTGCCTTTGTTTCATGAAATCTTGCTATCGACGTATAGTTACCGTTTAAGAAAAGAGTCCGAAGTTTACACTGGGGTTTTAGGCACTAGCCTACGGTCTCTCGGGGCTTAAGACTTAAATAGATTATTTCAGAATGAACGCAGCAGCCGCAGCAGTAGCCAGAAGCCAGTTCTCACTATTGATCATTATCATTATAAAATTTCCCTTGTGTGTGTGTGTGTATTCACACCAAATTGGAATGCCATACTGTACCCTTCCAATATGCACAGCATCCCATTAGCTGCCCTGCCTGCCATCAGGCTATTTACAATTTTCTATTTTAAGAAAAAGTCAGCTAACACGTTATCAAAATTAAGAGCTATATCCACGTGCACACATTTCGTTTTTAACAGGAGAGATTGCGCATGCAGGCGTGCAACTACTTGTTTTCTTTTACTTGGCTACAATTAGCACACAATGTGAAGCTAATTCACTAACTCAATAGTCTACTCATCATGGATATTGCAAGTTCTTTTAAACAAACAAATCAGAAAGGATGGAGGATGGAGGCAGCTAGGCGCTTTAGGCGCAATATCATCTCCTATCTAGAGAACGTACATTTGGAAATGGATGGGGTATTATTGCATGTTGAACAGTGCTCACGCTACCAACACCAAAGCATGCTACTTCCAGTATAGGTAGCTGCAGAAGAGCTTAACTCGGCACAGCATGTAAAGCTTAGTGCACTGTTGAAGATCTACAAGGATGTCTTCTCAAGCCACGACAATGACTATGGCTACACAACTACAGTGGCGTTTGGTTGAGGTGCGCACATCCACAGAAATAATCCAGGTGCCGGACAAAAGTATAGACAATGGAATGGATTGGTCCGCACACTGGGTAGGCTCCAAAAATACACTTTATTAACTATATAAAGGCAACGTTTCGATCCGCAGTGGGATCTTCTTCAGGCAATGAGAACAATGGTCTGAGATGTCATTTATCACATGACCTACAGGTAGGCTACCTGGAAGAGTTAAGCACACCCGTAAGGTGACAAGTGGCATAGCATGCGTCTAAACGCACTGGAATGCAAAGTCAAGAAGACCACAGTAATCACATCCGGTAATGAAGGGAACAACATGGTCAAAAAAACATAATAATAACAACAAAAATAAAAGTAATGATGGTCATCAACAAAATAATAATAATGGTCTATCAGAAATATTTAAATGAAAACTATGAAAACTATGACTATGAAATGGAAATTAACCGCCAGTAGGATAATACACTATTTTACAAAAAACTAAAATCCAACCCGACGGAAACCTTTAAAAAGGAAATACACTATGTTCTCCAGTGTCTCCTTGAAAGAGGAGAAATTAAGAAACAAGAATTTGACTTTATGAAAGTTGACCACCCTATCACTCCGGTCATCTACAGATGGTACGGGTTGAGAATGCTCCTTTCTTTCCCGCACATCGGGAATCCGGAAGGTTCGGGACTTTGTAATTAAAACTGCAACCGCAAGGGGGCAACATAAGACCACCCTAATAACATGAAGGTTCGGCTCCTGCCGGAAAACACGGAAAAACCCGAAGACACCGCGCTGGTGACAAGTGGAGAAAAGAGACATGACGCTCACCATGTCAGATTGCAGTTGCAGAGTTTTCGAATGTTTTACAGCCTAGGCTACCTCACAGCTCTCTCACGCGACGTAGCCTATACTGTAACTCAGTCAGTCCAGCAGAGATGGCAGAGCAACGTTTTGGTCAATGGAGAGGGAGATAAATGCTCCGTATATCCGTCTCATTTAATCATTAAAATGAAGGTGATGACTGGCGAAATTAATCAAACGACGTTTTAATAAAGCATTGTTGAAATTAATGAAAATTATCTTAGAAAATCGCCTATAGGCCTATCAGAAGGAAATAGCCTTCAATTCAACCTGAAAGACTCGATAGGCAACCTTAGATTAATTCATTAATTCATTACGGTTACAAGACCGCATTTCCGTGAATAGGCTATTATTGTCAAGGCGAAGACGAAAGAGATGGACAAGATGGACATTTAGGCTACATTTACATGCTAATACTTAGAAATGTGTATAGGCTATCTTAAAACGGAGGCATGTTCATTTTAACCGGCGACGCTGGGTAGCCTACATGTACCCAGCACTTGTTATCACAGATTTTGTCCCCACCACTTTTGACAACTGAAAATAAAATGTATTTAACAGAAATATCTTTAATACATGCCTATGCTTGTCACTTTACTTATAACCCTAGGCTACATGCATGGAGAAGATTGCGCATTTTGTAACATTGTAACAACAATGGATGGTCAGATATGCGATAGGGCAGTGAGGGTGATTCAATGTAACCATCGACTAGTAGGCCTAGCTCTGAAAAATAAGTTTCTAGCAACTTATGTATCATATGCATGTTCATGTTGATTCAGATATAGACATAGACTACCGTAGGCTGCTGTGCGTCAAGCTATATGACAGTTAATACAGATGGTACGGGTTGAGAATGCTCCTTTCTTTCCCGCACATCGGGACTCCCGAAGCAAGGGGAAAACTGCAACCGCAAGGGGGCAACATAGACCGCCCTAATAATATGAAGGTTCGGCTCATGGAAAAACCCGAGGACACCGCGCTGGTGACGAGCGGAGAAAAGAGACATCACGCTCGGCATGTCAGATTGCAGTTTCAGAGTTTTCGAATGTTTTACAGCCTACCTCACAGCTGGCTCTCTCACTCGACGTAGCCTATAACTCAGTCAGTCCAGCAGAGATGCCAGAGCAACGTTTTGGTCAATGGAGAGGGAGAGAAATGCTCCGCATATCCGTCTCATTTAATCCGTCTCATTTAATCATTAAAATGAAGGTGATGACTGGCGAAATTATAATCAAACGACGTTTCAATAAACCATTGTTGAAATTAATGAAAATGGTTTTAGAAGCCTTCAATTCAACCTGAAAGACTCGATAGGCAACCTTAGATTAATTCATTAATTCATTACGGTTACAAACCGCATTTCCGTGAATAGGCTATTATTGTCAAGGCGAAGACGAAATTAAGAGATGGACAAGATGGACATTTAGGCTACATTTATGCTAGGAATACTTAGAAATGTGTAGGCCTATAGGCTATTTTAAAACGGAGGCATGTTCATTTTAACCGGCGACGCTGGGTAGCTTACCCAGCACTTTATCACAGATTTTGTCCCCACCACTTTTGACAACTGAAAATAAAATGTATTTAACAGAAATATCTTTAATAGGCATACATGCCTATCATGTCACTTTACTTATAACCGTAGGCTACATGCATGGAGAAGATCGCGCATTTTGTAACATTGTATGGATGGTCAGATATGCGATAGGGCAGTGAGGGTGATTCATTGTAACCATCGACTAATAGGCCTAGTTCCGCAAAAGAAGTTTCTAGCAACTTAGAATATATGGATCTAGTTATGCATGTTCATGTTGATTCAGAGATAGACATAGACTACCGTGGGCTACTGTGCGTCAATATACTGTAACAGCATTTTATCATGTGGTGAATTAATGACTAACGTCAGTTTAACATGTCAGAACTTTTGATCGGCGTTTCAAGTGCATGCTGCGAATAAATGAACTCGACTGACTGAATCCTTTATATTTCTTGGCTAAGTGCGAAGATATTGATATTCAAACGGTGGCGTAACTGGATGAGGCATCTTAATCACACGTCAGCGACCGGGGTTCAAAACTTACTCTACGAACCTCCGGAACCCATTAAGACAAGAGGCATTATTTTATTAAAAAGTTTTGCGATTTTTTTTATGATTGCGATGTTTGCTGAAAAGAAAAGTTAATATGTGAATTCGTGGTTCAGCGCGCGCGCACACACACACACACACACACACACACACACACACACACACACACACACACACACATTTTTACATTTACATAATAGGGCTCGGGCACACGCCTTGAACTCTAGGAATATCGCCGCCATTTGGTAGCGCACTGAACGTAATATCCATTCATTCAGATGCACAAGACAAGAAGCAGAAATATAGTAGCGATTTATTATTTTCCTCTTGCGATCGTGGGTTGCACTGTTACACCCCACTACACAGCAACATACGACCAAGAAGGCAAAAACTAAGTAACAGGAACACACTAAAAGGCGGGAGTAAATCCATAGTAATCCATAGTAAACTAAGGAGTGAAGCTGCCAATGTGGCTGTGCCCGCGAAGTTTTGATGTCATGATCCCGAGCCCTAGTGTCAGGAAGTGTCTGTCGAGAGAGAGGGGGGAGGGAGGCAATCGTCCTCAATGCAGCATATAGGTAGGCTATAATGTCTAGTGAACTGGTTAGACAAGTGTGGGGGAGGGGGAATGATCGCACAAGACAATTGCTCTTCATGAAATGGGTAGTCTCACAGACGTTTGTCGATGTTTAAACGTAGCCTACTACATCACTTGCGAAATCGGACGTGGCACATAGAATTATTAGGCTACTGGATTTAATATAGCAAGTCCATATACTTTGTTCATCCTATATTAAAATGTAATGTGCTGCGGGGAAGCATTGGGGAAGTCAGTTTAAGTTGTCCTGTAACAATTTGCCTCTTATTATAATCAAGAGTAACACGAAAAACACAAATATCATGTATTGTGTCGTAAACAGTTAATGACTTCGTGGCCACTATGCGCAACTGCATCGCGCAGTGAGCTGAAGGATAGGAGGACCGACACTTATTAACACAAAGCTTTGTAAAGCACTAACAACCACCCCTCAAAGTTCATTGTCCATAAGTCCAAACAATAAGTATAAAAATTCGACAATCCAAAACGATAACGAGATCTCCCAGAAACGAAAAACAAGTTTGTTGAGTAGCCTAGTCCTTCCAACAATCTCATCTTTTGCGTTTGTTAGATAAAAGGCATTCTGTCCTGCTGTATTCCAATGAGAAAAAATCATCCACAAGGTAGGCTAAGGGTCACGGTAATGCAGCATGCAGGAATCTATATACGCACAAAACGAATGAATGGGTTATATCGGCCAAAACGAATGAATGGGTTGGGAGAGTCGTCTGGCTGTGTCAGCAGACTGCGGTCGGTCTCGAGGGGTTAAATAACGCACGTACTTGAATTTTAATCTGAAGAAGACCACACGGTCGAAACGTCATTCCTTTGTGATAAAGAAAATAAAATAAAATCAAAAAAGAAGGATTTCAAGTGTGCGAACCTTTTTCCATTTTTTTATGATTTAGCCTACTCTTGTTCTGCACCTTGACCGGGGATGTGCACAAACTTTTTTACTACACTTGAATTTTAAACCAACCATCCTATAGCCATACTTTAATAATCAGATGTTATGCTCATTTTTGTAGGCTACACCTCACCGGCAAGCACGCACGCAAATGCTGCTTTTATTGCACATCTACAATATTGGCCAGGCTATATAGAATAGGCTTTTAGGACTGTATTTTGCCTTCGTGCAACTTTAGTTGTGCTCAATCTAAATTATTGTCAGTAAGAATAGGTCATATTACCAAATGGCGAACCTCGAAAATTATTTAGGATATAGAGCCGTGTCCATTACGCATGCAGTTATTTTTTAGGCTATTGTTTTATTTGAGTATTTTTGTCTACCATGGCAAACATAGTTGAAACATTCGCTCTAAACTTATGTATTTCCAATCGGCTTTCACAATCAGCTACAGCTGCGCATGAAAACTTGCAATGTATTGACAGAACTGCTTTCACTTCCCCGAGTCGCGAACGCAACATGCACAACAACCGATATTTAGCAAACACATGCATTTCCAGCTCTCAAAACCGATGAGGTCCAGATCTCAGTGGACTCAAAGCTGCCTACAGCCATGCATAGTAAGCCTAATGATAGCCTAATAGTTATGACATTAATAGCCTATTAATGTTTAGTGTTTAACTTTCTGTTTAGTGTTGACAACACAAAGGCCTTCACGTTGTGTGGCAGTGCTTGCTTGCCCTTCGATCCATCCCAGTTGGTGGTTTTGCACCTGTCCCTGAGTTATAGTCTATATGAGTAAGCGCTTATGCTCTAACCGCATAATAAAAGAAGCACCTGCAGCAGTGCTTATGGCAAGGCTATTAACACCTGTCACTGAGCTATGGACAAGCAGTTATGCTCGAAAATTATCATAACAGACACACCTAATTGTATGGCTCTATGTTTGAACACATCAAATTAGCAAGCATTTCCTCCCGATAGCAGCAACGTTTGCTTTTTTTTTCTGTCGGTCCGCGGTTGCTTGGTCAATTGCGCAGCAAATTATCAGATGAAGCGGACCTAATTTCACTCCATGTCTCGCGGACCAGCAGCAGTCTCCACGTTTCGCGGCCCATAGTTTGAGAAACGCTGCATTAAAGTGTCATTAAGTTGTAGGCCATATGTTTAGGGTTTTCTTTGTGTGTTTTGCATTGTAGTGTGTTTGCATTGAGTAGTTCCTTAAAATACGGAACAAAGAGCGTCCCGTAGGCTATCTGTTCAATACAGAAGAAGACTTTTACTTATATATTTCTTATAACGAAACGCCAAGAAAAAATACGAGGACTGACCATCTCGCCTCTCCGCGTTTCCCCCAATATCATGGCGACAAAGAGAAATAAATATGATTGGACATTTTAATGTTTGTAGCGCGCCAGTTTACCCAGTGTGTGTGCATTGAGTAGTTCCTTAAAATACGGAACAAAGAGCGTCCCATAGGCTATCTGTTCAATAAAGAAAAAGACTTTAACTATTACTTATATATTTCTTATAACGAAACGCGAAGAAAAAATACGAGGACTGACCATCTCGCCCCCGCGTTTCCCCCAATACCATGGCGACAAAGAGAAATAAATATGATTTGACATTTTAATGTTTGTAGGGCGCTAGTTTACCCAGTGTGTGTGCATTGAGTAGTTCCTTAAAATATGGATCAAAGAGCGTCCCGTAGGCTATCTGTTCAATACAGAAGAAGACTTTAACTATTACTTATATATTTCTTATAACGAAACGCTGCATTGAGTAGTTCCTTAAAATAGCCTACGGAACGAGCGTCCCGTAGATTATCTGTTTAATACGGAAGAAGACTAACTATTACTTATATATTTCTTATAACGCTGGCTGTAGGCGATTTCTATAACCATTTTCATTCATTTCAACAATGGTTCATTGAAGTGTCGTTTGAATGATTTCGCCAGTCATCACCTTCATTTTAATGATTCAATGAGATTAAGGAGTCGACTATTGACGGATATGCGGTCTTCATCATTAAATGCAGTTGAAACTTTCTGCCACCTGGTGGTTGTTTGGGTACATTGCCTTAGCCTCGAAAAAAATCGGCTTGACGCACTGCGGGATCTCTTCGGGAGTCCCGCGGGAGAAGGTGCATTCTCAACCCGTACCCACTGTATGTGAATTCGTGGTTCAGCGCACACTCACACATTTTTACATGTACATAGTGTCGGGCTCAAGTGTCTGTTGGGAGAGAAGGGGGTAGCAGTCGTCCTTATGCCGCAGGTAGGCAATAATGTAGTGAACTGGCTAGACGAGTGTGGGGGAGGGGGAATGATCGCACAAGACAATTGCTCTTCATGAAATGGATCTCACAGACGGCCGTCGATTTTCTCTCTCTCTGGGTTGGGAGCGTCGCCTGGCTGTGTCAGCAGACTGCAATACAGTCGGTCTCGAGGGGTTAAATAGCGCACGTTACTTGAATTTTAATCTGAAGAAGACCACACAGTCGAAATGTCATTCCTTTGTGCTAAAGAAAAGAAAAGAAAACCAAAAAAGAAGGATTTCAAGTGTGCGAACCTTTTTCCAATTTTTATGATTTAGCCTACTCTTGTTCTGCACCTTGACCGGGGATGTGCACAAACTTTTTTACTTGAATTTTAAACCAGCTCTTCTCTTACCAGTAGCCTATATCCTACAGCCATACTTTAATAATCAGATGTTATGCTCATTTTTGTAGGCTACACCTCACCGGCAAGCACGCACGCAAATGCTGGTTTTGCACATACAATATAGGCTAATTGGCCAGGTTATATATAATAGGCTTAGGACTGTATTTTGCCTTCGTGCAACTTTAGTTGTACTCAATCTAAATTATTGTCAGTAAGGATAGGTCATATTACCAAATGGCGAACCTAAATTATTTAGGATAAAGAGCCGTGTCCATTACGCACTACTGTTATTTTTTAGGCTATTGTTTTATTTGAGTGTTTTTGTCTACCATGGCATACCGATATTTAGCAAACACATGTATTTCCAGCTCTCAAAACCGATGAGGTCCAGATCTCAGTGGCCTCATAGCTGTCTACAGCCATGCATGTTGCATAGTAAGCCTAATGATAGCCTTGCCAAATACAGTTTTTTTCAATTGCTTACACACAATTTTTCAAACCGAGTTCTTTTTAACAAAATTTAAGTACAGGTATCCAAACGCCACACTCAGTTTGCATAATTCCTAGATTCTTTGCAAAATGAAACACTTCAGTCAAAACAAACACACTTCAGTCAAAACATACACACTTCAGTCAAAACATATACACATATTTGTAAAAATGCTATTAGTTGTCATTTAACAAACACAGTCCTCAATGATCAGACACTATTGCAGCCAGTTTCACACTGCAGTGATAAATGCAAAACACATTTGTAAAAAGAAAAATTAGGAAATAGCATGTGCTAGATTTTTGCCCAGACATTGTTATGTAAGGGATCATTTAGATGTCTTAAAAATAGTGACAAACCCACAACATTCTTCATGATTAGTTCGACATAGGGAAAGTGTACATAAGTAGGTCTATAAACTTGCACTTGCACTGTACAACACTGAAGACTTCTGTAGACTGAATATTTCAAGTATTTCTTTCAATACTTACAGTATTTCTAACCATAATCAGCTACAGTAATCAACCAACAATGAAATCAATTGAACAAATAAAATCTGTAGACAAACAAAAACTACTGCATAAAGTACATACACTTTGACTCTGAAGAGCAACTACTGCAAAAGCAACAAGACTGTATAGCACACCTGAGTGCTGCGTTTTCAATTTTGAACATGTGTGCTTACACAGCTGGTGGATGTGATTATCCAATTCGTTCATTAGTGTAGTCATTGGCAATCATGGGCTTTGTAATGACAAGGAAGTAACCACACAATCCTTATCTGTGTCTAAGGTGTGGAAATGTGTGTAGAGTTTTACAAATCACTGTGTGTAATGTTTTGCAAAAAGGGTGAAGCAGACATTGTGTGTAATGTTGTGCAAATCTGTGGAGGTGTTTTGCTACTTGGAGTAAAATGCTGGTAATTGTGTGAAAAAAAAAATATTTTAGTGTGTAAACAATCGTAAAAAACTGTAAGTCATCAGTCACACACCCCTAATCGCAGGGTTGACCTGTTCCTTTCACACTGAGCCCCGATGAAAACAACCTCCTTGGCGGAGATAATAATTAGGCCTATCAAATTAAAAGCACACTACGACAGGTATTCATGGGTTTCATCCGGTCCCTTTGCACAGGTGTATCAAATCAAGCACCTAGATTATGAATGCAGTTGCATGGTGCTTGATTAATACACCTGGGGAAAGGGACCTGATGAAACCCATGAATACTTGTGTGATCACGCAACACAAGAGAGCATTTAGCGATGGGACAGTTGTGAATGAGTGCTTAACACCCTGGAGTCTAAATACCCCCCGGGGGATTTGAAAAACTGTTCCAAACACACATCTCAATCTCTGCTTTTATCATATTACAGTATAGAAACACCATTAGAAACCTTTAATCAACTCGTTTTCAAATATATAGCCTATGTTTTAAGAGAACATGGCAATGATAATGGCACTTTGTAAAAACAATAAATTCTGTCGGTCCGCGGTTGCTTGGTCAATTGCGCAGCAAATTATCAGATGAAGCACCACCTAATTTCACTCCATGTCTCGCGGACCAGCAGCAGTCTCCACGTTTCGCGGCCCATAGTTTGAGAAACGCTGCATTAAAGTGTCATTAGGTTGTAGGCTATATGTTTAGTGTTTTCTTTGTGTGTTTTTCATTGTAGTGTGTGTGCATTGAGTAGTTCCCTTAAAAAACGGAACAAAGAGCGTCCCGTAGGCTATCTGTTCAATACGGAAGAAGACTTTAACTATTACTTATATATTTCTTATAACGAAGCAAAAATACGAGGACTGACCATCTCGTTTCCCCCAAAAGCCTACCATGGCGACAAAGAAAAATAAATATGATTTGACATTTAGGTTGCTTTCATACTAGGTCCGTTTAGCTGGACCGGACCCGAGTGCGGTTATTTCTGCCGTAGTTGGTCTCTGTTCACATTACATGTTTGTCTGCGGACCCGGGTCCGTTTGCGTCATAATTAACACGAACTTCCAGAATTCTGTTTACAAAATATCACTTGGCAACACAGCAAAAGGCAGTGCAATGAAGAGGACAAAGGTAAAGATTCTTTAGAATCTTCAGAACGTTTGCTTAGCAACCTGCTCCAGGGTTCTAGCGAACCGGACCCGAGACCACCTCTTCAGGCGGACCCGAGTCCGGTCCCGGGTCCGCACCCGAGTTCGGTACGGTTGCGTTCACACTATCAAAAACAGCCGGACCATCGGACCAAACGAACCCGGGTCCGGTCCAGCGGACCTAGTGTGAATGGGCCCTTAAGGTGATTGTTGACAAATTTGCCAAACACAATTCGGGAGAAGCAGCGGACAGGAGCGCCACCACAAGCAAGCACTTCTAGCCCAAATTAACATGGCAACGTTGCCTATGACTAAAGTGTCTAAGTAGGCTAGTCCTACTAATATTACATTTGATTGGTAGCATGTTTGTAGCGCGCCAGTTTACCCATCCCCTACATCAACACAGCTTAGAATCAATCAAAGAATCAGCGGTGTCGGCGTTAGGCTGTAGGCGATTTTCTATAACCATTTTCATTCATTTCAACAATGGTTTATTGAAACGTCGTTTGATTAATTTCTCCAGTCATCACCTTCATTTTAATGATTAAATGAGATTAAGGAGTCGACTATTGACGGATATGCGGTCTTCATCATTAAATGCATGTGGGTTGAAACTTTCACCTGGTGGTTGTTTGGGTAGACTACATTGCCTTTAACCTGACTTTCGCCAGATCCTGTAGTTCGCTGTCTGCTTCACACAAGGATCTGGGACTTCTCGATAGGAGATGTATTTCTGAAGGCGGGTCCTTGTAAAACATCCTCGCATGTGATTTGATAAACCACTTGCCTGTTATCTTGAATGACGTGCTAGGCTTCTTCAAGCTCTTGCCAAACCCGGTCGGAAGAAGAGTAAAAACATCCTTGCCACCAATAAATGTCTTCAAACCTATTCTCTGTTAATCTTTTAAAGAATGAATACTCGATAGATTCGACAAAACGGTTGAAATAGCAGAATCAATGTCAGCACAAGACTCCTCGCTGCGTGCCGCCATTGTTATTTGAATCAAACACTTGCTTCGGCGCTCCTGATTGGTTGCTCATTTTTTGAGCACTGGCACAGGGGTTTGGATTGCCCTCGCGTCCAGACCCTTGTGTGGAGCTCAGCGAAACGCCTCTGGTGGAGCATGGCGGAACTACAAGGGTCTGGCGAGAGTCAGGCTACATTGTCTTAGCCTCGAAAAAAATCGGCTTGACAGCCTGCGGGATCTCTTCGGGAGTCCCGCGGGAGAAGGTGCATTCCCAACCCGTACCATCTGTATACATTGCCCAAGATCCATAAGAACATTGAGAAACCTCCAGGGAGGCCGATTATTTCTGGAATTGGATCTCTCACTGAGAAGATCTCCACTTTCATTGACTCGTTTTTAAGACCTCATGTGATAAATGACATCTCAGACCATTGTTCTCATTACACAACTACATATGTGACCCTGTAAAGCGGAACCAGTCGTCTCGGTAAAATTAATTAAATTAAGTTATTGTGCTCACGTGAACGGCCATAAACTAAGCTTTCCAACGATATGTATATCGAGGGTATTACACAAACTATCGCTAAGATAACAGCATCCAAAGTTGACATGGTTCTCCTGTCACGATATGCCAGAAGAGGAGAAATCACCTTTTTAAGCGGCGCGTGCACAACGGGAATGACAGCAAATGTGTTGAATCTTCGCCGGGTTTAACAGTCAAAACTTATGTTTTTCCGTGAAATACGTTCACGATATGAAACTGTAGACTGTATACAGTCGAATTAGGCGAAAACGTGAAATTCAACATTTTAACCCGGAAGTTTGTTATTGTTGATTTTCTCAAAATAACGTTGTGCGCAAAACGACTGATTTCGCTATGAATGGTCACATATACATAAACTGGTGACACCCACACGATCAAACTATAAGCCTATTAAGCTTTAATCGAGTCAGTACCTTTCCGGAAATGTTAGTAAAGTGTTGTTGAAGCGTTGCGCAGCTGCCGCAGCGCCATTTCCGGAAGGTACTGACTCGATTAAATTCATTCTGGACTCTCTATCCGACCACATAAAGACGTGGGGATACTTCGGTTTGGCTTTAGGGACCCTCTACTCACTACCACGTAAGTGTAGTGTTGTTTGGAACAGTAGAAGAGGTATAAAAATAGCGTTTTGTAGTGGCGAAAGGACCTGCCCCGGTCACTTACAGGCTAACGAGTTTTGGCTAAAAACGGTGAACTCGAACTTTCTCAAAATACATCCGAATGACATGATTTTGGTGTCAACTCAACGTATGTACTCCCAATAGTCCGAAAAATTGATCTAAAGTGCATTTCACTCCGGATTATCCCTTTAAAGGTCACTTTGCAAATGGTATTTTGTTCTCTGAAGGGACCTGAACTATTTTTTTTTTCATCTTTTTGATGGTCAAAGCTGATTCCTGCATGAGAAGAGCTTTAATTTGATACCATACATGATAGGTTTATATGTTAATGTATACTTAGACGACTTTCTATGATCAAAAAGGGGTGTGGCAGATGATGTAATTTTAAGGAAAATGCTCAAGGGTGCCGGAGCGGCACCCATCAGATTCTGAAAGGACACCCCCTTAACTATCAATTTATGCAAAAAAATTGCATTCGTACCTTATGTCATACTTATGCCCAAATTCCACAAAGTTCTACCAGACTAAAGCAGGGCATACACTATGCGATTTTTTCAATCGCGGTATTCTGCTGCTGCTCATACTGTACGAGTGAATTCGCAGGGGCAGCTCACGATTCCTGTTCTCACACTACACGATCCGATGGTTGGATGCGATTTGACTGCTCACACTGTACGTCCAACTCGTCGGACTCTTTTATCTGGAACTTTATCAGCTGTGCTGCCATGCAGCTCCGTGTTGTCTAATTGCTTTCAGTGTTGCCAGGTCACGTGAGGAGAAATACGCAGCAGGGTCTCTGAAAATAAGCCATAATAAACACACAACCCCAAAAGGTTATAGCATCCCCTCCCCGAACCCCTTTTACATTTCTGGGGTGGTCATAGAGGAGCCTACAGTGAGAGTCGACGCAGCTGCATAGCCTAGGTTCAAAATGCCCCCTGTGTAGTATACGTGTAGGCGCTGCGTACAACCAGCAACTTCACACAAAATCAAGCCCAAGTCACTTAAAATAAGCAGACTATGGCAACACCTTTTGTTTTGTTGTCCGTATCTGTGTTCGTGCATGTGTAGTGTGACCGGTTGAGGTAAATCGGCTCAAACAGTGCTTCAACAGTGCGATAGGCTCACGAGGGGCGACCAGGATTTCAAACAAGTTTGATATTCTCCCGATCGGTCGGGAGGTGGTCGTGAGGTGGTAATCGCTTCTCGTTACCCCATGTATACTACACGATGCGAGACGCACGACTGAGCCAAAATTTGGCCCGATCCCCAAAATAGTCGCACGACTCAAAAATCGTGGCAAAATGGGCCAAAAATGCCCAGCTTAACAATAACATATGCTGTCACACTTGCATGCCATGACAATACAGTGATATCAAAGATCCTTCACCGCTTTAACCCTCATTTTACAGTGTAGTCATTGTGTAATCTGTGACTAATTTGTGTGACTTGTCTTTAGATATGGGAGAGTGTAAGACTGTAGTCTTTCAAAAATAGTTTCCACTCTTTTCAAAGTCTGCTGATGTATGGGTAGCATTAGCTGGTCTACTTGCTTGTGAGACCATTAAAGATGATTCAGAATGCTACAGCAGTCTAGTCTTTAATCAACCAAAGAAGACATGTGTACATTTCTTAGGCTCAAATTAAATGCATATCCCTCACTCACTCTGACTCAGAAGACAATTCATCTGCACCTTGCTATATGAAATCCATGCTCCAGCTCCACATCCCCTCTCGCCCACTGCGCTCCTCTGAAGAGGGTCTGCTTTGTCCACCATCCACTAATGAGGTCACAATTAAAGGAGCACGCCACCGTTTAATGTAACTCGGTTATTCACCGCCTCCCCTAGAGTTAGTTAAGTGAGCAAAGACGTTTTTGTCTCTACGCATGCATGCATTATCTTAGTCCGGCAGCGCCCCCACTATCTTACCTTAGAATAGTGAATGGAACCTTTCGTTGTCGGATAGCATGTTGTGAGTAAAAGTGTGGCCTCTGTATTCACAACGAGTAGCCTACAAATGGCAATGCAGATTACGATGAGGTGATTTTCTAGTTATTGATTTGGGACTATATTGGGGCGAAGCACAGGCAAAGCACTGCTACTTGGACCTGATGACTGTACTATCCCGTTGAAAACATTTTCAGCTAACGGAGCTTCAGTTAGTAATCAAGGATCTTTGGTATAACATGTATCACTGAAAGAGACAGACAACTCTTTCCCAAAGAGGTTTATTACAAAGTTCATTGAATCAAACTAAACCAATGTTACACATAATTTCTCTCTCAAATGTCATATTGTTCAAAGACAAATAATGAGGTACCTGATAAATCCTCATCTGGGAGGGTTTACTGTAGGTCTAAACTAAGAAGATACCAACATGTAGAAAATCATCTGCTCTTTCTTCTTAAATACAGATGAATTCTGTGTCCTGTTGGTGGAAATATTAACAATATCGGCATAAATGAACAGTATAAAACTTTCACACTTACTGTAAACATACAGTAGTTGCATACAGTAAGTCATATGTAAGGGATAATCAACGACGCGCCGTGCGTTTTACAGGAAAATAATGCACGTTCGAAGTGGTAATAAGGTCCCGACACCGCAGGCGGATGGGCCTTTACACTTCGATAAGTGCATTATTTTCCTATAAAACGCACGGCGTGGAGTTGATTATCCCGCGTATACCACTGCTACTATCACTTTCGTTTATATTGCCGCTGTCTTAGATACAACCTTGTTGTTTTTACCGTTACATTCACTTTGGCGAATTAATATTCAAGTGTAATATTAAGCCCCCCAAAAAGGAACTTCTTCATAGCCGTGCGTATCATCGAAAAATAATGCATGTTCCAAATAGCGCATCACAATAGGACATTTGACCAAGCAATGGTATAAAATGTGTTAAACAGTTGCTACAATTAACACTTACAGTTGTGGGAAGTTTGACTGTGTCACGCTGGAAAGTGTATGTCTCGTTTACATGGTTGACAGGGAAGAATCCAATGATGCCCATTTGGTCCACATATCGTTCACTATAGACCTTTGAGAAATCAACCATGGAATCAATTAAGATAGAATTGCAAGTACATGAGTGCTTGAAAGGCTATGAAGCAAAATCACATCCCTTTCTTCTAGATTTCACTCCTAAAAATAACAACATATATCAACAGCAGTAGATATAGTCTAGTTAGTATAGTCTCTGTCTACATCTAGTGGACACCCATCAAAAACCTTTCTGATGAACGTAGGTTGTGTTTATTTCAGTACTTAAACTGAAATGTCTCATCTTTCTAAACAAGGTGTAGAATTGTTGCCATGCCATATTGAGACACAACTACCATTTGACATTACTCTCCTCTCCTTTATATGTGAAACTTACATTCATTTGTGAATTCTTGTCTTGAGGCATGTATCTATACAAGTATGGCATTGGTATTTATTATTACCACTGCGTTAGCAAAACAGCAGTCATATAGACTTTTTTCTTCCGAATTTAAAATAATAAAAAATAAATCGGTACACTTGTGTCAACGATTCCCAGGGACACTGATAGACCGGGCTGTGCGAATCTTGATGGGTATAATGGAAGGGTTCATATCAGGGATGGAAATTAACTTTTTTGTCCACCTGCCACTGTGGCAGGTAAATTTTAAAATCTACCAGCCACTCAACATTTTTACCAGCCAATATATATTCAACCGTTCCATACATTATACTGCCAAGTAGAGATGTAAGGGTATGAAAATTTCACCCCACGGTTATAGTGACCAAAATTATCGTGGTTTTCGGTATTATCCCAGTATTGTGTTCAATAAGAAAGCACTGATAGGCCTACACAAGCTGAAATAGTTTTTTTAAAAAGTGTGACTGTTTCTATTACATTACAAAAATATAGGCAAAACCTTATTGTCTTAATCTGGATACATATCATTCAGAGCAGTGGCAAACCAGTCTCTGCTCAACCCTGCTCAGAAAATGGCTTGTCTTGTTTCTACCGTAATTTCCCGACTATTAGCCGCGGCTTATACATTGATTTTGCAAAACTTCTTCCGCTATGAGGTTAATACAGGGGAGCAGTTAATATGGTGTTAATATGGTTTTACTTCTTTAAACTTGCATAAAACACTGTGCTGAGGCTTATACACAATGCGGCTTATATGAGGGAAATTACTGTATTTCATATTTGAATTCATACACTTTATATATTTTGTTAACAATTTATAGCATATGCATAATTACTCAAAATATTCAGTAATTTGAATACTTCATATTGATTACACTTGTCTTTAATGATATTACAGGGGTGGTATGTAGGTCTAATTGAGTGCCTGTCACTTTAAGAAGTATGTGAACATAATTAGGTTTCATTCGGTTTTAGGAAAATCACGCATAGTTCAAGTATACATGTTTTCATTAAATAACGTAAATGTTCAAAAACACTAAGAAGGTAGGGAAAATATTTCCGGCGTCATAAAAGATAAGTGTCTTGCAATGTTAACTTCTATGATTTAGGTAGGTTAGGCTACCGTGGTAGCTGCTAGCCTATGGCATTGTGAGTTGTCCCGTTCACTTTTTCCTTGGTCATGTTTAATTGGCTGGGTGCTTAACTTAGGTACCATGACTCGGAGTTTGGTATCTGTTATATCCAATGTATTTCCTACCTAAACGTATTAACCGGTAGCCTCGTTGTAAATGTACACAGTCAATGGTGGTAGGCTATAGGCCTATTGCTGCCACGTTAACTGGAAGAGTAGGCTAGGCTCTTATACTGACGCAATGATGAGAGCCAACATTCTAAGGCGCTCCGTTCCAGAATGTTTGTTGTGATCGTCATGTCCATCGATGTTGAGGATTATTGATACAAGTCGTGTGTTCTTATCTCTGTGGGGACTGCTAATATTCTTATGAAATAAACAACTTGAAGTAGAAGTAGTTGCTTACCCGCCACAGTGGCGGGTGTGTTGGCATATTTCACCCGCCAGCGCGCAAAACTACACGCATTTCCATCCCTGGTTCATATGCAAAAGCCTCTAAATCCGTATGACCTCTTTCCTTTTAAATGAGCATTTTGTATCAGGCTCCTATAGGGTTTCGCCTACAAATCAATATTTCAGACCAGGAAGAGAATGGTATTTAGTGAGTTTTGAAGCTAAATTATTGAATTAACTTACACTATAAGTGAAGAGCATTCACTCACCATCATCATCTCATTTTTGACAAAAGTGGCTTCTAGAGGCTTTTGCACCTGCATATGCACCCCCACAAAGATGACATGGAACCATTGTTTTTCACTTTGATCCGTTGCCCACTTGCCACACCAGGCCCTCTGAAAGGAGGGTCGGCCAGACACAGTTTTCTGTGAATATCTCGAGAACCATAAGGCCTAGAGGGACCAGTTGTTTTTGTATGTTGGTCTTAAGGGGCCATGGCAACCCATGCCATATGCATTCATTTGAGGTATAGCACCACCAAGTGAAAACGCAAATACGAGGCATTGTAATCATAGGTGTCTTTGGCTGACAAGAAATTTGAAATGAACACACACACACACACACACACACGCACACACAAATAAACACACCTACACACGCGCGCGCGCGCGCACACACACACACACACACACACATTTTGATTAAAATATTTGTACATTTCTTTTCAAAAACATCACATACATACATTGCTCATGATTAAACCCAATTCTCTGTAATGCAGTAACAAATAGGTGTCACATATTTACTGTAATATAACAAATTATTATTATAATTCTCTTTAGTAATTCAACACAATTTAATCCTTCAAAACATATATTTATTAATGATATAACATTTGCAATCAAATATACAGTACAGACCAAAAGTTTGGACACACCTTCTCATTCAAAGAGTTTTCTTTATTTTCATACTATATGACTATGAAAATTGTAGATTCATACCAAAGGCATTAAAATTATGAATTAACACATGTAGAATGATATACTTAACAAAAAAGTGTGAAACAACTGAAAATATGTCTTATATTTTAGGTTCTTCAAAGTAGCCACCTTTTGCTTTTAATACTGCTTCGCACACTCTTGGCATTCTCTTGATGAGCTTCAAGAGTCACCTGAAATGGTCTTCCAACAGTCTTGAAGGAGTTCCAGAGATGCTTAGCACTTGTTGGCCCCTTTGCCTTCACTCTGCGGTCCACACGGTTGTTGGAACCAAAGATCTCAGATTTGGACTCATCAGACCAAAGCACAGATTTCCACTGGTCTAATGTCCATTCCTTGCGTTCTTTAGCCCAAACAAGTCTCTTCTGCTTGTTGCCTGTCCTTAGCAGTGGTTTCCTAGCAGCTATTCTACCATGAAGGCCTGATTCAGGCAGTCTCGTCTTAACAGTTGTTCTAGAGATGTGTCTGCAGCTAGAACTGTGTGCCATTGGCCTGGTCTCTAATCTGAGCTGCTGTTAACGTGCGATTTCTGAGGCTGGTGACTCGGATGAACTTATCCTCCGCAGCAGAGGTGACTCTTGGTCTTCCTTTCCTGGGACGGCCAGTTTCATTGTAGCGCTTGATGGTTTTTGCGACTGCACTTGGGGACACTTTCAAAGTTTTCCCAATTTTTAGGACTGACTGACCTTCATTTCTTAAAGTAATGATGGCCACTCGTTTTTCTTTACTTAGCTGCTTTTTTCTTGCCATAATACAAATTCTAACAGTCTATTCTGTAGGACTATCAGCTGTGCATCACCCCTGACATCTGCACAACACAACTGATTCCCAACCCCATTTATAAGGCAAGAAATCCCACTTATTAAACCTGACAGGGCACACATGTGAAGTGAAAACCATTTCAGGTGACTACCTCTTGAAGCTCATCAAGAGAATGCAGAGTGTGTGCAAAGCAGTAATCAGAGCAAAGGTGGCTACTTTGAAGAAACTAGATAAGGCATATTTTCAGTTGTTTTACACTTTTTTGCTATTTGTTATTTTTGGGTTTTTTTACATTTCCACATGTGTTAATTCATAGTTTTGATGCCTTCTTTGTTGGTCTACAATGTCAATAGTCATGAAAAGAAAAGGAAACTCATTGAATGAGAAGGTGTGTCCAAACTTTTGGTCTGTACTGTATGTTAATCATTAAACCTGATGTCAAGCAATTTGAACTGATATGTCTTGTCCAATATTTATCATTTGTATTTGCATTCTGTTATAATCATGTATGACTCATTTTACATTAGTGTGTGACTTACACTTCCAGACCAGAACATTCCAGCGCCCTCTGCTGGCAGTAATTTGGAGTACACATAGATCATCTGACCCCGCTTCAAGTTAATAAACCTACAATCAGGGGCAACATAATCCTCCAAGACTATTGCCAGTGAGATAGCATCTGAAGAAAATAATAATGCATGCATATACTGTAACAACACATTTAGAATTCAAGACAAAGATGTTAAATGTTCCATAACACACACAGACACACTCTATGTATTCATGTTTAGTTAAAAGTGTAATGCCTGCATTTAAGTTGATTGACTCACATGAACACTCCATATCTGCACACAGCTTGTTGGCTGCCAGTTTCTCCAGTGGTGTTCTGCTTGATTGACATAAAGATCCCATAAAAAGAAGTAAAAGGACAGCGCTCTCAAAAGAGGACATCTTGAGATTTGCAAGTGCTATGGCGTAGATGGCCAATTCCTGTAAAATTCCACAGTTTCTTATTTCATGTTGATGGGCTGAACCATGACATCATAGCCTTGCACCAATCAGTGCTGCCCTGTCTACCCCAAATTCTTGAGGGTAAAAAAAGTCAGAGAGAACTTTCAGACAGCAAACCTCCAGCATTAATATTCATGATTCAGACAGAAGAACCATTTGCACAGATCAAACCATGCTGTTATATTGAAGAGTTTATTTGAATTGACTGCTATAGCCTAGCCCTAGGTGCAATGCAAACATTATCAATAACTGTGAGTCAAATCAAAGAAGTCACCTACCAAAATCAAAATGCAGTATCACATGTACATTCTGTTATCATTTTGTCCATACTGTACCTCGCAAATGGACCAGATTTCAACACGCTGCTGCACTGTCTTGTAGCCTATTCATTCAATATTAATGAATTGATGTCAGGGATAATCGAATAACTGTCCTTTACTACGCTATAATTAACGGCACTGCACTTCACCGTCTGGTCTGGTCAGGACAGCTGTGGACCTTCTCTACTCTCCTCTGCTGCTGACCTGCCAGTTGCCATGCTCTGCTGCCTGGAGTCTGGACTGAGTAACGTTAGCAAACAACAAACAGCAAACAAGCTGTCGCTGTCCAAGTCCACCGAGTTGCTGATCTGCAGGATCGCCCTGACTTCACTGTTTCTGTGCTGCTACTGTAGTGCTCTCCAGATGGCCAAGCTAACGTTAAATCCTCCGGGTTGGTCTGGTGGGAGTAAAGCCTACCTTACACTGACAAGATTTGGGAAAGATTTTTGAAAGATTGTAGTCTTAACTAATGCCCCTCATTCAGACTTTACTCAAAAGACTACAGTCTTTCAAGAATCTTTCCCAAATCTTGTCAGTGTAAGGTATGCTTAAAGCCTACTTACATTGACAGACTTTGAAAAGATTTGGAATAGATTTTTGAAAGACTACAGTCTCAGACCCTCTCACATCTAAAGACAATTCATTGAGTTTTTAGTCACAGTCTAGTCACAGGCCAGTCTCAGATTAGGATTTTGCAAAGACTGTGGGTCACTATTTACAAGACTGCTGCTAGATTCCTTCAAATATTTCCATTGTGCACTAGGCTACACGTCATCATCAACAGGAACTCACATGATAGCCTACTCATATCAAAGTATTTTTTTCTCGTTTCTGCAACATTGTTTCATGTGTGACATCCCTTACAGATATAGAGCTGTTCTGTCACGTAGAAATTAGACTAATAATTTATAAGAAATGAAATAACAAATAATCATATAGGCTACAGCTGTCGCCTATTTTGCCCCTTCCTGTTTCATGTTCGACCAAGGTCACTATTGGTTTTTAATGTTCACGTCACTATTTGCATGAGCCACGACTGAAAAGACTTCCGATAATATCAAACATGTTTGATATTGTCGTAACGGCAAAACTAGAAAAAGACTGCCTCCGACGGACTTAAAACCGCTAAGATTGGCACCTTACACTAAACGATTTAGATGACGATTTTGGAAATTTCGCTGCCGACTGTTAAAGCAACACCATGTAAGTTTTGCTCTCGGGGTCCCCCTACAGTTGGGAAACGATCATTTTTTCTACTTATGTCGTAAAATCTGTCACGGTTACACCAGAAGCAAGTTAGACATAGCGTACAGTTTAGGTAAGGTAAGGTAAGGTAAGGTACTTTTATTTATATAGCGCATTTCACGTGCACTGAGTGCAACCCAAAGCGCTTTACAGAGACAGTGCCGAAATGGAGTGGCGTAGTCGCCAGCGTACCCATGACAACACAACAAACAAATTCACAAAATAACAAGACACAAGATGCCGGACGGAGTGGCGTAATCGCCAGCGTACCCGTGTCCCGAGTAAACCCGTGTTTAGGCTAGACTTAGGCTGCACATTAAATATTAAATTATGTGGTAGCCTACTACGATACCAGTTATGTGATACATTTGTAAAACTAGTCTTTCAGCTCAGGTCTGTGCACGTTCTCGGTATTGGGATGATGTTGGTCATTGTTGGTCAATTAGGCCTACTTAGGCTATTTAAAAAAAAAAAAAAAACGATTACGATATTTATGAGCAATAGCGTAGCCTAATCTAGGGTGGTCATTTTTAGTGTCTTTATAGCATATAAAAAAAATCGATGGTCACCAGATATTGTATTCTATGGTATTCACGTCCATAGTGGCATATATTTGCACGCCCAAAATGTTTGGAGAGGCAGAGCTCTTATAATATGATGACATAATCTTACACGTGATAACTTTGTTTTTCAAGATAATTGTTTGGTCAGTAGCCTAGCCTATAGGCGGTAGATTTACACGTTGAGCTATAACTAGCACACATAACCAGCTCCCGTGCAGTTTGGTTGGCAGCATGATGACACTAGAATCTAGTGACTAGATGACAGAGCTAGGATACACGTGCTTTTGTTGATAAGCCGATTTCTGCAGGAGGAGTTCTCACGTCTTGGGCAAACTCGGACTGCCTGCGTTGCGTGTGAAATGTATAGCCTAGCCCATAGCATGCATTTATTGTAATACTAACACACTCTATTTCTCTTCCCTTTCCCCTATACCTCACCTGTGAGGTAAACCATTACCAGCCATCAACCATCTCTGTGCCTGTCCCTCATCACACCTGAAGTCACATCCCTCTGACTGCCCTACCATCGCCATTGCCTTCGCCATCCCTATGACTGCCCTAACATCGCCTGCTGTGGTTCCCTACCCGAATCTTTGGCCCTCGGATCCCAGCGACCCATCACCTTCAGAAATAACTAATGGATTACTAATGGACAATTTATTCCCTACACTGGACTATTTGAACTTTCATTGTCATTGTAACTTTCAAACTACAAATGACTGTACTGTAACTGACCCAAGGCAGATGGGTTGGGCCCTTGAGTCGTGGGTCTGTCTGAGGTTTCTTCCTATATGTATCTCCAATTCTAGGGAGTTTTTCCTTGCCCCTGTTACTCATGGGCTCTCTTTGAATGTCTAACACTCTGTAAAGCGCCTTGAGACATGTGTAATGTATTGGCGCTCTATAAGCGACATTAAATTGAAATTGAAATTGAAATTTCAGCATATCATCATATGAATATAATTTCATGGGTTTTATTTTTTTCAAACGCCAAAAGATCACGTAGCTCATGTTTATAAGGCATCAACTGTCTATTCAACGCTCGCACAGAATTTGAGGAAGTGGTGGGGGAAGTGTGCCCTATATGCCGTAAAGCAGTCGAATTTTGTAGTTCTTTGGTTCGTACAGGTTCGTACCCGAACCCCAAAAGGTTGAAAAACTCCATGGTGTTGCTTTAAAACAGACCAAAATCGTGCAATGTAAGCCAGCCTTAAGTCACACATATGCAAGTCTCAAGTCTTAACCTTCAAGTCTCAAGCAAGTCCCAAGTCATTTTTGTGTGAGTCGAGTCAAGTCAAGTCATAGTTTAGGTCAAGCAAGTCACAAGTCAAGTCTTAGAAATATAATAAGCTGGAAGACAACCGTCTTAAACCTTAAAGAGACTGCAGCCTAAGTTTTATGTAGCCCTCCTTTGCACAAAAGGGATAACAAATAGAGGAAGGGGATATAAGGCTAAAGAATAATTATAAATACTCACTAGGACCAGCAGGATCAGAATGACTAGGAACGACTACAGGGCCTGGTGTACCAAACAATAATTACCAGACAGAGTACTCAACACAGTAGTTTATCTTGGGAACAGCAGCAAACCACTTCCTTTTATTTATAACCATTTTTTCAATATGTTGCAAAAGACAGTCCTTTTTTATGTGTTGCAAAAGACAAAAGACAAAGTAGTGCAAGAAGGAATGAACTTGAACAAATACAACTTCTATGTCCACTACTCCTTCAAAAAGGCCTCACTCTCTCATACTGTATGTTGTGAATGTGTGTGTGTGTGTGTGTGTGTGAGGGGGAGAGAGAGAGAGAGAGAAAGGGTGGGTGGGTGTGTGTGTGTGTGTGTGTGTGTGTGTGTATGTGTGTGTGTGTGACAGAGAATGTGTGTTTAGCTCATGTTTTCATTGCATAATATTCCATTAAGAAATACCATACAGAAATGAAATGGAGACACTTCTGTGTTATATACTACGATTTACTCTTGAAAGTGGCCCATTTCTCATTTATGTCATACAGTACATCTCTCATATACGTATACATACATTTACAGTAATAGGGTTTGTGCATATTGTTTGGCTGTTATACTTTATATATGATTTAACCAGAAAAAAAAGCAGCTAGCGCTAACAAACTAACAGCTACATTGATGTGGTACACTTTGGACTAGCAACTAACGCTAGCTAGACCTGATCTGCCAAGTGAATCAATCTGGCAATTTCAAATAGGCTACCGTATTTCAGTCAAATTGTCTGTTATTTGATGCGGGATCAATGTGAAACTAAGTCCACATGATTAAAACTTAATGTGATGCAAACAGTAAGCTCTTGTCATGTTTGACTGATGGAGATGGGATGTTAGCTGCCAGCTAACGTTAGATTAAAAATAATGTGAAATTAGCTAGAGACATTTCGGTAACACTTTACATTACGGCTCACTAATAAGGTGGTAATTGTATGGTATTTTCTATGTAATTTCATGGTAACAATCCCTTGTTACCACTTATTACCAGTAATTTCTATGCAGTTTCTAGTGCAATTCATTCATTCATTCAACCTTTATTTATTCTCGGAGAGTCATTGAGGGTAGCCCTCATTTTCAGTGAGGCCGAGATTACAGAAACAATGCATGGAACAAGAGATGTTCAAATAAGATAATAATAAGAAAATATACATTGCATTATAGAGGAGGAAGGGGGAAATAAAAAAATAATAAAATAAAAATACATGAAATAATAATAATAAAATAATAACAACAAAAATAATAATAATAAAAATAATAATAACAATAATAATAAAAGACATTTACTTAAAGCAGGTACAAATTGGCATAGGACAGTTTGTGACCACAGACTTGAATTGACTATATGGAATTATAGAGTTCATTTTTAAATTGCACTGAAGATTATTCCAGGAAGTAGGGGCACCATAACAAAAGGCTGACTTGCCCAACTCAGAATGGACACGAGGAACTTTAAGCATCAAAGAGTCATTTGATCTAGTCTGATAGGCACCAGAATTCCACATAAGCATGTCTGAAATATAACCTGGTAGATTTTCAACAATACCCTTGTAAACAAACAGATATCAATGACGTTGTCTCCTCTCTGTCAGAGATGACCACCCGACCCTATCATATAGAACACAATGATGAGTGCTATAGCCATCACCCGTAATGAATCTCAGGGCAGAATGGTAGACTGAGTCCAGGGCTTTTAGTGAAGAAGCAGTAGCATTTTTATATATCACATCACCATAGTCTAGAACTGACATGAAAACTGCTTCAACAACTTTTTTCCTACTTTCCATAGGGAGGCTGGCCTTGTGTCTGTAGAAGAAACCAATTTTATTTCTCAGTGTTTTTACTAGGATGGCTACGTGGTAATTAAATGTGAGTTTGTCATCCAGCCAGATACCAAGATATTTGTATTCAGAGACTCTATCAATGCTTGAACCAGTTACAGTTGTTATTTGCATGCTATTAACCTCAATGTTCCTTGCTCTAGTAAATAACATACATTTAGTTTTCTTCTCATTTAGTACTAATTTAAGATTAATGAGAGCTTCTTGGAGAACATTAAATGAAAGCTGGAGATTATCAATTGCATGTTGAACAGAGTCAGCTATGCAATACAAAATAGTGTCATCAGCATAAAGGTGGACTTGACAACCATTTAGTGAAGATACAATGTCATTGATGTAAATGGTGAAGAGAACTGGGCCCAAAATAGACCCTTGTGGAACACCCTTTGTGATTGGCAAAAACTCTGACTTAATATTTCCTGACTTAACACATTGAAACCAAAATAATTCCAAAACCATTTACATGCCTTATCATCTAGACCAATATCATGTAATCTTTGTAACAGTAAGGGATGATCAACTGTATCGAATGCTTTTGACAAATCAACAAAAAGGGCAGCACAGTGCTTTTTAATGTCTAAAGCAGATAATATATTATTTGTCACTAATGTGGTAGCTGAGACAGTGCTGTGATTTGTTCTAAACCCAGATTGTTGTGGATTTAATATGTCATGGCATGAAAGAAATGACTTGAGTTGGTTATTAACCAATGATTCAAAAATCTTTGACAAACAGGGTAGTTTGGAGATTGGACGGTAGTTATTTAAATCATCTCGATCACCCCCTTTGTGCAAAGGTGTCACATGGGCTAGTTTCCATGTGCTGGGAAATATGCTCATCACAATGGAAAGATTAAATATATGCGTTATATGCTTTGTGATGATAGGAGCAGACAATTTAAGGAAAAAAGGATCTAAATTATCTTCTCCAGTAGCACTCTTAGTGTCAATACTGTGTAATGCCTTAGACACTTCATTTTCAGAGAAAGGTTGAAAAGTAAACTTAGAAACAGGGTTTATGTGCTGCACACAATTGTCAACTATCTGAGGAGACCCTTTGAACTGTTTATCAAATAAATGCCCAGCTTCAACAAAATGTTTATTGAAAGCCAGGGTCATTTCATTTTGTTCAGATATGAGATAGTCATCATATTTGATATGGGTGGGCAAAGAATTAGTCGTTGGATGTTTGTGTGAGTTTACTGCTTTCCAAAATTGTGCAGGGTTTGAGCTGGAGTTTGCAATCAAGTCTAAGTAATAGTTAGATTTAGCTTTCCGCACAGATGATGTGCATTTATTTCTAAGTTGTTTAAAAACTAGCCAGTGTGATGGGTTTCCAGACTTTCTAGCTAGTGACCAAGCTCTGTTTCTTTCTTTAAATAAAGCTGATAATTCAGGTGAAAACCAGGGGATCTTTTACTCTGATTTTTTTGAAAGGAGCATGCTTATCAGTTACTGAAAGGAAGGTTTTTGTGAAGAAATCCAGTGCCTCTTCGACATCTGTGATTTCAAAGGTATAGTGTAAGTTGCTATGAAAAAGATCAGATAAAAAGTCTTGTTCACTAAAATGTTTTAGGTTTCTCTTTGTAACTGTGTGAGATTTGCTCTTGATTATCTTTGTATTTCTTATGCATGCAACCGGGCAATGATCACTAATACCTAGCTCAAAAACACCACATGCTACAATTTTGTCAGTCCTCTTAGAAAAGATTAGATCAATTAGGGTAGACCGGGAATGATCTTTCAAATTTGGCCTTGTGGGTTCTGTTATTAGCTGAGATAAATTAAGACCACTAACTTCTTTGAGATAACAAGATGAATTATTTAACCAGTCAGTCTGTAAACTTTGGAATAGTCTGTACACACTTAGAAATCGTTCGAGACATACTGTAGTTCAAGACCGCAACTCTATCTGAAGCACAAAAATGTCACTAGAGTTCTCACACGGAAGCACAGGAGCTATTGCCGGAAGACACTACGGGTAGTCCAGTGCTCAAATTACAGTGAGATCAGAGCCCGTCTTTTCTCTCGTGAAACATGCTACAGACAGAAGAAAAAGGACAAGAAAGACAGACCGATTCGTGTTTGTTCCTTTCCCGGCTGCGAAACAAAAATTAAAAGTTTACAATCCAGCTGTCATTGCGATGCGATCGGTCTCTGGTGAACCAGTGGCTTATTGTTTTGAATGTGGACACTGACACGTCAATCGAAACGCTAAAGTCATGGATTACCGTGTCTGCAGTCATAATTTTGAGAAGGACGACTTCGTTATTCCGAAAAGAGCAGTCAATGAAATATTTTCATCTGTAACAAACACGTCACCTCTGTACCTGTATGAATGTTTTGGTAGGTTTAGGGTGCACTGCAAATAAAAAAATTAGCCTACTGTTCCAGAATTTGATTATGTTGTTTTATTATCGCAGAACATGTTAAATGTGTGAAAACAATGTTTTTTTGCAGAACAAAAGGTTGTGCTCAACATGTGGTTGTGTGTTGAATGCCAGTAGGCTACATGTAGCCTAACCTATTTCAGATCAGAGATGGTAGCCTATAACTAAGTAATTGAGTGGAAATAAGTGATATTTTACAGCCCTGATGCTGTGTATTTTCCTGGAAATTACCTCCTTGTTTTTCAGGTAATAAAGCAAAAACACTAAAAATGTCATAAGGATAATTGATGGGTTTACCAACACAGCTAGGTGATTAACTAGGCAATGGTGTATATTACAGCTCTGATACCATATTGTTTCCATAAAATTACTTCATTTGTTCCAGTTTACCTCCTTGTTTGTCAGGTAATTAAACAAAAACAATAAGTAAATCCTGGACTATCATTTCAAGAACTAGATTAAACTTAAAATGAAAGCTGTTTGCATCACTATTACTTAGAAACTGCAGAGTAATTGCACTGGAAATTGCATGGAAATGACTAGTAATAAGGGGCTACAAAATATTATTACCATGAAATTACATAAAAATACCATAGAAATTACCACCTTAATTAATGCTGTTTGCATTTGCTATTACCTAGAAACTGCAGAGTAATTGCACTAGAAACTGCATGGAAATTACTTGTAATAAGTGGTAACAAGGGATTGTTACCATGAAATTACATAGCAATTACCATACAATTACCACCTCATTAGCGAGCCGTAATGTAAAGTGTTACCAAATATCCTACTGTAAGCTAACGTTACATTTGCTAGATCCTACCTGTTGCTGCATCATCGTTGATTGGCGTTGTTTGAGATTGTATTCCGTATTCCAATGGTGTCTAACTCTATGGCCTACTCTTAACCTGCATTAGTTTAGATATGAAGGCTATGTAAGCTATCCTACCAGTCGTTTCACTGTAGGCTACCAAAGTGTCAGCTCTTGCAACTCGTTTGAAGTTGGCAACTTCATTTCAGTCTTTTAAATTCTGATAAATGAAGAGTTATTTTCCATAATAGCCTATCCACAATTTTGATGCATTTTCATAAATCACTTTTTAAATATGACTTTCCAAGTAATTTCAGTGGAATTGTAATTGTGTTATTGTTATCTATTCTTCTGTGTAGCCTAGTTGTCTTTTTAACTATAGGCCTAATACAATGTTTTACACAGTCAGCAACCTTTTTGCATTTACATGTTTTGTCGTGAGACTAGGCTATTAAAAGCAGAAAAGATGTTCAGCTTGCTTCGGGATTTAATTCAATTTGGGATTGTTTGGCTAGTGGTAAATGCTGACATTCCTAACCCTGCTCACAAGTGCTACCTGGTGGTTGTTTGGGTCATTGCAGCTTCACTTGGGAAAAATAAATAAAATACACGTGATTCACGCTTGAGGTGAGAATCTCACGTGAAAGCGGCCAATGTCAACCAACTCCCACTGTAGACATTATAGCCTACCTATATGCGGTACTGAGGACGACTGCCTCCCTCCCCCCCTCTCTCTCGACAGACACTTGAGCCTGACACTAATTATGTAAATGTGAAAATGTGTGTGTGTGCTGAACCACGAATTCACATATTAACTTTTCTTTTCAGCAGACATCGCAAACATAAAAAAAATTCGCAAAACTGAGAAAATCTTTCATTTTTTAAATAAAACAATGCCCTTTGCCTTGATGGGTTCTGGGGAGGTTCGTGGAGTGGGATTTGAACCCCAGTTGCCGGCGTGTGGTACAGATGCCTCAACCAGTTGCGCCACAGCTTGAGTCTTATTACATTTTCGCTTAGCCTACGTTTTAACACTTGCCAACAAATATAAGGGATTCAGTCAGTCGAGTTTATTTATTCGCGGCATGCACTTGAAACGCCGATCAAAAGTTCTGACATGTTAAACTGACGTAAGTCATTACATTTTATTTTCAGTTGTCAAAAGTGGTGGGGACAAAATATGTGATAACAAGTGCTGGGTACATGTACCCATCGTCGCCGGTTAAAATGAACACATGCCTCCGTTTTAAAATAGCCTATAAACATTTCTAAGTATTCCTAGCATATAAATGTAGCCTAATGTCACTTTCGTCTTCGCCTTGACAATAATAGCCTATTCACGGAAATGCGGTCTTGTAACCGTAATGAATTAATGAATTAATCTAAGGTTGCCTATCGAGTCTTTCAGGTTGAATTGAAGGCTATTTCCTTCTGATAGGCCTATAGGCGATTTTCTAAAACCATTTTCATTAATTTCAACAATGGCTTATTGAAACGTCGTTTGATTAATTTCGCCAGTCATCACTTTAATTTTAATGATTAAATGAGACGGATATGCGGTCTTCATCATTAAATGCAGTTGAAATGCGGGTTGAAACTTTCTGCCACCTGGTGGTTGTTTGGGTACATTGCCTTAGTCTTGAAAAAAATCGGCTTGACAGCCTACGGGATCTCTTCGGGAGTCCCGCGGCAAAAGGTGCATTCTCAATGCGTACCCACTGTAAGTGCTATCAAAGTTGCGCCGCGCGCCAGAGCCAGTGAGTGCACGCATTGAAACATGAGAGGTATGCATCAACTCGTCTTAGTTAAAGGAGTCATAGAACGCATTTTTTGACCATTACAAATTGATCTTTGAGCCTAAATAATGTCATATGTAAATTTGTGGGGCTGAAAACGCCCCAGGAGCACTGCTAGATCGCCTAATACAAGGTCATAAATAAGCCTTGCAATGAAACAGTTTGTTTTTCCCGCCCACTCAGCAAGTTCATGAATATTCAAATGAGATGCGCGCTGATTGGTCTATTGGCCGATATGTCCTGAAAGTTGATTGGCTCAATCCACCGGTCTGAAGCTAGAGCAAAGTGAAACTATGTTTACTGCTGGTAAATAAAGCCAAAGTCTTTGATAAAGCTATCAACAATGGATTTAAATAAGGAATACAGCCGTACATGTATAAACCGAGTCAGAAGAAGGTTCTGACGAAGATGAAGTGCAGCAGATTCCCCAACAGAATGAATGTGTTAGATTGGTAAGTTTTATTAGTACATTTCTTAGTATAGTAACTCTCCAAAGTTAGCTGTAATAACGCTAGCATTACAACGTCTCTGCCATAGACCACATATCTAGATACTAGCATCGTAAGAGCAGTTTAACAAGAATTATTAATCGAAGGTATGCAAATGAGAGGGGCCGAGGGGTGTATCTAAAGGGGGATGGGCGCCTATTACGTGTGATCTGAGCTCTGTTCAGATTGGAGCATTTCAACACGGCTGTTTCTATTTCCCAATTTGCATACGAAAGCAGGCGGGGGACGCGGTAAAGTCTTTGGTGTTGTCCTTTGGACACTGCTCGCAGCCTAAATTTAACAGTAACAAGGTGAATGTGGTTTTGAATTCTATGACTCCTTTAAGGGAATAATGTAATTTAATATGAAAAAACGGTGAAGTGTTCCTTTAAGAAGAATACTCTGTAATAGCTACATCAAAAGTGTATGCTACTGTATAACAATGATGTAATGTATAATGTAAAAATTTAGTGAACAATAAACTTTAATTTTCCTTTTTTTGTACTTTCACTATTGATAGATCTACAACTAACAGAAAGTTGTCAACACAAAACACCATTTGTTGCTTGATAACTGGAATGTCTTCAGACTGGAAGGCTGTGGTGCCATGGAACCGCAGTAAAACCAGGAAACACCAGTAAAACCATGATTCATATTTATTTACTAATTTTCTGAAAGTATAGATCAACAGCCTCTCATCTGAACTGGCAAACAAGTGTGGCGATTTTGCTTGCAGTTTAATAGGATCATTTATGTAAATCAAAATAAAATACAAGAAAAGTGTGCCCAGAGACAGTCAGCACCTCTTGAGTTGAATGGTGTATATCTGGCTTTAATTTCCTCATCAGTTGAAAATGAAATAAGTTTTGATATAGACCGAACACGTATCAAAGTTATCTCCTTTTGAAGAAGGAGTCGAGAGTAACAGTGCCTGCTAGCTTAGTTTTTTTGGCTTGTCTTACTGATTCACTGGTTCTCCTACCAGAGGCCAGAGGTGATGTCTTAGACCTAGGATCAACATATGTTTTGGGCAGTTTAGCTGGGATCTGATTGGATGAGGATAATGGGGAGGAAAAAGAATTCTGTAAATCTTGTGCAAAATGGTAGTCTGTGTGCTCTGGCATTTCCCAGGCTAGCACTTCCTGACCACACCGATCACATGTCATATGGTCATCTGATGAGAGGCTCAAAGTAGACTCTGGAATAGATGAATCCTCTGTAATACCAGACAAGCCATCACTGGTAGGTGTATATGTCTTTTTATCAGGGTGAGAAAAAGCATGTGTATGACTCTGACAGGAATCCTCCATCTGATAAGACACAACACCTGAACCATCAGCTCTGGTGGTGGAGGACTGGAAGTGTCTTTTCTCAACACTTTTCTTTTGAAAGAATGAGGATGTTGCTTGCATGCTGGTAGAGGAGGAGGCACTATTTTCAGAGAAACTTTTTTTGTCATCCCTCCTTTCCTCCTCTCCACTGTCCTCAAGTTCATTTTCAGCTCCCTCTGAAAGTTGATCTTGCCTTCTCTTCTTGGCAACATTCTGAAAGAAGGACTCGATCATTCCTGGTCTCTTGGGTGTTAGTTGTTGTTGATTGTGAATTGCCAAGCCAGCAGATGGACAGTGGGATGACTGCAGTTTCTGGGGGGAAGTTACATAATTTCTCAGAAAACTGGTGATTCCCCCAGATGAGGCTGCCGGAGCATCGCTGAATTTACTGGCAGAGAGGTGTAGTAGAGTGAGGGGAGGGGACCTGAGTAACAGTAAATATAACCAAACCAGTTAATCATATTCAACTGCTTCTTATTTATAGATATTTAAAGTACTCAACATGCTGAATACTGATAGTACCATTCCCTGTGTACTTCCATTTACCTACCAGGATTGCTGGTGGTTTCCAGCACAATTCAGGCTTTTAATAATGGCAAAACTATCAGTGGAAATCTTGCTGGCTTCATATCGTGCCAAAGCACAGCAACGAGAGTAACTGCTAGGCTTTGTTTCTCCAGCTAGCCTCACTCCCACAGTCAGAAGCTTAGCAACACGTCCATTCTGTGGGGTGGGGCAACAGAAGAGTTCAACATGATTCAGTCAAACATTGCATTTGTGTTAGTTCTGGCAAGAAATCATGGTCAGGGAGTCATTTTCCTCACCATTTCCCGATCTTTGATCAATCTTTCCTCCAATTCCAAAGCTAGCTGCTCAAGCCAGTGCTGGACCTATTGAAGAGTCAAACAGTTATGGTCAAATATGTCCATCTATACTATACTGGTATTTGCACATGATGTTATAGTGGACTTTGCACAGATGGAAGTTGCAGAATGCTACCTGGTCTTTGGTGGCCAAAGATGTCTTTCCTGGAAAATTCTTGCTACAGCCGATGGATTTTGGCAGCTGTCTAGGCTTCACTGGCTCAAACTCTATTCCTCTACACAAGTCATACAGCCACTGACTACAGAAGATACATATGACATTCAAATATTACCAATACATAAGCAGGCACAAAATAAATACAATTACTTATTCAATTAAGAATTTTCGTTAACTTGAGGTTTAACTATGCTCTTAAGGCCTCACCCAGTCTTTCCTCCAAAGTGTTGGGCCAGTTGCCCCCGAGTGAACTTTGCCAGCTCTCCAATGTTCTTTACCTCCATAGTCTCTGTGATGGAGGCCCCCAGCTTACCTCCAAGATTACGACTATGAGGAAGGGCAAAATGGTTTACCCTTGGTTTCTCAAACTGAACATTCACAGCTTATGAACAAAAAAGACATAGAAATGAAATTATGCAGAACTCACATTTTGCTAATGGGGAGACTACTGAAGAGTTCCGGAACTGAGCTGAGGGGAAGTACTGTTTGCCGGTTGGGTTTGTTCAGGCCACAAGCAAGCTTAGCCAGGACCTAAGAGAGAGAAACAGAGAGAATTGTTTTGCTGTGATTGTAGTAATGCTAACTAACTTGATCACTATCCAGCTTTAAGTTAGGTAAATTTTCTTAATTTTCTGCCTTTGATCTGAGCACAATGAAATACCGTAATTAACTATTAGCTGCAGCTTATACTTTGATTTTGCAAAATGTCTTCAGCTATGAGGTTAATCCAAGGGGGCAGTTAATATGGTATTGATATGGTTTTGTGGCATAAAACACTGCTTATAGACGGCTTATACACAATGTGGCTAATACACAGGAAACTGATGCAAGTCTTTTTTTCCCTTTTTCAATTTTGGATTCTCAACTGATTATCAAATGAACTAATGAGACCTAATTAGTAGGGATGGGCAGAACGAGGCTTTGTGAAACAACGAAGCGTTCGAAGCAATTGCGCCGGAATTGTGTCGAGGTTTCGAAACAATCTGAAACGTGCATCTCCATGCTGACATCTAGTGGCCAGTTTTACTAACATCACATTTTGACGCTGAAGCTCCACTGTTTCAGACAAAGAATATAAATGACTTCCGGTTATGGCGCGCTCCTGAATGGTCGCATGGGCAGAGGGCTCCGCCTGATTTGAAATAACTTGTAAGCTTTAACAGTTAATATCGTGCAAATAGTGACCAAAATAAATCCTAAGGTCTGAATGTCATATTATGTCGAAGAATCGAGCGAAAAGACAGACAACTAAACCTAAAAAACACGACGTTGGAATGTTGCGTGAGGACGAGCCCAAAGAAGTTGAAGATATGCTAAATCAGGACGAAGATGAAGCTAGCAATCAAATCCTGTCAGCTATACAGTCACTCAGACGCGACTTTAACACACAACTGCATGAAGTCAGAAATGATGTCTCCACTCAACTACACGAAGTGGTTTCATCCAACCGCGAGATTAAAGAAGCTATAGAGACGTTCTCTGAAAGACTGACTGCAGCTGAGAACCGCATTGGTGCGGTGGAGGACCAGATTTCCTCTCTCACAGAAGTTGGCGACACTACGCGGGGGAAAGTTCAAAAGCTAGCTATGCAGATGGAGGAGATTGAGAATCAACGCCGGCGTTGCCATCTAAAGCTGGTTGGAATTCCTGAGGGCTCTGAAAAGCGAGACTGCCGTGCGTTTCTGATGACATGGCTACCACAAGTGCTGGGCATTGAAGATCACCTGAACATCGAGCAAGCCTACCGCCTGGGTGCGACACCGACAACACCAACCCACCAACAACAGAGTGAGACAAAGCCGCGTGTTGTGCTAGTGAAATTCCTATCTTATCGTGACAGAGACAGAGTGATGAGTACAGCGCGTCTGAAAGAGGTTAAACTCGAGAACAGTCAGGTGTTGTTTTTCCCGGATTTGTCACCAACAATCCAGAAACAACGAAAGCTTTTTGACAGTGTAAAACTTCGACTGAGAGCCTTGAAGAAAGACTATGGACTTATATTTCCTGCGCGATTGCGGATTCGGCACGAAGACACCTGGCACTTCTTCAACTCTCCCACTAAGGCTGAGAAATTCGTCGACAAGTTAGAGCGCTGTACTTCACAAGACACCCCACGCGGATCTTCCGAGGATCAAGGATAGTAGCCTAATATAGTCTAATAATAGATCTGGTTGATTGTCTAGATTGTCAACAATAACTTGCTAATGTGTAGCTGCTGTGGCATTGTAATGCTTACCAGAGATGGCGTGGTCTAGGCTACAGTGGACGGTGGAAATATTTTCTTTTTGGTCACAAAATAATAATATTTTTTTAAATTTTAATTATTTTGGCGGAGCTTATGTCCGAGGTTTTATTTTGTTGTTTACTGTTTATCTTTCTCCATTGTGACTTTTGGTTGCTCACTGCTCCTTTCTTAGGATCAGGTTGGAGTCTGGCTGGAAGGCTGGTCATGGGGGGGAGGGGGGGGTGTGCGTTTTTCTCTGCACACGCACAGGGATGGTGTTTGGCCTTGTTTGGGATAGGCCCATGTTTGGTGTGTTCTATGTTTGTTTTGAAGGCACATTATTGGTAATATTATATGTTCTGATTATAGAGACAACAGTGGTAATTAATACTTTACAGATGGTATCATGAGCAGAGACTTAAGGATAAATATGATTTCATGGAATGTCAGGGGTCTTAGAAAGTTGGTGAAGCTGAAACAAGTAACAACCAGATTGAAACAACTAAAAACACATCGCCTTTCTTCAAGAAACTCATTTACTTTCATCTGAACTTACACCCTTAAAAAGGAGATGGCCAGGGCAGATCATAGCAGCCTCATATTCGTCTCATGCAAGAGGGGTAGCAATACTCATTCACTCTTCTATTCCATTAAAAATTCATAATACCATATTAGACTCAATGGGCAGATATTGTGTTGTGCAAGGTTCCTTATTGGGTCAGGATATTAATTTGGTTTGTATATATGGGCCAAATAATGATGATCCCTCTTTCTACGACAATTTATTTCTAACTTTATCATCACTATATGGTGACCTTTGCCTAGCAGGGGATTTCAATTGTACTCTGGACCCAGCTCTTGACAGATCCTCAGGCATGGATGTTACACACATTCAAAGTAGGAAGACAATTCAATATCATATTAATAAGCTTGGTCTCTGTGACATTTGGAGATACAATAACCCATCTAGACGTGAATACTCTTGCTACTCGGCTACTCACAATTCATACTCTCGTATTGATTATTTCCTTCTGTCTAAATCCCTTATAGAAAATGTGAACGACTGCGTGTACAAAGGTATTGTCATTTCAGATCATGCACTACTGTTGCTTTCTTATACTGTCATTGGAGCTTCCAAAGGATCTTCAATGTGGCGATTAAGTCCACGATGGATCCATGATAGTGAGTTTTTGACATTTATGGAGACAAATATTGATGTATACTTTAAAATTAACACCAATCAGACATCAGCGTCTATTAGATGGGAGGCGTTTAAGGCCTACATCAGGGGACAAATGATCAGTTATACTAGCAGTATCTCAAATAAGCAACATTTAAAGCTGATAGAGTTGGAAAAAGACATTAAGGAATTAGAAGAAGAAATTAATATTCTCAATACGATCGAGACCAAACAAAAACTTGATATTCTTAGAGCTCAGTATAATGAGTTGTCAACAAATAAGGCAGCGTCTAGTCTAATGAAACTAAAGCAGACATTTTACGACCAAGGGGAAAAAGCAGGGAAACTATTGGCTTGGCGTATTAAATCATTACAGAATGAAAGAGCAGTCTTTGAACTTGAGTCTGAGTTAGGGAAACCAATTACTAATTTAAAGGATATTAATAAAGAATTTCAGTCATTCTACTCAAAGCTATATTTGTCAGAAACTAAAGCAACTCCTCACACTCTTAACGCATATTTAAACCAGATAGACATACCAATACTAGATGACAACGCTCAAAAAGAACTTAACTCCCCAATATCCTTGTCTGAGCTATCAGAGGCCATTGATTGTATGAAGGGAGGGAAAACTCCAGGACCCGATGGCATTCCCATTGATATCTATAAAAAATTTAAAGGTATGCTACTTGCTCCCTTATTAGATATGTGTGAGGAATCATTAGAGAAAGGTGAACTACCCTCAACGCTTAAGACTGCGCTTATAACTTTAATATTAAAACCTGGCAAACCTTCCACAAAATGTGAATCATACCGCCCAATATCTTTGATCAATAATGATGCTAAAATAATAGCCAAAGTTCTTGCACGCCGATTAGAGAAACATTTACCATCTATTGTTGAGCCAGACCAAAATGGGTTTATAAGAGGTAGACAAGGTTTCCACAATATCCGTAGGGTTATAAATATTTTACATGCTAAAAAAGAAACATCTGACATGGCCATGATAGGTCTTGATGCCTTAAAGGCGTTTGATAGGGTGGAACACACATATTTATTTGAAGTTCTTCAACATTTTGGTATAAGCGGCTATTTCCTTAACTGGATCAAGATTCTGTACTATGATTCAAGAGCATCAATATTGACAAATCACATAGTGTCAAAACAATTTCCTCTTTCCAGAGGCACAAGACAAGGGTGTCCCTTATCACCCCTTCTTTTTGTATTGGCTATAGAACCCTTGGCTATTGCAATCAGAAATAACCCTGAGATAACCGGCATTAACATAAATGATATTGAGAATAAAATATCACTCTTTGCTGATGATGTGGTTGTCTTCATGACTAACCTGAAGCAATCTGTACCTGCCCTATTGAGATGTATAGAAATATTTGGGAGTTTTTCTGGCTATAAAGTTAATGCAACAAAATCCACAATTATGTTTCTGAAAGGCTCTGAAAGATTAACTCCACCCTTATACACTCCCTTCAAGAACATCCAGGACAGTTTTACCTATCTTGGCATTAAAATTACACCAACAATGGAATCGCTGGTACCCACTAACTATGACCCCATAGTTGAATCTGTGATGGCCTCTATAAATAGATGGAAATCCCTTCCTCTGTCCATGATTGGACGTATTAATATTTTGAAAATGAATATTCTTCCTAAGCTCCTTTACCTCTTTCAAACTATTCCACTTGCTCCTCCTACCAACTTTTTTGTCAAGATGAAGCGAATCTTTTGTACTTTTATTTGGAACAATAGACGCCCCAGGTTACGTATGACTTTGTTGTATTTGCCATATGATAGGGGTGGGTTAGGAGTCCCTTTTCTCCAAGGATACTATTGGGCTGCACAATTGAGAGCGGCTTCATACTGGTTTGATACTACTTCATTCCCTAGCTGGGCAAGGATTGAGGAGAGCACAATCTCCAAACTCCCCCTTAAGTTATATCTCTATTCAGCAAACCTTTCTATTTTGAAAAAACTTACCCTAAACCCTTTTGTTAGGAATACAGTGATAGTGTGGCATGAAGCTTTGAATTACTTAAAAGAAAATGCTGCTTTATCCCAATTTACTCCTATTTGGGGAAATAGAAATTTCACGCCAGGTACAAATGATCTTGGCTTTAAGAGATGGGCTAATAAGGGTATTAAACAAATATCAGATCTTTATGATGGGGGTGTCCTTTTAAGTTTTAATGATGTCAAGCAAAGGTTTAACATTGATGGTAAGCATTTTTTCAAATATTTGCAGATTAGACATTTCATAACACAAACTCAAAACTCCTTAAGCCTGCCCTCCCTGAACTCTATTGAAATGATAGTTGTAAATGATTATGGTACACCTGGACTCATTTCCCGGTTCTACCAAATTATCATCACAAAATCAACAGAATCTTCAGATGATAAAAGACGTGCCTGGTGTCTAGATCTTAAGGAAGAAATTACTGCTGAAGAATGGAAGCATGTATGCTTACAGAGCCAAGTTCAAACGATAAATACACGGTTTAAATTACTTCAGTACAAATGGCTGATGAGAGTATATATCACTCCAGTAGTACAACATCGTATTGATCCTAACACACCTGATCTATGTGTTAAATGTGGTACACATAAAGGGACTATATTTCACTGTCTTTGGGAGTGTTCCATTATCCAAGAATTTTGGCAGGAGATAATTACAACTTTGTCCATGATTATTGATGCACATCTCCCACTTTGCCCTAAGCTCTGTATACTGGGACTTTTTCCAGAAAATTGTACACTCAGTAAGTATCAGAAATCAATGGTCATATTTTGTTTACTGGAAGCAAAACATAAAATTGCTCTGACTTGGAGATCTATGTATAGGCCAAGTAAGCAAATGTGGGCTGAAGGTCTTTTGCATTGTATAGCCATGGAAAAATTGACATACATAACCAAAGGGAAATACAACAGATTTGCTAAAATCTGGGATTCGTTTATGGAGTTTTTGGAGGGAGGAGGTTTGTCTGGGTAGGTGTAGCTTATTGTCATTTATTGCTCATGTTACTCTTTTTTTTACTTTCAATACTAATGTTAATTTCCAGATTTTATATTTACTTACTGCTGTCTTTGATGGTTGTCTGTTAATGTGCCTTTTTGTTCTTGTTGTTTTGTTTTGTGTTTGTATGTGCTTGTTTGTTAATTAAGGAAAAAAATCAATAAAGATATTTGACAAAAAAAAAAAGAATATAAATAGCCGTCATTTTACTTTAGGTAAAGATACTAGTAATGTGGCTCATGGCGTAGTTGCGTGCCATCAATGCTGGCAACCGGAGTTCGATTCCCTGTAGACAAGTTTCCTTACATTGAGTCGTTTTGAAATTTCGCCAGAAAAAAATGGCATTTTATTAACAACTCCCCATATATTTGTTTAACTTCCACTGTGGCATCTAGTGGCGCTATGAATGTTTTGCGTTTCACCAACACAATGATTAAACAAATCCCATGTGTGACGAATAGGATATTTTCCTTCTGAAGTGAAACCAAGTGGTGGCACAGTGCTAGCTCTGTCGCCTATCAATCTGTTGGCCCGGGTTCACTTCCCGGCAGGCGCGATTTATAGCTTACTGACTGAATTCAATCGTATAATATATGTTTTCACTTAGCAGAGAATGCCAAAATGTGCTAATTGCAACACCTGGGGATTTTATTTATATTTCAAAGCATACCTCTATTCAGTGTTCGAATGGCTTTTAAGCATTTTGGGGCTTTGTGTTTTAGTTTAACCAGCTGTCAGGTAGCTTGCACGCTAGAAACCAGAGTGAAACGCCACGAAGCCTGTGGTCACCTGACACGGGCGTTTTTGAACCACGTTTCGAAGCATGGTCCGAAACACTTGCGCTTCGGAAGCTCGACACTGTTCCGAAACGTCAGCTTCGAGCGGCACATCCCTACTAATTAGGCTTATAAAATAGCATCTGATCGTATTTTTGTAACAGATACGGTTTCAGAGATTGAGATATTTATTTGTCAAACACAGTTTTTTAAGAGTCTACAACAGGAAGTGAAATGTAAGCCTGGTATGCTCCATGACTGTAAAAAGGAAGAATATAAACTAGAATCGATTTCCAAGGACCTGCAAAATGTGTGACTTGTGAAAATGTTGTTTCTCTTTCAATAAAACCCAATTTACATCACAGGAATTTCAGCAGTAGGCTACCTATATTTGAAAATCGGGCATACAGGTCAAAAGTATTAATTACATGTATTAATGCAGTGGTTCTCAAACTTTTCTATCATTCTACCAGCAAAATGGTAATGTTAAAACATTATTTTCGCATTTTGGTTCCACATTACATTTTCTGTCTCAATCTGCTGAATCTAATTTACTTTAATAATCCATACGTCTGTCTGTTTATGATTCCTATTATTGTGTGTGGCCTGACACATTGTGTGTGTTTATGATTCCTATTATTGTGTGTGTGCCTATCTTTAATAAGGCATTATTAAACAGGGATGCAAACAGACATTCGGTCAAAAAGGAGTGAGCCTCAGAACGGGGGGGGGGGGGGGGGGGGGGGGGGGGCGATGACGACGACGACGACGACGACGACTAACTTCTTTTGGAGGAATAGGCCTAATATGGTCACTACGGTCAATGTAGGGGGTCATGATATACAGTATCTTTATCCTGTTTCAAAGTTGCTGCACAACCATCATCTTGGTAAACTATCCTACCTTGAGCATACACTGTATGCCATAGCCACTGTATTGCTGTTCTTACTGCATCTTGAAATGTCTTGAAAGTACACACAGTGTAACCCTCTTTTTGTCCAAAATAAATTGCAAAATCTCTCTAAACCAGCTGTTTAGATACTCAGTAGCCTATATGCCTTTTAAAGTTTTGGTGAATTATTGGCACACTAACAATGTAGACAAAACAATGACTGCTGCCAAGTACAAACAAATGCTGGGAATACCATTTTTAAATATAGGCAATTTATTATGTCCAACTAGCTCTTATACAAGACGACAGCTCATGTCAACACATTATTTGTGTAGGTCTATATTCTAAGCTGTTAGGCTACATGTATGATGGTATGATGTGTTTTTTTTTCTTTTCTGTCATTATTACTATTAATATATTGGTTCAATTAATTTACATGCCTACTGTAGCACTTCTGGCAAGTACCATTGCCTAATAGATTCCTACAAGTTTTTTGTCAAGGCAAGTTGCTGCACTGCCAGCTACATCTAATCCAAACATAGAAGGCCAATGATCTATTCTAGTTGGTTGGTAATCCAAATGCAAAAAAAGTATAAAGGCTAAACCAAAATTATGCTAATTAGCGATTAGCCACGTTGCTAATAACTACAATGAAAACGGTGCTGACAGCTACTGCAATAAGGCCATAATTTCCTATACAACTACATAAACAACAGAACATAACTTGAAATTAACTTTACTCACGTTATTGTCTTGCCATAATGGGCAAAGTAGGCTAGTCATTGAAACTTTTGTTATGCTCCACACAGCAGACAGATGTGTACTCTTTCCGACACTTTTAAGACAAGGCTATTTTTGGACATGTTGCGGGAGACATAACGAGCCGATTGATCTGACTATAATCTTTATTTTATTGATGATGTCAGCAGAGCCAGCTTCTATAAGCCATCGTGTGGTGTGCATGATGAACGAACTTTATCCATAGCCTATGCCAAGAGGTGGACATGCGTAAGGCGTGTGTTAAATATCCCTTTCAGTGCGAATGCAATACAGTAAGCAGTAGGCTATGGTGTGCGCGCGCTGCTCCATTGGCTTTGCATGCGCAGCTTTCTCATATGTCTACACTACAGGCTACTGTCTCATAGACCGTACATTTACGTATTCGGTAATTTCCATACAGAATTATCTTTGATGAAATTATAAATCAGACCGTGCAACGGACCCCCCTTAAAAAAAAAACTCATCGGATCTACACGATTCACCCAAGTCCCCCAGACAGACGTGAAAAAGGCGGCAGCCGCCAAAAGTCGCGCCGTTTGCATCCCTGATTAAAGATAGGCATAAAAAAAAAAAACCCTCTCGGCCCCAGCCGTGGCGCGACTGGCTGGGGCACCTGCACCACACGCCGGCGACCCGGGTTTCGATTCCCGCCCCGTGGTCCTTTCCGGATGCCACCCCAACGCTCTCTCCCACTCACTTCCTGTCTCTCTCAACTGTCCCATCATTAAAAGGCATAAAAGCCCATATATATATATATATATATATATAACCAACCACCTCATGTCTCTATTCCCCACTAGTGGAGCCCGCCCCACACTTTGAAAACCACCGCAATAAGTCAAAGTTGTGCTGGATGTTGTCGTGCAGTGCGCTAAAATGTAGATACGTATAAGTAAATATACTCTCTTGATCCCATGAGGGAAATTTGGTCTCTGCATTTATCCCAATCCGCCAATTAGTGAAACACACAGCACACAGTGAGCTGTCTGCTACAGCGGCGCTCGGGGAGCAGCCTTGCTCAAAGACACTTCAGGATGTGGGCATGGGAGAACAGTGCTCTACTACTCCCCCTGCCCACATTTTTCCTACGGCTGCTCCCAGATACCACTGAGAAGGCACTGGGAAACACAGGAAGCATTAAACAAGGGGCATTTTTGGCTTAATTTGAGTTCATATTGAAGTCGCCACACTCATGTCCCACCAAATGAAACATGAGCTAGTTGCTGTCTGTGTTCAATTTATCCATGGTAGGACAATCAAAGAATACGCGATGGGCTTTGTCAAAACAGCTGACCCGTCTGCTCAAGGAATATCAGAGAAGATCCTTGAAATCCTAGAACCACATGGAGTGGACTCTTCTCTCCGTGTCGGTTTCTGATTTGATGGGGCATCGGTCATGTCTGGGCACAGAGGAGGTGTTCAAGACATCTTGAAAGAGACATATCCCAAAGATGTGTATGTACACTGTAATTCCCACAGACTGAATTTAGTGCTTTGTGCTGCTGCAGAATCATCTGGAGAAGTAAATACATTTTTCCCTGTCATCAGTCAGATACACAACTTAACTGGGACCCAAAGGCACCCTCGGTTTGTGGAAAAGAAAAGCTTAGAAAAGCTAGATAAGTATATATACTCTTTGTGATGATGTGTTACTTGAGATTCTTGCCCAGTATTCGGATACAAGCGGACATACAAAACTAGATGCAGATAACCTATTACAGCAGATGCAAACAAAAAGTTCCTTCACACTTAAGTTTGGCAAGTTGTTTCAGTGCTGCGATTTTGCCACAAATGGGCTGCAAAATCCAGCAATCTACGTGCCAGACGGCATCTCTTTAATTGAAACAAGGAAAGCCACCCTTGCCACTTTTCGCGACGATTCAGATGTTGACTTTGACAAAGTGCTCAGATTGACAGTGGAGTTGATGGAAAAATATGATATAGCATGCTGGGATGTGATAATGTCTCTTGAGCGAAAGCTGCCAGCAAAGTTTAGTCAGTCTATTGTCACCACAACATTGGGAAAAACACCCGCTGTTCACTAGTTCACATTCCGAAATTTGCTCAAAGACATAAAAGCATAATAGAAGAGCATGTTTGGCGAAGTCTCTGGCCAGGGTCCTGAAGTGCTTCGCGGAATCACGCTGGAGTCGACTGCGTAGGCAGGAGTCGGGCAGGATTCCGCCATGCACCCCAAAAATTGCATTAAAGATTAAGGACCCTATGGCCAGGACCGCGCCGAGCAAATTCAATGGGAGAGTGTGAAGTGTGCTTTCCTCAGATAAGAGTGATTAGATCTGATATAAGAGTGATAAGGCTGATAGGCGTCGGAGGACCACCGGCCGAGAGTATTGAGAGCATGATCGGACAGGCGGATATTTGCCGCAATGGTGGCTGCACCAATCCAAAAGATGAGTAACGGTCTGCTGGGATTCCGACTTGCATTTAGAAAGCTTTGAGCTATGTTTGAAACCCAAGCTAGTGACGGAGCGTCCGTCGTCTGTAGCAAAGAGGGGATCTCATGGGAGCTACTTGATCTATCCCATTCAGGGCACATGGTTGCATTAAAGTCACCTGCTATAATGCTATGGGAGTCACTGTATTTTAATAGAGAGTCACTGATAGAGGGTAGAAAGCCATCATCAAATCTTTGCATAATTAATAGCAAGTAGAACAAACAAACCTTCCTTCATCATCCTTTCCATTTTCCACCACTACACATTGCAATTTCCTTTGTACAACAATTAGCACACCTCTCGTTTTAGAGGAAGCACATGAGTGAGCTATGACTTTGTAGTGTTTATTCTGAAATCGCTGCACATTAGTCTCTGTCAGGTGTGTTTCCTGAATCAATGCTATAGATATTTTCTTGCGGTGAAGGAATTCTAGACAGCGAGTGCGCTTAATGGGCGAGTTTAAGCCTCTAACATTCCAACTAATAATGTTCAAGTCGGCCATTTATGTGGTGGGATACCAGACAGATCGACTGAAATATAGAAACGGAGGGAGGGGGAACAAACTTCCCAAAGTAAAATGGCATACTGAAAACTGAAAACAACAACAACATAGATGAACAAAACTATATACACAAATGCAAGCCGCCGGGCTCCTAATGGGCCCAAGGACACACACACAAAAATCATTCCGGTGACGCAAATATGCGAAGCGGTCCACAACAACCCTTCAGAAGTAGGCAAGTGCTCCAGAGTAGACAACACAGATATGTCACGGTATTTAAATGAATAAGGAGCAATCATAAGTCAACCAACAGATAAGGTAGGCTAAACATCCCCAAAACAAATGACTTGTATTGAATGAAAGCACATTTCCAGTTCCCACAGGCTACTATATTAAACTAAAGTAATGACGAAGTCAAAGAAAAACCTTCAGACTATTACCAACTTGTAGGCGGCACAAGGCTAATTTAGCTCGACAGAGAAGACGCATCCATCTCGTCTGATTCCTGTAGAGGTGAAGCTCCGTCGCGTTGTGGGATGGAGGCCCTCTGGAAAGAGTTCTGAAGAAAGTTCTCTGCGTTGGAGGGCGTATCGAAGTGGAAGAGTTGGCTCTGGTAGGTAACCTTAAGCTGGGCTGGATAGCGTAGAAATGGCTGTAGCCCCAGTGAGGTCATTTTCTTGTAAACCAGGACAAAAGCCTTCCACTTGTTCATAGTGTCTTTGCTGTAGTCCGGAAAGAACAGACGATCAGTGTAGTCCAATAACTTGAAAATCAAGGTGCGTGGACGGTTGTTGTTGGTGTCTCTCTCTGTTGTGTAAAGACGATGTGCTCGTTCAATTCGGATGGTTCGACCTAGCAAAGATGGTATCCACTTCGGTAGATTTCTCACCAGATAATCGATTGCATTCGAGCCTTCCTCACCCTCCTTCAACCCGATTGGTCTAAGGTTTGAAATTCGGCTGCGGTCTTCCATCTGGGTTAATCTAGAATTGAGATCGCTAACTTGCTGCTGGAGAGCATTAGCCTCATGCTTGTTAGCCCTCAATGCAAACTGTAAGGTGTCGACTTTAACGGTGTTGTTTTGAATAGCTGTACGAGAGGTGTCCACGTCTTTGGCTATGTGACCCAAGTTTTCCTCTGCGTGCTGTATTTGTGTTCTCAGTTCTGTAAATTGCGGGATTAGGATGTTATTAACAGCCTCTGTCACTGCTGCCTGTATCATCAGGTTGAGGTTTTTCTGTTGTTCTACTTTCATTGCTGAGGCGATTGCGTTATCCAAGTCCTCCTTAGACATGCCTACCATCTGTATCTTCTTTTCTTTCAACGGTGACATGCTTTCACCTTCTCGTTTGCCTGCTGACTTTCCTTGTGCCATCACGTTGAATCTAATACTTGAGTTGGTTGACTTCATCGTGATAAAATTGAAATTTAAGGGGAAATCGTGGAGGAGTTATCAAGCTACACATGCATCGCAGACATGCGTCACGCCGGAAGTTATTATTATCTAACTTGATAGGTTGATTAAGTTTTAAATAGAAAAATTACTGGAAATCTTAGTTACTTTTAAACTTGATGCTAGCTGGCGACATGCTAGTGGTCTAATCCGATTCAATAATCTATACTAAGCTGGAGCTAAAAGTAGTATCGCCAGACTCAGAGAACGGCTGGATGAACTGGAGAAAGGTAAAAATCAATTGTTTAACTCAAGGGGAGGTGGAAAATGAGTAATTCCCCAAATGGTGGAATATCCCTTTAAGGATGTGGGCAACTTAGAATGAGACTAACCTTGTTGTGTGATATTCCCGCTGAGCACTGAAAGCCAGTGCACTGCTCAACAGCTGCCCGCATCTCTTCTACAATGATGGCACCCACAGCCAGCTGCAGGTCTGCACTATCCATTTGCGTTGTTGGGGGCAAAGAGGACAGCCATTGGGCCAAGCCCTTTAATCTGACTGCATCTGTGGGGATAAACAAAGCAAGACCAATCAAAAACATCAACTCAAGAACTAGGCACAAAGAAGAATAAGATTGGAACTATTTTCTTTGGTGTTGATAAACAGAAAAAGCAATAGAAAACACAATTTTGTGTCTTTAAACAAAATTAGTTGGTAGTGGAACTGTTGTAGAAAAACAATACCACACCTGTGGTCGTGGTTTGGCAAAGGATATTAACACGGCTGTTACCTTCGCCGCTAAAAGCTGTGGTGATCTCCTATACCAGCACCACTCCCACTTGTGTCATGCATGCTGCTTAAATAGTCATTAGCAAGATAAGATAAAGATTTGGAACCAAAATAATTGTGTCCTCTGACTATGTTGCAGGTATTCAATTATATGTTTTCAACTGACATGACGCCAAGAAAACTGGTTGTAACTCAAGACAGACCATTATCCAACAAGGTGTCTTCAATCTCATCCTGGCTGGTGGTAGCCTGTGGGTACCCCTGAACAAAGGTGGACGTCAGGAGGTGTGGCTCAATCTGTACATCTTCTATGCTCTTAAGTCTTTGCTTTACACTTGCAGAAAGGTCCATGTAGGCTTCATCAATACTAGCCCTCTCAATCACAGCAAAACGTGACATCACTTCAATGACCTCCACACTTGCGTTCCTGTAGCTGAAAGCAAAATTTATTCATAATGAAATCAGATGCTCAGAACTTTTCAACAACATTGGATAAGGCATTTAAAAAAAAAAAAAAAAGGTTCCGGTTGCCGATCGACCCGGTCAATTTATGTGCGAAAATCTTAGCCAGCAATGCTACACGGTCGGTTGTTCACAAAGACAATTGTTGTCGTCACTTACAAAGGCACAAATAACTTTGTATTGGTGTTCCAAATACTCACCAGTAGGTGGAGAGAACATATAATATGCATGCACAGCAGTATATAAAGGCCTACTATAGTGGAGAGTAACCATTGACATCTCCCATATCAGGCACGCCGTAAGCACTGTGCATACCATAAGACATGAAAAAAATTTCAGAAATGACAGAAAATGTCCCTTTAGAGATGTACTTGCCAAATTGACCTACATAACTTCCCAACTTGAATTTCCCCTTGGGGATCAATAAAGCATCTATCTATCTATCTATCTATCTATCTAACTCTGCACAGTATATCACATTAATTGCATCACAATAGGCTATTTACAATGGTCTGTAAAGTAAAATTAGTGATTACATTCTCAAAGTCAACTTAATGCAGAGCTATATGCAGGCACGCATATAGGCTACTTGATTTCTTTTATTCTGCTATCTATATTTTTATTTGCTGGTTATCAGCATACAATGTAAAGCTCATTCACTAACTCAACTCATGAATGTACAGATGGTACGGGTTGAGAATGCTCCTTTCTTTCCCGCACATCGGGAATCCCGAAGCATCGGGACTTTGTAATTAAAACTGCAACCGCAAGGGGGCAACATAGACCGCCCCAATAATATGAAGGTTCGGCTCATGGAAAAACCCGAGGACGCCGCGCTGGTGACAAGCGGAGAAAAGAGACATGACGCTCGGCATGTTAGATTGCAGTTGCAGAGTTTTCGAATGTTTTACAGCCTACCTCACAGCTCTCTCACTCGACGTAGCCTATAACTCAGTCAGTCCAGCAGAGATGCCAGAGCAACGTTTTGGTCAATGGAGAGGGAGAGAAATGCTCCGCATATCCGTCTCATTAAATCATTTAAATGAAAGTGATGACTGGCGAAATTAATCAAACGACGTTTCAATAAACCATTGTTGAAATGAATGAAAATGGTTTTAGAAAATCGCCTATAGGCCTATCAGAAGGAAATAGCCTTCAATTCAACCTGAAATACTCGAAAGGCAACCTTAGATTAATTCATGAATTCATCACGGTTACAAGACCGCATTCCGTGAATAGGCTATTATTGTCAAGGCGAAGACGAAAGAGATGGACAAGATGGACATTTTGGCTACATTTACATGCTAGGAATACTTAGAAATGTGTATAGGCTATTTTAAAACGGAGGCATGTTCATTTTAACCGGCGACGCTGGGTAGCCTACATGTAGCCTACCCAACACTTGTTATCACAGATTTTGTCCCCACCACTTTTGACGACTGAAAATAAAATGTATTTAACAGAAATCTCTTTAATACATGCCTATGCTTGTTGTCACTTTACTTATAACCGTAGGCTACATGCATGGAGAAGATTGCGCATTTTGTAACATTGTAGCAATGGATGGTCAGATATGCGATAGGGCAGTGAGGGTGATTCATTGTAACCATCGACTAGCAGGCCTAGCTCCGCAAAATAAGTTTCTAGCAACGTATGTATCGTATGCATGTTCATGTTGATTCAGAGATAGGCATAGACTACCATAGGCTGCTGGGCGTCAAGCTATATGACAGCATTTTATCATGTGGTGAATTAACAACTAACGTCAGTTTAACAGGTCAGAACTTTTGATCGGCGTTTCAAGTCCATGGGCCAATAAAGCAAAACGGTGATTACAATCGAGCTGTGGCGCAACTGGTTGAAGCATATGTATTGAACGCCAGCGACCGGGGTTCAAAACCCACTCGAAGAACTTCTCCGGAACCCATCAAGAGAAAAGGCGTCGTTTTATTAAAAAATAAAAGATTTTCTGTTTTGCGATTTTTTTAATGTTTGCGATGTCTGCTGAAAAGAAAAGTTAATATGTGAATTCGTGGTTCAGCGCACACTCACACACATTTTTACATTGACATAGTGTCGGGCTCAAATGTCTGTCAAGAGAGAAGAGGGGGAGGCAGTCGTCCTCAGTGCCGCATATAGGTAGGCTATAATGTAGTGAACTGGTTAGACGAGTGTGGGGGAGGGGGAATGATCGCACAAGACAATTGCTCTTCATGAAATGGATCTCACAGACGGCTGTCGATTTTTAAATGTAGCCTACTACACCACTTGCGAAATCGGACGTGGCACATAGCCTAATTATTAGGCTACTGGATTTAATATAGCAAATCCATGGACTTTGTTCATCCTATATATACAATAAGTATAAAATCCGACAATCCAAAACAATAACGAGATCTCCCAGAAACGAAAAACAAGTTTGTTGAGTAGCCTAGTTCTTCCAACAATCTCAGCTTTTGCGTTTGATAGATAAAAGGCATCCTGTCCTGCTGTATTCCAATGAGAAAAGAAACATCCACAAGGTATAGGGTCACGGTAATGCAGCATCTCTCTCTCTCCCTCTCAAAATTAATGTCAGTAAGGATAGGTCATATTACCAAATGGCGAACCTCGAAAATTATTTAGGATATAGAGCCGTGTCCATTACGCACTACAGTTATTTTTTAGGCTATTGTTTTATTTGAGTGTTTTTGTCTACCATGGCAAACATAGTTGAAACGTTCGCTCTAAACTTATGTATTTCCAATCGGCTTTTACAATCAGCTTCAGCTGCGCTGATGATCACCATGAAAACTTGCAATGTCTATACAGAACTGCTTTCACTTCCCCGAGTCGCGAACGCAACATGCACAACAATATACCGATATTTAGCAAACGCATGTATTTCCAGCTCTCAAAACCGATGAGGTCCAGATCTCAGTGGCCTCATAGCTGCCTACAGCCATGCATAGTAAGCCTAATGATAGCCTTGCCAAATAAGTCATCAGTCACACACCCCTAATTGCGGGGTTGACCTGTTCCTTTCACACTGAGCCCCGATGAAAACAACATCCTTGGGAGATAATAATTAGGCCCATCAAATTAAAAGCACACTACGACAGGTATACTTGTGTGATCACGCAACACAAGAGAGCATTTAGCGATGGGACAGTTGTGAATGAGTGCTTAACACCCTGGAGTCTAAATACCCCCCGGGGGATTTGAAAAACACATCTCAATCTCTGCTTTTATCATATTATAGAAACACCATTAGAAACCTTTAATCAACTCGTTTTCAAATATATAGCCTATGTTTTAAGAGAATATGGCAATGATAATGGCACTTTGTAAAAGCAATACATTCTTAGGATTTGTCCTCTCACCTGCAGCAGGCCCATTCAAAAGCCCATCCACCAAATTTGCATTTGAAAGAGCCAATCACTAAAGTGACACATTTAGTCTGGAAAAAGTAGCAGGCTAGCCTACTTTGAGTTTTTTGACCCCTCTAATAAATTGCCTATAGGCCTACTACGATATGGAGGAAGGGCTGCCTAACTGTTCCCCCTAAGAGTTTTTTCATAAGATAAAATGTTTACGCTATTTAAGTTTAGGATTTGGTAGACAAGACAGCCTCGGAAAAGTTCTTCAGATAAACAATTTTTTATTGAATTAAAGGAAAGAAAATGTATCGCCGGGGTTTCGGGGCTTGCGAAGGCATTCGTTGATCTTATCGATGCAGTCCTTGCGGCCACTTCTCCCCATCGTAGGAAACTTTCTGTTTAGTGTTGACAACACAAAGGCCTTCACGTTGTGTGGCAGTGCTTGCTTGCCCTTCGATCCATCCCAGGTGGTGGTTTTGCACCTGTCCCTGAGTTATAGTCTATATGAGTAAGCGCTTATGCTCTAACCGCATAATAAAAGAAGCACCTGCATTCCACAGCAGTGCTTATGGCAAGGCTATTAACACCTGTCACTGAGCTATGGACAAGCAGTTATGCTCGAAAATTATCATAATAACAGACACACCTAGGGTTGGGACTTTAGATGAATTTTCATGTTCGACTAATCATAACGTTATTGAACAATTAATCGATTATTTACTAAATCATGACGTCACATGGCATTCAGAGCCGTGTGAACATTTGCCCCCACCCATCACTCCCACATGTCCAACATGCACACAATTGATATTAATGATGATATTAAAAAAAAAAAAAAAACCTTTATCAAGAAAAAAGTTGTTTACAACAAGTTGTAAACTTTATTTTACAGGGCATTATGCCATCCGACGTAGGTCCTATTTGAACATGTAGGCTAGCGATTGCAACGCTCACTGGTCATCTCCGGTGCTGGTTTCGTTTATGGTCGGATGAACATTTGTTACCTTGCTGGTCGGCCCGTTATCTTATCACTTTTAACTTCACTTGCCGGCAGCTTGCGAGGTAATCGTTCAAACACGGGTTATCCTACTGGTATATTGGTGATGAAACAATTAAGAGGCTTGTCTCGGAATACCAGTTTAATAGGCTTCTTTTCGTTTAACATGGAGATGCTTCACAAAACAGTTCTCCCGCATTCATTAACATAACACACACTTCTTGCTTACGTTTTACTAGGTACCCCGTTCCCATGAGCCCCTGAATAAAGAAGAGGTCCAGCACTTTTCCCATAGACACTTTCCTTGCTCGCTTCATCTCTGCTTGTTTTTGTCATGCGCGCAAAATACCGGAAAATGTTGCTGTTCTCATATTGCGTGAGACTAAAACGATTATTCATTAGGCATTTATTTTATTCGAATAAATTCTTAACAAACATTATTCGATATTCGATTATTCATTAACAACCCTAGACACACCTAATTGTATGGCTCTATGTTTAAACACATCAAATTAGCAAGCATTTCCTCCCGATAGCAGCAACGTTTGCTTTCTTTTTCTGTCGGTCCGCGGTTGCTTGGTCAATTGCGCAGCAATTTCACTCCATGTCTCGCGGACCAGCAGCAGTCTCCACGTTTCGCGGCCCATAGTTTGAGAAACGCTGCATTAAAGTGACATTAGGTTGTAGGCTATATGTTTAGTGTTTTCTTTGTGTGTTTTTCATTGTAGTGTGTGTGCATTGAGTAGGCCTAGTTCCTTAAAATACGGAACAAAGAGCGTCTCGTATCTGTTCAATACGGAAGAAGACTTTAACTATTACTTATATATTTCTTATAACGAAACGTGAAGAAAAAATATGAGGAATGACCATCTCGTTTCTCCGCGTTTCCCCCAATACCATGGCGACAAAGAGAAATAAATATGATTTGACATTTAAGCTGATTGTTGACAAATTTGCCACACAATTCGGGAGAAGCAGCGGACAGGAGCGCCACCACAAGCAAGCACTTCTAGCCCAAATTAACATGGCAACGTAGCCTATGACTAAAGTGTCTAAGTAGGCTAGTCCTACTAATATTACATTTGATTGGTAGCATGTTTGTAGCACGCCAGTTTACCCATCCCCTACATCAAAACAGCTTAAGGCCGTGGCACGGTCCTCCGTCTGAGTCACGCGCACGCGGCACTGGTGAGCGCGTGACGAGAATTGCGTCATTTTTACGGCATGCGTCGCGTTTTTGAGTCGACCAAAATTTAAGACCGCGCGTCTCTTTCACGCGTAGACTGCGCATGTGTGAAACGGAACTGCTGTAAAGACGCCGCTCCAGTAGGTGGAGCACGTACAGAAATAGCGCTTAAAACTCAGCAAACAGAGACAGAAGAACACTTAAACTGGCGTTTCCTACACGCTAACGTTGTTATATGATGACAAAACATTAGTCTTTGAGTATTTTAATAGTCAGTTGTAAACAAAGACCTCCTATGTAATCCAAGTTGTGTAAATGGACTGAAGTTCGCTCTAAATATTTACTTTTATCGATTATGCTAACCGTTAGCATCTCTATGGGATTTCCCATACACATTAGCCATAAGCTAACCCATTAGTTTAGCTGTAACTTGGAATGCTAGCCTGCGTGGTGTGCTGTGCCTGTTCTGGTGGATGATAAATGGAGAGATGTGAAGAACCAACTCATCAAACTTTTCAGCAGACATGAGAAAGTACTCGTGGTGCTTCTCCTCATCTAACAGCTGCATCTTTTGTGTATTTAAGTGTGGAACACTCCTTCCCTGGCTCTTCCTAGTTCAGTGGTCGCACATCCCAGAGTATCACAGTTAATTCGTAGTGCGCCGGCGCTAACCTTGATCGGCTGGCGCGCATTCAGGACACAGACATTGGAGTATGCCTCTTATACGCGTCTAAAATGACGCACGACAAACGTCCAGTGCCGCGTGCGCGTGACGCAGACGGAGGACCGTGCTAGAGCCTTTAGAATCAATCAAAGAATCAGCTGTGTCGGCGTTAGGCTGTAGGCGATTTTCTATAACCATTTTCATTCATTTCAACAATGGTTCATTGAAACGTCGTTTGAATAATTTCACCAGTCATCACCTTCATTGTAATGATTAAATGAGATTAAGGAGTCGACTATTGACGGATATGCGGTCTTCATCATTAAATGCAGTTGAAATGCGGGATGAAACTTTCTGCCACCTGGTGGTTGTTTGGGTACATTGCCTTAGCCTCGAAAAAAATCGGCTTGACGGCCTGCGGGATCTCTTCGGGAGTCCCGCGGGAGAAGGTGCATTCTCAACCCGTACCCACTGTAACAATTAAAAAAAACCAACAAAGACAGAAAAAAGCAAAGCAAAAAAGCAAAGCTAGAGGAGTTATTTCATTCAGATGGGCAAGGTAAGCAGTTGCACTTGTCAGAACATTAGACTACCATCACAGCTGTTTAAAGCCATCCGTGAACGGTAGGCTACGCTAGAACAAAACTAAAGGTAACTTTAGCCTTTATAGGGCTGTATAAAGTTATCCGTATGAATAGGTCCTTTTTGGACGTTATTGCTGTTGTTGTTATTAAGATATTGCATGTAGATGTTGTTAGTACTATGTAGGCTTAGGCTACTTTTTAGCTTACCAATGCACAAACCTAAAACGGGGAACTGACAAATATTGTCGACACTTTGAAAGTGGTGTTTATAGATAGGTGTGCCTACCATAGAAATAATTAATTAATTGATTGATTAATTCACCCATATTACATTCAGGCGATCATCTTCAATTAGAATATTTTACAATTTTTTACAATGTCTCAATCATTTGTCCGTGCAACATTAGCAATGTTTTGAGAACAAAGGCGATTGCTCTAACAGTAGGATACAGGGGAAGCTCAGCCTCCTCTAAAATATCACGAGAAACTACATCACATAATGCCTATTACATTAGCCAGCCTACTATTCTAACTAGAACATGCTAAAAACTTCAGGGCTATTTCGTTCAGCAATAAGGTTTTGCCGGTCATCTATCGTGATTTTGCACCCCTAATACATTGCTGTGACGACACGCCAAAAGCCAAATGTTCATTGGACAAACGCCACAAAATCACAAAATTTCCAAGGACGCCCGGCTTCTCTGGGAATGGATAGGCGCGTTCAAGATAGCTGCGCAGCACAAAAACTGCGCAGCACAAGATGCACGTGGTTAAAAATCTGTCCACGATGGTCTAGATGGGTGTGTTTTCGACTTGGCAGTATCGGTATCACATGGTCTCAACTTATCGTGGGAGCAAGGCGTGGCCAGGCAGCTGCTCAGCAGCGGAGCAGCCGCTCTAGAGGTACTGCGGAGCGCAGCGGAGCCTAGACCCTGCCTTCATGACGTCAGGTCTTTGCCCTAATTGGCTTTTACATCCCTGACGTATGTGCAGGTGTTTAGATGCCTCCTCATATCCACAAGGGTCCGTGCGGGTCCGTGCCTCGTGATTCGTCACATGGTCAAGTCTAGCCAAGTCTAGACTACGGGAAGTAGAGAGTGTACAACTTCATAGCAGCGTGTGTATCCCCTCCCCTGCTGCCACCGGCAGCTCTCGCTGCTGCAAGAGGTCATTTGGAGTTGAACTTGAACACGCCTATTGGGACAGTGGGATGGCTCGGATGCCAAGCTTCTGTATGATGATTGGAGGAACTGTCATAGTGGCTGGACTCTTTTTGATTGACAGCATGTCGCGATTGGAGAGGAAGAGTTTCATAGGGATGTGTTAACTTTAGGGTTGGCAGGTGAAGTCTAGAGGCAAGGCAAGTTGCAGGGGGAATCCAACCAACCCATGGCCTTAACTGACAACCAACCGGAACCAAAACTTTTTTTTTTTTGGCCTAATAGAGCTCGACAGTCCCGCCCCTCCTCCAAGAGAGCTGCTTGTCCGGATGTAAATTTCTCATTCATTTCTCCCATTGACGTCTGGAAAAATCTGTTTGTAAAGAGTTTTAGACCATGCCTTAGGCTAAACAGCTACGACGTGACTCATACTTATACAACACATCATTTCCGGCAAAAAAAAAATCAGAAAAACAAAAAAAAAGGCAAAGGTACAAGACTGTGTACATATCTTAAATTCCGATTTAAAGAACTCAAATCCCGTGATGCTTTGCAAAAGTACACACATTTCCAACATTTGCAGCCTAATGATAGTTTAACATGGTTCCATATTAATCTGAGAAAAGAAGATGATTACTTCCTACCGTTTCCATTGAGTAAATTCAACCTTCAAGATGGGAAAACCGTCCTTTTTTTTGGAAGACCACACATGGGTTCTGACAGCCCTGCAGCCATTTTAAGTTTTGAAGTTCCAGCGAGACGATAGCTGGACGATAGGCGCGGGAAAAGTTGAGACAGTTTGATTGGGATTGCCATGGCAACGGCAATCTCTACCAATCCAAGGCTCTGCTTTCACCAGTTTTACACGTTAGGGCGTTAGGTAGTGTAGTACTCTCTCGTTAAATCGTGAATAAAACATTATTTTCTCAAAACAAGGTTGATGCCCCATTAACTTTTGGCATCTATATGGCCAGTATAATCGCTTAGTCACATCGTAGCTGGTTTTAAGTCTACCATGGACGGTTACAATTTTATGGCTTATTCTCCAGTTGTCAATTGAGAAATTGTATTGGATTTTTACTTCTGGACAAGGCTGTGGGCGGGACTGTCAAACTCTATGGGTAATATACATCTAGGAGAAGCAAACTTCTGTCTTCTGTTCAAGTGACATGAGGAGTGAACTGAATGGAGCAAAACATTAAAAAAAGTGGAGATATATCAGTGGCTGTATTCAAAAACTGACCTCTAACTGTTTGGCAAGTTCAGTAATTAGGTTTAGGAATTACCCTTGATTATTAGCCTTGGTTATTAAATTATAAAACAAAAACAACCTGGATTGGGTTAGGCTAAATAACAAAAACAATATAGTATCAATACAGTTTAACAATAGAGCAACATACTAGTTTCAATGCAGGTTAACATAGCCATGGTATATCATGTTAGAACGGAATTAAGAAAAACAGCTTTTGAATTTCATGCCGCAAACCTTCTTCCTACTGTTTGTATGTGTGAACTATGATTTTTGTATTTGGTTTATATTGTTGTTTTATATTATGTCTGGAATCATGTAATCGGTGCTAAATAAAGGTGAAGAAGAAGATGGAGAGGAACAGAGAGGGGCTTGTAGGCAGAAAGTTTCAGTTTAAAAGTTGCCTGATTGAACTATTGTTAAAAGCCGTGTTCGATACCATCCCTACCATTACGCCCATCACATACTGTGTATAGGGCACGAAAGGACAGAGGGGGCACCAAAATGTAGCCAATAAATAGTAGCTTTACTTCAAACTGCCTTTCAATCATGTTAGAGAATGTTTACAATGTCAAAATGCACCTACAGCATGCTACACAAGGATGATATTTTTCGGGTCCTCTTTCAATCTCCATTAAGATCTACAGGGCTCCAGACTAACTTTTTGTGTTGGTTGCACTGGTGCGCCTAACTTTTCTTTTTAGGTGCACCAGCACAAAATTTAGGTGCACCCACATTTTTCACTGCATCGTCTTTAACGCCAAAAAGTCACCTTTTTATTGCTCTCCTTTCATATTAATGTGAATGATTATTTTTTTAAAATAACAAGGTGGCGCAGAAAAGCTCACAATAAAAACAATACACAGCTTATGTAGGACATGACATCATTCTCAACATTCAAATGGACCAATCAGAGTACATCAGCTCCAACCCTCAATTAGCAATCAATTAGTAAAACAGATACTAGGCTCGTTTGCGATGAGCTGCGGCTGACTTAGGCTGGCTTAAGCTGGCTTCATACGTCAACGAGAGCTGCAGAGTCTTAGCAGGAGGGGCAACTAGCACACGCAGCTCATCCCGGACAGTCTGACTGAGCTTACGTACCTGAAGTTACTCGCGAGAGACCTTGCTGGAGACCTCGCGGTAGATATCGCGGGATTTTGTATTAAATAGAGTAAAACTTTTATTCTTACTCATTAAAATGAGCATGGTGACTGACGAAATAAATTGATATGATGTGTTTAAATAAACCACTGTTGTCATACAGTTAACAGGCCTGCATTGCAGCACATTCATTAAATAAGTGTTTTCCGTGTGTATATATTTAACCAACAGCATAAAATAGCAGAGTATCCTCACGTTTTCAGTAGGCTAGCCTACCGCTGTTCCAGAAATCACAAATAAGAAGGTATCCGTTCGATTTCTGTTCATTTTAGCAGATTCTAACATAAGGAGCAAAGATTCTAGAACAGAGCAAGATGGATCACAGGGATAAGCTCCAGCGCCATCCCAGACGCTGGTTTTAGTGCAGTTGAACTGATTCGTCTTGGTCCGCTCTAGTGTCTTGGGTAAGGAGGCAGAACGAGATACCTGTCATACTCGTCATGGGGAGATTCTTCCAAACGGCCCCATCACAACTTTGAACTGACGTCATTGGGGTGGGTTTTGGCCAGCGCAGTTGCTTAAAAACCAACTGTGCTGAACTGCGCTGGCTGAGCTAAGACGCAGTCTCCCGAGATTTTGTAAGGACATGTGACATGATGTCACGGGGGTAACTCCCACCGCGACTGCAAGAAGTCGGACATGATTTCTAACCAGTTTGCATTTCGTCTGTCCCAGTATGCACTCTGTTTAACCCAGCATGCATCACATCAAGTCAGATCTGCGCAGATTTTCGTCAAGTCAAACGCACCTACTGACTGCATGTTCAATCCACAACAGACACAAACATTTCATCAACACATGAAATACATGCATACATGACAAGTGCATATTCAAGTTGAAAAACCATCAATCACATAGAAATGTCGATCACAAAAAGCAAGTCAAATCTAAATCTTCATTGAGTCCTCCTGGAGACAGTGTGCCCATGTAAAAAAGCCAGCGTGCTTCACATTGTAGTACTCTGATTGAATGTTGAATGTTGAGAATGATGTCATGTCCTACATAAGCTGTGTAACTGATTGATTGCAATTTGCACTGAGGATGGGGTCACCCGAAACGTTTGTGCTGCACTTGCACTTTAGGTCACTTTTATAAGCATGGTGGGCCAATAAATCACTTTTTTGATGCTGAACTCTCGTTTTTTTTGGATTATACTTTTTGTGAGCGAGCTCCATTCCTGTTTTTTGATAGAGTTGTGGACTAGCCATAGACAGTATTTGAATGGAGCTGGCAAAATATCATTAGGAGAATATGTAGACACAATGTTTTTAAAGTGACAGTACACCATTTATAAACAGCATCAAAACAGCATCAAATTAGTAGTATTTCTCAGGAAATTAACATTTCAGAACAAATTTACAGTGTCATTATTATCATTTAACTAAAATAAAAGTATTTTACTTGTGTCTAGAGATTGCAATTTTTTGGCCGATTCCGATTTCCGATTTTTCATAGAATTTGACCTGCCGATACCGATTTTAGCCGATTCCGATTTCATCTCTTCTAACCACTTTACAGCACATACAAAGAGTTATTTTCTATCCTTTCTTTAATACAACATGTTAATATAGAAATGTAATCAACTTATCAATGGCTGGTAAAAAAAATGTGAATAGATAGACAGATTCTTCTTCAAGTCTTCTTCAGCTGCAGTATTCCCATGTGTGGGACATTCATTTCACACACTACTAATAGAAATGCACTGTAGGAACACCTATTTTTTTCTTCACACACAATATCCAACTATAAATGTCTTCAGAATACTGATAAGTGTATAACTGGAAAGTTGGTGTATAGGTGCTACATAGGCTGAGATTACAAAAAAACTAATTTTGAGATAACAGCCTTGAAACACAGCCAATAGCATGCATTCTCAGTCTAAACTCTTCTTTGAACTTTCGCGATTGCTTGCGGATACAAAGGAAGTGTCCATATTTGGATGGCATAACGTCATGCAGGAGAAACACAGCTTTCCAACGACACCACACTTGATATGTTTTGTAGAACCATCTGTAGTCCAACCATTATAATCTTTTAGGCTACTTTGTATTGTTTTTGTGTTCACGTTGACATTTTTTTTTTTTTTTTGCCTTGCAAGCATTGCCATTTCGTTCAGGAAATTTCATGTACAACATGCATGCTTGTCTACAAAACCTAATGCATGCAGTAACTTCAAGATATGTGCATGAAACAAGTTGTTTGGTTCAGTATGTTCATGATGGGTGCAATTAGAAGATATGGCAAAATGGTTTCACATACAGAAATTGGATAGGATCAATGTGATACAGACGAAAAAAATGTAAACTCACTGTGTAAGATCTGCCTTGCCATGAGACTCCCTGACTCTTGCCACCTGGAGGTCTGGACATAACTTCTTAGCATCATCTGCCCACATGTTTCTGGTGACTCCATGTGCTCTTGCTTCATAACTCACCGCAATGATGCTAAATAAATATGACAGAATTGGATCTTAAGATGAAGCTTCAAAAACAAACAACATAGAGTCAGATAATGTGAGTTTGACTGAGAAGTTATTGTCCTGCTGTAGTATTGAATATGACTTCTTATTACATGGCTCTTCATATTTATATTTCGTGATAACAGACCGCTGTCAAGGAAAATGGTCATTATCTGGAAAATAAGTCCCTTCAGGATGAATGTGATTTGGCGTGACACCATAACATACTACTTTACATGATTTACAAATAGTATTTCTGTGTGCCTCCAGGCCATGAATAAATGCCCAGGGAAAATATTGATTAATGAAAATGTTTGTCCCTTTTTGCAAATTAGCGGTTTGTGTTGACTGATACTTTTTAATCAAGGCATGTTAATGCATATTGGCCAACCCTAGTTATGCAAAAGGAAATGCGCTACAATCAGACATGATAGTTAGAATCTTACCCGCCTCCCTTCCATGTCTTGTACTGAGCCACAACACACGGCTTATTTTTTAATTCGGGGTTGATCCGTTGCTCTACCTGTACATAAAAGCAGTCCATATCCACCAGAGCAACAACTCTTTCTGTCCCATAATCCATTGACTGCTCCATTCTAGAAAAGACACAGACGTTGTAATTGATTTGGAGCACCATACTGTTACGCAGTAATTAAATTCCCAGGTGGTGCCAACAGTTAACAGACACTTAAAAGGACAAGCGAGTGAGCGATATTCTAGCGATAATAAAACATAATATAAACTATGAGCAATAATATATAGGCAATTATCTCAGTTTTAGGAAATGCATTCGTATTTCAAGTGATTGAATTAAGGGGTGACGTATGTTTAGTTGAAGTTATGACATGTAAAGTTAAGCTTGCAGACCGTACAGTAGTTATACTGTCATGGGCAGCTTGACTGTGATTACATTTGGGACACTCCTGTTTAGCTTGAAAACTTTTTGAGATAATGACATCTGAACTTTGCTGCAGATTTAGATGAGGGCGCCAATGTGCCAAAAAACAGAAGGGGGGTACCATGTTAAAAAAAAAATATCTCTGGATGTATTAGGTATACCAATCTAATATTTTGGCTAAGTTAGTTTAAATGGTTACTCTTTAGGTGGTAAAATTTTGAAGGAAATCTGAGATGGTCAAGCAGAAGGCATTTGTTGAATTGAGGTGGAATGACCCATCTTTTTTCACAGCAAGAATGCAATATGCCTTGAAAACATTTCCACAAAACTCACCAGAAATCAACATTCCAGACTCGGAAACTAAACTCTCTCGGAGGGACAGTTGAGCTGATCTTCCAGAGGCTAGGCTGAGTGTGCGCGGTCAGAAAAATGGCTCACCTAATAACGTTAGACCGGTTTGGGCACGTTTAGCTGTCAAGGTATGCTGTCACTGTTACCCAAGGGCTGCGAACCGTACCTTAATAAATTATTCTTTGCTAATGGCGATTGTCTGCCTGAACCTGAGCTGATAACAGAATGGATAGACGACGTTAGCAAGTGGCTAGAGATACCAACGCACCCCGTTTTAAGCCCAGTAGCGGCTATGCGTTATGTCTGCCAGCTGTAGCTGTGGCGAGCAGCGAGAGCACACACCAAGTGGAAACCAACAGTCACACAACACCGGTATCATGTGGTCATGAACGCTAACAAGCAAACTAAATGAGAATTTACTAATCGTTTAGTGCTAAAGAACGTACAAAATCCAGCGGTCAGACCATACTGTTACGTTAACTCCCCTCAGGATAACAAGACACAGCGCTCTATACAATTCGGCAACGAATTGCACTGCCATGTCGATTTAACTACCCGAGAATTCACAATGAGAACTAGTGAAGAGGTTACATCATGGGTTACATACCGACACGAATCCAGGTGAAAGAAAGAGTCCTCAAACAAACTCCCTGCTCTCTTCTTCTTCTTCTTCTTCTTCCTTAGTGTTTAACGGCAGCTGGCATCAAATTTGTTGCATTGCTGCCACCTCTAGGTCCAGTTCGTTACTGCGTTAGATTCTTTTTATGAGGCCAGTGTCTCTCAAATATTTAAAAAGCCAACACTTTCCCTTCCCCATCGCTCCCATTTCTAAAATGTTTCTCACTGACATTTCTTCCATACCCAGTTTCCTGAGTTCTGTAATAAGTTCCAGCCTTTCTTCATGATAGCTCGTACAGGCAATGAGAACATGGTGAACTGTCTCTGGCTGTTGGCACTCAACGCACAATCCACTCTGGTGCTTTCCTAAAAGGAATAGTGTGTTATTAAGTGATATGTCCTATTCTCAACCTAGTAATAGTGACTTCATCCTTCCTTTTTCCCCCTCTACTTTTACAGGTTACTGATTCAGTCACTCTGCTAGCTATTGAGAATAAATATCTCCCCTTACTCTCTTGCTCCCATTGTTGCTGCCATTTTAAGTTAACTTGTTTCCACACAATACACTTGCCTTCTGCTTTTGACAAAGCTATATTGACATCCACACTTTCTTTTTTAACAGCTTTTTTGGCTATATTGTCCACCCTCTCATTCATTGCAATGCCAATATGAGCAGGAACCCACATCAATGTTACCTCAACACCTTTCCTTGCCACCTCCCTTATAGCCATAAGGATGTCATACACTAAATCTTGACGACTTCTGGACTGGCCTGTCCCAACACTCCTCACTGCTGAGACAGCATCACTGCAAATCTGTACTTTATGATTATTTAACTGAACTGTCCACTGTACTGCCATTAAGATAGCATATAGCTCCACTGTGAACACATTCAAAAAGTCTGCAGTTCTCTTGAATGACTCAATGTTCCATCCTTTAACAGCAAATGCTGCTCCAGTGGCATCTACCTCTGGGTCTTTTGACCCATCAGTAAATATCTGAATGTGACCTGGGTATTTCTCCGCTACTTGGGCGTAGAACTCACTGACTAGATCTACATTACTGTCTTCAGCTTTTAAGTCAAGTAAGCTTACGTCAACTTTAGGCACCTCTAATTGCCACAAGGGAATTGAAGGCCATAGTACCACAGGACAGAAGACAAAAGACTCCTTTGCTACCTCATCACCTGCCCACCCAAAGCTTGGCAGTACTGCCACTTCTCTCTCCCAACTTGGTTGACACACTAATTTAACTGGGTGATTGTCTCTTTGGCCCGCCATATTTATCCAATAATTGGACTGCAGATGCTTCCGGCGGAGACTGAGAGGTATTTCTCCTGCCTCCACTTGAAGGGCACATATGGGAGATGACTTCACCGCTCCTGTACATATTCTGAGAGCACTAGCCCGAACTAGGTCTAGCCTAGCCAGAACCGTTCTGGAGGCAGATCCATACACCAGGCTACCATACTCCATTCTTGACCTTATCAGGTACACATACATTTGTTTTAAGGATGCCATATCAGCCCCCCATTCTGTTCCTGCAAGACATCTCATTATATTCATGACCTTTTTGCACTTGTCAACCACTTTCCCTATATGGCACCTCCATGTCAACCTAGTGTCAAAAAATACACCCAAAAATGTAAAGCTGTTTACCCTTTCTAAGTCATTGCCATTCAGGGACAGTCTTATTTCCTCCCCAATCTTCTTTCTAGTAAAAAACATAGCCTTAGTCTTTTCTACAGAAAACCTAAAGCCCCATCTCCTGCCCCATCCTTCCACCTGATTTACAGCTTCTTGAACCTTCTTCACAATAAAACATTCTTCCCCCTTTTCCACAAACTTCCATCATCTGCAAAAAAGAGACTTGCCAATCCCTGGATGGATGATGTTAAATAGTATAGGGCTTATTACACTCCCTTGAGGAGTACCGTTATCTACCAGACATTTCCTTGACATTTCTGAACCTATTCTCACCTGTATGCTTCTCTCACTTAAGAAGTCCATAACCCAGTTAAACATATTGCCTCTTACCCCCATCATGTGCATTTTAATCAAAAGGCCATCTACCCACAGCATATCATATGCTTTTTCTACATCTACTGTAGGAATACTGCCACCACAGTTTCTTTGCTTATTTGAGCTTTCCTTATCTCATCCTCCAAACATACTATTGAGTCAATAGTGCTTCTACCTTTCCTGAACCCACTCTGGTAATTGGCCATCAACTCCTTCTCCTCAACATAGTGCATTAATCTTCCATTGACCAGTCTTTCCATTAACTTACCTACATGAGATGTTAGAGCTATCGGTCTATAGCTTACTGGGTTACTACCATCTTTCCCTGTTTTTTTAATTGGCACTATAACTGCTTCCTTCCATACTGATGGAATTTTACCCCCCTCCCACACTGTATTTTACAGACTTAAAAGCTTCTGGAGACCCTCATCACTTAAGTGTCTCAACATAGCATAGCAGATTTCATCTTTCCCTGAGGCTGAGTTTTTACATTTGGCTAATGCAGCCTTTAGCTCTTCTAGAGTGAATGGGACATTATGTTTATCTTGGGCCTTTTCTTTCCTTTTGATAAATTCAGAGTAGGCTTCCCTAGTGTCTGCCCTGCCCCTCTTCTCTTCTTCTGATAGATTATGAGAGCTATGCACTTTACTCAGTGTTTGCACCATCATTTCTGTTTTCTCTGTGTGGCAAAGTCGATGGTTTGCTAAATTGACACATGACGACTACGCCATCTGAGGCCCTTCCCCTCAGAATATGAGTTCTACGAGACTTGAAAATGGGTTAAGCTACCAGGCAACACAGGTTCGGGGTCACAGAAAACCAGAGAGAAGTGTGTTCAAAAATAAACTCTTATTTATTTACATTAAAAACATGAATGAGTTCTCTCCAGTGTGGGTTCGCTCAAGTCAGTATTACTCTCCAGTGTGGTTTCGCTAATGGCAGTAGTACTCTCCAGTGTGGGTTCGCTAACAGCAGTAGTACTCTCCAGAGTGAGTTTGCTAAAGTCAGTAGAGGTGACTATTCAGGGAATGAGACACTCGTGAATACACAGCACTACAATGCACAGCACTCAGTTGTCACAGCAAACAGTGTAAATCACAATCACTTCAAGCTGGCTTATGGTGACAAATTATGACACGCAGTGCAACAAGGTAAGGATAGCCTCCACAACCGAACTGAATTCGTAGTCACTCGGTAAGCAACCAGCACACACCTGTCGTCACTTCAGATAATCAACTTCGTGGTGGCTAAACACAGCCGACTCACAAACGGAATGAAACAAAACAAAACAGACACAAGACAAGACAAAACAGCAGCGTTCGTCGGAACTGGAACCAAGATGCCTTAATGTTGCCGTTCTGTTACCGCCGAGATCTGCGCTCAGATGTGGTCAGTTATGAAGGCCCATGTTCAGCGACTAGCTGCAGTCCAGAAAGTCGGCGGACACACAGAACCGGCCAGAGGAGAGGCCAATACCGGGAAACGGTGAGGGCTGGAGTCAGGTAGACAGTCGTGTGGCTACGTCGTCAGCCTTCAACATAAAAGCTTAAAACTTTATACCCGTTCCCCCGTACTGATTGGCTCAACTCCAATTACCCAGAGCCACTAAGAAGGGCACCGCCGAGCTATCTAAAAAAAGGGGCGTGGACCTAGTCCTGCTACATCTGCATCTGATACTGCCAACTGACTGCCATTAGAAAGGATAGGGTACTGTAGCTCCACTCTCTTCTATTCCCTTCCATTCTTTTGATCATCCCCCACATTTGATCAATAGACGTCGTGTTCCCAATGGAGCTACAGAACTCCCTCCAGGATGCCCTCTTTGCTTGTCGTATGGTTCTCCTCACCACTGCCTGTGCTTGCTTATACTCAACCAAACGTTGAAAATTATGAGTTCTTCTCAGTGCTCTGAAAGCTTGATTCCTACTCTTTACGGCTTTGTCACAGTTCTCATTCCACCATGGTACAGCTTTCTTCATACCCATGCCTGAGCTTTTAGGGATAGAATCTACTGCAGCCAAAAAGATACTCTGCCTTATTTCAGTTTCATACTTTTCAACATCATCCTCCTCTTGCACAAAATTGAGGTAAGAGTCACTCACTTCCATAAATCTTTCCCAATTAGCTTTTTGGAAAACCCATCTGCCATTTCTCTGCTCTGCAGGTCTTGGGAGCTCAATATTCAGTCTACTTATAATTGGATAGTGGTCACTTCCTATGGTTCCTTTTCCATATACTTCCCACTCACATCTTGGGGCTAGCCTGCTGGATATTAGTGTGAGGTCTAACACTGATTCTTTGCCACTTCTTACATCTATTCTCGTCTTTCTTCCATCATTTAAACAAACCAGATTTTTGTCATTTAACATATCCTCTACGATTTGACCATTGTTATCTGTCTTATCTCCTCCCCACAAGGTACTATGAGCATTGAAGTCCCCACACCAAATTATGTTATCATTGTCCTGCCTTTCAACCCTTTCCATTTCACTACACTCTAGCTGCTTACATGGATTATAAAAATGTATTATTACTAGCTTCTTTTGTCCCACCCATACCTCCACCACTATATATTCCTGGTCTTTCCCTATCCCCACTACTCTATATGGAACACCCCTCTTTATGAATGTTGCACACCCTCCCCCATTTCCCTGGTCTCTATCACGTCTAACAGCAATATAACCATACAAAACAAAGTCCAATCTAGGTTTCAACCAGGTTTCTTGAATACAGATAATATCCGGCTTCTCATCTCCACTATCTATAAACTTTTTAAAATCCTGCCCATTTGCTAACAGGCTTCTTGCGTTCCATTGTAGTAGTAGCATGCCAGCTAAAGTCATCCCACTCCTCCTTCCTGACTTGATTGCACACTTAGCCCATCTCTTATTTCCTCCCATTTAAGCCCAACCATACCCAGGTGCTGAGTTGCCGCTTTCGCAATAATTAGAATTCTCTCCGTTTTTGATTTAACTTCAGCTGTTGCATTTATTACCCCTGCAATGAAGATGACTAGGTCTCTCTTTTCTTCCCATGTCTTCTTCTCCCTTTCTCTGAGCACTTCCTGCCTCTGTTTCCATGCAGTAGCTGAAGCCATTTCCCTTCTAGCATTTTCTCCACCAGCCCTCTTTAATGTGTCTACCCTTTTCACGGCTTCTGCATAAGACACATTCTCCTTTGTTTTGACACTGTTGACTTCAACTTCTCTCTTCATGACTTCACAGCCCCAGAAGGCAGCACTGTGCCCTCCACCACAATTGCAACATTTTGGGCTTACACCCTCCCCACATTCTCCATATTCATGCCCTCCACCACACTTAGCACACCTTTTTTCTTCCTTACATCCTTTTGCCATATGGCCAAACTTTTGACAGTTAAAACACCTCATTGGTTTTTGTGCAAATTCCCTGACTCTATACCTCATAAAACCAAAGTACAGCTCACTGGGGAGGTCCTTTGTATTGAACTCTATCAGAACTGATTCACTCTCTACTTTATCAAAACCCCTGGTTAAACGTTTTGCGTCTTTCTGCTCTCTTCTTCTTCTTCTTCTTTAGTATTTGGCGGTTGGCATACCAATTTGGTGCATTACCGCCACCAACTGTTTGGGGTGTGGAGCATCAATGAGTTCAACTAATTTAATATTAAAGGAACCGTATGTAGGATTTTGGCCAAAACGAGTACTGCTCTCAAAATACTGTAGAGCGGTGAATCGCCTCCCCCTCCCCTCTGAGTCACGGTTGCCAGCTAGCTGCAGCAGGAATAGGCTGCTCGCGTTCAATGCTGTTTTCCTCGGCATAATGACAGAGAAATGAACTCACTCTGATAATGCATTGCTAACGTTAGCAATGACTACTAGCTGCTTTTATTTCCCAAACAATTCCTTAGCCTACCTTTTCAATTCAATGACCCACCTCCTCCATATGGCCAACATAACATTACTTTGCACGAACTTGCATAATTTGTTCAACTGTCATAGGCTATTTAAAATGTCCATTTACAGTAGCCTACAAGTAAGTTAGCCAAACTGATGAATCTTTACCTGTCCAGGAGCAAATTAACAACACTGACGTCTGTCTTCAAATTCTTCTCCGTTTTCAGCCGTCTCAATCTCCTAAATCCTTGTTTTATTTAGACGTATTTCGGATTCATAACAAGGTCTTTTAGGTTCCATAACGGTAGATAGTTTTTATCCAACATGTTTGTAGCTGCAGTTGTCTATGGTGGTAACTAGCATAGCTGGCAACCCGGATATGGTGAAATACTATGACTTTGTGATTCGTAGATAAGTGTAGGGGGGCGCATCAAACCAAAACACAACATAACAACATCAACATCAGTTGAGGGCTGCAACTTCACTTTTAAATGAAAATATCTTGGCCGGACTACTGTTATCAGTGATATAAGTATTTGAAATTTGCATGATTTCTAAATGTCTAGTGACATATCAGGGCCATTTTATGATTAATTGAAATACATTTCCTACATACGGTTCCTTTAAAGGAAAAGAGAGAGAAAAAAAAGAGATAGAGAAAGGCAAGGGCAATTATTTATGTTTAAATTCTATCAAATAAACCAGTTCGTTTGAGATAGTATATGAGAGCTGACCATGCAGATGGTTTAACAGAAGAAAAGTGAAGTAGACCCTCTGATAGGTTTCCGGCCCACCAATGGCCCACTACCTTGCCTCAGGGAGAGTGTTGGCTGAATGTAGGCTTGGTCCCCGGCCCGATTGTGGCCCGAGCACTGTGAAACGGATTTGACTGATTGAGTGTTGGCTGAATGTAGGCTTGGTCCACGGCCCGATTGTGGCCCGAGCACTGTGAAACGGATTTGACTGAGTGTTGGCTGAATGTAGGCTTGGTCCCCGGCCCGATTGTGGCCCGAGCACTGTAAAACGGATTTCACTGAGTGTTGGCTGAATGTCGGCTTGGTCCTCGGGCCACATGTGGCCCATTACCTACCAAAAGTACTACCATAATAATCACAAATGCAGAACTGGTGATTAAAGAACAAGTTACTTTTATTAATAATTCTAACAAATACAACCTGCAAGTAAAATATAAATTAATTCAAACATAGGGTTAACATAGGGGCAGGCAGTTTTTTATTTTTAAAGGCTACTTATTTCATGGATCCAGGATACTATGCATCCTGATAAAGTTCCCCTGGTCTTTAGAACTAAAATTGACCCACATCATCACACACCCTTCACCATACCTAGAGATAGGCATGGTGTTTTGTTCAGTTTTGTTCAGTTAGCCTATTAGCTTGTTTGATTTGCATTGAGTTCAATGAGCATCAAACAGGCTAATAGGCTAACTGAACGAAACTGAACAAAACACCATGCCTATCTCTAGGTATGGTGAAGGGTGTGTGATGATGTGGGTCAATTTTAGTTCTAAAGACCAAGGGAACTTTATCAGGATGCATAGTATCCTGGATCCATGAAATAAGTAGCCTTTAAAAATAAAAAACTGCCTGCCCCTATGTTAACCCTATGTGTTAAATTCCCATAGGGTTACATAGGGGTGACAAGATGTTTGACCCCAGTATTTTGGGAAGAACATTTATTTATTTATGATACATTATTCATTCACATAGAAAATTGGTGTGTCCTTAAAGGTTGGATTTTTCCTAATTTTATTACATAAGCCATTAAAATCAATTTCCAAAAGATGATTTTATATTCCTCTATTTAGTCAACTTTAGCATGGGGTGACAACAATTTTGACAATGACTGTATTGATAGCCACTTCGCTCAGCTCTCTCAGTTGGGGGTTGGTCAAAGAGTTCCTCCCATTCAGCCAGTCAAGATACATGAAATTTCAAAAGAAAACCAAATTAATTTATCGTGTGACAAATCCTTATAGAGTCTAGCCACTCTGCAGCCATCTTGGTAACACTCCAGGCAGTTATTTTGGCCAAAAATAGAGGTGCACAAATAAGCCACAGTAATGAATGCATAATGTTAAAACAACAAAAAAAGGTTTAAAAATAATTGCATTAATAGCTACAGAAAAAAACAGCCCCAATTCAAAACAGACTAACCTTAGAATTTGCATATTAAATTGATCAGCTTTACGTACACACACACACACACACACACACACACACACACACACACACACACACACACACACACACACACACACACACACACACACACACACACACACACACACCTCTGTTCAATATCTTACCTGAAGAAAGCTGGATAGATAGCTAACTATGCAACGGATGCCCAACGAATTTACCTATCGCTAACTTCAGTTTCTTAAGCATGCTTACAGTACATACGTATTTCTGATCACAATTTACTTTGAGAAACACACAATTTTGGACGTACAGTACAGGCCAAAAGTTTGGACACACCTTCTCATTCGGACACCCCTTCTTTATTTTCATACTATATGACTATGACAATTGTAGATTCATACCGAAGGCATTAGAATTATGAATTAACACATGTGGAATTATATACTTAACAAAAAAGTGTGAAACAACTGAAAATATGTCTTATATTTTAGGTTCTTCAAAGTAGCCACCTTTTGCTTTTAATACTGCTTCGCACACTCCTGGCATTCTCTTGATGAGCTTCAAGAGTCACCTGAAATGGTCTTCCAACAGTCTTGAAGGAGTTCCCAGAGATGCTTAGCACTTGTTGGCCCTTTTGCCTTCACTCTGCAGTCCACACGGTGGTTGGAACCAAAGGTCTCCGATTTTGACTCATCAGACCAAAGCACAGATTTCCACTGGTCTAATGTCCATTCCTTGCGTTCTTTAGCCCAAACAAGTCTCTTCTGCTTGTTGCCTGTCCTTAGCAGTGGTTTCCTTGCAGCTATTCTACCATGAAGGCCTGATTCGGGCAGTCTCGTCTTAACAGTTGTTCTAGAGATGTGTCTGCTGCTAGAACTGTGTGGCATTGACCTGGTCTCTAATCTGAGCTGCTGTTAACGTGCGATTTCTGTGGCTGGTGACTCGGATGAACTTATCCTCCGCAGCAGAGATGACTCTTGGTCTTCCTTTCCTGAGACGGCCAGTTTCTTTGTAGCGCTTGATGGTTTTTGCGACTGCACTTGGGGACACTTTCAAAGTTTTCCCAATTTTTTGGACTGACTGGCCTTCATTTCTTAAAGTAATGATGGCCACTCGTTTTTCTTTACTTAGCTGCTTTTTTTCTTGCCATAATACAAATTCTAACTACCAGCTGTGTATCACCCCTGACTTCTGCACAACACAACTGATTCCCAACCCCATTTATAAGGCAATAAATCACACTTATTAAACCTGACAGGGCACACATGTGAAGTGAAAACCATTTCAGGTGACTACCTCTTGAAGCTCATCCAGAGAATGCAGAGTGTGTGCAAAGCAGTAATCAGAGCAAAGGTGGCTACTTTGAAGAAACTAGAATATAAGGCATATTTTCAGTTGTTTTACACTTTTTTGTTTTCCACATGTGTAAATTCATAGTGTGATGCCTTCAGTGTGAGTCTACAATGTCAATAGTCATGAAAATAAAGGAAACTCATTGAATGAGAAGGTGTGTCCAAACTTTTGGCCTGTACTGTATGTCTAATAGCTAACTTAAAGGGGAAATGAACCCAAAAACAACACTATGCTCCAACACTATATTTCATCACATGAATATAGTTGATTGTGCTGCCATCAAATGTACTAACTCCATATAAAAAATAAAAGAATTTAACTGCTACAGTAACGGTGATTTGACGCGTCATCAAATCACCGGAATAAAAATGCACGACTACAAGTTATGAACGTTCTGAATGGGGGGCGGGTCTTGAGCGAGATGATTGACAGTATCGTTTTTTGGTTGACAGCGGCAGCTACTACTAAGTAGGCTAACGTTAGAAGAACTGCTGCTGCTAACCAAAGAAGGTGAGCCTCACGAAAGTAATGGACGATACCTATAGCGATTTTTTGGTTGCTGAGGAGCTTAATGCTGACCCATTTGAAGGCTATTTATTTGAGCCGGAATACTCTCCCGCTGAAGTAAGGCAACGGAGGGAACAACAGCAGGCAGCTCCGGATGGTAACGCCATCGTTGCGGCCGACTGTCCTCGAGTTGACAGCAGTTGGTGGTGTTCCTGTCAACATTGCCCACCACAACCAACAGAAATGGAGTCACTGTGTTGTCGGGAATGGATCGGTCAATTTTTGCTGACAGAGGTATCCGAGCTGTCTTGCCTAACCCAGCACAGCAGCTTTCACGCTAATCTGGATAGAGGGGTCCTGGAAACTTTTTTCCACTTGGAGAGAATAAATTGGAAGAAACAGAGACGATCACAGGGCCCAGGAGGACAAATGTCAAACAGACAAGTAAGTCAATCATATCTTTCTGTTATGTCTGCTGGTTGACCTGTAGCTGTTAACAATTTGCTGAGCCTTCAGAGCAAAGACTAGCTATCGCTCTCTAGTCTCTAACATTATGTCACTTAATTTCCATACAAACTAAGGATTCGTAAAAAAAAAACGCAAGAAGAAACAGAGGCGGTTATAGGGCTACGGTGTCATTTTGGACATGAATGGAATAATGTAGCCGTATAATAATGTAGCCATTTTCTTCTACCCAGTTTCGTTTGGTTGGCTACCGAATCCTGCTGGAATGGGTGCTAAGAGGCGAGCGTTTGGGGAAGCACAACCGAGCAGTACAGTGGGTATGGGTTGAGAATGCACCTTCTCCCGCGGGACTCCCGAAGAGATCCCGCAGGCCGTCAAGCCGATTTTTTTCGAGGCTAAGGCAATGTACCCAAACAACCACCAGGTGGCAGAAAGTTTCATCCCGCATTTCAACCGCATTTAATGATGAAGACCGCATATCCGTCAATAGTCGACTCCTTAATCTCATTTAATCATTAAAATGAAGGTGATGACTGGCAAAATTATTCAAACGACGTTTCAATAAACCATTGTTGAAATGAATGAAAATGGTTATAGAAAATCGCCTACAGCCTAACGCCGACACAGCTGATTCTTTGATTGATTCTAAGCTGTTTTGATGGGGATGGGTAAACTGGCGCGCTACAAACATGCTACCAATCAAATGTAATATTAGTAGGACTAGCCTACATAGACACTTTAGTCATAGGCAACGTTGCCATGTTAATTTGGGCTAGAAGTGCTTGCTTGTGGTGGCGCTCCTGTCCGCTGCTTCTCCCGAATTGTGTGGCAAATTTGTCAACAATCAGCTTAAATGTCAAATCATATTTATTTCTCTTTGTCGCCATGGTATTGGGGGAAACGCGGAGAAACAAGATGGTCAGTCCTCGTATTTTTTCTTCGCGTTTCGTTATAAGAAATATATAAGTAATAGTTAAAGTCTTCTTCCGTATTGAACAGATACGGGACTCTCTTTGTTCCGTATTTTAAGGAACTAGGCCTACTCAATGCACACACACTACAATGAAAAACACACAAAGAAATCACTAAACATATAGCCTACAACCTAATGACACTTTAATGCAGCGTTTCTCAAACTATGGGCCGCGAAACGTGGAGACTGCTGCTGGTCCGCGAGACATGGAGTGAAATTAGGTCCGGTGCTTCATCTGATAATTTGCTGCGCAATTGACCAAGCAACCGCGGACCGACAGAAAAAGAAAGCAAACATTGCTGCTATCGGGAGGAAATGCTTGCTAATTTGATGTGTTTAAACATAGAGCCGTACAATTAGGTGTGTCTGTTATTATGATAATTTTCGAGCATAACTGCTTGTCCATAGCTCAGTGACAGGTGTTAGTAGCCTTGCCATAAGCACTGCTGTGGAATGCAGGTGCTTCTTTTATTATGCGGTTAGAGCATAAGCGCTTACTCATATATAGACTATAACTCAGGGACAGGTGCACGATGGGGAGAAGTGGCCGCAAGGACTGCATCGATAAGATCAACGAATGCCTTCGCAAGCCCCGAAACCCCGGCGATACATTTTCTTTCCTTTAATTCAATAAAAAAGAAATGTATCTGAAGAACTTTTCCGAGGTTGTCTTGTCTACCAAATCCTAAACTTAAATAGCGTAAACATTTTATCTTATGAAAAACTCTTAGGGGGAACAGTTAGGCAGCCCTTCCTCCATATCGTAGTAGGCCTATAGGCAATTTATAGGGTCAAAAAAACTCATAAAGTAGGCTAGCCTGCTACTTTTTCCAGACTAAATGTGTCACTTTAGTGATTGGCTCTTTCAAATGCAAATTAGGTGGATGGGCTTTTGAATGGGCCTGCTGCAGGTGAGAGGACAAATCCTAAGAATGTATTGCTTTTACAAAGTGCCATTATCATTGCGATTTCACTGATTGTGAAAGCCGATTGGAAATACATAAGTTTAGAGCGAACGTTTCATATGTTTGCCATGGTAGACAAAAACACTCAAATAAAACAATAGCCTAAAAAATAACTGTAGTGTGTAATGGACACGGCTCTATATCCTAAATAATTTTCGAGGTTCGCCATTTGGTAATATGACCTATCCTTACTGACAATATTTTTTTGGGCACAAATGAATGGGTTTGCCCTTAGTTTAAATGGAGGCCGGGGAGAGCGCGCGGCAGCTATTGTTATGTATGGAGCTGGCTTAACAAAGTTTTGTGCGTTATATATAACGCACAAAACTTTGTTAAGCCAGCTCTATATATATATATATATATATATATATATACAGTGGGCGTTGGTTGACATTGGCCGCTTTCACGTGAGATTCTCATGAGAATCACACGTGAATTATTATTATTATTATTATTAAGGTTTATTTAGATAGGGACAGATACAAAAACATAGACAAGCTTAAAAAGTCATCTGATGCATGCATCATAGCATTTTTAGCTGACGCTAATTTACAACACTTGTCCCTAGTAGGGCTTTTTGAGTAGAATCACGTGTATTTTATTTATTTTTCCCAAGTGAAGCTGCAATGTCCCAAACAACCACCAGGTGGCACTTGTGAGCAGGGTTAGGAATGTCGGCATTTACCACTAGCCAAACAGTCCCAAATTGAATTCAATCCCGAAGCAAGCTGAACATCTTTTCTCCTTTTAATAGTCTCACGACAAAACTTGTTATTGTTTATGAAGGTGTCTTCTGTTAGCCTATTTTATGAAGAGGCATCTGGCTGTTTCGTTTAGGTTTGTTTTGCTGTCACTAATGGTTTCATGAGGTAGGCCAAGGCCTAACCACTAAAAGCATAAGCCTATGTCCTAAGCACAACTGTGTTCTCGTTTTTGGGTCAATTCATACATTTTATTTCAAATGTGTGGATAGGCCGATGGTACGCTTGTTTTTATGCTGGCAACAAAACAAAATGGTTCACAAATGTTATTCTTGATTCTAAATGCGGGAAACAATTAAAAAATAAAATGGCCCATTTTCCGACGCACAACAAACCTCTAGGCTATGTTTATTTGAAATGTAAGCTGGCTGTTGTGAAATTTGTAAAATAAGATAGACCTACTGGAGAAACTATGGTTTATACTCTCTTATGCTGTTTCTTTCCAAACTGAATGCGAAGGAGGGAGAATGAATTACGAACTGAACGGTTTTGATTAAATATAAAATGTCCCATTTTCCGAAGCACTACAAACATCTTGCCTAAATATTCTATTATTTGGCCCTATTATAAAAGTTGGGACTTTTTCGTTAGAAAACAATTTCATTTGAATTATGGACTGCCTTTGAATGAAATTTGATCGGACTTTCAGTTCACAGAAGAAAGTTTCAAGACGCTAAGAAACACGTTTGCCCCGTGGCATTAACGGTGGCTTAATTTATTTCAAAAGGATATGACCTCATGAATCCCGTTGTTTGCCGTTCTACTTGTCTTTTTTGACCTATAATGATTATAGGGGATGCATCTCATAAATCACTGCATTGCAGTGTAAGCCTATTGAATATTGACAGGTTTGAAAATCGTAACATTAGGCCTATTTTCAATCAATACAAGTTGAAAGCCACGAAAGCGATTTTTAAAATCAGCCATGCGATCAGTCAGAGGGTCGATTCGGATAGGCTATCTGTGTGTGCGGATTTTTCTGTCCGAGCCCAATACAGTTAAAATGTCATTCTCTTGATGGTTTCTCATACTTAGGCTATGACAATACGTTTGTTTGTGTGGAAAGCCTGATTTAATTAAGCAACTGTAGGAAGGCATTCAGAAATGTCAAAAGGTGAGCGCAGAAGCTCACACGGGGCAACAAGCGCCAACACGGCACGCACAAGAAGCCCAATCATATAGCCACTTGAAATTAAATGAACATAGCTGCTCAACCACAAATGGCCAAACTAACAGAACAAAACACAACAGGTCCTGTGGACCTATCTAAATGAAATTCTAATCAACGCGTGTAGCCTAACATCAACATAGCGCAAATGAGGGTTATTGACATGAAAATCAGCTCTTGCCTTTTTCATCGAAAACAGTAGGCTACCTTACCTAGGCTACTTAACTGCAACATGAGATCTATTGGTATAATCTACCTATGAAAGTTTGGGCTATGTTCTTATGCAGAAAAATGATTGCATCAACGGTGGATGGACAACTTTTTGAAAATGTAGGCCTATTGCATCGTTGCGCTGACACAATAGCCTATAGCTTAAACGCACGTATTTTGTTGTCAGTAGTTTAACAAATTTCTGCACATAGGAAGACGGATGTGAGGGAAATATTTTACATGTATTTTATTTTCAAAAATGTCAAAATGTTCAATGCCTTATCGCGCTAATCTGACCGAGTTCTATCCGCGAACCTGATTTGTTTTTCTTTCCGCAAACACCTCGGTAGGCCCCTATGCTAGAAAAAATCCCGAAATTGTGGAAATGGAGGTGTTCATTAAAATGCGGCTGCCCAACGGGACTTTGGAAGAGGGAGAGGGCAGTGGTGTGATGAGGGACTGCCTTTCGGAGTTTTGGGGGGAATTTTATGAACGATGCACACTAGGGGGAGATGTTAAGGTACCGTTCATCCGCCACGACTATCAGTGCGAGGAGTGGCAGGCTGTTGCCAGGATAATGGTTGTTGGCTGGAGGCTTTCAACAGTGTACTCACCAGCTCTGTTTGGGTGGTATTGGTATGGTATTACTTTCTTAGCTTGAATAAACATCTTCATTAATAACTATACCAGTAGACGTAGGAATGCGCTATTTTTGTGGTGGGGGCAGTGCCCGAGTAAACCTTAATTCCTAGTGACGCCTCTGGATAGGCTAGAACCTATATATTTTAGGCTTATGCAAATCAAACCACTAAAATAGGGGCTAATAAGGGGGAAAAAAATTGGTGAAGAGGCTGTGCCGAAAAACATGCCCAGGTGACATCCACGTGTTTATTTACATGTTTACACATTACATTTTAGTCATTAAGAATTGAAAGCAATTAAGAATGTGCAATAAATAGGCAAATAATTTTATCAAATTCTATAGGCTATAGAAAATATAAGGAATGAAATATGTCGGGATTGTGACTGCCGTTTCATCATTCGATTTCAGTGGAATAGCTGGAGAGCAATTGCTTTTTTTGGGATATTCCATCCCACCTCCTTGGGACAGATCATCCACTCGCATGGCTTCTCATACCACTGCTATGCTGATGACACACAGCTTTATCTGTCCTTTCCACCGGATGACCCCTTGGTCTCCACACGAATCTCAAACTGCCTCTCAGACATATCAACATGGATGAGGGCACACCACCTTCAGCTAAACCTCTCTAAAACAGAATTGCTGGTCCTCCCAGCCAAACCTACAATTCATCATGACATCAACATCAAAATCGACTCCCTGTCTGTTGCACCCACCAGGACTGCAAGAAACTTAGGAGTCGTTCTTGACAACCAACTGACCTTCTCCGATCATGTAGCCTCAGTTGCCAGGTCATGCCGCTACACGCTATACAACATACGGAAAATCAGGACCTACTTGATTCAAGATGCTACCCAACTCCTGGTACAGGCAATAGTCATCTCTCGACTGGACTACTGTAACGCCCTCCTGACAGGTCTCCCAGCCTGCGCTGTTAAACCCCTTCAAATGATCCAGAATGCAGCAGCACGCCTGGTCTACAACCAACCCAAAAGGGCGCATGTCACCCCACTGCTCATCCAGCTACACTGGCTACCGCTGGCCGCACGCATCAAATTCAAGACTCTAACGCTTGCCTACAAACAGGCATGAAAACGGGTCAGGGGTGAAAAAGGTGAGAAGACTCTTCGAACCCCGCCCCCCCCCCCCGAAAAGGAAAACGAAAAAAAAAAAAAGGACAAAAATCTTCCAAAGTGTGAGGGACCCGCTTTCTTTCTTTCTCTTTCTCTCTCTCTCTGTGCTTGAAGTTATTACACATTTCTGATGATTTCATAGGCCTAATGGACACTTAAACAGATTAAGGATAAGTCTGAATATTTGTTGGACCAAACCAGGTAATCAATAAACTTGCTTGAGACACTCACTATTTCAAACTAATATTATTATATAAAATAGGGTAGATAGGCTTTAATTTTTTTAATTGTTTTTAAACGTTTTAACATGCAGCCTAGGCTACTACAGATTGTGGTTTATATTGTGCTAGTGTGTTTAACCAACCAATAAAGTTATGTGAACGGTCTTCATATTACAGGTTAACCTGTAGGCTACCTGTAGGCACAGACTAGGCTTCTGATCAGGGTCCTGCAACTCGACAATCAAATGTAAATTTACGTTACGCATGGCTTACGAACTCGTAATGATCCGGGTGTAACTGAAACTTGTCGCAAGTCACACACATAACTCAAACGGTTACGTGCGTTACGTGTGGTCTGAAGCAGTCGCACCTTTTTTTGGCTACGTTACGAATCATTTGCGAACCATTTGAGTTGTATATCTTTTGCGTAGGCTTTGCGTAACGTCTATGCGCAGTGTGCTTCGAGTAACAGGGCCCACGTTTCTTAAAGACAGCATTATCATGTCAATCAACTACGTCTCTGGACAATATGAGCATTCTAGATCTAGATGGTTCAAACTGCACGTATTCTTCATCAAAATAACTCGTTATGTCTACTACTATGTTTGTCTAATTTCTAATTTCTAACTTTCAGAACATTAGAGGAAAATATCCTGCTACGTTGCTACACTAGTCTCAGCGTCTTTTTCTAATAGAAGTTGAAAGTTTCAACTAGCCCACTTGTGAAATCCCTCGGCATCTCTCCTCGCTAGGATCACTATTCCACCTGACATCTCAGACGCATCTATCTGCGCTCACAACAGGGAGGCTATACTTGGCTTGCGCGTTCTGTTCGCGTTGCGTCTATGTCAACAATTTGCTTCCACCTAATGTTTATTAGGGCAGGGGCTACATTCACGCTACATTAAATGCGGCTCTGGAAACACCTCAAGATGCGTTAGCGTCTGCGCATGACTTATAAATTCAATTCACCTTGACCCCCCCCCCCCCCCCCCCCACCCCCTCTAAATATTTTCTCATCGGATCTGCACGAATCGTGTAAGTCACCTATTTTTTATTCAAGACGGCGAATTTCGCCGAAAGGTGAGGAGTTTTCATGCCTGTACAAAGTACTCTCCGGCTCTGCCCCCACCTATCTCAATGCCCTCATACAGGCATATGCCTCCACACGACCGCTGCGCTCCTCAGCTGAGCGACGTCTAGCTCTTCCGCCAGCACGCGCAGGCCAATCCAAACTTTTCTCATCTGTCGTCCCTCGTTGGTGGAATGCACTATCCGGTCCAACTAGGGCAGGAACATCCCTAGCCATCTTCAAAAAAGGTCTGAAAACCCAGCTCTTCAAAGAACATCTCCTCTCATAGCACTACTTCAGACAATCAGACAATCGCACTCACTCATGCACTTATTCACTTATTTATGCACTTATTAGACCCACTGATGCACTTATTGTATTCTTTATTGTTGTTCGAAATGCTCTTAAAAAACCTAATTGTTTTTTTCCATGTTGTAAGTCGCTTTGGTTAAAAAGTGTCAGCCAAATGAAATGTAATGTAACTTTCTATCCATTCATCTTCTTCAGACCATTCACTCATCCACCCATTAAACTGTCTATCAACATCCATTAAACTCTCTGTCTATCAACATTAATAAGACTATCTACATTCAACTTTTAAATAATTTACTCTGTCTCAGGCTTTAAGCATACACTCTGGCTCTCTTAAGACTAGCCAGTTAAATTGATTACACCTGTATCAACTATTCTCAGAGAGCTGTATCAGTGTCTCTCTTAACATGAATATAAGGCACATTCCATCCAACCTTCTATCCATTCATCTTCTTCAGACCATTCACTCATCCACCCATTAAACTGTCAATCAATATCTATTAAACAATCTGCCTATCAACATCCATTAAACAGTCTGTCTATCAACTTTAATTAGACTATCTACATACAAGTATTTACTGTGGGTGCCTCTCAAGCAGCGTTTATATGTCCTCCCTCGCTCCTCGGGCCTCGATCCTCAATGATCTACATAAAGAAAGATAGAAGAAGGGCTAGACTATCCCATTGTTGCCGCTCCATCATTCTTTATGTAGATCAGTGAGGATCGAGGCCCGAAGAGCGAGAGTGGACGCGTAAACGCTGCATGAGAGGCACCTTCTGTCTCAGGCTTTAAGCATACAATCTGGCTCTCGAAGCCAGTTAAATTGTTTCCTCTGTCCACAACTGTTTCAAAACTGCAATGTCAAATAATTTAACCATTGTAGCTACTCAACTATTTTACTGTTCAACCAATCCAGCTGTCAGTTATCATCAACTATGCCTTCGGCTAACTACATGAAACCTCCATGTACCAGGCAACCAACATAGCAACCATTCAAATTAAGCGTTTATGACTGTTTCCATAGCAACCAAAATGATTATACTATAATAACTTCTTGTTTCCTGATAGTGGCCACCATGGATAACCTAACAAGAAATGTTTCAAAATAAAAGTCCTCACTAGCAAGTTAACTAGTTAGCATAGTTAACATTTTTAGCATAGCTGCTAGACATCATTAGCTAAGTTAGCTAATCAACCTGGTAAGCATAGTTAGCTAATAATTTCTAGCAGTTATGTGAAAAATGCTAAGTTAGCTAATCAACATGGTTAGCATTGTTAGCATAGTTAACATTGTTAGCATAGTTAGCATTTTTACAAAACTGCTAGAAATAATAAGTTATGCTAGCTAATCAACCTGGTTAGCAATGTTAGCATTTTTAGCATAGTTTGTATTTTTTAACATAACTGTTAGAAATCATCAGTTAAATTAGCTCATCAACCTGGTTAGCATTGTTAACAGTTAACATTTTAACATAGAAATCATTAGTTAAGTTAGAACTGGAATGTGTAAGCTTTAAACTGTCTACCTTCACACTATCAACTCTCTTTAAACTATGCAACCACCATGTTTACCCTAGCTACACCTTAATAACCATATCTACATAATCTATCTATATATTTTTGCATTTTCATGCACTGGTAATTCCTTGGAATTGCATTTCTAGTTATAAAACTTCTTCTTCTAACGCCTTTAATGCAGTCTCAACCGTTTAACGTAGAAACTTCATTCAAACTTTGTTACGTAGGTAGGTCTTACTTAGGACATGGGTGCTTTGTATTTTTCAACTTTGTAACTTTTATACTTTTTAAACTATTAGTTAAAAACTATTACAATTTCCCCCATAGACTTAACATTGCTCATTATGACATCACGGCAACAATTAGAATCTTACGCCAGCTGGTCAGTCCAGGTGCAGCAGCTCTCTCTCTCTCTCTCAGGCTTTAAACATACACTGGCTCTCGAGACTACATTTTCTGTTCCCCTGTATCAACTGTATCAACATAAGTCTTCCTAATTCCATCCAACTTTCTTCTTCAAACCATTCACTCATCCACCCATTCTAAACAGTCTGCCTATCAACATCTGCCAACAATTCAAGTAAAAACCCAGTGGGAACAAGCAATGCACAGTGAATCTGTGGCAGCTAGCTAAGCACAGTAAACATAGCACTACAGTACACATTGATGATCCCTGGGGCCATACAAAAAAAAAAACGCTGGGTTATTTGGCTGATAGGCGAACTTTGATCTTATTACATTATCTTCTTATCTCGTCTTATCTGATCCATAACTAGCATACACTCAAGCTGGTTTCTCCTTTTTCTTCAGCGAGCTCTCCTGAATCCTGATCTTTTATAGAAACGGATATAATTTGTTTTGAATAACAATATTAGTATTTAATAACAAGCAAACATCGTGGCAAACAGCTGGTACTTTTACTAGGTAGCGTTAGTCAAGCGCTAACGTTAGCAGTTATCATTATCAGATATTACCATCATAGTTGTGAATGTACGAGGAAATGTACATTTTAAATCCCTTGTCCCTCTTACTCTTCGGGGTGCAGGGCAGGGCACCTACGATCCTGTGGACGTGACTGACGCTCACTGCCGCCGGTAAATCCGTAAGACATCGGGAAAGTGAAAGTAGCTAAGTAAGAACTAGCGGCGGCTGCCTCATAACCGGAAGTTGATCTGCCAACCCCGGTCAGAAAGACGTGATTGGTGTAGACCCTTGTCAGTCAAATATGTCTGCCAATGGGGAAGCATCCGCCCTCTGTCTCAAAATGATTCCAAAAAATGGACTTCAAAAGAAAATCGACTTCAAAAGAAAAAACACTTCAAAACTTTTTTTCACCTCCAACGCCCCACCCTTTTAACTTTTGCATTTGATGTTTTATGTTTGCATTTGAAGAGTGATTTTTTTATTAGGGCCCGAGCACCGAGGTGCGGCCACTGAAAGTGGCTGCACCGTAGGTGCAAGGCCCTATTGTTTTTGCTCAGATTATTCTTAGGGCCCGAGCACCGAGGTGCGGCCGCTGAAGCAGCGGCTGCACCGTAGGTGCAAGGCCCTATTGCTTCTGCTCAGATTATTAGGGCCCGAGCACCGAGGTGCGGCCACTGAAAGTGGCTGCACCGTAGGTGCAAGGCCCTATTGTTTTTGATCAGATTATTATTAGGGCCCGAGCACCGAGGTGCGGCCACTGAAAGTGGCTGCACCGTAGGTGCAAGGCCCTATTGTTTTTGATCAGATTATTCTTATTCTTATTCTCTCTTCGTCTTATCCCGTGCGGCCCTTTTTCACCAACTTGGCATGCTCCAAAACTCTTGTAATTTGGCAGCTACATGTGGAGTTACCGTGGCTACTCAGAGACAGAGCTCTAGCCTAGGGTGTGGCTCAGGGACTCTATAGCGCCACCTAGAATGTTGTCTGTTGTGGTTGACACATACATTCACGGAAATGGCCCAGATTTGGTGGGCATATGTGTTGTATAAATCTGAACAAGTTTTTCATTTAAACAATATAGTGAATCTTAGAAGAATTTGAGTTATGATTATGATTATGATTTTTGCACGTCACGTATTTTGAAACACTTCTCCTAGACGGTTTATCGAAATCATGTCATTTAAGAACTAAAATGATCTTGAGGGATTGCCCGAGAGGAATTGCGAACAGATTTTTGAATTTGTGAAGTTTATTGAAATGGCGAAGGTTTGAATTATGGCGTTTTATTAAGAAACAGGAAGTTGGTGTTTTAGGCAGAAAAAAGGTTATGAATTGGATGTAATTTGGCAGCTACACGTGAAATTGCTTCTGCTAGTCAGAGACAGAGCTCTGGCCTAAGGTGTGGCTTTGGGACTCTATAGCGCCACCTAGCAGCACGTTATCTGTTGTGGTTGACACAAACATTCACAAAAATGAACCAAATTTGGTGGACTTGTGTGTTATTGCTATGGCTAGTCAGAGACAGAGCTTTGGCATATGGTGTGGCGTAGGGACTCTATAGCGCCACCTACTGCGTTGTCTGTTGTGGTTGACACAAATATCCACTAAAATTAACCAAATTTGGTGGGCTTGTGTGTTATTGCTATCGGTAGTCAGAGACAAAGCTCTGGCCTTGGGTGTGGCTTAGGGACTCTATAGCGCCACCTAGTGCGTTGTCTGTTGTGGTTGACACAAACATTCACGAAAATGAACCAAATTTGGTGGACTTGTGTGTTATTGCTATGGCTAGTCAGAGACAGAGCTTTGGCATAGGGTGTAGCGTAGGGACTCTATAGCGCCACCTAGTGTGTTGTCTCTTGTGGTTGACACAAACATTCACCAAAATGAACAAAATTTGGTGGGCATGTGTGTTATTGCTAAAGTTATTCAGAGACAGAGCTCTGGCCTCGGGTGTGGCTTAGGGACTCTATAGTGCCACCTAGTGCATTGTCTGTTGTGGTTGACACATACATTCACGAAAATGAACCAAATTTGGTTGCCATATGTGTTATTGCTATAGCTATTCAGAGACAGCGCTCTGGCCAAGGGTGTCTTAGGGACTGTATAGCGCCACCTAGCTCATTGTCTGTTGTGGTTGACACACAAATTCACGAAAATGAACCAAATTTGGTGGGCATGTGCGTTATTGCTATCGATAGTCAGAGATAGAGCTCTGGCCTAGGGTGTGGCTTAGGGACTCTATAGCGCCACCTACCGCATTGTCTGTTGTGGTTGACACGTACATTCACCCAAATGAACCAAATTTGGTGGGCATGTGTGTTATTGCTATAGTTATTCAGAGACAGAGCTCTGGCCTCGGGTGTGGCTTAGGAACTCTATAGCGCCACCTAGTGCATTGTCTGTTGTGATTGACACATACATTCATGAAAATGAACCAAATTTGGTTAGCATATGTGTTATTGCTATAGCTATTCAGAGACACGATCTGGCCAAGGGTGTCTTATGGACTGTATAGCGCCACCTAGCGCATTGTGTATTGTGGTTGACACACACATTCACGAAAATGAACCAAATTTGGTGGGCTTGTGCGTTATTGCTATCGATAGTCAGAGATAGAGCTCTGGCCTAGGGTGTGGCTTAGGGACTCTATAGCGCCACCTAGCGTGTTGTCTGTTGTGGGTGACACATACATTTAGGGAAATTGACCAAATTTGGTGGGCATGTGTGTTGCTCATGCACATGCCCACCAACACGCACATGTTGCTTTGATAGATTCCGAAATGTCACAGGTCTCTGTACCGCAGGTGCTCGGGCCCGCCATCGCCGCTTGCGGCTATATTTATTAGGGCCCGAGCACCGAGGTGCGGCCACTGAAAGTGGCTGCACCGTAGGTGCAAGGCCCTATTGTTTCTGCTCAGATTATTATTATTATTATTATTATTCTTTTTCCGTCTTACCTGTTTTTTTTTTTTCACCAACTTGGCATGCTCTAAAACTCTTGTAATTTGGCAGCCATTTGTAGAATTGCAATCGAAACTCAGAGACAGAGCTTTGGCCTAGGGCGTGGCTCAGGGACTCTATAGCGCCACCTATCACGCTGTCTGTTGTGGTTGACACATGCATTCACGAAAATGGCCCAGATTTGGTGGGCATGTGTGTTGTATTAATCTAAACAATTTTTACATTTACACTCTATAGCAAATATTCGAAGAATTTGAGTTATGGTTATGATTATGAATTTTGCACATCATGTATTTTGAAACACTTCTCCTAGACGGTTTATCGAAATCATGTCATATAAGCACTAAAATGATCTTGAGGGGTTACCCGAGAGGAATTGCGACCAGATTTTTGAATTTCAAAAGTATATCGAAATGGCGAAGGTTTGAATTATGGTGTTTTATAGAGAAACAGGAAGTTGGTGTTATAGGCAGAAAAAAGATTATGAATTGGATGTAATTTGGCAGCTACATGTGGAATTGCTTCAGCTAGTCAGAGACAGAGCTCTGGCCTAAGGTGTGGCTTTGGGACTCTATAGCGCCACCTAGCAGCACATTATATTTTGTGGTTGACACGTACATTCACCAAAATGAACCAAATTTGGTGGACTTGTGTGTTATTGCTATGGCTAGTCAGAGACAGAGCTTTGGCAGAGGGTGTGGCGTAGGGACTCTATAGCGCCACCTAGTGCGTTGTCTGTTGTGGTTGACACAAACATTCGCCAAAATTAACCAAATTTGGTGGGCTTGTGTGTTATTGCTATCGGTAGTCAGAGACAGAGCTCTGGCCTAGAGTGTGGCTTAGGGACTCTAGAGCGCCACCTAATGCATTGTCTGTTGTGGTTGACACGTACATTCACCAAAATGAACCAAATTTTATGGGCATGTGTGTTATTGCTGTAGTTATTCAGAGACAGAGCTCTGGCCTCGGGTGTGGCTTAAGGACTCTATAGCGCCACCTAGTGCATTGTCTGTTGTGGTTGACACATACATTCACAAAAATGAACCAAATTTGGTTGGCATATGTGTTATTGCTATAGCTATTCAGAGACAGCACTCTGGCCAAGAGTGTCTTCGGGACTGTATAACGCCACCTAGCGCATTGTCTGTTGTGGTTGACACACACATTCACGAAAATGAACCAAATTTGGTGGGCTTGTGCGTTATTGCTATCAATAGTCAGAGAGAGAGCTCTGCCCTAGGGTGTGGCTTAGGGACTCTATAGCGCCACCTAGCGCATTGTCTGTGTACGTTCACCCAAATTAACCAAATTTGGTGGGCATGTGTGTTATTGCTATAGTTATTCAGAGACAGAGCTCTGGCCTCGGGTGTGGCTTAGGGACTCTAGCGCCACCTAGTGCATTGTCTGTTGTGGTTGACACATACATTCACAAAAATGAACCAAATTTGGTTGGCATGTGTTATTGCTATAGCTATTCAGAGACAGCACTCTGGCCAAGGGTGTCTTCGGGACTGTATAACACCACCTAGCGCATTGTCTGTTGTGGTTGACACACACATTCACGAAAATGAACAAAATTTGGTGGGCTTGTGCGTTATTGCTATCGATAGTCAGAGATAGAGCTCTGGCCTAGGGTGTGGCTTAGGAATTCTATAGCGCCACCTAGCGTGTTGTCTTTTGTGGTTGACACATACATTCAGGAAAATTGACCAAATTTGGTGGGCATGTGTGTTGCTCATGCACATGCCCACCAACACGCACATGTTGCTTTGTTAGATTCCGAAATGTCACATGTCTCCGCACCGCAGGTGCTCGGGCCCGCCATCGCCGCTTGCGGCTATATTTAGGGCCCGAGCACCGAGGTGCGGCCGCTGAAGCAGCGGCTGCACCGTAGGTGCAAGGCCCTATTGCTTCTGCTCAGATTATTATTATTATTATCGTGGAATTTTCTTACGTCCATGTTTCGCCTTTTTTCACCAACTTGGCATGCTCTAAAACTCATGGAATTTGGCAGATATATGTGGAATTGGTAACGCTACTCAAAGACAGAGCTCTGGCCACGGGTGTGGCTCAGGGACTCTATAGCGCCACCTAACGCGGTTTCTGTTGTGTTTGACACATACATGCACGAAAATGAACCAAATTTGGTGGGCATATGTGTTGTATTAATCTGAACAATTTGTACATTGAAACTACACAGTGAATCTTAGAAGAATTTGAGTTATGATTATGATTATGATTTTTGCACATCATGTATTTTGAAACACTTCTCCTAGACGGTTTATCGAAATCATGTAATTTCAGCAGTAAAATGATCTTGAGGGGTTGCCCGAGAGGAATTGCGAACAGATTTTTGAATTTTCGAAGCATATAGAAATGGCGAAGGTTTTAATTATGGCGTCTTATTCATTAAACAGGAAGTTGGTGTCATAGGCAGAAAAAAGGTTATAATTTGGATGCAATTTGGCAGCTACATGTGGAATTGCTACCTCTAGTCAGAGACAGAGCTCTGGCCTAAGGTGTGGCTTCGGGACTCTATAGCGCCACCTAGCAGCGCGTTGTATGTTGTGGTTGACACAAACATTCACGAAAATGAACCAAATTTGGTGGGATTGTGTGTTATTGCTATCTGTAGTCAGAGACAGAGCTCTGGCCTAGGGTGTGGCTTAGGGACTCTACAGCGCCACCTAGTGCTTTGTCTGTTGTGGTTGACTAATACATTATTGAAAATTAACCAAATTTTGGTGGGCATGTGTATTATTGCTACCGCTAGTCAGGGAAAGATCTCTAGCCTCGGGTGTGGTTTAGGGACTCTATAGCGCCACCTAGCACATTGTCTTTTGTGGTTGACACATACATTCATGAAAATGGACCAAATTTGGTGGGCTTCTGTGTTATCGCTACCGCAGGTCAGAGACAGAGCTCTGGCCTACGGTGTGGCTTAGGGACTCTGTAGCGCCACCTAAAGCATTTTCTGTTGTGGTTGACACACATATTAATGAAAATGAACCAAATTTGGTGGCTCGTGTGTTATTGCTATCGCTAGTCAGAGACAGAGATTAGGGACTCTATAGCGCCACATAGCGCATTGTCTGTTGTTGTTGACATAGACATTCACAAAAATGAACCAATTTTTTTGGGCTTGTGTGTTATTGCTGCCGCTAGTCAGAGACCGAGCTCTGGCCTAGGGTGTGGCTTGGGGACTTTATAGCGCCATATAGCGTGTTGTCTGTTGTGGCTCACACATACTTTCACAAAAATGAACCTAATTTGGTGGGCATGTGTGTTATTGCTACCGCTAGTCAGGGACAGAGCTCTGGCCTAGGGTGTGGCTTAGTTAGATTCCGGAATGTCACGGGTCCGGACCGCAGGTGCTCGGGCCCGCATCGCCGCTTGCGGCTATATTTATTATTATTCTCTCTTCCTCTTAGCCCGTTTGGCCGTTTCACCAACTTGGCATGCTCCAAAACTCTTGTAATTTGGCAGGAATATGTAGAATTGCATTTGATACTCAGAGACAGAGCCCTGGCCTAGGGTGTGGCTCAGGGACTCTATAGCGCCACCTACCGTGCTGTCTGTTGTGGTTGACACATACATTCACGAAAATGAACCAAATTTGGTGGACATGTGTGTTGTATTATTCTGAACAACTTTTACATTTACACTACATAGTGAATCTTAAACAAATTTGAGTTATGATTATCATTATGAATTTTGCACATCATGTATTTTGAAACACTTCTCCTAGACGGTTTATCGAAATCATGTCATATAAGCACTAAAATGATCTTGAGGGGTTGCCCGAGAGGAATTGCGAACAGATTTTTGAATTTCAAAAGTATATTGAAATGGCGAAGGTTTGAATCTAGGTGTCTTATAAAAGAAACAAAAAGTTGGTGTTATAGGCAGAAAACAGTGACTAATTTGGATGAAATTTGATGGAGTATTAGTTAGTGTGTTTGTAGTGACAGTCATATACAAAGTTTTGAATTTGGTGTTGTTTGTGATTTTTAAAAGCGCATTAATGATTGTGGTGGATACAGTTTTAGCTAAAATATTTTGAAGCGAGTTGACGAATAATTATAATCATATCAACCTATGCTGCAATTTTGACATTTTGACTTTAGCCATGTTCACAGTAAGTGAGTATTTAGGTTTATTTGTGTTTGCATGTGTCTTATACTCCATCCATTTAGCTGAGCAGGAGTAGGTGCTCTCTCTCTCAGCTGCATGTCTCTCTCGTCCCCTGCTAATTCTCTACACAGACTCACAGACACTCTCTCACCCCTCCCCCGTCATTCTCTCTCTCACACACACACACACACACACACACACACACACACACACACACACACACACACACACACACACACACACACACACACACACACACACACACACACACACACACACACACACACACACACACACACACACACACACACACACCCTCCCTCCCTCCCTCCCTCCTTCCCTCTGGGCAGCCGTGGCCTACTGGTTAGGGCTTGGGGCTTGTAACTGGAAGGTTGCCTGTTCAATCCCCAACCAGTTCACCACTAAAGTGCCCTTGAGCAAGGCACCTAACCCCTCCCTGCTCCCCCAGCACCGCTGGTTGGGCAGGCAGCTCACTGCTCTGGGTCAGTGTGTGATTCACCTCACTGTGTGTTCACTGTGTGCTGTGTGTGTTCACTAATTTGGTTAAATTGGGTTACATGCAGAGAAATAAATTTCCCTCACGGGATCAAAAAAGTGTATATTCTATTCTATTGATCCATTTGTCTCTACCCCCTCTGTCTGTGTCTGTCTAGCGTTATTGCTATCGATAGTCAGAGATAGAGCTCTGGCCTAGGGTGTGGCTTAGGGACTCTATAGCGCTACCTAGCATATTGTCTGTTGTGGCTGACACATATATTCAGGAAAATTGACCAAATTTGGTGGGCATGTGTGTTGCTCATGCACATGCCCACCAACACGCACATGTTGCTTTGTTAGATTCCGAAATGTCACAGGTCTCCGCACCGCAGGTGCTCGGGCCCGCCATCGCCGCTTGCGGCTATATTTAGGGCCCGAGCACCGAGGTGCGGCCACTGAAAGTGGCTGCACCGTAGGTGCAAGGCCCTATTGTTTTTGCTCAGATTATTATTATTATTATTATACTTCTATTCCTCTTACCCTTAACTTTTTTGCCCTTTTTCACTAACTTGGCATGCTCTAAAACTCTTGAAATTTGGCAGCTAGCTGTAGAATTGATGCCTCTACTGAGAGACAGACCTCTGGCCTAGGGTGTGGCTCAGGGACTCTATAGCGCCACCTAGCGCGCTGTCTGTTGTTGTTGACACATACATTCACGGAATTGAACCAAATTTGGTGGACATGTGTGTTGTATGAATCTGAACAAGTTTTACATTTAAACTATATAGTAAATATTAAAAGAATTTGAATTATATGAGATTTTCTGATTTTTGCACATCATGCATTTTGAAATACTTCTCCTAGACGGATTATCGAAATTATGTCATTTCATCAGTAAAATGATCTTGAGGGGTTGCCCAAGAGAAATTGCGACCAGAATTTTGAATTTCAAAAGTATATCGAAATGGCGAAGGTTTGAACCTAGGTGTCTTATAAAAGGAACAAAAAGTTGGTGTTATAGGCAGAAAACAGTGACTAATTTGGATGAAATTTAATGGAGTATTAGTTAGTGTGTTTGTAGTGACAGTCATATACAAGTTTTGATGTTGTTCAATGTGGTGTTGATTGTGTCACTCAATAGCACATTAATGATCGTAGTTGACACATAGTTTCACCTAAAATATTTTGAAGCAAGTATACGAATAGTCATATTCATATCAACCTATGCTGTAATTTTGACTTTAACCATGTTGACAGAAAGTGAGTTATTTGTTTATTTCAAATTTGCCCATGGTGGGCTTTTTGCTATCGCCCCCCTCTCTGCCCTTCTTTGTCTGTCTCTCAGCTGGAGGTCTCTCTCCTTCCCCTCTCTCCTGCAGCTCACACACGCACGCACTCTCTTATTAGCACATACACATTGACACACGCGCGGCGACACAGACACACACACACACACACACACACACACACACACACACACACACACACACACACACACACACACACACACACACACACACACACACACACACACACACACACACACACACACACACACACACACACACACACACACACACACACACACACACACACACACACCCTCCCTCCCTCCCTCCCTCCCTCCCTCCCTCCCTCTGGGCAGCTGTGGCCTACTGGTTAGGGCTTGGGGCTTGTAACTGGAGGGTTGCCTGTTCAATCCCCGACCAGTTCACCACTAAGGTGCCCTTGGGGAAGGCACCTAACCCCTCACTGCTCCCCCAGCACCGCTGGTTGGGCAGGCAGCTCACTGCTCTGGGTCAGTGTGTGATTCACCTCACTGTGTGTTCGCTGTGTGCTGTGTATGTTCACTAATTTGGTTAAATTGGGTTACATGCAGAGAAATGAATTTCCCTCACGGGATCAAAAAAGTATATATTCTATTCTATTGATCCATTTGTCTCCACCCCATCTGTCTGTGGGTCTCTCTCTCTCTCTCTCTCTCACAGCTGCATTGCTTCCCCTCCCCCGTTCTTTCCACACAGACAGACAGACAGACAGACAGACAGACAGACAGACAGACAGACAGACAGACAGACAGACAGACAGACAGACAGACAGACAGACAGACAGACAGACAGACAGACAGACAGACAGACAGACAGACAGACAGACAGACAGACAGACAGACAGACAGACAGACAGACACACACACACACACACACACACACACACACACACACACACACACACACACACACACACACACACACACACACACACACACACACACACACACACACACACACACACACACACACACACACACACACACACACACACACACACACACACACACACACACACACACACACACACACACACACACACACACACACTCCCTCCTTCCCTCTGGGCAACCGTGGCCTACTGGTTAGGGGTTGGGGCTTGTAGCTGGAGGATTGCCGGTTCGATCCCTGACCAGTCCACAGCTGAAGTGCCCTTGAGCAAGGCACCTAACCCCTGACTGCTCCCTGAGTGCCGCTGGTTGGGCAGGCAGCTCACTGCTCTGATATAGTATATTAAATAAAAGTATACAAAAGTATATTGAAATGGCGAAGGTTTGAATCTAGGTGTCTTGTAAAAGAAACAAAAAGTTGGTGTTATAGGTAGAAAACAGTGACTAATTTGGATGAAATTTGATGGAGTATTAGTTAGTGTGTTTGTAGTGACAGTCATATGCAAAGTTTTGAATTTGGTGTTGTTTGTGTTTTTTGAAAGTGCATTAATGATTGTGGTGGACACAGCTTTATCTAAAATATTTTGAAGCGAGTTGACGAATAATTATAATCATATCAACCTATGCTGCAATTTTGAAATTTTGACTTTAGCCATGTTCACAGTAAGTGAGTATTTAGGTTTATTTGTGTTTGCATGTGTCATATACTCCATCCATTTAGCTGAGCAGGAGTAGGTGCTCTCTCTCTCAGCTGCATGTCTCTCTCGTCCCCTGCTAATTCTCTACACAGACTCACAGACACTCTCTCACCCCTCCCCCGTCATTCTCTCTCTCTCTCACGCACGCACGCGCGCGCGCACACAGACACACACAAACGCGCACACAAACGCGCACACACACACACACACACACACACACACACACACACACACACACACACACACACACACACACACACACACACACACACACACACACACACACACACACACACACACACACACACTCCCTCCCTCCCTCCCTCTTCCCTCCCTCCCTCCTTCCCTCTGGGCAGCCGTGGCCTACTGGTTAGGGCTTGGGGCTTGTAACTGGAAGGTTGCCGGTTCAATCGCCAACCAGTCCACCACTAAAGTGCCCTTGAGCAAGGCACCTAACCCCTCACTGCTCCCCCAGCACCGCTGGTTGGGCAGGCAGCTCACTGCTCTGGGTCAGTGTGTGATTCACCTCACTGTGTGTTCACTGTGTGCTGTGTGTGTTCACTAATTTGGTTAAATTGGGTTACATGCAGAGAAATAAATTTCCCTCACGGGATCAAAAAAGTGTATATTCTATTCTATTGATCCATTTGTCTCTACCCCCTCTGTCTGTGTCTGTCTAGCGTTATTGCTATCGATAGTCAGAGATAGAGCTCTGGTCTAGGGTGTGGCTTAGGGACTCTATAGCGCTACCTAGCATATTGTCTGTTGTGGCTGACACATACATTCAGGAAAATTGACCAAATTTGGTGGGCATGTGTGTTGCTCATGCACATGCCCACCAACACGCACATGTTGCTTTGTTAGATTTCAAAATCTCACAGGTCTCCGCACCGCTGGTGCTCGGGCCCGCCATCGCCGCTTGCGGCTATATTTAGGGCCCGAGCACCGAGGTGCGGCCACTGAAAGTGGCTGCACCGTAGGTGCAAGGCCCTATTGTTTTTGTACAGATTATTATTATTATTCTTTCTTCGTCTTAGCCCGTTTGGCCGTTTCACCAACTTGGCATGCTCCAAAACTCTTGTAATTTGGCAGGCATATGTAGAATTGCATTTGATACTGAGAGACAGAGCCCTGGCCTAGGGTGTGGCTCAGGGGGTCTATAGCGCCACCTACCGCGCTGTCTGTTGTGGTTGACATGTGCATGCATGAAAATGAACCAAATTTGGTAGGCAGATGTGTTGTATAAATCTGAACAACTTTTACATTTACACTACATAGTGAATCTTAAACAAATTTGAGTTATGATTATGATTATGATTTTTGCACATCATGTATTTTGAAACACTTCTCCTAGACGGTTTATCGAAATCATGTCATATGAGCAGTAAAAGGATCTTGAGGGGTTGCCCGAGAGGAATTGCGAACAGATTTTTGAATTTTCGAAGCATATCGAAATGGCGAAGGTTTGAATTATGGCGTCTTATTACGAAACAGGAAGTTGGTGTTATAAGCAGAATAAAGGTTATAAATTGGATGTAATTTGGCAGCTACATGTGGAATTGCTTCTGCTAGTCAGGGACAGAGCTCTGGCCTAAGGTGTGGCTTCGGGACTCTATAGCGCCACCTAGTAGCACGTTATGTGTTGTGGTTGACACAAACATTCACGAAAATGAACCAAATTTGGTGGACTTATGTGTTTTTGCTATCGCTAGTCAGAGACAGAGCTCTGGCCTAAGGTGTGGCTTAGGGACTCTATAGCGCCACCTAGTAGCACGTTATCTGTTGTGGTTGACACAAACATTCACGAAAATGAACCAAATTTGGTGGACTTATGTGTTATTGCTATCGCTAGTCAGAGACAGAGCTCTGGCCTAGGGTGTGGCTTAGGGACTTTATAGCGCCACCTAGTAGCACGTTATCTGTTGTGGTTGACACAAACATTCACGAAAATGAACCAAATTTGGTGGACTTATGTGTTATTGCTATCGCTAGTCAGAGACAGAGCTTTGGCCTAGGGTGTGGCTTAGGGACTCTATAGCGCCACCTAGTGCATTGTCTGTTGTGGTTGAAACATACATTCACAAAAATGAACCAAATTTGGTGGGCACATGTGTTATTGCCATCGCTATTCAGATACAGAGCTCTGGCTGAGGGTGTTGCTTAGGGACTCTATAGTGCCACCTAGTGTGTTGCCTGTTGTGGTTGACATATACATTCACGAAAATGAATCAAATTTGGTGAGCTTGTGTGTTATTACTGCCGCAAGTCAGAAACAGAGCTCTGGCCTAGGGTGTGGCTTAGGGACTCTATAGTGCCACCTAGCGCATTGTCTGTTGTGGTTGATACATTCACGAAAATGAACCACATTTGGTGGGCATGTGTGTTATTGCTACCGCTAGTCAGGGATAGAGCTCTGGCCTAGGGTGTGGCTTAGGGACTCTATAGCGCCACCTAGCACATTGTCTATTATGGTTGACACATTCACGAAAATGAACCACATTTGGTGGGCATGTGTGCTATTGCTACTGCCTGTCAGGGATAGAGCTCTGGCCTAGGGTGAGGCTTAGGGACTCTATAGCGCCACCTAGCACATTGTCTATTATTGTTGACACATACATACACGACAATTAGGTACACTTGTGTGTTATTGCTGCCACTAGTCAGGGACAGAGCTCTGGCCTTGGGTGTGGCTTTGGGACTCTATAACGCCACCTAGCTTGTTGTCTGTTGTGGTTGACACATACTTTGATGAAAATTAACCAAATTTGGTGGGAATGTGTGTTGCTCATGCACATGCCCACCAACAAGTACGTGTTGCTTTGTTAGATTCCGCACATGTCACAGGTCCGCACCGCAGGTGCTCGGGCCCGCCATCGCCGCTTGCGGCTATATTTATTATTATGTCTGTGGAATCTTCTTACAGGTCATGTTTGGCCTTTTTTCACCAACTTGGCATGCTCTAAAACTCTTGAAATTTGGCAGTAGGATGTGGAATTGGTAACGCTACTCAGACACAGAGCTCTGGCCAAGGGTGTGGCTCAGGGACTCTATAGCGCCACCTACCGCGCTGTCTGTTGTGGTTGACACGTGCATGCACGAAAATGAACCAAATTTGGTAGGCAGATGTGTTGCATGAATCTGAACAACTTTCACATTTACACTACATAGTGAATCTTAAACAAATTTGAGTTATGATTATGATTATGATTTTTGCACATCATGTATTTTGAAACACTTCTCCTAGACGGTTTATCGAAATCATGTCATATCAGCACTAAAATGATCTTGAGGGGTTGCCCGAGAGGAATTGCGAACAGATTTTTGAATTTCAAAAGTATATCAAAATGGCGAAGGTTTGAATTATGGCGTTTTATTAAGAAACAGGAAGTTGGTGTTATAGGCAAAAAAAGGCTATGAATTGGATGTAATTTGGCAGCTACATGTGGAATTGCTTCTGCTAGTCAGAGACAGAGCTCTGGCCTAAGGTGTGGCTTAGGGACTCTATAGCGCCACCTAGCAGCACGTTATCTGTTGTAGTTGACACAAACATTCACGAAAATTAACCAAATTTGGTGGACTTGTGTGTTATTGCTATGGCTAGTCAGAGACAGAGCTTTGGCATAGGGTGTGGCGTAGGGACTCTATAGCGCCACCTACTGCGTTGTCTGTTGTGGTTGACACAAACATTCACGAAAATTAACCAAATTTGGTGGGCTTGTGTGTTATTGCTATCGGTAGTCAGAGACAGAGCTCTGGCCTTGGGTGTGGCTTAGGGACTCTATAGCGCCACCTAGTGCGTTGTCTGTTGTGGTTGACACAAACATTCCCGAAAATGAACCAAATTTGGTGGACTTGTGTGTTATTGCTATGGCTAGTCAGAGACAGAGCTTTGGCATAGGGTGTAGCGTAGGGACTCTATAGCGCCACCTAGTGTGTTGTCTCTTGTGGTTGACACAAACATTCACCAAAATGAACAAAATTTGGTGGGCATGTGTGTTATTGCTAAAGTTATTCAGAGACAGAGCTCTGGCCTCGGGTGTGGCTTAGGGACTCTATAGCGCCACCTAGTGCATTGTCTGTTGTGGTTGACACATACATTCACGAAAATGAACCAAATTTGGTTGGCATATGTGTTATTGCTATAGCTATTCAGAGACAGCGCTCTGGCCAAGGGTGTCTTAGGGACTGTATAGCGCCACCTAGCGCATTGTCTGTTGTGGTTGACACGTACATTCACCCAAATGAACCAAATTTGGTGGGCATGTGTGTTATTGCTATAGTTATTCAGAGACAGAGCTCTGGCCTCGGGTGTGGCTTAGGGACTCTATAGCGCCACCTAGCGTGTTGTCTGTTGTGGTTGACACATACATTCAGGAAAATTGACCAAATTTGGTGGGCATGTGTGTTGCTCATGCACATGCCCACCAACACGCACACATGTTGCTTTGATAGATTCCGAAATGTCACAGGTCTCCGCACCGCAGGTGCTCGGGCCCGCCATCGCCGCTTGCGGCTATATTTAGGGCCCGAGCACCGAGGTGCGGCCACTGAAAGTGGCTGCACCGTAGGTGCAAGGCCCTATTGTTTTTGCTCAGATTATTATTATTATTATTATACTTCTATTCCTCTTACTCTTAACTTTTTCGCCCTTTTTCACCAACTTGACATGCACTAAAACTCTTGTAATTTGGCATGTAGATGTGGAATTGTTAACTGTACTTAGAGACAAAGGTTTGGCCTAGGGTGTGGCTCAGGGACTGTATAGCGCCACCTAGCGCGCCGTCTACTGTGGTTGACGCATACATTCACGGAAATGAACCAAATTTGGTGGACATGTGTGTTGTATTATTCTGAACAAGTTTTACATTTAAACTATATAGTGAATATTAAAAGAATTTGAATTATGTGAGATTTTCTGATTTTTGCACATCATGTATTTTTAAATACTTCTCCTAGACGGTTTATCGAAACTATGTCATTTCAGCAGTAAAATGATCTTGAGGGGTTGCCCAAGAGAAATTGCGACCAGATTTTTGAATTTCAAAAGTATATTGAAATGGCGAAGGTTTGAATCCAGGCGTCTTGTAAAAGAAACAGGAAGTTGGCGTTATAGGCAGAAAACAGTGACTAATTTGGATCAAATTAAGTGGAGTATTAGTTAGTGTGTTTGTAGTCACAGTCATATACAAGTTTTGATGTGGCATTAATTCTGTCACTCAATAGTGTATTAATGATCGTGGTTGACACATAGTTTTACCTAAAATATTATGAGGTGAGTTTACAAATATTAATACTCATATGAACCTATGCTGAAATTTTGGCGTTAGCCACATTAACAGAAAGTGAGTTATTCAGGTTTTCATATGACTATGGTCTCTCCTATCCGCTCCTTTCTGCCCGCGCGTGTTACACACAGAACTACTGTCTTAGCCCCATGACCCCCCTCTCTCCCAGCTGGATGTCTCTCTAACCTCCCCCGCTTGCTACACAGAGACTCAGACACAGACACAGACACACACACACACACACACACACACACACACACACACACACACACACACAGAGTCAAGAATGACAGTGTGATGCAAAGTAAAAGGTAAAGAAAAGATCATGTGTATGAAGATTTTACTCAGGTTAAGTCATTTTTGTGATTGAATTGGGGAGTGACTAAGTCAGACCCAAGTTCTAATCCTCGTAAAAATGCTTGGTTGGAATGGCATGTAATAACCAGAATACAGTAAAGTCATGTATTTTGAAACACTTAGACGGTTTATCGAATCAAACCAAGGGTTTATCGAATCATATCATATCAGCAGTAAAATGATCTTGAGGGGTTGCCCAAGAGGAATTGTGAAGTATATTGAAATGGTGAATGTTTGAATTGGGGTGTCTTTTAAGACACAAAAAGGCCGCAAGGGGCATTGATGGGCCCAAGCACCTGCGGTCCGTGACCCAAATGGGACTCCTGGTCACTCAATCACTCACTCACACACACACACACTCTCACTCACACACACACACTCTCCTCACTCACTCACTCACACACACACACACACACACACACACACACACACACACACACACACACAACCTCTCACTGCTCTCCCAGCACCGCTGGTCAGTGTGTGATTCACCTCACTGTGTGTTCACTGTGTGCTGTGTGTGTTCACTAATTCGGTTAAATTGGGTTACATGCAGAGAAATTAATTTCTCTCACGGGATCAAAAAAGTGTATATTCTATTGATCCATTTGTCTCTACCCCCTCTGTCTCTCTCTCTCTCTCTCTCTCTCTCTCTCTCTCTCTCTCTCTCTCTCTCTCTCTCTCTCTCAGCTGCATTGTTCCCCCTCCCCCGTTCTTTCCACACACACACACACACACACACACACACACACACACACACACACATATACACACACACTCTCTCTCCCTTCCTTGATCCACATGAAAATGAATGGCCAGATTTGCCATGAGTCGGTCAAGAATGACAGTGTGATGTAAAGTAAAAGGTAAAGAAAAAGTCATGTGTATGATGATTTTATTCAGGTTAAGTCATTTTTAGTGATTGAATTGGGGACTGACTAAGCCAGACCCAAGTTCTTATCCTCACAAAAATGCTTGGTTGGAATAGCATGTAATAACCAGAATACAGAAAAGTCAAACAATCATGACTTAGTTATGTTTTGTTTACATCAAGACACACACACACATTAAATACAGCAACAGGTTTTATGAATTCAATGATCTGAAGCAAAGATATTGATGTAAGCCTTACAGATGCATGATTTACAGTACACCAATCAACACACTGGTTATCTGGTGTTAGTGCTACCACTAGTCAGAGACAGAGCTCTGGCTTAGAGTGTGGCTTAGGGACTCTAGAGCCCACCTAGCGCATTGTCTGTTGTGGTTGACACATACATTCACGAAAATGAACCAAATTTGGTGGGCATGTGTGTTATTGCTATAGCTATTCAGAGACAGCGATCTGGCCAAGGGTGTCTTAGGGACTGTATAACGCCACCTAGCGCATTGTCTGTTGTGTTTGACACACATTCACGAAAATGAACCAAATTTGGTGGGCTTGTGCGTAATTGCTATCGATAGTCAGAGATAGAGCTCTGGCCTGGGGTGTGGCTTAGGGACTCTATAGCGCCACCTAGCGTGTTGTCTGTTGTGGTTGACACATACATTCAGGAAAATTGACCAAATTTGATGGGCATGTGTGTTGCTCATGCACATGCCCACCAACACGCACATGTTGCTTTGTTAGATTCCGAAATGTCACATGTCTCCGCACCGCAGGTGCTCGGGCCCGCCATCGCCGCTTGCGGCTATATTTATTATAGTGTTTTCCCCTTACCGGACATGTTTTGCCCTTTTTCACCAACTTGGCATGCTCTAAAACTCTTGAAATTTTGCAGCCACCTGTGGAATTGATGCCTCTACTGAGAGACAGATCTCTGGCCTAGGGTGTGGCTCAGGGACTCTATAGCGCCACCTAGCGCGCTGTCTGTTGTGGTTGACACATACATTCACGGAAATGAACCAAATTTGGTGGACATGTGTGTTGTATGAATCTGAACAAGTTTTACATTTAAACTATATAGTGAATTTTAAAAGAATTTGAGTTATGATTATGATTATGATTTTTGCACATCACGTATTTTGAAACACTTCTCCTAGACGGTTTATCGAAATCATGTCATATAAGCACTACAATGATCTTGAGGGGTTGCCCGAGAGGAATTGCGACCAGATTTTTGAATTTTTGAAGTATATTGAAATGGCGAAGGTTTGAATTATGGCGTTTTATTAAGAAACAGGAAGTTGGTGTTATAGGCAGAAAAAAGGTTATGAATTGGATGTAATTTGGCAGCTACATGTGGAATTGCTTCTGGTAGTCAGAGACAGAGCTCTGGCCTAAGGTGTGGCTTTGGGACTCTATAGCGCCACCTAGCAGCACGTTATTTTTCAATTTCAATTTAATGTCGCTTATAGAGCGCCAATACATTACACATGTCTCAAGGCGCTTAACAGAGTGTTAGACATTCAAAGAGAGCCCATGAGTAACAGGGGCAAGGAAAAACTCCCTAGAATTGGAGATACATATAGGAAGAAACCTCAGACAGACCCACGACTCAAGGGCCCAACCCATCTGCCTCGGGTCAGTTACAGTACAGTCATTTGTAGTTTGAAAGTTACAATGACAATGAAAGTTCAAATAGTCCAGTGTAGGGAATAAATTGTCCATTAGTAATCCATTAGTTATTTCGGAAGATGATGGGTCGCTGGGATCCGAGGGCCAAAGATTCGGGCAAGGAACCACAGCAGGCGATGGTAGGGCAGTCATAGGGATGGCGAAGGCAATGGCGATGGTAGGGCAGTCAGAGGGATGTGACTTCAGGTGTGATGAGGGACAGGCACAGAGATGGTTGATGGCTGGTAATGGTTTACCTCACAGGTGAGGTATAGGGGAAAGGGAAGAGAATAGATGTTGTGGTTGACACAAACATTCACGGAAATGAACCAAATTTGGTGGACTTGTGTGTTATTGCTATGGCTAGTCAGAGACAGAGCTTTGGCCTAAGGTGTGGCTTCGGGACTCTATAGCACCACCTAGCAGCGCGTTGTCTGTTGTGGTTGACACAAACATTCACGAAAATGAACCAAATTTAGTGGGCTTGTGTGTTATTGCTACCACTAGTCAGAGACAGAGCTCTGGCCTAGAGTGTGGCTTAGGGACTCTAGAGCGCCACCTAGCGCATTGTCTGTTGTGGTTGACACATACATTCACGAAAATGAACCAAATTTGGTGGGCATGTGTGTTATTGCTATAGCTATTCAGAGACAGCGCTCTGGCCAAGGTTGTCTTAGGGACTGTATAGCGCCACCTAGCGCATTGTCTGTTGTGGTTGACACACACATTCACGAAAATGAACCAAATTTGGTGGGCTTGTGCGTTATTGCTATCGACAGTCAGAGATAGAGCTCTAGCCTAGGGTGTGGCTTAGGGACTCTATAGCGCTACCTAGCGTGTTGTCTGTTGTGGCTGACACATACATTCAGGAAAATTGACCAAATTTTCCAACATTTGGAATTGACCAAATTGACCAACACGCACATGTTGCTTTGTTAGATTCCGAAATCTCACAGGTCTCCGCACCGCAGGTGCTCGGGCCCGCCATCGCCGCTTGCGGCTATATTTTAGATTGTTTTTTTGTTTGGAAACAACCTTTTTTGACTTTGAATAGTAAAGACACAAATGTCCTACCCATAATATGGCCCAAAGACAAAAAAGATTGCTTTGGTCAAAGGAAATATTTTCAATTAAAGAAATGAACTTCAATCAAAGAAAACATTTTCAATCAAAGAAAAAAAAGGGTTCAAATGCAATTATTTGGGTCTCACATAGTTTTGGCATTCAAAAACTTTTTTCAATGTTGGGGTTTTGATTGATTTATTTGTTTTTTTTCTTTGAAGCAACATCTTTATTGATTTTATTTATTTATTTATTATTTATTGTCTTTTTCTATTGAATAATAAAGACACAAATGTCCTACCCATATTATGGCCCAAACAGAAAAAACATTACTTCAATCAAAAAAGCTGCTTTAAACAAAAAACTTTCACTTCTATCACAAAAAACATTTTCATCAAAGAAAAACGGTGTTGAAAGGCATTTTTTTTGCCTCAATTTTTTTTTTTCATTCAAACACTTTTTTTCTTTGATTGAATGTGTTTTCTTTGACAGAAGTGAATGTTTTTTTGAATGAAGATATATTTTTTGATTGAAGCACACTTTTTTATGATTGAATAATAAAGAGACAGATCTAGCTCCATACTTAATTGGCTAAGTAAAACGGCACCGGAAACAAGCCCCTTGAAACGCCATGTTGAAGTTTGAAAAAATCGTTCAATTTTGGCATTTTTCACTAGCCTAGCATTCCCATTGAAATGAATGGGGGCGGGACTTGTTCTCTTTCTCCAGTTCTTATAGTTCTCTTTCTCCAGTTCTTATAATACCTCCATGAGTGCAGGACCAGAGAAAAAGGGAAGGAGAAGTTTTGGTTTGTCTTCTTTATCATGAAGTTATTCAGATTCAGAGGGTGGTGGGCAGTGTGTTGTATGTATATGGGCGGGAGAGGCATGGAGCCTGCTTAAAATGGGCACACATTCTTCTGAATTACTGTCTGTAGGTTTTGTAAAACATTAATTCATACATATGCATTTTTGAGATCTTTTCAGAATAGATGAAGTAAAATTCAGTTTTGGAATCAACCTGCAAATTGATCTTTAAGGATAGGGAGGATGCTGAGTATAGAGAATTGATGAGCATATTTGTAACATGGTGTGGAAACAACCACCCTTAAATGAACTCAGGACAAAGGAGATACTAGTGGACTTTAGAAGGGCCAAGACAAGTTGAACACTGTTTCCATCACGGGGGAAGAGGTGGAGTAGCCTGGTAAACCAAACTCTGTCATAACTGAGTCCAAGTGAACAGAGACAGGTGTTGGCACTTGCGCTGTGAATCAGGTAGAAGATTTTAAACCCAAATTCATGTATAAATGAAAGAAAAGTATGAAAATAAAATTGTTTTCAGATGGGACAGAAAAGGTACATACATATTATGCACACACGTACACCATTATGATTTATATTTATTTATACATAACATAATATACATATTGTATTTTACCAAGGTGTAGATTAAAAATGTACACTGTTTAAAAGCTTCAAACTATAGAAAGTGACACACTGGTCAAAGGACCATGACAATCCCAAAGACCTACTCTAGAAGTTATTATAAAAGTGTACAAATATGTCTTAAATGCTTGTAAAGATTTTTCCTAGACTTAAAAGTTTTCAAATACACCGTCACCACAAAAATACATACACACATGCAAACACATATTCTCCCACTGAACTAGAACCACATCAAACAATAATGCATGATTGACTACAGAGTGAATATGATGAACAGAGCTTTGAATCTGATGAACTAGACCAGCAAACCATTGTTGATATACTTCATACAAACCTGGTTGCTTCTGAGAGCATGAAATTACTCCCATAATTAGCATAGTATTAAAACATTACATCACCAGGTCAGTTTTTCAATGAGGTGTAAAAACATTGAGATGTGAGTGAACACATATAACCTAAACTTCTTACTTAGGCACTGCAATAAACTCCATTATCATGTAATTGACAAACTATCAGCAAGAATTAACCTCATCAAAATGAAAATGGCAAAAAAAATCCAAACATAGAAAGAAATAGAAAGGGATGCTTGACAACTGCTGAATGGATGGTTTGGAAACAATATTCATTATCAATTAAAAAGCAGTGCATTAAGGGATACTATTGTGTTGTGAAGCTACTAGATGCTAATAAAACACTAAACATATTTAACTAAAGTGTGAGACTATTATCGGTTTCCTAATGAACTGTAAAATCCTGAGGAAATCCCAAGGAAAGCACTTGAGTTAAGGCAAACAAAATGGTATGCATTGAAGATATCCATAAGGCCTCACAACTAAATACAGGCGTGACCCCAAACTCTTTGAGGAAAGACAGGACATGAAAATAAAGGCAGTGCAGCAGCAATTGTGCATTTACCATGGTCGACACTCAGCCAAACATTCCATTTCCAAGCCACAGCTACATTGAGTCTTTCAAACTGCCACTTAGCAGTATAGCGCAGGGACATAGACATCCCTTCAACAATCGATTGTCAGGTCTTTTTGGGACAACAGAGCATGTATTTTACTCAGGCATTTTATGTTCTGAAAAATAAATAAAACTGGTAGGACTCACAAACATTGATCAGGACGTGCCTTCCTGGTTGTCTTCTCTCTCTTTAAACTCAGCCATGGGAATGGGTAGCTGCCATGGGAATTGACTGTTTTTCACACCAACCTGTGTCATCAATATTGATTTTGTAAAGCTTCTTCTTTTTCATTTTAGTGCATTTTCCAAATAATCAAATGCATGTTTACGTTTCCTTTCAAGTCTGATATCGTGTAGCCTATGACTCAGCTGTACTGTATGTGTAATCAATCCAAACATTCTTCAGAGGTGGCTACAATCTTTGTGCACCAAATCAACCTTGCATGTCCTTAATTCATTGTGGTGAACAGAAGTAGATCTTTGTAAGCACCAAGGTAAGATTTTAAAAGTACCTCAAAATGGAGCAAACTTAGTTCTTTTAGTAACTAGATATGAGGTATTTTAAGAAAGAAGAGAGAAAAAGAACAGATAAACAGGTCCATTTTCTTGGCCAATGTGACAATAGACAAGAAAACGAAAACTTTGGATAAAAACAAAGAGAACCAGAAGAGGATCATTGGAAGTCTCTGACTTGCAGCACTCTGTTCTTCTGATCTGATGTGAGTTGACCTGTTTCATTCCGCAGCAACATCACCTGAGGTAGGTATGGCTTTGAGTTGTTTTTGGTCTTAAATCACAGGATGTAGTCTTGTAACCTGGCCAATACCTTTGGTGACTCCCTCTCTGAAAAGTAGTTTAGCACCAACCTTCAGGTATTCTGGGTGCTTGATGAACCTGAAGTGCACCACCGCCTTCTCACCTGTGCGCAAGTCCTCCTGTGAAACAGGAAGAGGATCAAGCCAACATCTGAGACAAAATAGGAAAGTGAAGATGCAGTAAGAAATGTGGAGACTGTCATTCATGTAATTCATGTAAAATGCAGCAAGGGTAATACGGCGAGACCTCACCTTCCCTTGTAAGGCTTCAACTGTGGCTGTTTGTCGGACGTTGCCTATGTGCACAGTCACCTGAAAGCCCCTATGAAAGGTTTTTGCATGAAATAGCAAAACAATCTCTGCTTCAAACAACCAGCAGATTGTGGGGTTCATTTCTGGGCTCACCATCACCATACCCTGGGGAATTCAAACAGATGTGTCCTGCTCTGAGAATCAGCCTGCTTAAAGATAAAGTCATACGTATGCTGCGTTGATACAACTACAATATTTATGCATGATGGACCATGGCAGGATACCAACCTTTCGAAGCAATGAACGGTCAAAGTCTCCAAGAGCTAGTGTGGCGGCTTGTCCAGCTCGGAGAACCCTGCAAGCTAGGCGGTTCCTCTGGATGCTGCATACGGTCAGCTTCTGGAACTGTCCCTCATCTGTTGGACCCACAACCAGCTGCTCACCCTCTCTACAGATGCCACTGGAAACAGGTTACAGTAGATGTCAAAAAGTATCCAGCGTTAGTATCTATTATCCAGTGCTTTGTACTTCCCAGGTAGATCATCTTCCAGTATACGGTTGTGGCCTACCTGTAGAGGGTTCCTCCAACTACTGTTCCCACATCAGGTACAGTGTAGATCTCATCCACCTGTGAAAACATGCATCTTTAAAAATATATTCGTGAAACAAATCAAGCAAAGGTGCGATCAGGACAATTTGAATCAATTACTCAAACATATTTCCCCAAAAGTATTTTTGACAGAAGGGAAGCATTTAGGTCTGTTGTTGTGTGGGGGCTGTTTGTACCTGAAATTCAGTAAGCTGTTGCATTAGCTCCTCCTGTTCTTTGCTATTGCTGAGGGGAGGAAGGATGTTAAAGAAAACCTTCAGCAGGTCCAGGTTCTCCCCTGACACACTGGATAAGGTGAAAATGGGCGTTATGCTGAAAAAACAAACACAAAGCAACATAAAGATTTGTCAAAAGGTAATACAGGAAGGAAAACACTGTCATCACAATGCAATGCACTTGGAGTTAGCTTTTCTTTGTTTAGGGTTACTGGTGATATAATGGATTTGACGTACCTAGGGCATTGGGCAAACTGCTGCGCTGCTGTGACGGCATCATCTGAGTTGGACACCAGCATGGGCACCTTATTGCACCCAGGCTGTTTGAGCACTCGCTCCAGCTGCCGCACGGTGCGCTCCACTGTTCCTTTAGTGCACAGGTCCACTTTGCTCACTACAATGAAGATCGGGACCTTGAGTGCCATGGCCAATCCCAGGTGCTCCCTTGTTGTGCCAGCTGTTCAAAAAAAGAAAGACAGAATAGGTAGGTAGTTAGACACGCGCGTGCACACATGTACACACCAGGGATGGAAATTAACTTTTTCGTCCACCTGCCACTGTGGCAGGTAGATTTTAAAATCTACCAGCCACTCAACATTTTTACCTGCCAATATATATTCAACCGTTCCATACATTATACTGCCAAGTAGGGATGTAACGGTATGAAAATTTAACCTCACGGTTATAGTGACCAAAATTATCATGGTTTTCGGTATTATCGTGGTATTGTGTTCAATAAGAAAGCACTGATAGGCCTACACAAGCTGAAATAGTTTTTAAAAAATGTGACTATGTCTATTACATTACAAAAATATAGGCAAAACCTTATTGCCTGGATACAGATCATTCAGAGCAGTGGCAATCCTAGTCTCTGCTCAACCCTGCTCAGAAAATGGCTTGTCTTGTTTCTATTTCATATTTGAATTAATACACTTTATATATGTTGTTATCAATTTATAGCATATGCATAATTACTCAAAATATTCTGTAATTTGAATACTTCATATTGATTACACTTGTCTTTAATGATATTACAGGGGTGGTGTGTAGGTCTAATTGAGTGCCTGTCACTTTAAGAAGTACGTGAACATAATTAGGTTTCATTCGGTTTTTAGGGAAATCAGCATAGTTCAAGGATACATGTTTTCATTAAATAACGTGAATGTTCAAAAAAACTAAGAAGGTAAGGAAAATATTTCTGGCGTCATAGAAAAGATAAGTGTCTTTCTAATGTTAACTTCTATGATTTAGCTACCGTGGTAGCCTATGGCATTGTGAGTTGTCCCGTTCACTTTTTCCTTGGTCATTTTTAATTGGCTGGGTGCTTAACTTATGTACCATGACTCGGAGTTTGGTATATCTGTTATATATATCCAATGTATTTCCTATACCTAAACGTATTAACCGGTAGCCTCGTTGTAAATGTATACAGTCAATGGTTGTAGGCTATCTAGCTGCCACATTAACTGGAAGAGTAGGCTAGGCTGAGGCAATGATGAGAGCCAACATTAATTATCAAAGACGCACCGCGTCTGTCACGCAAGCGGGCGCATTCCCGCCAGTAAGAACAATGAGAACGGAGTTTGCGCTTGAACACAGACATTACATACACGCATACAGGAGATAAAATGAAATGAAATGTTGAAATGCATATGTAGAAAAGTAAGGAATAACTATGCATGGAGCCTTGGTATGACGCGAAGGAATATTGAGTAGGCCGTGCGCTAAATATGGCTTTATTACATTAGCGGGGGAAGGCATAATGTCGGGGCAGTTGTGGCGGGTTTCGTGTTCATTCTAAGGCGCTCTGTTCCAGAATGTTTGTTGTGATCATCATGTCCATCGATGTTGAGGATAATTGATACAAGGCGTGTGTTCTTATCTCTGCGGCGACTGCTAATATTCTGATGAAATAAACAACGTGTAGTAGAAGTAGTTGCTTACCCGCCACAGTGGCGGGTGTGTTGACATATTTCACCCGCCAGCGCGCAAAACGACACGCATTTGGCGGGTGGCTAATGTCCATCCCTGGTACACACGCACATAAACACACATGCTGGTGTGCATGTAAAACTCCTGTAATGTAGTATAACTGCACTGTACTCGAAAAAAGGAGTTATTTGGTTAACTAGTTAAAGGTTCTTTGGTAGTAATGGTAAATGCTGCAAATGCACAACTCTACATACAACAGATATATAATTTACTTTGAAGTTACTAGGGCTAGTTTACAGCATGACATTTGTTGTGCTTATTAATGAATTGCACTAAATAACACAACATTATTTTTTATCTGATTACTCAATTAATCGATTAAATAATCTCTAGAATATTCAATTCCAAAAAGAATCAATAGCTGCAGCCCCATAAAACACTGAATTACCAAAGATGTGAAGAGTTACACAGCTTTGCCAGAATCAAGGTAGCAGTTCAGCAGACTTGCAATAGACAAATCACTGTTATACTGTACAGTGCCAAGGACAAACAGCACATCTGGCACCAAAAGGCCTGAACAACTTTATATATCAAACGTTAGCCATCAAAAATTACTGACACAGGCATCTGGTGAAAAAGACAAAAATATGATGATAGTTGACATACCAATGCCAGTGTTTGCACTAACAACCAGCATAGCAAAGTCTGGGCAGTAGCTGGTAAGGCCAAAGATGGTGGTCTTCAAGTATTTGTGATGCCCAGCAAGATCAATGAAGGTGATCATTTTTGAGGCACTCTCACAGATCTCTTCAGCTGTCCGTGACTCACTGTAATTCACCACCTGCCAACACACATTTAGTATGAAGAAAGCCCTATAGAACATAACAGCCAGGGCTCCAGCTGTTCACTTTTAAAAATTCTGTTCCAAATGGCAAAATCAATTGCGAGAGGATTGCTTTCTGTGAAGGATGTGCACGGATAGTCAAATAACTTGCTAAATGTACAAAACATACACGAATATTGATATCCCTTAACGCATGGAAACATGATAGGCTAATGTGATAGCGCAACTTCTATCAACAATTATATTTAATTTGATATCTCAGTGCATAAAGATGCGTCACATCCTCAATTTTCAATATTACTGCACATAGCATTAGAGGTGTTAATCTTCACCTGCCACACAATTCAACTGGATTATGATTCATCTTGCATTGAATAAGGAATGTCTATCAAGTCATTATATTAACTGGTCTTTTGGTCGGCACCATCTTGACTTGTTGCCATTTGGCTCATTTGATTTCATGCACAACTGCGCAGATCTGTCATTTGCCTTCAAGCGCAGTGCTGTATGAAGTCAAACATGCCAACTGACATCTAGTTTCCCTCAAGTGCAGTGCTGTATGAAGTCACATGATCCAACTAAGATCTAGTTTCCCTCAAGCGCAGTGCTGTATGAAGTCACATGATCCAACTAAGATCTAGTTTCCCTCAAGCGCAGTGCTGTATGAAGTCAAACATGCCAACTGACATCTAGTTTCCCTCAAGTGCAGTGCTGTATGAAGTCACATGATCCAACTAACATCTAGTTTCCCTCAAGCGCAGTGCTGTATGAAGTCACATGATCCAACTAAGATCTAGTTTCCCTCAAGCGCAGTGCTGTATGAAGTCAAACATGCCAACTGACATCTAGTTTCCCTCAAGTGCAGTGCTGTATGAAGTCACATGATCCAACTAACATCTAGTTTCCCTCAAGCGCAGTGCTGTATGAAGTCAAATGAGCCAACTGACTTCTAGTTTCCTCAAGCGCAGTGCTGTATGAAGTCAAATGAGCCAACTGACTTCTAGTTTCCTCAAGCGCAGTGCTGTATGAAGTCAAATGAGCCAACTGACTTCTAGTTTCCTCAAGCGCAGTGCTGTATGAAGTCACATGAGCCAACTGACTTCTAGTTTCCCTCAAGATGGCACAGTCCAGAAGACGAGTTAAGATCATGCACGGAGTAGATAAACAATCCTCATTATAACCTCTCTGTACACTTTTAAAGTTTATTATACTTTCATGTGTCTGGAGGAACACTCTCCACACTACCACCAAAGTGCAATGCTATTTTGAGTCAGTGGTTTAAAAATAGCATTTTGTTTTGACATGATTGTATGTCCTTTGCACTACCAGCTAGAAGCCATTTCGCTGTTAAATTCCGAACAAAAGTTGTCATCATCCATAAATACACCCTGGGCTGTTTGAACTCCAGGTCATCCCATTCCTCTTATTCAATAGATCTATCCATAACCTATCCATCATGCGCACACAGTGCACTCTGATAAGCCAATTCAGACGGATTCTATGAGCCCAGATCAGAAGATAAAGACAACCGTGCTTGACACTATATAATAGGACTGGAATGTTTCGATACAGTCAACTTCAAATCTTCCTGCTTTGCAGTCATGTATATGAGAGGCATACAGGAGGACAACAGAAGTTTATTTATTTATTTATTTTTTTAAACACATAACAAAATGTTATTCTGAAGTTATGAAAGTTATCAAGTTATGAAAAAATATTAATTTGCAGTGCATGACTTTAGCATAAAAATGGTCCCTAGCATTTTTTCTTTAGCAAAACAAAGCATGTGCATGCAACACACATGCTTTGTGTGAGGCCATATAACACACATGCTTTGTCTGAGGCCATATAATTAATGCTAACAGCATCTGAATTCATTTCCCTCAAGTCAAATACTCCAAATGAACATAACACATACACAGAGACCTCATTTCTTACCTCTCCTTTGCTATTGAAACCCAGTATCTCAAAGCTGATACTTGAAGTTCGTCCAGACTGAATCTCATGAAGGTGTCTAAAAAGGTTCAGTCGTGCCCTTCCACGGCCATTGTCTAGTTCCCCTTGAGTTAACACACCCAGTAATGTTGACTTGCCTGAATCAACATTTCCAAGTACTGCAACACGCAGGTCCAAAAACTGCACAAACACACAAAATGATGAACATACTCCAGCCCATTAACACACAAAATGATGAACATACTCCAGCCCATTAACGCACAAAATTATTAACATACTCCAGCCCATTAACACACAAAAACAGGATTATAAAATCAGTGAAACCTGTCAAACAAAAACCATACCTGCTGATCGTCCGGTACTTTTCTAACGAGGACTTCTGCTATTTTACGTGGGATGTCAGAGTCATAATCCACTTCGCGCTCTCTAAGGACTGTTATGTCTGCACCTACCCTGTAGAAAATATACATCAAAACAAATCAGCTGTGCACTATCTAGGTTAGAAAGCTTTTATCCGTTTAAAAAAGACAAATTTGCGTTAGATGGCTAAACTGGACTTTATGTTTGTGCTCAATATATTTTAGATGGGCCAGAAACGGAGGACTAATGATGCACTGGGACCCCGACTTAGCACCGCCCGTCCTATATGTTGTAACAGTATGCATCAGTGGTGTCCTGATTGAAGTTACAGCTAACACTGTTGCTCAGCTAATCTGAGCCTACAGTATTGGTCACCAACTACTGGACTCAAGTCCATATCCAGATCATGAGACTGCAAAGTCTTTTTACATCATCACAGAAAAGTATGGGCTGATATATGTGCCACCAGAAACTGAATTTGAATCACATAATTTGAAATTGTATTTTTAAATTTGAATCATTGCATTGAAAAACTGAATCTGAATAGTATAATTTGAAATTGAATTTATTAGTTTGTAACAGGAATCTAAAAAAAATGAAAATTCAACTCTTTTTATATGCTCATGTTCAGTTCTCGCAATTCAAATTCAGTTCTCAAAATTCAATTTCAATTTACTGTGACAAACATCCGGGTAGTTTAAGGATGAAGGAAGAGCAATCGAGCTCAGATATGCAGGACGCAATATTTTTTTTCGTAGGCTAGATCCGGGAATCTCATTAATATTCATTCATTTCCCCACTGCTGTTGTAGCCTAACAGCCGAACACACAACAGGTTCTTCCCGACATCGTAAGCCAAAAAAACGAAGGGAAAAAAGACGATTGGTTCAACTCCACAAGCTAGCTGCTATCATAAACGTTAGCTGGCGTGAGCTGGCGGCGCGTGTTCAATTCAATGGTGAAGCTCTAGAATGGACCCTTGGGGCCGGTTTCACTCAGGTTGATGGGTCTTGTTTCTTTATAGACCAGTCTAGTGCAAGTAAGCCAGTTTAACAAAAGTTAAGACTATCTAATTTTAGACTTTAAAAAGTAGACACCTCACCCCCAGGCTAACTTGAGTCTAAAGTGCTATAACACCATGGTAACAACAGAAAAGGTACTAGCTACATTACGTTAGCTTGTCCATTTGAAATAAGCAGGCTAGCTAACAGCGTCTGCTTTAACCTGGCTAGATTTAGGCAACAATGTTCCTGCCGACGAATAAAATGTAAACGACCTCAAACGTGTCATGCACACATTAAAAGAGCATGCGGACCGGTAGGTTGCATGGTGAAAGTAGGCTATCAGCTTCCTAGCCAGCTAACGTTACACTGCCTCGATAGGTGAAGTGGGACATGGGTGGTAGGACAAGAAGAGCAACATAGCCAGCAACGACAACCACACTGGCCACTACATGCATTAGGCTACACAAAAAAGTCTTTAAACGTGTTAAACTCCTCCAAAATGCACAGGTTCTCTGAGTGAGTAAATACACAGCGCGGTTAGTGTCCACTCGGTCCGCCATGTTTTTTGTTTTGAAAAGAGTCAGAGCCCGTCTATTAAGAGTCTTATCCAGATTACGTCCTAGGATAGTCGGCGTCTTAACTGCTTTGAGCAACAGTATTATTTAGACGTCTATGCTACCCTTAGTCTAAGTTGTAGTCACAGTCTATCTTAGTGAGACTGGACTCGTCTGCAAGTTTCCGTCATAAGGAGTTCTCATGAATATTAGCCTAATAAAATATCGCGTCCTGCATATCTGAGCTCGATTGCTCTTTCTTCATCCTTAAACTACCCGGATGTTTGTCATAGTAAATTGAAATTGAATTTTGAGAACTGAATTTGAATTGCGAGAACTGAATATGAGCATATAAAAACAGTTGAATTTTCAATGTTTTTAGATTCCTGTTACAAACTAATAAATTCAATTTCAAATCATACTATTCAGATTCAGTTTTTCAATGCAATGATTCAAATTAAAAAATACAATTTCAAATTATACTATACAAATTCAGTTTCTGGTGGCACATATATCAGCCCATAGAAAAGAGCCATGTGGGTACTCGATACTGAAATTATACCATGTTTTTTTTTTTCTGGTGCATTTTTGTAGTGTGCTGGTCAATTCATCATACAGTGCCTACATATTTCTTATTCTTATAGGGGGGAATTCTCCCATGCGCGTAAGGGTGCGTAAGGGTGCGTAAGGGTGCGTAAGTCCAAAAAAACGCGTAACTGTGCGCATTTCCTCTAAGCGGATTCTGCCATCCACTTAAATCGGTCATTTACGCATGGTAGAGAGACTTGCGCGTTTTGGGTGGAGCAACCCCAAAATCTGGGCGTTTCTTATATATACAACTCTTGCGTGCATTCTGCCATGGCTTAAGCAACTTTTCCTGCTACGCACTCTGGAGGGCTGGAATAAGGTCGAGCACCACTAAAGGTGAAACAGCATATTGCTCATGTCGGCAGAAGGCCTCGTTCTAAATACATGTAGGCAACACGGAATTTACAAATTGACATTACAGTATCAAATGTGATGCTTATAAGCTGATACAGCTTCATGTTTTCCGCATTACAGTTTCAGACAGTGGCATATTTCACGCCATTACCTTCACTGGCTTCATAGGCTACATTGTTAAATAGTGAAATTCCTGTTATAATCACCCACTTTCAGTATTGGAGCTTACCGATTATGCATCTTCAGTTTTAACTTGACGAGAAGTCATAATCCCATAGCATACTTCGTTCGAATCTGTCCGTTTCTTTCCAACTTCACCGAAGTCATCCATACATTTGCACAGACGTTTGCACTTTTTAAGGACTTTCAAGACCAGTTTTCCAGTACCGAAATCGAGTGTGAACAAATCCAAAGCCCTGTTGTTTGACAAAGAACTAGAAAATTTGATACAACCTAAGCCGAATACAGAGCCAGCAGCTATCATTAGGTTAACTCAATGGGGCATAGAAAATGAGTGTTTGCTGCTGCTCTGTCATATCAAGTTTCCTTGTTCTTTTTCTTACTGACAGCACTCGATGTTGAACAGCATGGATTGATTTACACCATATTTCAGGGGTGTGATTGGCAAAGGACAAAAAACGAGGAAAATATACCCAGCACCCCCAGGAGACATTTTTGAAAAATGACCCCTTAAATGATGACATCAGATGACTTTTATAGGAACTATTGATAAACTGTGATACAGTGGGTGTTGGTTGACATTGGCCGCTTTCACGTGAGATTCTCATGAGACCTCACGCATGAATCACGTGTATTTTATTTATTTTTATACACGTACATTTATAAATGTATGTTAGCCTATTGTATGAAGAGGCATCTGGCTGTTTCGTTTAGGTTTGTTTTGCGGTCACTAATGGTTTCATGAGGTCACGAGGCCAGTTTCCACTCAAAGCATAAGCCTATGTCCGAAGCGCCACTTGTGTTCTCGTTTTTGGGTCAATTCATACATTTTATTTCAAATGTGCGGATATGCTGATGGTACGCTTGTTTTTATGCTGGCAACAAAACAAAATGGTTCACGAATGTTATTCTTGATTCTAAATGCGGGAAACAATTACAAATAAAATATCCCATTTTCCGACGCACCACAAACCTCTTGCCTATGTATACATTAGGCTATATGTTTATTTAAAATGTAAGCTGGCTGTTGTCAAATCTTATGCTGTTTCATTCCGAACTGAAAGCGAAGGAGGGAGAATGAATTACAAACGTTTAACTTTTGCATAAATAATTCCTGAACGGTTTTGATCAGGCGGGAAACAATAATAAAAAAAAATGTCCCATTTTCCGACGCACCACACACATCTTGTCTATTTAAATATTCTATTATTTGGGCCTATTATAAAAGTTAGGACTTTTTCGTTAGAAAACAATTTCATTTGAATTATGGACTGCCTTTGAATGAAGTTTGATCGGACTTTCAGTTCACAGAAGAAAGTTTCAGGACGCTAAGAAACACATGTTTGCCCCGTAGCATTAACGGTGACTTAATTTATTTCAAAAGGATATGACCTCATGAATCCTATGGTTGTTTGTGTGTTCTACTTGTCTTTTTTTGACCTATAATTTTTTGTCATTTATATCATACATAAAAATATGAACATATTTCCCCCATCCTAGCATCTCTACACTGGTTACCTGTTAAAAGTCGCATTGACTTCAAAATTCTACTTCTCACATACAAAGCCATAAATGGAAGAGCACCCGAATATATTAAAGATCTTCTAGTCCCATATAACCCACCTAGACCCTTACGATCACAAAATACTGGACTTCTTGTAATTCCAAGAATTTCAAAAACTACAGTAGGAGGCAGAGCCTTTTGTTACCGCGCACCCCTCCTCTGGAATAATCTTCCTCCCTCAATTCGATTAGCAGACACCCTCCCTATTTTTAAGTCTAGACTTAAAACATATCTCTTTAGTGCTTCCTATAGTTAGGTATGGTGCAGTGTGGAACTTCAACCACCTCAGGGTCTTACTGGAACGGACCACCTCTGCTGTGGGCTTGTGTGACTGGTGCCCCAGTCATGCATCCCATGGTGGCTACTGACCACACCTGAGCTGGTGCTGACCACCCTCCACCATGCCTTAGTTATGCTGCTTTAGCATTGCGCTGTCATGGACTTCTTATGTGGCATGCCGTACAACTCCTCTTCTCCCCTCTCCCTCTGTCTCTCTCAACTCTCCCTCTTTCCTTCTCTCCCTGTCCTGTCCTCTATAGTGTAGTTTGGGGGGGAGGGTCCCGCGTGCTGTCTGTTGCGCGTGCGGGCATTTGTTCATTCACTGCGCATGCGGGCTTTTGTCCATTTGCGCCGTTTCGGTCATGGGCCTTCCCCGGGTGGGCTTGCGCATCATGTCTGGGCTGCGCGCCTGGGTGGTGTGGCTGGGTGCTCTGGGCCGGTCGGGGTCCGTTCGCGGGTGGCGTTGCCCGTCCGCGGGGGGCCTCCCGTCGCCGTCTGTAGATGGGGGGGGGGGTGGGGTTCGTGTCGGCTCCATTCGCCAGTGGCTCTGCGTGGACGTATATTGGCGGTCTGGCTGGGGCATGCGGTCTGATCAGATGTGCACGGCTGTGCATTTAGTGGGATGGGGGGGACGGGGGAGGTGGGAATGCTGGGAATGGATGGCGGAGGGGAGGGCTGTTGCGGCATTGTATTTGGATTGGGCTCGCGGTCCGGGCCTTCTTGGGGTGGTGTTTCTAGAGTGGAAGTTTTAACGATTTTAATTACATTACACCAATGTCCAATGATTTTAACGATTTTAATTACACTACATCGCCTCCCTACGCCTCCCGACCCTGTCAACAGGATGACAGGATGACACGTCCAAAGACATGAAGCATTCTGGACTTTTGCTCTGGGGGCGCTGCTTCCGGGGGGCCTGGGCGGCGGGTCGGATCAGACTGTGTGTCCTGGTCGGGCCGTGGTGTGTGTTCGCGCGGTGTTGTGGTTGGGGTCGGGCTGGCGCGGGCCCCGTTCTCTCTGCTCGCGGATGGTGGTGGGGGGTGTCTGCGGATGGGTGGCGCCGCCTGTGGGCGGACTCTGGCTGGCCATGCTCGGCCATGCTGCTCCGGCGCGCGGTTCAGAGGTGGTGTGTGGGTTCGCCTGGGGGGGGGGCATTGGGGGGGGGCATTGTGGGTGGGTGGATGTTGCGTGCGTGGTGGGTGGGTGGATGTTTGCATGCGTGGTGGACGATGTGCGGGATGCCTCTTCGGGTTTAACTGGGTAACCTATTCCTACGCACCTGTCCCCACAAAAGAGGTGTGTAAAAGCGTTTTGTAAACCCTCTATAGCATAACCATTTATATCACCATTGATATACTTATTAATACTTAATATGACTTACAGTAATACTAACACACTCTATTTCTCTTCCCTTTCCCCTATACCTCACCTGTGAGGTAAACCATTACCAGCCATCAACCATCTCTGTGCCTGTCCCTCATCACACCTGAAGTCACATCCCTCTGACTGCCCTACCATCGCCATTGCCTTCGCCTTCCCTATGACTGCCCTAACATCGCCTGCTGTGATTCCCTGCCCGAATCTTTGGCCCTCGGATCCCAGCGACCCATCACCTTCCGAAATAACTAATGGATTACTAATGGACAATTTATTCCCTACACTGGACTATTTGAACTTTCATTGTCATTGTAACTTTCAAACTACAAATGACTGTACTTTAACTGACCCAAGGCAGATGGGTTGGGCCCTTGAGTCGTGGGTCTGTCTGAGGTTTCTTCCTATATGTATCTCCAATTCTAGGGAGTTTTTCCTTGCCCCTGTTACTCATGGGCTCTCTTTGAATGTCTAACACTCTGTAAAGCGCCTTGAGACATGTGTAATGTATTGGCGCTCTATAAGCAACATTAAATTGAAATTGAAATATCGTAGGCTACATAATTACAGTGCATGAAAATGCACTGTACTGCTCTTCCTAGGCTTTTTCTTATAATAGTTCTTCTTCTTCTAACGCAGTCAATTCAGCTTCAACCGTTTAACATAGAAACTCCATTCAAACTTTGTTGCGGAAGGTCTTACTTACGCGATGTGGGCTTTGTATTTTTCAACTTTGTAACTTTTATACTTTTTAAACTATAAATTAAAAACTATTAAAAATGTGACGTTCCACGGCAAAACCAGTCGCTTGTCGCAACAGGCGTTTCTGAGAAAAATGGCCATTTATGTCACTTGTGCTAAAATCGTGGATTTTTTTTTGTAAGTGTTTTGAAACAGTGGGAGGTCTACACTGTACGGCCGTGAATACATTTCGCCGAAAAACTGACCTTTTGTAGTCTAAAAACGTGAGTTTGTTGAGGTGAGAAAGTTAGAGGAAGCAGGAAGTTAGAGGCGTCTCGTTTTTTTGCCCCTCTATTCCAATATTTACGGTAAACGCACTCATTGACAACCACCAAGCCATCCGCGTGCTATGTCGTTGATACAAGTACCGTAAAACGTGTAATAGCGGCGACCTTACAAAGCGTTCGTGAGTGTTGAGCCGACGGTTAACTTCAGAGGCAGATTTCTCCGTTTTTCTATTGGCATGACAGGATGAACTCAACTCCTTTGAATGTTTATATTTCAGTAATATGACGTTCAATTCATTAGATATAGGTATCGTTTTGAAGGTTGATTATGCCCCTTCCTGAAAACGTAATAACTTTGATTTTGAAAATTTGGACATTGTGACTGATTTCGCCGTGGAAGGTCACAAATCTCCCCATAGACTTAACATTGGCCTCTATGACATCACAATCGGGTCGTTAAGCAATTAGAATCTTATGCCAGGTGGCCAGCCCCACCTGCATCAGCTCTCTCTCTCAGGCTTTAAGCATACAATCTCTCTGTGAAGACTACATATCCTGTTAAACTGTTTCCTCTTTCCACAACTGTTTCAAAATAAAAGTCCTCACTGCAATAATACACTATTAAATCATTTAACAATTGAAACTACTAAATGCGGGCCTGGGAGAGGGGGTTTACTTCTATACAGTTTGGTAAAGTTCCACGCATAGTCTACAATGAAAATTTGTGACAGAAATGTATCATTTCACCCGAGCAGCGTCAGGTGCACCAGTGCGACCTAGATTTTTTTTCAGGCGCACTCTTAAAAATTTTGGGCGCATATGCGACCAAATTGGTCGCACTCTGGAGCCCTGAAATGTCTGCAGCATAGCCTACTAATGATGCTAACCGGATTTTAAACACAGGGCCTGAATTTCATTTTTCACAACAGGGGGAATTCCCCCCCTCAGTGACTCCAATGGGGGGGATTTATACAGTTTGGGGGGGGGAGAATTATATAGTTTGCGGGGAACGCTACTTGTAGGCTTAAACCAGTGGCGGCTGGTGGTACTAGAATTAACTGAGGAAGGTGTGTGCGCGGGGGGAAGTTAGGGAAGTTGTTAAACCCACATTATGATTATGGATATGATTTAATGCCAAAGTAAGTAAACTGGAATTAATAAATAAAATTATTTGTACCCCAGCTTCTTTGTATACTTTTAGTATCCTGTGCTGTTTTATACCCCTCCACTGCAAGACATAATGCATGCACTGAAAATGTGCTAGGACTTTTATTTTGATATGGGTCCTAGAGTTTCTGAGTAGAACGTTTTTGGACGTTTGTTAGCAGCTGGGTAGAAGTGTCAAACTTCTAAAGCGAAGGATTCAGGCTCTACTTTGATGCCCCCAAACCAGTTGTACAATCAAGATCTAACCCAAACCAATAACAGACAGAGACATGACATGTATGCTAGTCTAAAAAAAAAAAAAGACAACAGCCCCTTATACAGTATGGCTCACGTTTTCATGAAAGCTTGATAGTGTGTAAAACAGCAACATGACGTTCAGCTAGTTACAATTCAAACATTGCTAGTTAATCTTGTTAAAATTACTTAAATTCGTTTTCAACTAAATTAGACCTAAATAGTTATAGAAATGTCTTCGTTCAGATGTTCGTTCATTTGCTAGGTGCGAGGCAACATATCATTTCATTGCTCTCTCCTTTGCTAAGTTAACTGACTTAGCTACCCTAGCTAGCTGCCTGCTACCATTGGAGTTTCGTATACGTCTTTCTGCCGTTCTGACCCTGTTTATAAGTCCAGTGAGTGACACGAAGTTGGATGCTCAATAAAACGTTTGATTTATTAACAACTAAGCAACTGAAATGATTACGTTAATTCAGTTCATTTTCGATCCACATGCTCGACTTTCCTGCGGAGGATCTTCCTCCCTTTGGCCATTCACTTCAATGATATTCACAAGCCGCGGGGGTCTGGAGAGGTCTTAAGTGTGCAGGAATCTCCCGCATTAGAATCATTAAGGTGCGGGAAATGAAAAAAATATGCGGGATACCCGCAATCCCGCACACAAATTCAGGCCCTGAAACAGCAATTTAGCTAGACGTCTTCTGTGCGTCATTGCGTTCACGATTGTGAATGTTTTATTTGGATTAAATGTGCATGTCGTGGGCGGGTGTCCATTGAGCACGCACGAGAGCGGGCCAAGGAGAATGAGTTTACTTCTACTCTTTGGTAAAGTTGCACGCATAGTCTACAAAAGTTGCGGAAGAACTATATGCTTCCAGCTGGGCAGCGTCAGGTGCATCAGTACGACCGCGCTTCCAGGAATGACCTGGTTGGTTTTCATGGAGACAGACACTGTGTGCATGAGACAGACGCGTGAGTGACAGAGAGGGAGAGCAGGGAAAGGAAATTCAGCTTAATGTTGCGTGTTTTTCAATAGCGTTAAAAAATAGATAAATAAATAACAAAGAAACAAAATGCAATATGTGGCGAACGGTGCTGAATCTGTGGCGCATCGCCACAAATTAGTCTATGTGTGGGAAACACTGTATTGCCCCCATCAGTTCCGGAAGAGTCGCAGCACTGATGCTTATGCTGGCGTCGGTGCTTACGTTTTTTTCCGCCGTTTTTTTTTCATTTTAGAATCGAGAGGTATCGCAAGTATCAGTTCTCGTGACATCCCTAGGACAAACACTAGCAAAGATTGAGATGCGTGTTTGGAACAGTTTTTCAAATCCCCAGGGGCTCAGAAAAAACTGCAATTTCGTAACGTCTTTCCTTTACAAAAGTAATAATTGAAAAGCACCTTACATTACATGGAAGAGGATGTTGGATACAGATCTATTAGCTCAAAATCATGTGAGTGGATGTGCGCAAACCCGTCTTATGTAGGGGGTGATAGTTTTGTCACAGTTTCGGTCAGAGGGGAAAAAAGCACAACAGATAATTGAATATCCAAATGGGAATATGACAGAGAATTCTTTTAAATTCCTGCAATAACCAAAATTATGCATGGCATCTAAGTCTGTAACCACAAGATTACTCTTAATAACATGCCTAATTATACATAGTATTATGGTCCAATTCATTATATATTTAATTTATGAATTGGTTGACTGAAGCGTGGCTATTCATTTTGCTATTCCAAGCTGCTGCAGAACACCTAATGTTACAAGGCATGTTACTTTGGTGTGGTGTGTGTGTGTGTGTGTGTGTGTGTGTGTGTGTGTGTGTGTGTGTGTGTGTGTGTGTGTGTGTTTATGTGCATTTATGTTTGTGAATGGAAGACCTACTTCTCTGCCATCCTGTGGAGCGTTTTAAGTGATGCCTTCATGTCATCTTCCGATAACCCCACTAGCAGGCCATTGTCCTCCACACCAATCTGGTAAACAGCTTCTCCTTTGCCCTCCTGCAGACGCCATTTCATCTGTGTGGCCAGGTGCTCAAAGCGATACTGTGTAGGATTCACCAGCTTTAACTGTGATGGGATCACAACAGCATTAATACACCAACACCAATCATTTTGGAATCACAAAACACTGACCTTCTCAAAGATTTGGTTTAGAGGACAGCTGTCCAGGCTTTAAAAAGAATATCTCAGATAACATCCTAAAACCTTGATTAATAGCCCAAGCTTTTATGTTTCAATCACTAAACTCAACCTGCACATACGGTGCCCTCCAAAAGTAATGCCTTAAATGAAACAATGAGTAACTATTCAACCTTTAAGGACATTAATTTTCTTTGTGAATGAATAATGTATGGTAAATAAATAAACGTTTTCCTTAAAATACAGGGGGTCATAAGTATTGGAACGCCCATGTTAAATTCCCATAGGGAATTTTTATTTTTATTTTTAAAGGCCAGTTATTTCATGGATCCAGGACACTATGCACCCTGATAAAGTCCCCTTGGCCTTTGGAATTCAAATAAGCCATGTCAACATTATACCCTTAACATATTAAGAGTAAAGCATGCTTTAATGTCAGTTATTAGCTGTTAGCTAATTAGCTGATTTAATTCTCATTGAGCTCAATGCAATTCAAACCAGCTAATTAGCTAACCAGCTAATTATTTATTTACAATACATTATTCGTTCACAAAGAAAATTAATGTCCTTAAAGGTTGAATAGTTACTCAATGTTTCATTTAAGGCATTAAGATACATTTCCAAAAGATGATTTTATATTTAACTTTAAGCATGCGTTCTAATACTTTTGGAGGGCACTGTATTTGGGACAGGCATCTACATGGGCCAGGTCTGTCATTCTTTTCACACAAAACTTTTACTCAGGAAAGATGATAAATACTATCATATAGATTTTCATAAAACATTTTCTTACTTTTCTATTAGGTTTTCCAATAGCATACCAATTAGTTATCAGACAGTTATCAGTACGCAATGGACATCAGATAACAATATTCACAACGGATCATTTTTCATGACAAAACAATTGAATTGCCAACTTTTACAGAATAAGAGCCCTATGTTACATCTACCGCTATGTGGGACCAAGCACCATGCAAGTGTTGTTCATATCTTACACCCAAGGCAGTACATTTTTCGCCATGTGCTCCAGTTCAATTGAACATTGCGCCCACGGGTGTGTCAATTAAAAAAAAAAAAAAACTGTGGTCAGAAACATGATCCAAAAATCACTCTTATACCCACTAGAAATCAATACGCCACTGACCAAGAAAAACCTGGGGCCTATTGCACAAAACTAGGATAAGGGATTAACCCGGGATATCTTGGTTATCCTGGCTCAATTTATCCGTGATCCAGTTGCACAAAAGCGGGATAGGGGGCAGCAGGATATGTTATGGTATAAGTTACCATGGCGATTTATTCTGTGGAGCTAGCCTGCTCCTGACCAGGCTCAGAGCCAAGATAAGTTGATTCTAATGGTAATTACATTATCTGATTGGTTCAGCTAGCTGTCATTCAAATGAGACCTCCACGTGATTTTTTTTTAAAGAGCTGTAGATTCCATTTATATATTATTTGCAACATGCATTTACTCGCAAAACACAGCAGAATGTCTGCCTAATACCATATGGATGTCATTTAAATTATGGTGGCCTTATAATTAATAACATAGCCTACTCGTTGTTTGCTTCTTTTTTGACAGATGTTTGATGAATAAGCTGCTGTAGTAGTTGATTGGAAGTGGAGGGGACATTTTTCGAAGGTGTTTTGAACTAATTCGGCTTTTAAGACAAATTAAGATAGGCCTACTTTGTGCATCTTTGCGGTGGCAAAGCGCTTCCTTAATGACGTTGCGTGCCGAGACAAGGAAGCTCTCACACACGTGGGTGCATACGTAAATTTGCATTCAGTTGATCTGCCACACCTACTCCCGCTATGTAACAGAAATAATCATGATCCCCCATCCAAAAAAGTAAAACTTTACCTCGTTGTTAGTCTATATCAAAAGCGGTTGTTTACTTTGTGTGCAAGACGCTATTTTTCGCGTCTTTTTTATTCCAACCGCGAGTTATTGGGGGAGAAACGAGAACGCGCACATACACCGAATAACTTACACCTGGCTTGATGAATCCGTGTCTGCTCATCCTGGATTGGTCTTTGTGCAACCAATTCAGCCGGTATGCTCTTGTTTAGGATTCAGTGATCGCGGCTCAGTAACTTATCCCGGATGTCTTAATTCTGCTTTTGTGCAACGGGCCCCTGGTCTGAAGTGAAAACCACATACAAACAGATATTTTGAAGGCGCACCGTCACGAAATGTAATCAGCCTGTATATTAGCAACAAGTCCCAGACAACGATTCATCGGCAGAATGAATGCCCTTAGGATCTGTCTTCAGTCATTCCAACATTAGTAAGTGTAATGTAAGTGTTGCTTTTTTCAGGCTATGTTTTACAGTTTTTTTCCCAATTGCTAACACACTAAAAGGACACCCATAGCACAATGTCTCAACATATGCAGTGAAGCCTATTATTTAACACTACAAAAAATAATAATGATTTTTAAAAAGCACACATTGCCATCTTAAATAGACGTAGATGTTAGATATGATAACCGTTTTGTGGTATTTTTTCAGTAACACAGCATGGAAGATAAACATATTAACCAGGGCTCCAGACTAACTTTTTGCATTGGTTGAACTGGTGCGCCTAGCTTTTTTTTTAGGTGCACCAACACAAAATTTAGGTGCACCCACATTTTTCATTGTATCGCCTCTAACGCCAAAAGGTCACCTTTTATCGCTCTCCTTTCATATAATATGAATGTTTTTTTAACAATAAGGTCTTTGAAAACACAATATATAAGAAATATATTCTTTATAAAGATGTATACTATTATATACATACATACATATATACTGTACATACATACATACATACATGATATATATATATAATGCTTTATATATTCTAAATACTGATTTCTGATATTCATAACATTCATGATTATTCATATTACAACTCCGCCTCTTTAATTCAGCTGACGGCTTGAAGCCTCGAAATATTGTAAACAAAGTAGCATATAGCATTAGTTGGCTAGCTTATTATAGTCAACTGGTTGGACTGTTCAGTTTTCCCACGTGTGTTTAAGTTTCAAGGTAGGCTCATACTTTTTCTCCTTGGGACAGGCCCTTTTGAGTCTTGGGGTGCCTTTCATGTAACGATTTACCAGTCCTTCCTTCCTCCCTCGATCCTCGTTCACCGGAAATCGCTCACAGTCGAGGGCACGAAGACATCTCATTCATGTAATTGCAACCAGAGGAGGCAAGACCGAGGACAGAGGAGGGAAGTGGCAACCCCGATACGAAAGGAAACATAAGACCATCCCACGCGGAAGTGTTATTTCGGAGATGGGCGTTCTGTGGCTACGCATGGATGACGTATCCTGTATAACGTTTAAAAATATAGAAATATAGAAATGTTGTCTGTTATTTATGGCGTGTGAAGTTGATGCTAAAAGCTATAGTGGGATTATGTTAGGGGCTCATGAAAAAACATAAATGTAGCCTAACGAACAATAAGTTAATTGTTTGAACGTCCTTATCAACATTTGCCATTGAAACATTTTGTGTATCTGCACAAAAAAGCATCATGTCGGACCTAGTGATTTTAAATTATGCGTTATGTGTTGAGTTCAAAACACAATGTTGTGAATGTCCTTTTTTATCAGCAGAAGAGCTGACGAGTTGCATGCATACAGATGTCGGCGCGTCTTTTGGATCCGCCCTATTACACTGACGTAGGCTTGGGAATCGGTTTCAGGTTCCGGTTTGGAACCGGTTCCGAACGTTCCGAACCATCGGAATCGCACATGTCCACACGTTAACGATTCCCTTAACGATTCTGAACGTTCTGTTCTGTCATGCTCAAGCACAACATCCATGGCATTAAATACCAGGAGTGCACTGTATTTGACAGTTTGCAAAACGGCAGGCTTAGACTTATATCAAAACATTATTGCTAGCTGTAAGTAGCCTATTTTTTTCATTTGACTTTGGCAAAAATGACAACGTGTTGACTATGCTATCATGAACAGGCTTTTTAAAGTTAGGGCTCAGCCCAGCTGAACTTAGCCCACTACGTGTTTTATAAATGGCTATTCAAATTCTTTTACATCAAACCTGGATTAAACTCTGAAAGAGAATATGCACGAAGTTAACTGGCTATCCGAGGGAGTTTCTGCATGGACAACTAGAAATCAAGTAGAGAAGAAGGACAGAACAGCTGAACTGACTTGTGAACGTCAGCTCAGCTGGCTAGCTTTCAAGGTAGGCTACAACATCCCAGTGCTAGCAGTGCCATCAGGCTATGTCATCAATTGCCTTTAAATGAAGTGAACCGTCTATATCAGCGAGAAAAATAAACTAAAGGTTTCCCCAGTCAGGAAATTATACTTTCTAATTTGGTGCCATCAATGCAACCTGTGAGCACTCAATATGCGTGCGTTCCTGCGCGTGAAACTTCACAGTGGATAACGTGGGCTAAACGCTGTCTATGGCTAGAAGCAATGTTATTTAAAACAACTAACGACTTGGATTTCATGGAAACTGCAGAGACTGCCTAATCCTAGTCTTTGAAAAAAATTATGGAATGCAACACACTTCATATTTTCATTGCACACGTTATAGCCTAGAGCCTACCTCAAAACTCCGTTGTCTGTTATGCTTAAGTCACGATTTATTGTAACAGATCTTAGCAACAGCAGCAACATTTTCTTTCATTTGGACTTGAATAAATGCACATTGTTTGACAGGCCTTGTTTCACTGTATATTGACATTACAGTTGACAAAATTGTGGTAGCCTATGATGAAACGCACCACGTCGGATATACGGCATATTAAATTAAATCGGTATAACTTTCTGCAGCACGGAGCTGTGTAATAAGTAAACTCAATTGCGGTTTTGTTGTTTTCAAAATCAGTATTTTTCATAGGTTCAACTTAATGCTTATTCGGCTACACACAACAAATGAATGCTTTTCATGATCCCATGGAGAGACGAATTAAAAACACCTGTTGAATCATTGAGATCAGAAATGGCCCTGGCATTGCAGCCCACCTATTTTTGAGCGTTTTTGATGAGTACAATTTTACTCAATTTGACCTAAAATGTAAACCATGACGTTTAAGCTACTCTTTTAGAACACACAACTAAGTGTGATTAGGCTATACAAAGCTTTGTTTTAGAAATGTTTACTTTTTAGAAATATAAAAGCATTCAATACATTCAAAGCCATACTGTATAAATGTTCTGTAGATGGTACAGGAATCGATATGGGAATCGATAAGGAATCGCATCGATAAGCAGACTCGATAATGGCATCGATATCGATAATATCTTAACGATGCCCATCCTTAGTCGCACGTGCTAAATGGTGTGTATGCAGTCGAGGACGTCTCATTTGCGCAGTTCATCAAGCTTCGTTCCTCCATCCTCCGCTCATTCCTTCGCAAAATGCATTAGTAGGAGGGGCTATGACCGGGGCGAGGATCGAGGGAGGGAGGAAGGAAGGACCGATAAATCGTTACATGAAAGTCACCCTTGGAGTTGGAAAACATTAAAATGATCAGCCAACTTGAATGCAAGAGTTTTAATAACATTTGTGCAGTATGCTATGATGCTAACCGGATTTCATTATAATTTAGCTAGTCGTCTTCTATGCGTCATTGATTTCACGATTGTGAATGTGCATGTCGAGGGGCGGGTGTCCATCGAGCGCGCACGAGAGAGAGAGAGAGAGGGAGAGTGAGAGAAAGCGGGCCTAGGAGAGGGGGTTTACTTCTATACAGTTTGGTAAAGTTCCACGCATAGTCTACAATGAAAATTTGTGACAGAAAAATAGGATTTCACCCGAGCAGCGTCAGGTGCACCAGTGCGACCTAGAATTTTTTTTCAGGCGCACTCTTAAAAATTTTGGTCGCACTCTGGAACCCTGTTAACTGGACCTCTTTGAGTAAAAAGAGAGTAGCTTCTCATTTTAGACTATGGTCATCTCAATTGCTTTCTTCACTGCACATTAATTTGTAGACTGACACCTGTGCTTTTGACTAATCTACAGTATGAGATCAATCACAAAATTCCTACCAGACCAAAACCAATGACACCCAGGCAGTCACCAGCGGTTACAAGTCAAACAAAAACATTTCAATTGATAATTTGCAGGTTGGTCTGTAAAAATAAAATGTACATATTAGTCAAATATCATCTAAAGGCTTAAAGTCATTGACTGACTCCTGTCGCAAAAGGATGCAGCATGTGCTTAAACAACTGTGACTGGCTGTGCGAGTTGAGAATGAAGATGTTGTCTACAATAATATCTTCATTTAAGTTTTAACGATTACATAGTAGGGATGTAGTGGTTACTATTATCACACTTCCGTGCAGTACTTGCTCTCTCCAAAATGTAGTAGGCCCCCTACTTGCCACCTAAATCTTGAAACATTCATGAGATGGGTTGTGCTCACCTTATATTCTATGTTTCCCTCTTCAGCCTAAAGGAGAACAGAAAGCAGGGAGCGATTAGGGAAGAAGCTGTCTGAGACAAAAAAAGACTAAACACGGATGCATGCACACATGCACACAAATCAAATTCAACAATAAAAAAATGCATACAAATCTATACTATATTGCCAAAAGTATTGGGTCAACTGCCTTGACCCCCATATGAACGTCCGTCACATCCTATTCTTAATCCATAGAATTTAATATGACGTTGGTCCACTCTTTGCAGCTTTAACAGCTTCAGCAGTTCTGGGAAGGCTTTCTACAAGATTTAGGAGTGTGTGGGATTTTTTGACCATTCTTCCAGAAGTACATTTGTGAGGTGAGATCACACACTGATGTTGGATGAGGAGACTGGCTCTTAGTCTCCTCTCTAATTAATCTCAAAGGTGAATCTGATGGGTTGAAGTCAGGACTCTGTGCAGGCCAGAGGTGGCAATTCACCAATATATTTCTTCTAAACCATGTTAGTGACAATGAAAAAATAGATTTGATAAACTTTAGAAACTTAGATTTTGGTGGGCAGTGGGCACACTTATTCTAATGCTATTCCTACAAGTAACCATATTGGGAAATGCTGAGAAAACGTCGACATAAACAACAAACAAAACCAGATATTCCATGCTCACAGTCTCTAACATAACGTTAACGACAGGCATGTTAGCTACAACTTAAGTGACTATGCATAACTGATATGACGTCTCAAAAATGTGACACTGTTCATGCCCATCGTCAATCTTCTCATTATGTCTCATTCTTTTGGTTTTTGACAAGCAACCTTAGGACGAAAGTAGGCTACTATTAATAGCCCATCAGAATAGGGAGGAGCTGGTTATCGAAGTTGTCACCAACGACGGTATGGCACTCAGCTGTTTACAAACACAGCTGTTCTTGAACGTCATGACGCTGATGTGACTTAGCTTCACTTGGTTACAGTATACAGCAGACAGCCAAAGCAAATATTCTGAAATAACGTCTACTGCCTCAATCTCTGCACAACTTCCTACCAAGACAAGCTTGCATTGCTAGTAAAGCTAACATGAATACGTCACTGAAACGACTGCTAACTAAAGATTGCTAAAGCAGCCGACATTATGGGTTATGACCTACGTTACAGCCACTTGATTTGACTGATATAAGGTAAACAAACGCACAGCTAAAACCACAGAAGAGACCAGAATACATGTAAATTAACAAAACAGGAATTAATATAACCATAACAGCTTGAATATCAAACCCAATATGCTAGGCCAACGAACATAACAAATGCAGCACGCTAGCCAGGAAGCAAAGTTTCACATAAGAGATAACGTTACAATTCCTGTCAAAGTTGAATTCGTGAAGCTGTCGCATAAATGGCAACTAGATCTTGATCATTCGTCGTCAATCGAAAACTTGTTAAACAGCCTACACGAAGAGTAACGTTACACGTTACACATTTTCACTTTATCAAAGATCCTTTAGTGCAGCTGTCCCAGCTAGAGGGAGTTGCTAACATTAACGTCTAAAGTTACCTGCAATAAGTCTAACGTTAGGTTTCAATCTGAACGTTGGTATAACCTTGTAAGTAACACTGTTTAATGTTAAGTGTAGCCTGCTATCCATGGTGTAAATAACGTTAGCGCTGCGTAATGCAAATTAAGCTAACTTTAGCCGAGCTATCCTGTTACTAAGGATAGCAAGCTTTCATTATTAGCAGAAGTTACATTGGCCAAAAAGTAACTTCCCTGACTGTTTGAACTCACCTCTGGAGGTAGGTATGGAGGATTATTGCTTGATTTCAGTTGTCGCGCAGAACGATTCTTCGTTTTTTTACCATTCTTCACCGTCTTTTTAGAGGCCATTCCGATCCCGTTGTTTACACAAGAACCCCCTCCTTGTATATTGGACTTATATCCGGAACATGTTCCAAAAAGTTCTGACAGCCGCGTATCCATTTTATTTTTCAGAGGTCCTGATAAACAAATTGCTAACGTAGCAATGTACGGGCCAGGGCGGGGTAGATTAACTTTACTAGTTACTTAACTAGAGTAAGTTCGCACGAAAATAATAATAAACAAAAACAATCTACCTGCTGACAATGTCAGCCCAGCACCAGGCGGTCGTGCTGCGATACGCCGACCGCTGGCGAAATTAAATGCATCGGCAAAGATCCTGATTCCTGACATCGGTTTGCTCCTAGTACAAGTCTGTGAACTACGTCAGCGAAACGCGAGACATATTAATATACGTCAGCAATCTCGTCTCAAATTCTCTCACAGAGCTTTGCCGACAACAAATTGTTGCTGATGCAAACCCCGTTTGGTTTGCGTAATAGCTCTTCTTTCTCAACTTGCTTTGCATTTACATCAGATCATTCATCAGCAACATGATGTGTTTGGCTGTGTTTTCAAGCTAAATACAATAGGCAATATTATTCTGTGTGTGTAGGCTACTATTATGGCAAATAGCCTAACAGGCTAATACATCTCACCACTAGGTTGCTCAATAGAATGGTGTGATGAAACTCCCACTGGACACTCGACAGTCCTCATCCGACTCTTTGCCTCTTAGGTCCATTTTAGGAGAGAAAGCAACTACAAGAAGCAGTGAAAGTAGGCTCTCTCTTTTAACCTCTTAATTAATATGTTGAACTATGTCTTCCTATGCAATCACCACGTGGTAGCTTCAACACTTGAGTAGTGCGGCAGATTAGTGAAACAATCGTTCACTTTGTGGTACAAGCACCACACTTGGCACAAATATTCTTTGGGACCCACTTTATCCAAAAAGCACATTAGCCACGCAAAAAATTCAATATGGCCGCCATTTTCCAAGATGGCCGCCATTGAAAACCACGCCCCTTCCGTTGAGCTCGTAAGTGACGCCCAAGCGGCAACATTCTAAACTGAACAATGAAGCCTACCCGGAAGTTCGAAAAACTGCAATACCTCGAAAATCCGCTGGGGACTGGTCCTAAAACAGAGCAAATTTCCATAGACGCCCATGTTAAAATGTCCGTTTTCACGGTGTAAATTCGTGTTTTTAAAGCCTGGTCCCATGGACTTTTATTGTATTTTTCGATAGTTTCCCGGTCCCTGACAACTGTGAGGGGGGTGAATTTTTTTCTAACTCGTTAGTTTAGATCGTACGGAAGCGTATTGCATTCACGAAAAGAAAAAAAAAACGGATCCTGTTTTTCTGAATTAACGAGTTTATTATCATGTCAATTCAGAAAAACAGCCCTGTTTTTCTGAAATAACGTGTTAATAAACTCGTTAATTCAGAAAAACAGAATAGGCCTGGCGAGGCTACTGAAACATATGGCGTGACGCATTAGAACTATTTTATATCAGCTGGATTTTCTGGAATAGGCTACCTTGCACTCTAGGTAGAAACGACGTTGAAATGTGCGTATCTTTCACCGACAACGTCGGCGGGATTAGATTAAATAAAAATGATCAGTAGGCCCTAAATGTTAGAAATGTTTGCATTGACCTTTTAGGCTATGGGATAATGAGAGTGTGACGCTCGTGCACGCAGGCACAATTCAGTGTAGGTTAGCCTGGTCTATTTATAAACAGCCGCCTGCATAAAGTTGTGCTCAGCATAAAGCAAAATGTTTTCGTGTGTGCGTGCACTTTCCTACCAGAAGAGCGGTTGTGGTCATATCGTTTAAGCAGCCAAACTAAAGAATGTAGCCTAATAATTAATGGAAGTTGCTTGTCCAAGTTCTCTCTGAATTAATCATTTTATATTGTGTGCTGCGCACAACTTTATGCAGGCGGCTGCTTAATTACTAACCTACATTGAATTGTGCGTGCGTACACGAGCGTCTTACTCCTCTCATTCAATATCCCATGCAGAATCATGAATATTCTAACATTATCGATCATTTTTTATTTAAACTAATCCCGCCGAGGTTATCGGTGAAAGTACCTGCGCGCATTTCAACGTCTTTTCTCTACCTAGAATGCAAGGTAGGCCCAGGCGCGTAGTTAGCATTGGGGGGGATAAGAATAAGAATATTTTTTTAATATTAATAAATAAAGGGGGGCGAATTTCACACAAGAAATAAAAACCTATTGTTGAAATTGTAATGGTCCTCTAAGATGCCGCTTTGAAAATAGGCCTATATGTAGGCTATTTCAGTCTTTTTCTTTGATCACCTATTTTTGGAACTGAACATCTGCACATTCAGAACACATTTCTTCCCTGAAAACGCACACACCTGTCTAGGACAACCTAAACTGACTCCCTCAATGCTTCCCCGCAGCACGTTTGGTTGCAAAAATCACCTTTTTACATGGTTGCATAAACGTTGAAATATGTTTCTTCTTCTTGACTTTTCATATGCCATCTACGTAAATTGTATGTCAGCTGATATGGACGCGCGTTTCGGGGACGAATGAATGGGTTTGCCCTAAGTTTAAATGGAGGCGCGGGGAGCTGTGGCTATTGCTACCTCGTATGCAGACAACTCAACAAAGTTACGTGGTTAGGAGATTAGGCCACTGTATGCTACATTGCCGTGACCCCTTTGTGGATTTTTCTCATTGGAATAGCCTACAGCGAACGCTAAAGTTGAGATTGCGTTGCACATCAGTGTTGTTACGACTAGGCTTCTCAACAAACTGTGAGATAAACATTGTTTTTCGTGTCTGGGAGATCTGGGGATTCTTGTGCTTATTGTTTGGACTTATGGACACTGAACTGTGTTTGTTTGTGCTTTACGAAGCTTTGTGTTAATTAGTACCGAGGCCCTCAATGCGGTTGCTCATATCCGCCTGTAACCTGTGCGTCGTGACAGTGTTGCCTAGGCTACTCTTGATTATAATAAGAGGCAAATTATTAAATAAACTGCATATAATATAGGATGAATAAAGTGTATGGACTTGCTATATTAAATTCAGGTAACCAGATAGGCTGTGCACGTCCGATTTCGCAAGTGACTATTCAAAAATCGACAGCCGTCTAGCCTAAGACCAAAGACCAAAACTTATTTATCGTAGACTATACTGTATTCACCCACAGTAGGCTATCTTCTTAACTTTTTCGAAAAGAATGAAAGAAGGCAGTATATTAACCCTCTATACCCCAATAGAATTCTAGAATGCTGCAGCATTTTACTGAGAACAACAAAGAAATTCTCATATTTTATGTCACTGTGCAAACAAATACTTATATTAAGAAAACAAAGCAGAAATTACAATTACAAGTTTATATTGTTTTAAAGAGCAGAAATTGTATTTTATTTTGATATAAAATATGTATTGTAATATCCACTGATATTAACATATGTAGCTTTACCGGCTCACTAAATGTCATTTTTATAGCCAGGTTTCATTTGGACTTCTTTTTTGAACAATAATGCAGACATATATATTACTTAAAGTATTAAAATAGAATTTATTTAGTAAATAATTAAATATTTAATTATTTGCCAACACAACAAGTACAAAACCTTATCATTATACCATGAATGACAGACATATTGAGGGAATGTCAGCAACTAAATTGAGAACTGATTTTCTCAAATCAACTAAGTATGTGAGTGTGAGAGAGATCTAGCAAAAGTGTGAGTGAGAGTATGAGTGAGTGTGAGAGAGCAAGAAAGAGATGAAATGAGACATAGACTCTGACTACAACATTCCATGAAATTCGTGAAAACATGACCCTGCTTTACAGAGTGAAACGCAGCATGTTGAGCACCCAAAAGACGTTTCGACACATCTCCCCGATTTTGCCCTCTTTTGACTTCTTATACACACCACACAGCCTCTTTTGCGTCCCTCAAACTTCACGAGGGAATGACCTGCTTTCAGGTTAGGTGTCACGACCCTTTCCACCTCTGCGCCTGGCTGCCCCTTAGCTCTCCTCTTCCTGCTGCTGTACCCATCACAAAGCTCATGCACCAGTTGCATTTTGAAGCTTTTGAGGCAGAACTGACGTCTGCTTTTGGGCAGTGGCCTCTGCAGAGTTAGCCACAAAATATATGAGTTCACCAATGCGATGTTGAGCATTCCCCAAAACACATACTTCCACCACTTTTTCCCTGTTCTTCCCACATTATAGTAGCTCCGCAATTGATCCATCAGGTCAACACCGCCCATGTTTGCATTATAATCGAGGACAAGCTCTGGTACTGTGATGAACTCATCAGCAGTGAACTTCGACAGAGGCTTTAAAGTGTCCTGTGTACCCCCACAACTGGATATGAAGCAGACATCCCTCTTGTCTCTCCATCTACAAACTGACATACCTTCAGCTGACTGCTTCAGGCTCTGACCACGCTTTAGCTTGCCTTCCATCAAGTCTTTGGGGAAGAATTTTTTGTTTGGCCTTATGGTCCCACAATAATATGTGTCAGCATTTAGCAGGGCTTTTACCAAGGGAATGGAAGAAAAGAAATTGTCGGCATACAGGTGGTGGTGTTTGTGTAAGTAGTCTCGCATCAGACCCATAACCACCCTGTATCCCAAACCAAGGTCATCTGCCTCACCGTTATCTTTTCCTGTGTAGACGTGGAAAGCCAAACAGTACCCAGTCGATGAGTCACAGAGACACCAGATCTTAATACCCCACCTGACAGGTTTCTTTGGCATATACTGCTTCCACAGTAACCTGCCATCGAATTTGATCATGGCCTCATCTATGGACAGATTTCTCCAAGGCCTAAGAAGTGCAGGGAAGTTCTCCTGCAACACACACATCAGTGGTCGCACTTTGTGCAGCTTGTCGCCCCTATCTGCTGGGCCTGGGCGTGAACAATGGAGGTACCTACATAACTCCTCATACCTATTCCTAGGCATAGTGTCTGCCACATAGGACACTCTCAGGGCAGGATCGGATGACCAGTAGTCAAGATAAGATGGCAGACGATGAATTCCCATGAGTATATTCAACCCCACAAAGACCTTCATCTCCTCCACACATGTACTGGTCCAGGACACATTTTGAGAGGCATACAAATTTGTGTTTTCTGCCAGATTAACAAAAAAAGCAAGCCCCACCATTTGCATAAAAATATCCAGTACACCCCCTAGTGTGATCTGTGGCCCAGCCTCATGACTGTATGGCTGAAGGGAAGGATCAACTGCCCCTCTGACCCAAGAGAATGGGTTGTCAGCCACCCGCCTACCCGACAGTCTGCCCCGCCCTCTCCCCCTCATGTGTCCTCTGCCATGTCCGCGCCTTCCTCTGCCATGCCCACGTCCTCCTCTTCTCTGAACTACCAAAGCCTCCATCTCCTCCTCCTCCTCCTCCTCCTCCATCTCCATGTCCTCCACGTTCTCTGCTGCCACACTCACAGCATCCTGACTACTCTCTGATGAGCTGGAACGCCCAACATCCTGACGCAATAAAAAGCAACAAAAACTTCTCCATAATCTCAGTGCTCCGTCCATTTTCATGAACTGATTCATTATTTCGTGGAATGATTTAGCCAGCAGGATAACTATTCCCTAAATCTCTCCCTCCTCCCTCTGTCTCTCTCTCTCATCAGTGCGCGCGCGCGCACACACACACACACACACACACACAATAGTGGGCTGTTTGCTGTTAGATCACTAGCTGATATGGACTATGGACACACTAGAGGACATCATAATTATCAGATTTATTTATTAGTGAAAAGGATAGTGTGGTAGTGTTAATTGGTAGCATGTTTATTGCCTATAATGTGAATTGTAGTCTCAAAGTCTTTCACTAACCCAAAGTTATAATGTGGTTAACACCAGGTCTGTATTTGAAGCTGGGAAACGAGGTACTATAGGAGTAATGAATTCATTGAAATATACAGGCAATTATCTTGCACTTGCTTGTGTTTTAGCTGTTGGCCCTTACAGCTCATGCATGATAGGCTATAGGTCAGGCTATGAACCAATTTAGTGGAGAAGCATAGCTCATGAAACTGTAACTCATTTGACTAAGAATGCCACAAAGAATAGTTAAACCTGACATGGATTTACGTTTTTTTTCACGTACATCATGTGATATAATTTATCTGAACTTGGTCAATTTGGTGATGAACCTGTTGCACACTTTCACTAGTGCTAATCATCCTGTCCTAACGTAGCGTGCCTCAGACCAACGTTACCTCAGTGAAGATAGCAAATTAGCGGGCTATGATGATTTGTAATTACACGAGATGATAAAATATTATGTGTATCAATTACGTTTTCCTGACAACCATAAGTAGAAAACACGGCGGATTTACAGCGTTGTGGTTATTAGTTAGTCAACTCTGAATCAAAGAGACAGGTGCCTCGTAGCCAGACTGTCAGTGATGTATGAAAGTTAGCGTTACTGAACATGCCAGAAAGGAGTAGCCTAACGTCAACGTTAGTGTTAAGAGATATATCTGCAACTAAACATTTTATGGGTTCATGGTTAATTACAACACATTACCGGTGTATGTTTTTATATTGCTGGTGTAAGCTAAACCCTAATCAACTTTCATAGAGCCAGTCATACGAGGATACAGTACCAGAGAGAGGCAGCTAACTAACATAACAAACGGGAGGATGCTAGCGTTAAATATAACTTTTTTATTTGTATTAAGTTATTTTCTTACATCAATATGATCCACACTGACATCCAAACAGGGTAGATCATCTTCATCCATCATCAATACTGTCTCTTCCAACGAGAACATACGTGGACGCTTGTTAGAAGCCATTCTCAAAACAACGCAACTGCTCAGCCGGTCAATCAACAGCGTAATGCAGGTTAAACAAAAAAATACCTCAGAAATGTCAATGGTGACATAGACAAATAAGTGTGTCAAAATAAAAGTCTGATGTTCATGTATCCACTAACACTGTATTACTTCGTGAATGAAGGTTATACTGTAGCAGATGTCCCTTTAAAAATCACGGCCGGCCGCGGCCGTTACAGTAGAATTCTAACAGGCCGTCGGCGGCCGCTATGGGGTAAAGAGGGTTAAAGATATGGACTGCGAGATAGCCTTCAGCAGCTTTAGGCAATCAAGGTGAGGAAGTGCTCCATGCTGTAGCTATTATTGAGACGGGCTTCGTTTCGGGAAACATTCTTAAAACACAATGTGAAAAACCTCCGATGCGCTATAGGCATAGTTATGGGCCGTAACTCAGGAGGATATAATTGAGCCTTAGAAATCAACAACGTCTGTAGTTGGCAGCATTTTTTTTTTTCGGGAAGGGGTCCAACATTGCGGGGTGTCCCGACCCCCCGGTTCCTACGCGCCTAGGCCTATTCCAGAAAACCCAGCTGATATGAAGTAGTTCTAATGCGTCACGCCACAGGCTGTTTCAGTAGCCTCCGGGCCTGTTCTGTTTTTCTGAATTAACGAGTTAATTAACACGTTAATTCAGAAAAACAGGGCTGTTTTTCTGAATTGACATAACAAACTCGTTAATTCAGAAAAACAGGATCCGTTTTTTTTTTCTTTTCGTGAATGCAATACGCTGCCGTAAGATCGCATTTGGATATAAAAAATTAATGACGTGGTCAACTTGATTGACAGCTGACCAATGTCGAGGTTGACGTTGCCAGCCGAGTGGACGTCTCAGCCGTGATACTGAATCTTCATCACCGTATCCTCTCTGAACATTTTTATTGAAATATCTCTGCTATTAACTGTACTAGCCGACACCAGAAGAGGACATCACTCTAGTTTTCCGGTAAGTGACATTCCACTACTATTTCACGTAGCTGCTAGCTTATGTGAACGTTAGCACTATTTAGCATCAGTAGCAAGCTAACGTTAGCATAAATCGCCAGGACAGCGTCTGTGGTATGTCTCTGATTTAACCTACCGTAAACATGCTGGCTTACTATCGGAAATCCCACGTAAGTGTAACATTAAGGAAGTAATGAACTAATTTGCTTATTATTGAAACCTAATGGCAGAAGCACCCACAAACATTCATTTAAGAAATGTAGTGAAAACCGCTGTTGTGAGTTAGCTTCATGTTAATGTTACTAGCCCCAGGTACTTGAGTTAGCTGTAATCAACAAACAGACTGTGTAAGGGTAACATATGTGTTTTCTTCAAAAAACCTTTAGGGAATACCTAGTCTGTTGTCAATTTACAGCCTCGGTTGTTGCATTTAAGATCAAAACGTTTGTGAAGACATTAACCTAAGCCGAAGATTCCTCAAGCCTCACATTAAACGGCTTGCTTTCGGCTTGCTGAGGTGAACCGCTATGAACCTGACTGTCTACTTTGAACACGGGAGCTGTGATAACGAGCGAGATCTAGTCAACATACCATTGTCAGTTACAGGTTAGACACAAGGAAACAAAAGTGTACTGTAACATAACGTGTGCCAAATCAATATATGCAACACAAGAACAGACTGATATGTCCCACATTGGAGTATAATTCAAATAATTTGATTAGAACAATGATTAACAATCTACCATTCTTGCCTGTGTCAAGTTTCTCTTTAGGTGATCCAGCCACGCTGAACCAGTGGGTGCTGAACATGAGGAGCTGGCTCCGACCAGTGACAACTTCTGATTTCAAAGACTTTTCACCAGCAGACCCCTTCATGATTACCTTATTTACATCTGAGTTTGCAAAGCAGTCTGAATACTGACTATTTACTAGCTTACAACATTGTGTTATTTACCTGTAATGCTCAAGACATAAGTAAAAATGCAAATGTACTTCCGCATCTGGGTCTTTAATTCAACCTACTGATTGTTTTTGCTCCCACTGCAATTTAATCGTAAATGTTTGACAGCATAGACAAAACTGGTTTGACACAAGTTAAATGTAGGTCACAGTTGACCAGAAAAGTCCCATAAACATTTGTGTTTTTATTTTCAACTTCAGTGCCATCAACAGTAATTTTGTTAATGAACAGACATTGGTTTTGACATAAGTAAAGGAAAGGGTGTAACAGTCCATCAGTTCTAGACAAAAAAAGCATAGAGTGCCAATGTTCAATATCAACAGAATCTCTTAGAAAAGTTCCATAACCATTTGTAAGTGCAAGTTCAGTGCCATCAAAATGCAGGTTGCCTACTGAATTCAACTGGATACAGACATTCAACAATATTTAAAAACTAGAATGCATTTCCCGGTGGGAAAGTGCGAAGTGTGCTTGCTCCGACGCGCCACGACAGCGCTCCGGCAGGAGATGCGACCGCTCGCCCTCAGGTCAAAACGCTAAAGTTTGGCCAAGGCGCGAAGCTGCTTCGAATTTGGCGGCGTTGCCCTCAATTACCGAATTCTTACACTGACGTGACGGGTTGCCTAGGTTCATCAGTGGTATACCCCAGAGCACCTCCAATGTAAAAATGTGGATGTCATCCCAAAGACGTAAAGAGATATGAGACAAAATGCATTTTTGCTAATTGCGACGCCCCCTAGTGGCCAAATTACACCAAATTTACTGAGGCTACTTTGGATGGTGTCCACAATCATCCCACCAAATATGGTCTTGACACCTCAAAGCATTTCCGAGATTTGACCTCACTTCCTGTTTGGAGGCTTCGCCATCGAATTAGATTGGCTGCCATGGGCGAACGCTTTGATGTATGGAAATGAAATGTACACCTCTAAGGTCTGTAGAGCTTGTGTTGAATTATGTATGAGTTGTTCACGTGTAGCCAGTATGAAACACGTAACCACTGAAAGAAGGAAGGAGCCTAAGGAACTAGGCATGTTTCTAGAACAAATACGAGTAATGTTAGGAGTATTGCGGGAACATCTGCTGTTTACTCACTGTTGAGTAAGTTGCAATGTGTTATAGCCTCAAATTGATGGTAGAATAAACAGGACGACTCACCTGTTCAAATGGTGTAATAGGATCAAAATTGGGGTTGATATGTCAAAGCAACCAGGCTGTTACTGGTTAACGTGTCTGAATATGAAATCGATTTTGGATTGGTTGCATGTGATAAAAGCTATGCCATTTCCTGTCCAGACAGCATTCATATTCAGAAATACTGTACACCGGCAACAAGGCACACACACACACACACACACAGACACACACACACGCACACACCTCTTCCAAACAGAAGCGTCAGTCCGTTACATCTGCCTCTTGTCCACAAACTGCATGTTGCTGAGTTGACCCACAACGGCACCAGCAACGAAGACTTTCACACAAACACACACACCACCCCCTCAAACCCAAATATCTGTCTGTTACGTCTACCTCTTGTCCACAAACTGCATGTTGCACAGTTCACCCACATCTACCCACAATTCTTTGATTTATAAATAATCCCAGCATTAAAAAACTGCAATGTGTCAAATCTTAATATATATATATATATACTGTGTATATATATATACAGTGAGGAGCACATGTATTTGATACAATGCTAAAACAGGAATATAAAATCATCATTTGACAATTGATCTTAATGCCTTAATTCAAAAAATGAGTAAAAATCAAACCGCCAAGGACACCAATTTTCTTTGTGATTGAAGAATGTATCGTAAATAGATAAATGTTTTCCTTAAATGCTAGGGGAAGGAAGTATTTGACCCCCTATGTAACCCTATGGGAATTTAACACATAGGGGCAGGCAGATTTTTATTTTTAAAGGCCAGCTATTTCATGGATCTAGGATATTATGCATCCCGATAAATTTCCCTTGGCCTTTGGAATTAAAATAGCCCCACATCATCACATTCCCTTGACCATAGCTAGAGATTGGCATGGTGCTTTTTCCAGTAGGCCTATTAGCCTGTTTGATTTGCATTGAGCTCAATGAGCATCAAACAGGCTAATAGGCCTACTGGAAAAAGCACCATGGCAATCTCTAGTTATGGTGAAAGGTGTATAATGATGTGGGGCTATTTTAATTCAAACGGCCAAGGGAACTTTATCAGGATGCACAATATCCTGAATCCATGAAATAGCTGGCCTTAAAAAATAAAAATGTGCCTGCCCCTATGTTAACCCTATGTGTTAAATTCCCATATGGTTACATTGGGGGTCAAATACTTCCTTCCCCCTAGCATTTAGGAAGAACATTTATTTATTTACGAAACATTCTTCGATCACAAAGAAAATTGGGGTACTTAGCGGTTTTATTTTTACTCAGTTTTTGAATTAAGAAATTAAGATCAATTGTCAAATGATGATTTTATATTCCTCTTTTTAGGCAACTTTAGCATGGTATCAAATACATTTTCTCCTCACTGTATATATATATATATGTATATACTGTATGGGCAATTCCATGCAAAACTGTCAAGTCCATAACCCCACACAGCGTCAAACTATGATGTGGATGATGATTTCTTAAAAGTTTACCATTTCGCTCTTCTTGTTTGTACAACATATTCAATGACATTGTTAACTTAATCATTTGCATTATATAAATGTAACCTATTTTTCCACCCTTATGTCTCAACATATACTGGAGTCACATTCATAAACATAAACATGATCCTAGGTTCTCAATTTGCTGGACTCACTGTCTACCATAAAGTTAAAGAATAGTAATAACAGAAGAAAAGGTAAGACGATGTTGATAGCGTGATTAACTAGGGTGGTGCCTCCACTGAAGAATGTCTTTACCACTGCCCTGGTGGAAATATGTAAATCCTCAGAAATGTCAAGTGCTACAGTTACTTCTACCTGCTTTGATATAGCTTATCCTAAATGAAATACTATGCAATGCAACCATCACAAAACATTTATTGTATCCTTTGTTTTTAACTCTTAGAATTCAGTTCAGTATGACATAATAAAATGAAAGTACAAAAACAGTTTTTAAACCCCTTTTTAAAACTTCAACCTATCACTTTCAATGAAATCTCAATTAAGGATTACGTAGTTCTAAATAGTAACTGTGTGGTAATAATTCACCTATACCACCCATAGCCTAAATTAATTAAATGTTTACCATGAACAATAGTTAAATGAAACACACAGTAATACTTTCTATAACACTTTGTGTTGGATGTAATTAATTGAACCTAGAATTGTTAACTGCTATACAATAAGTGGGCCAAACTTCACAGTTTAAGTCTCCACACATAAGCTTGCCTACTGAGTCTAAAAACATAGCTCCCACTTTCCTTAGCTGGAGGGGAATTCTGAGATTTCTCACTAAAGCAGAAGCTATTATTTTTACCAAATTATTATTATTACTATTATTATTGGGAGGTTATAGGTTTGCACTGATTCGGGTAGGGTAGTGGCACTTTACTGGATGGTATATCGGTTAGAATATAGGACGGAGAAGAGATGGGGTTTAACTTTGTATTGTTCCAGCAGAGACATTCAGGATTTCCATACATACAGAGAAATATAGGTAGATGGCTATTTATATAGATATATAATATATCTGCAGCATACAGAAATGCATTGAATACTAAGCTCATTAAACTGAATTGTAAGCCAGGACACACATACAGCAACGGCAACGCCCCTTCAAGAAAGAAAATAAACCTTTTTGTTCGTGACTACAGTTATTATGTGGTCAATTACGCCATCTAGCGGCGTAAACGGTACTGTGTAATAGCGTTAACTCGCACAGGTACAAACTTCCTCCAGTCGGAGATTGTTAATGAGGGCTATCTTTTACTGTCTATGGGGCTAAAGGACTGTATGGATTGATGGATTGTGTTGCTTGGGTGGCGTCAGTTAGAACCAAAGATCATAGAGCGCTAGAATCTTTGGTTAGAACACCGGTTGTGAAGCAGTAGTTTCTCCTTAGTTTCTTTACTGAGTTTTCTTCCACCATACAACAGCATGAATAAACTTATAATGTATAGTTGTCTGTAAAGAACCAAATAAACTGTCATTAATATGGTCACTAAATAAACTGTATCGCTATCTCTCATTCTATGAGCACAACTTCTCACACAAGTAAACTTTAACATACAGGCTTCATTCATTCAAACCCTTAATGCTAATGCTCCGCTTAGCATGCTAAGTCCTTGCATATCAACGTGAAGGATACATCCCACTCCCAATACACATGACCGAAGGTTACGTTCACTTACTTTTGTTGTCATACACGCACACAACTTCAACTTAAGGTAATTGGCAGTCTCACTCTATTAATATCTGTAAAGCTAACGTCATGAACTTCACCAACACTGTGGTAATACTACAAGATCTAACGTCTCTAATGAACTAACATGAGGCTGCACGAGAGGGCGTCACTAAGCAACCACACCTCAACAAAAGAAGAGTACAGAGAAGCTAGACTACGTCCTTACAACAGTAGAAACGCTAAACAGTAGATTCTTAAGCTAAACACATGAAGTATTATAATTTCAGAGAACACTTACAGTATATTACTTCATGGAAATCATGTCAGGAGCAAGTTTAAGTGGCTACCGCCGTTCATTCCGACATGCCAGCACTCCGACATTGACGTCCAATTGTCGTAGTGGAGGCATGTCTCTTTATGGGAGAAAGTCCCACCACTCCGACATTTTTTTTTTTCATGGTCGCAGTGGCGGTATTTAACTTTTTTTTTCAAACAACGTGCCATTCCGACATGAGGTCATTAATAGGCTATTAATGTCATAACTATATCCAATTGTGTAAAATAATAAAGATTCACATTTAAAATGTCATTGTGAAGACTTCTTGATATGGTTATGTGTCTGTTGCGTGCACGACTCGGCGAAGTGAAAGCAGTTCTATAGACATGGCCAGTTTTCTTCTCTGTCTCATTATTCGCGGACTAAGTGGAGCTAAATTAAGTTATTATTTTGCTGTCACTTCGTCTGTTTTATGGCCTAGTGGATAGCTCTAGCTCTCCTCTTTTATCTGACATGCAAGCCGTATCTTTTTAACACGGTTTCACGACCTAAATCAAACGAAAGTAGCGGTAGCCGAAGTTATATGATTCTTATTTGTTTATCACTTCGTCTGTTTCTATAACACAAAAGGATCGATGTGTTTGGTATCAATGGAAAGCTCTGTTTCTCCTCTTTCATTTGATATGCATGTTATGGCTGTGCGATGCCTGGTCCCGGAGTAATTCAAGCGAGAGCAGTGGCTGCGTGGGTGAACGCAGAGCAATATAGACTGTAAATATGATATAGCCTACTTTCATTTAAATTCATGATTTTATTTTTATTTTCATACTTGATCGTACAGACATGTGTCTGTCTCGTTGGAAAGGTTCTGAGCTCTTTCACGCAATATAGGTCTCATCTCGCTGTGACTAATAATAGCAGAGCAATGTAGCCTAACAGAGAAGAATGGGTGTGTTTTTTGACGCACTTTGCGTCCGTCGGGCTCATAGGGTCCGTTAAATTGACGTGGAAAAAAATAGGATTTGTAAACTGTCGGAATGGGGGTACTAAAATGTGTCGGATTGGCAGCATGTCGGAATAACACCATGTCTGAATAGCGGCATGTCGGACGAAAGGGATGTCGGACTGGCAGGATGTCGGACTGCCGACATGTAACCAGTTTAAGTGTAGTAGGCTATTAGCAAACCTCTTGCATACCAGTGTGAATTAACTCGATGCAAACATCAAACTTACTTTTCGTCAATGATCGCATCTCTGAATGTCAAGGACTGGATTACTCAGGATAACTGCAGGAATTGTCTAAGGGTAAATTAATTATCTCTTTTTTTAGTGCACAGCCGTCTGCTCATCATCACAACAGAAAACGAAACTTAACAGGAAAACAAGCGACGTTACGACATGGGAGTGATTTAGCCTACCCAGAATGCTCGAAGTCAATATGTATAGGCTATAACAAGAAATAAAATCTCAAAACATCACAAATATATGAAACGATGTCCTGTAATCATTACAATCTCCTAGTAATTCATTACGAAGAGAAACTATTACAAATTGTCAAAAACGAAACACCGTCACAGTGAAAGCTCCTGGGATTGCCACTATAAATAGTAGTGGTGGGGGAAAAAATCGATTCTGTTCAGTATCGCGATATTTTGTGCATGCAATTATATCGATACTAGTAGCTCAAAGTATCGCAATACTTAATTATAGAATTTAATGATCTATTTTACCTTTATTTGAGTCCCCAAGGGGAATTTCAAAATATTACACTCACAAGGTGGCGCTTGTTATGGCGTTTTATTGTGCATTCAACGGCAATTTCAAATAAAAATGGCTTCACAATCACAACCTGTTGTAGACGACCCTCCATCACTTTGAAAGTGTGGGTGTATTTCGGTTTTCAACAAAAAGCAAATAGTAAGGACCTTGATATGCACCACGCCATGACAAAGTGAGCTGAACAGTGTTATTTTCCTTATTTTTTGTAATGCCTTTGAATAATATGAGAGACATGAATAGCAATATATCGCAGAATCGAATCGCAATACTTGTTGTATCGCAATACATTTAGAATCGCAATAAGATCGAATTTTGGCCCAAATATCGCAATAGTATCGAATTGTCATTCTTGTGCCAATTCCCACCCCTAATAAATAGCACCTGGACATCTAGTGAGAATAACAACGTGCAAGTCCGTACTTGCCTCTCGAAGCCATGGCGTCGTTAAGATCTACCCAGTCTCGGTATGAGACATCGTTGCCGACAATCCAATTCGATCACGTGCATCGAACAGTTGCGGACCATCTCAGTCAATTAGTTCAGACAAACACAGTGGGAAGATGTTGTGATGTAACGGAGTTGGGCTGAACTGTGTTACAAAAACTACTACATAATGGGACTCGTGCCAGTTCCTTTTGCAAGAATTGGCATACTTTGATTTTTTTTTTTAAATATCAACATTGTATCTTAAATCACTCTGGAATGTCCTTTTGGCATTACTTAAGCAATTTAAGATGAGCTATCCTGCTTAACAGTATACATTCGCCAACACACACGTTTTTGCTAATTATAGAGCCATCGAAAGACCAAATAACACCAAATTTATTGAGGGTGCTTTGGATGGGATCTCAAGTCATCCCACCAAATATGGCTTTCATACGTCACAGCATTTCCAAGATAGGCACACTTCCTGTTTGGCGGCTTCGCTCGCTGAATTTAATTGGTTGTCACAGGCGAACGCTTGGACGTTTGAAGGCGAAATCGAGGCAGTTGATCCGCCTTGGTCTGTAGATCACGCGTGCCAAGTTTCATGACGATCGGATGAACTATGCGGCCAGAATCGCTTTACCTTGACTTTGGACAAAATTCAAAATGGTGGAAAATCCATCAAGGCGGAAAATGACGTCACATGGTGCGTTGGAATCGGCTAAGTCAGAGGATTCCAATGGTATAAGTGTTATCAAAATCGGCCATACGGATCAAACGTTATGGGCATTAACGTGTTTTCCAACTTTGACCAGTTGGTGGCGCTAGGGCGTGAGAGTGGCAAGCATGAAACCTGGTGGTGTCAATCAAGGTAGTCTCCTCTATCAGCGTACCAAATTTCATGACTTTATGTCTTACGGTTTGGGCTACAGGTGGAAAAATGTGTGGGCATCAGCGCTCAAAAGTCGCTTTTCCATTCATTCCTATGGGGAAAAATCGACCGGAAAAACTGGAATAACGGGAGAACGACAAGGTGTATCGAAAAGCTTTATACAAGCCACCATCCTCGCATCAGGACGCACGCGTGAGAGGTGGAACGGCATCTCTAGCTCCAAATCCCTAGGACAAGATAGGGAGACAAGAGTTGGACTTAAGATAAATAAAAACTAGAATGCATTTCCCAGGTGGGAAGTGCGAAGTGTGCTTGCTCCAACGCGCCGCGAAAGCGCTCTGGCAGGAGACGCGACCGCTGGCCCTCAGGTCAAAACGCTAAAGTTTGGCCAAGACGAAAAGCTGTTTCGAGTTTGGCGGCGTTACCCTCGATTGCCGAATTCTTACACTAACATGACGGGTTGCCTAGGTTCACCAGTGGTATGTCCCAGAGCACCTCCAATGTAAAAATGTAGATGTCATCCCAAACACGTAAAGAGATATGAGCCAAAATGCATTTTTGCTAATAGCGGCGCCCCCTAGTGGCCAAATTACACCAAATTTACCGAGACTACTTTGGATGGTGTCCAAAATCATCCCGCCAAATATGGTCTTGACACCTCAAAGCGTTTCCGAGATTTGACCTCACTTCCTGTTTGGAGGCTTCGCCATCGAATTTGATTGGCTGCCACGGGCGAACGCTTTGATGTATGGAAATGAAATGTACACCTCTAAGGTCTGTAGACCTTATGTTGAATTAAATATGAGCCAGCATGAAACACGTAACCACTGAAGGAAGGAGGGAGCCTAAGGAACTAGGCATGTTTCTAGAACAAATACGAGTAAAGTTAGGAGTATAGCTATTCTGTTTTGCGGGAACATCCGCAGTTTACTCACTGTTGAATAAAGGCTGGCTTACATTGCACGATTTTGGTCTGTTTTAACAGTCGCCGACTACTTTTCCAAAATCGGGTGGAAATCTTGCCAGTTGTACTAGAATCTCGGCGCGCTCCCGTCATCTAAATCGTTTAGTGTAAGGTGCCAATCTTAGCGGTTTTAAGTCCGTCGGAGTCAGTCTTTTTCTAGTTTTGCCGTTACGACAATATCAAACATGTTTGATATTATCGTAAGTCTTTTCAGTCGTGGCTCATGCAAATAGTGACGTGAACATTAAAAACCAATAGTGACCTCGGTCGACGAACACGAAAACGGAAGGGGCAAAATAGGCGACAGCTGTAGCCTATGATTATTTGTTATTTCATTTCTTATAATTTATTAGTCGGCTATTCTACGTGACAGAACAACTCTATATCTGTTAGTGATGTCACACTATCAAACAATGCTGCAGAAACGCGAAAAAAATTACTTTGATATGAGTAGCCTATCATGTGAGTTCCTGTTGATGATGACGTATAGCCTAGTGCACGATGGAAATAATTTGAAGGAATCTAGCAGCAGTCTTGTAAATAGTGACCACAGTCTTTGCAAAATCCTAATCTGAGACTGGCCTGTGACTAGTCTGTGACTAAAAACTCAATGAATTGTCTTTAGATGTGAGAGGGTCTGAGACTGTAGTCTTTCAAAAATCTTTTCCAAATCTTTGCAAAGTCTGGCAATGTAAGGTAGGCTTAAGTTGCAATGTGTTAACTCTTTCAAACAGAAACGTCAGTCCGTTACATCTGCCTCTTGTCCACAAACGGCATGTTGCTGAGTTGACCCACAACAGCACCAGCAACGAAGACTTTCACACAAACACACACACACACCACCCCCTCAAACACAAATATCTGTCTGAGAAGTTTTGAAGAAATCCAAGGCACTCTTCGTCTTCATTAAAAAGCTTTTAATTAAATTAGAGCTAGTTCATAATTGAACAGTTTGCCAACATGTTTCGGCCTGCAGTGGCCTTCATCAGGGCTTTTAAAAGAAGTTCAAACTTCCCCCCACTTCCCTATATGCTTTTCACGTCATGATTCGGTGCGCGTCTCCAGTCCGTGCGCGCCGGTAACGTGCGCGCCATCGGGTCTCTCCAGTTACTACTACTAAAAGCCCTGATGAAGGCCACTGCAGGCCGAAACATGTTGGCAAATTGTTCAATTATGAACTAGCTCTAATCTAATTAAAAGCTTTTTCATGAAGACGAAGAGTGCCTTGGATTTCTTCAAAACTTCTCAACTAACTTACGTTCAACAAAAGAGCACCTTCGCACTACTAAACAGAACGCCGAAGCCCTCTGACCTACATCTTCTTTGACAAATATCTGTCTGTTATGTCTGCCTCTTGTCCACAAACTGCATGTTGCACAGTTCATCCACATCTACCCACAATTCTTTGATCTATAAATAACCCCAGCATTAAAAACACTGCAATGTGTCAAATCTTAATATATACTGTATATATATGGATATACTGTATGGGCAATTCCATGCAAAACTGTCAAGTCCATAACCCCACACAGCATCAAACTGTGATGTGGATGATGATTTCGTTAAAGTTTACCATTTCTCTCTTCTTGTTCGATGACATTGTAAATGTAACCCCTTTTTCCACCCTTATGTCTCAACATATACTGGAGTCACATTCATAAACATAAACAGGATCCTAGGTTCTCAATTTGCTGGACTCACTGTCTACCATAAAGTTAAAGAATAGTAATAACAGAAGAAAAGGTAAGAAGTTGTTGATAGCGTGATTAACTAGTGTGGTTTCTATACCACTGCCCTGGTGGAAATATGTAAATCCTCAGAAATGTCAAATGACTACAGTTACTTCTACCTGCTTTGATATAGCTTATCCTAAATGAAATACTATGGAACCATGACAAAACATTTATTGTATCCTTTGTTGTTTTTAACTCTTAGAATTCAGTTCAGTATGACATAATAAAATGAAAGTACAAAAATTGTTTTTAAACCCCTTTTTAAAAGTTCAACCTCTCACTTTCAATGAAATCTTAATTAATGATTGTGTAGTCCTAAATAGTAACTGTGTGGTAATAATACACCTATACCACCCTTAGCCTAAATGAATTCAATGTTTACTATTCTGCCCTCCCTGGCAATTGTGTCCTAACAAGGCTTATGCAGATAACTAACTTCTTGAATATTGAATGAAGCTTCAGGATGTAGTAGGCTACTGCTATTCCAGACAGTTGTTCATTAATTCCATTAGTTTGCATTCATGTTCATTTTCCTTATCCGTAAAACGAAATAAATACATAAATAATAATAAAAAAGCATACAATTACTTGCATGAAATTGCTGTCTATCAACACAGCTTACATCTGGGGTTTTGAAAGTGACGCATGATCAGGGGTGCCGCGTAATGGTCCAGGCCTTGTTCATTTCATAACATTTTTTTTGGCCATAATAATTATATTGCAATTATATCAATTAAAGTTTTCTTTGCTGCACAAACAACAATAGGCTAGTGTACTGTACTTCAGGGCGTAATGTACAACTTTGTTAACATTAAGTTCGTTTGTTTGTTGTTCTGTATTGACAGCAGACGGCAGAATGCAGGTACACGCAATGATTATGTTTTTAAAGAGAGCATTCGCTTCCACATGGACCTCGGAATGTGCCGCACCAGAACAAATAGACACCGAATGCTGAACCTATGCTTTCTATCGTGCGTGTGGCTCGTTTATCAGATTTGCTTGCTAAATTTAAAAAGCCACACAATTAAACAGAGTCGCTCGTTCTAGCCTGCAAATGGTTAAAGTGATGCTAAGGCCAGATGCTGCATAAGAAATGGCCTTGCCAGCTGATCGCTAACGTGAGATAGCCTACGTGGATGATGAGATTTCAGATCATTTTATTTGGCAAAGAACTGCACAATGCTACTACCGGAGAGATATTCATGGTAACAGAATTGTTGCCTGCTTTACAAACCATGAGCGTATAGGAGAGCTACATCAGGTGCAGAACTGAAGTGTTGAATTAGCTTCCACTATTAAAGTAGCTACAACAGATGTGGCATAGAGACGGAAAATAGACCAGTCTTCTAAAATGAATTGTACGCGTCGCGAACGTAACGCTTCAGTTACGCGTCCGGTATAGCTTTCCAGTTAAGTTAGCAGGGATATGCGTAGTTTGCACTGACGGGGCAGCATCTATGACAGGTCAAGTCAAAGGCTTCATAACAAAAGCCAAGCAGAAAAAGTCCAGCTATGGTAGCGATCGCATTGAGTGTTGTATCGGTACTTCTATACTCTTTGGGGTGGCCTGACCAGCGATCACGCAGTCCACCACTGCAGTTTACATGGAATAGCACTGCCTAGCTAGCTACCACAAGCACCTGCCATACACAGCTTACTTTCTCCCTCTCTTCGTAAGCCATACCCTGACGGTGTCAATGACAATCAATCAGGAGGAGTATATATTGAAAATAATGCAATAATGCATTTAATTACCTTTCACTGCCTTCACGTCTGCCAAACTGTCTTCATAACAGCAGTTGCAATTCAGTATTAAAACAGCCTTGGTAAAGTTAAAGCCAACTATTTGAACTGCAGTTAGTTTAGCCTACCCTCATAACTAGACCTCTCAAATTCCGAAATTTGAAGTCTAAATATACACACTTTATGTTGAAAGTGTAACTGCGATTACATTCTAATTAAAATCCTCGTTGCCTCACGCACACCCATGCGCACACCGCAGACAGGGCGACCGCTCTACTTCCGGTATTTCGCCGACTTTCGCCGACGGGAGTGAAGTTTACCCAGAATGCTCAGGTCAATACAAATCATCCAAAACACACCGTCAGTAAGAAACATCGGGTGATTGTCGAGTATATATACCAAATGAACACACACAATAATTAACAGCGCATAAGTCCGTACTTGTCCTTCGGGGCCATGGCATTGCTAAGATAACTAGTCTCAGGATGAGACACCTCGTTGTGGACCATCCTAGAATCACTCCCTCATTGCACCGATGCGGACCATCTCTGTCATCCAATGAACATTGAACAGCACAAGATTACTATCATACCATAATGAAAGTACAACAATACATGGTAAATTCCATAGTGCTGAGATAATTACACCAATATGTTTTACAAGAATGGCCTTGATCTGATTATTTTTTTTTAAATATCAACATTGTATCTTAAATCACTCTGAAATGTCATTTCTGCATGACCTAAGCAATTTAAGATGAGCTATTCCGAATAATAGTATACATTCACCAACACACACGTTTTTGCTAATTATAGAGCCATGGACAGACCAAATAACACCAAATTTATTGAGGGTGCTTTGGATGGGGTCTCAAGTCATCCCACCAAATATGGCTTTCATACGTCACAGCATTTCCAAGATAGGGGGGGGGGGGGGTGCGCAGATGGAGATCACACAGGTTCTGCTTCATCTCTGTGGCAAAATCCACTCTTCAGGGACTAGGCAAAAAGGAGAAGGATGCTATGCCACCTCAGTCGACCCCAGCCAAGCCATTTCACCTGCATTTAGTCCCAGGTTAGAGCTCAGGGACCTCCTTGCCACCTCCTCTCCACAGCAAACATAGCAGTCTTCAATGATCCACAATTAGGTACTGCCAAAATAGAAAGGTAAACATTTAATTACATTCATACCTGTGTAACCTACAATGAAATGCAATACAAGTACAACACAAGTGTCAACTAACAACACTTGTAATCACCAGTATTCACAAGTGTGATTTTGACAGTAAAATTATATATTGTGCAAATCATTGCTCTAAAATTTTATTTAGTTTTACTCATTGCATAATCCATAACACAACACCCTTGTATATTCATTGTTTTCATTAGGTCCCTTTCCACAGGTGTATAAAATCAAGCACTGACTATGAATGCAGACAGCATGGTGTTTGATTAACACACCTGTGGAAAGGGACCTGATGAAACCCATGATTATTGCTAAAACATAAAACACATCAATGATGTACAACTAATACTAGACTAAGATTTTGTCAATAACTTGACGGAATAAAGCGAGCTTGATGTTGACATAAATTATTGTTAATGTTACAATGAAATGACCGCCACATTCAATGTCACAGGATCATACGTTTCAACGTTTCATAACTACATTACCGATAATAAAATGAGAACAGAGATGGGTAACGTTAATCACTTAAGCTAAAGATCAATGTATCTGTAGTGGAGTCTAACTTTCTCTATCGTTTATTGTAAATGGGGTAACGTAACGTTAACAGCTAGCTTATTTCACCTGCTAGAAGGAGCAAACACAACTCCGTTCATTATTTGTAGTAGGCTAACTTGTTAGCAGCACTAACTATTCACATGAGTTTACCCGGTTAGCTTGCAGGATACATAATCATAAGATGTCTGAACACATGCCTTTAAGAGACATACATGAACACGGTTCAACTTACCGGCAAATTCAGGTGGGTTAGAATCAGTCTTCGACTTCGGTGGCTTCGCAGTAAACGTAGCAGTAGCCTAGCTTGCCAGTCTCGTAACCGTAACGTATTAGCTGCTTAGCTGAACAAGCCGAGCAGAAGAGAACACCTGTTCGGCGCAGTTTCGCACAAAGCCCGCCCTTTCACCCATTTGATTGGATTGGCCAGAATGTGGGCGTGGTTATGATCTCCCAAGATGGCGCCGCCCATACCCCCCATAAACGGCTTCATTTGAGTTCTTCAGAAATCTATGGGTGACGTCACAGACGCTTTGTCCATATTTTTTACAGTCTATGGTGACGCCATTCAAGTTCCGGTAGATTTCCTGTACATGGGACCTCAAAAAGAAATTCTGATGCATGTAAGTCAATAGCGGAATTAAATTATTTTTTTGGTCCCGTTTGAATTGGGTCATAAATAACACATATGCTGTTCCTGAATTTTTTATAGAATTTTTAGTACCGATAACGTAACAATCTAGTGGGAAGAAGCTTGATACTGATATTTGCGGGAGCACTTAACGAACTACAGCAACGTCACCTCTCAACGTCGAGGTGCGGGAACAGAGCATCCAGGCGTTTAGCTGTTGACGATTGTTAGCTGCTAATCGAGTTAGCAGCTAAGTCAACTATAAGTTAATTTCATGTGCACATATCTCCCACCTGATAAGTTTTATCTAGCTACTCCTGCTATTTTGGTCTTTCGGGAACCACTGAGGAGCAAAACAAACAGGCATACTGAGTTTAGCACAAACTAACATTAGCGATCTTACTTGGAAAGGTACTAAGGTACTGTTGAAAGTTGGAGGGACGACGACAGTGACGTGACTTATGCGACAAATGTAGTCTGTTATCCGAACGTTATTTTAACATCATTTATCTGGACAATCTCCGAACAAATTGACAATGTTTTTGCATGAACATTTCATATTTAGTTCCTAAATCAGCATGTGTAATGCAGGTCATACAAGGACTGGGAACAGAAGATATCTATCCCCTCTCATGTTAAAAGATTGAAGCTTAAGGTCCCATGGGGAAAACGGAAGGGGAAAAATCGGGGCGTGACTTACGAGCTCTATAGAGAGCCGAAGTCCCGCCCCTTCCTATTGCCTCCATGGGACCTATCTTTGGATTTTTTTTTAATGGCAGTCAATGGAGAAATATAAATTATTTTCTGGTCCCAATTGTCTTGTGCCTTGAATTACCCATATGATGTTTGTCAATTATAATGACAATTTTTCATGTAAAGACATGAAAAAGTATGTCGTAACTAGTGAATTACAACATTGTGAAAGATCGTATTTCCAACGACTACAAACACATCAGTCGCGTTAGTGACGTTAGACCAATTCACAGCCACGGGCGCCAGCAACAGGTCTTATTTGAGCTTCCTCCTTGCCGATGAAAATATCATGAGTCAGAGGATTAAACACATCAGATAAGTTGTATTTCATTCATAGACTGTACAAACACTACTGTTAAGTGACTTAGCTGGCAGCAAGATGTAACCGTTAACTAGCATAATAGCTAGCTAACTAGCCAGCCTCTCGTTTGCTAGTTGGTGACGTGCATTGTTTGAGACGAGGGATGTAGACACTGAACGGATTCGCACAAAACGTACATAACTTTTAAAGTCTAACGAAAAACAGAACTTTATTAATGTGAAAAATTATCTTTTAAATTCCCACACATCATATGTGAAATGCACAGTCCAACTCGAACGGGACCAACAAATAATTGTTATCTCTCCATTGACTCCCATGCATAAAAAATCGTGAAATAGGTCCCATAGACCGGAAGTAGAAGGGCGTGCTCATCAGTCGGCTTATCGCGACTTGATTCCAAGATGGCGCCCAGCGGAGAGATTCTATGAAGGCACTAGCCTGGCACGCCCTCCCAGTGACGCAACGCCTTCAGGCTTTTGCTGCTGGTCTGGTCAACTGCTCATTGAGAAGGATTTCTGAGTTCCCGAAATCTGCGGAACTGCCCCCTTTGGTCGAGAACCAATCAACTTTGAGCAGCTCCAACGGCTCTGGGTAGAGGCGTGTTCAAGGCAGAGGAAAGAGTGTTGTTATTGGTTTAAACTCGGCAATCCGCTTTCTGACATCTACCAGTAGCAAATCGAGGCACTTAAAGGAGGCGGGTCAACCAGCGCTGGCAAGAAACCGTGTTAGCACAGGCTGTTGGTCAGACTAAAGTCTCGCAGAGCCTTTGAAAGTCGATGGTAATCAGGCTATGAAGGCACTGCTTGTAAACAGTCTTTTTTTAATAAACTTCCTGTGCATTTCCAAAGTTCTCAGTATCTCGTTTTAAATGTCAGGACCCTCAAGAAGTCTACCAATGCAGTGTGGAGTTACTTGGAACCTTTTTAATGGTTTAAAAATAGCGATTTAGCTGCATAGGCTACGTAATGCCCAATCTAATAGATTCAAGCCTACTGTAAGCTAGGCTGAAAACGGAGGAGTTCGGAATGCTGGGGGTGAGTGAAAGTGCGTCTAAAACACGTGTGAGTACACCTTAACATGTTTCGGTACAGTTAAGCTCAATTTCACACCGGAATTCTCCTTTAACGTTCGTTTTTAATATTATCATTATGTTCACTTGCCTCTAGGTAGTGCTTTACCCTATCAAACAGTAGGCTACCGTAGGCTACAAGCATTTTCACTGATCTTGCGAATGACTTTCCGTCATGGTTTTCGTGCAGGCTCAGCTTCTTATCCAAACATTACGGGGAATCTCCCCTCGAACGTTAGCTTCCCTACAACCGACATGCTAAAATACTTCTTTACGGGAAACCAACGTAATATACGGGGAAGATGTGAATTAATTTTGCCTTCGATACCCTATATAGAATACACAGAAGCTATAAGGGAGACAAAGGGCTCATGTTACATGAAGTTATGGGATCGCAAAAAAATCTGAAATCTATGGCCGTCCAAGGGAGTTAGCAGAGCGTTGATCACCAGCTCATTTCGTGTTTCTACTTCCGGGAATATGCCTGCCCCCTTGGTAGCGAAAAGAAGTAAAGAAGTATTTTAGCATGTCGGTGGACTTTTTCTTTGAAGTTGAAAGGTGTTGTGTGGATTCTACTTTGCTCGTTTTGAACCGAAATGAAAATGCAAAGCAACAGGATTACAACAAACTTCTAGCCTACCTATGCTTGCCTGATCTGAATTCACCTTTTCTCGGTCGGAATAGGCTCACTTTTGGCCAAACAATCATTTTGTTTAGCAGTTTGAAGCTGGATTTTTTTGGATAGGACTACACACAATTATGTATGCTTTTTAAACGTAGACGTAAACGTATCACGTAGTTTACAACTACCAATTGAAATCAAAGTAACTTACATCGATTCCCCTCTCAAAGAACCACACGCACTTCAAACAATCATGCATTTCACAGGCAGGCTAAACCGAGCGCGTAATTTAGGCGCTCCGTTCGCTAAAATAGTTTAGAATACTGGTCTATTTTGTTTTCACACGTTCGCGTTGCTATCACATCTGATGTAGCCAGTTACACTGATCATAGAGGATGGTGGTTGATGTTGCCTCCCTGTCAGTCTCACGTGCGTGCATTGTATTGCAGTGTTTTGCCTATTGTCAGTACACGATCCGTGACTGGCTGTAAATCCGTACTGCGCATGCGCATAATGACGAAATAGGAAACGTAACGATTCCTCTGTGAAATGTGTACCGCGCATGTCTTGATCGCTTGACGGCCAACAAACGGTACAACTGACGGCACGACATACCTTTATAAGCTGCACGTTATGTTAATAAATAATAATTTATTATTCAGTTCACGGCGAGTCTGTTTCGAAGGATATTTAAATTGAAAGGCTTAGCCTATTTTTACCAGTATGAAGCCGGTTTTCAACGGTTGCAGCAAACGGCAAGCACGCAGTTCAAGTCATCACTGGAGTGACCTGTGCATAACTTTGGATGAGAGAAGACTCAACGCCTGACTTAAATCTTGCGAAATTACGGTGAACTTGAGGTAAGTCTTGTAGACATTCTCTGCGGGGCGCTGCGCGATCTCCCTTGCAAGCTGCAGTGATGGTTACACCTCTTGTTGAACCTTGAACCCTGCTTTGTGATAGGCCTGTGTTTTAGCCTATGTTAAAATCTTCGTTGTGCGCAAATAAATAAATAAATGCGTTCGTGCAACTGCGTTGATGAACATTAGGCTACTGCCACTATTAGGCTGCTACTACTAATAATATCATCATCATCATCATAATGATACAATAATAAACGAGAGAAAGGCCAATTGAAACAGATGAAAGAACAGTCTTGATTTATAGCCTACTTTGGAGCCGCATGCTTAACATAGCCTATTAGGCTTTTGTAGGTTAAACAAGCTTTGCAGAAGTTCAGGAAAGCTGTCGTTTTTTCGGTTTAATTAGACTATGATTTGGGCTAATTATTCTTCATAAATGTAAAATGAAAATAAACAGTAGTTTCGCCAGTTGTAATTGTAAGCTATAGAATAGCTTCAGGACATCCACGCACTAACTGCGTAAAGTTCTGCGTTGTTTGCGATGACTTCTTGTCCGCACTCGCTAGTTCCCCGATCTCATCAAATTAGACTACTTAGAGGTCGGCAGTGTTGGGGAGCTTAAAGATGAATAGTCAAAAAGAACATGGATATAGCCTACTTTCGGTCATTATTAATAGAGTCGGGTGCCCCCGAAACGCAGAGACAGACAACGGAAAAGTGTGTGTCTGCGCCACGCCACTATTACAGGGGGGCTACACCAGATGCGTAACTGAAGCGTTCCGTTCGCGACACGTAAAATCCATTTTAGAAGATGGGTCTATTTTTTTCGAATGTACGCGCCACTGTTGCGTCTGGTGTAGCTACTTCCATTGACTACAGTGATTATTAACTGCTACGACCGGCTGCAACATACGCATCGCGAACGGAACGCTTCAGTTACGCATCTGGTGTAGCCCCCCTGTTAGGCTATCCTACTGTTTAGTGTAACTGCTAATTTCTCTAAAAATAATTATAATAAGCCAACAAGGTGAATTTATACAATTCAAAAGGATCCAGTAGCTTAGGCTATGTCTATACAGTTTGCCTAATTTGTCTTCTTCAAAGAGAAAGTAGGTCCGTTTCCAATAAACGAAATATAATGGGAGTCCTATGACTGACGCGTGTTCTTTTAAAAACGTGTTGTCTTCCAGTTAATATTCTTGAATGTTTATTGTAACAAACAGCACAGTTCTCATACAATTGACACGACCAACACGGTCAGAAATACCGTGGAACTCCTAACATTTCTGCCGTGCATCACGTTCTTACCCAACAACTAAAACGTCTTAAAGTGACATGCACCTTTAATTAAACAACATGTCACCTAATCACACTAAGTAAAGTTACACCAAATTATATCCTGACATCAGAAAACATCAGAATTCTTTAGCATATTACATTTCAAATCAATTATTCCAAATCCTCAATAACAGAGGCCTATCTGACGGTTAACCAATGGCTGTGAGTTTTAATTGTTTTCAATGTTTTGGAGACATACATGCATTTTAGGCATAATGCTGGCCCTAATCTCTGACTGAAAGTGCACAGAATTTATGCATTTACATGACAGTATTTAATAAATGTTCTCGGGGGTGACAGTGACACCCCCACCCCCTATTTGGCCAACGGGCTATGGCCGGCCCTCGGAGCACTCTTAATAAGCAACAGTGTGCAGTATTGAATAGCTGTCTACTTTGAACAGGTCCAGCCCCGCCTCTGCAAACATTTTGAATCTCGAAGGCGCTTTTAACTATGTTGTGCGTGCAAATATGTCACTACTATGGACATGCATGCCATACAATATCTGATGACCATCGACTTTTTGATGTTATAGGTTAGACACTAAAAAAGACCACCCTAGATTTCGCTACCGCTCATAAATGCGGAAGTAATCGTTTTTAAACCTAGGCTGTCTTGTGCGTCTCCACATTTCCCGATTGGTCAAAATCACCCCAACCACGAGAACGCGCACAGATCTGAGCTGAAAGCCTAGTTTGACAAATTTATCACATACCTGCTGTCGTAGGATCACTTAACTTAATACCCGAGTTGAGGCTTTGTGCAGCCTCGATATGTCTAGATAACCTAGATTTGTCTAACTTGCTTCGTAGGACACCCCACAGCAGAGGGTTACAAATAAACAGAGTCCCAGGGCAGAATACTGACAAGGCCCTTTGATTTGCCTCACTTGCGTGTGTCAAATTATTTTTTTTTTGGACAAAATTTTTTCAGTCAGATGAGTTTTTTTCACTTTAATCCATGCCATTTAGCCTACAAGTAAGTCAGCCAAACTAATGAATCTGTACCTGTCCGGGAGCAAATTATCAACAGTGACGTCTGTCTTCTAATTCTTCTCCGTTTTCAGCCGTATCAATCTCCTAAATCCTTGTTTTATTTCGACATATTTCTGATTCATAACAAGAACATTTTTTATCTGATACGTTTGTAGCGGCAGCTGTCTATGGTGGTAAACAGTGGCGCCTGCAGGCGTACGGCCGTACGCACCGTGCGTACCTTGAGACTACTCACCAAGGAGAGAAAATTACCCTGGTGCGTGTGTATTCACATCAAATTGGCCTACCATAACTTCCCAACTATGCACAGTATCCCATTAGCCGCATGCCATCAGGCTATTTACAATTTTCTATATGAAGTTAGTCAACACGTTATCAAAATTAACTTAATGCAGAGCTACTGTATATCCACGCGCATAATTCATTTCAGCAGGAGAGATTACGCACGCAGGCGCGCAACTAGGCTACTTGTTGTTTTCTTTTACTCGGCTATCTATTATGGTTATCAGAACACAATGTGACGCTAAATCACTAACTTAAATGCTCATCATGGATATCGCAAGTTCTTTTAAACAACGAAAAGAGAAAGAATGGAAGATGGAGGCAGGAAAGCTAGAGGAGATTCCAGATGGGCAATAACAAGCTAGGTAGACAATTTGTGTGCTTGTCGGAACGTTAGACTAGCATTACAACACTGTTTAACACCAGACGTTAATGCTTGAACAAAACTAAACGTAACTTAGCAGTAACTTAGCTGTGTAATGTTGTCCAAATGAGTATTGTATTGTATTATTGCATGTGGATGTTATACTATGTAGGCTACTTTTTTTGCCGACCAATGCACAAACCTAAAACCGAGAAAAGGACAAATTTTGTACAATATCAGAAAAATATTTTCGGGGGGTGTTGATTGGTGTGCGTACCATAGCATTAATTCCTGCAGGCGCCCCTGGTGGTAAATAGCATAGCTGGCAACCCGGATGGCGAAATACTACTGACTTCGTGATTCGTAGATAAGTGTAGGGCGGCGCATCAAACCAAAACACAACATAACAACATCAACATCAGTTGAGGGCTGCAACTTCACTTTTAAATGACAGTATCTTGGCCGGACTACTGTTGTCAGTGATGTAAGTATTTGAAATTAGCATGATTTCTAAATGTCTAATGACATATCAGGGCCATTTTATGACTAATTGAAATACATTTCCTACATACGGTTCCTTTAATACCCGAGTTAAGGCTTTGTGCAGCCTCGATATGTCTAGATAGCCTAGACATGTCTAACTTGCTTCGTAGGATACCCCACTGGTGGCGACCTAAGCCTAGACCAAGAGCAGACGTCTTGATGTTATCCCTCAAAATGTCAACATTATTTTTTCTTTTTCATGATCCCATGCACCCAAACAAGGCTCTCTGTGCATGAGACAGCAGAACAGCCCCATAACTTGATGCTCCCACCACCATGCTTCACTGTGGGAACTGTATTGTTATGGTTGTGGACCTTCCCTTTTTTCGGCAAACATAGGCAACATCCATGTGCCCAAACAGCTCCAGTTTAACCCTATGAGCCCTAAGCTGTTTTAAGGGCCTTTTCACTACTTCTAGTTAGAAGCATTTATCCTGGTCATTGTAAGTGCCACATATTGTTTTTTTCAGCACAGTCTAGGCTACACAGATCTGTATAAATACTTGCATTGATTTGATGTAGATTTTTAAATAATAAAAATTTGAAAAGCATACTACACAGATTCTTACATTTTGACTTGTATCTCACCACAGCAAGCTGACAGCCCGACATGACTTGTTTGTGTAGGCCTGACTGTCCCGAAAATGGCAATATAAGAACCATGGTGGAGGTATACTGTGGGGCTGAGTAATTTACTGAAATATCTGGTGTGTGCCTTCCAGAAATAAATGGCCATTTTTATTTAGTGCTGAGAAATGACTTTTTGACACTTTTTGCACTCCATATTTGTGACACTAGCTGATCTGACCTGACTTGTTTGCCTGGTACATATGATGATTCTCTATAATATTTTTTTACTGCATTGCAATGAACAAAGTAAACGCAAAAAAAGTGTTTATTTGTCAAACAAATTTGGATGCAATTGCAATATGAATCTTGAATTGGATACCATACAGGAGTTTGCTAGGATCTCAAAACCGTATTATGAACGTGACTTGCCATAGAGAAACACATGATGATTTTTTTCTCTCTAGAGATTGAGATATTTAGCATTTTCATGCACACCTAGGTTTGTTTTGCACAAATTTGGAACTCTTTATACTGTATAATGATGCCTTGCACACCTGTTGAAGAGACTGATGCATCTAGAAATTACAGTATAGCTTTCCGCCATAGTATAGGCCTCAATGACTTTCTTTCTGAGGTCCAGGCTGATTTCTTTCATCTTCAGCATGCCTGTAAAGGCAGTCCCCTGTCAGACAGGTGTTCAAGTGCCGGTAGGCCCAGGGGGTCAGGATTTGACTGATTAGCTTCGCCGATTAGCAAGGCACTTCCTCGTCGCCATTTTTCAGAAATACATCATGTCCGGTGCCGTTTTCCCATAGTTTTCCTCATGCTGATTGGTGGCTGTTCCACTCTCAGCTCATGCACGAGCTTAGTGTGGGCACGAGCTCTCCTTCTGTACCTTACGTAAATCAGTAACCTGGCACTTAATTGGCTAAGTAAAACGGCACCGGAATCAAGCCCCTTGAAACGCCATGTTGAAGCCCGAAAAAATCGTTCAATTTTGGCAATTTTCACTAGCCTAGCATTCCCATTGAAATGAATGGGGGCAGGACTTGTTCACTTTCTCCAGTTCTTATAATACCTCCATGGGTAGGCCTATTCCTTGGAATCTTTAGGTAAACAGTCAATGCACATTGTAGGGAGAATTTTTGAGTAATGTTACAAAATTTCAGGGGGGCTGATAATTGAGGCCTCAACTGTATATCACCTATTCCTCCAAGATGCTCAATACCCATAATACACCACCCCAAAACCACCAGCGCCACACTGCACACCTACGCACACCTAAAAATTATAATGAAAGATGTTGAGTCTATAATGTATGTATGTACCTGTAGATTCTTAGTGTCTGCCCTTTTGTTTTTCTAATCAGTATTAGTGTATGAATGATTGTTTTGTTGTAGTGCCATAGTAATATTATTTTAATACATTATTTTTGTCTGTCCTTTTTCTTTCTTACTTTCACTCTGATTTAACAGTTCACACCACCAGAAGATGCAGTGTAACCAAGTCACAAAGACCCCCCCAGTGCAAGCTGAAGGACACAAATGGCGTGACCGTTTGCATTGACGGACTCTTCTAAGAGTTGGTCGTTTTTAGGGTGTAACATGGCAACAGATCATCTTCAGTAGCCTATTATATATTTTTGGAATGCCTTTAAAGAGTAGATGTGATTTAAGTTATAATTAGTTATATTCCACCCTTCTATGTGCTTGTTAACACCATCTTTCAGTGGGACATGACCGTTTGCATTGACGGACTCTTCTAAGAGTTGGTAGTTTTTAGGGTGTAACATGGGGACAGATGATCTTAGGTAGCCTAAATCATATATGTTTTCATTGTGGGAGTACAATTAATCACCAAAAGATTCGTTTTTATACAGGTTTTAGTAAACTTTACCCAAGGGTGCCAATAATTCTAGAGGGTACTGTCGCTATTGCTGTTATTGTTAAGACAAAGTTGTACTCAACACTAAGTTATACTCAATATCGCAGTGCTTCTATATGCACAATACATTTGAATGTTAAACAGCTTGCTGTGGGTTTCACAGCCTTTTACATAGTAGCTGCTAGACTTTTGACAAGGTACTTGGCATTTGTTCATGTGAGTTCTCAAACACTGTCCACTTACCTATGTGGTGCACCCCTCAGCTTTAAGCTTGTACATCTAGTGTTTATGTTAGCTAACTGTATCTTAATGTGGTGCTATCAGAGCAAGATATTAGAAATGGCGTATGATGTACAGGGACTCGTAGTTTATTATGGTATTGCGGTCATTCGGTACAGTTACTACCATTTGCGTTGGCACCTCTGCCATACCAGAACAGTGTTTCGGTGCCCAACCAGTTATAATACATTGATGTGAATGAAGTGCATTCAAAATGAAAAATGGTCAACTCAAGGTGATTGTCTTTCACAGAAAACCTCGGAAGCCAAAGAAGTAGATGAGGGCTTGACTCAGTGACACCCAAGCGAAAAACCCATTGCAGTAATCCCTACTGGAGATGAATACACCAATAAGTTATCTAAATCATGTTTTGCAATTTTGACCTCCTAGCTTATGACTCTACCACTACACATGATTTGTGGAAAGAGGCACGCACACTCTATTAAGTTCTGTTTAGTCTTAGACTTATGTGGTAATTTATATATATACACTCATGACAAAGAATATCTTGTAGCCTACTACAGATAGATAGATAGATAGATGGATACTTCATTGATCCCCAAGGGGAAATTCAAGAGGTGAGGTGATACTGAGGTGTATTTACAGTCGGAAGTTGCAGAGCATCTTCAAAAGGATGAAAACCAATACACTCTATAACCTTGAAGGGTTTTGCCAAGATGTGTTCTACTTCGAGTATGCAATAAAATATAGTAATAAACAATTAATTGAGTCCATTTTTTTGTCGACACAACAAGTTGGTTTACTTTGATATTTTTCATTAATCAATGGCTATAATAGCATTCATTTAAATGTAGCTTAGAGGTGATCATCTTTCCCATTCTGTCTGATCCAGTCAAATTATTTACATACTATATTAGGCATACAGGTGTGCATGCACGCATGCAACCTTTACGGGCCACTAAAAGAAAATGTTTCCCAGATCAGCTGTATTTAGGGTTGCCAACTCTGAGAAAATAAAATACGGAACAAAAATACCGGGGGGGGGGGGGGTGTCATTGGGGCCCACCTACACGTACCTCCACCCCACATCAAATTATCATTATGATTATCATTATCACAATTATCATTATGCTATATTGTTAGACATGCACTTTCACTTCAAAGCAGTCAATATTTGAAGTGCTAAAAGTGCTTAAAGTGCTATGCATGTGTGTACATGTCCTATACACATAGGCCTGCTTTAATAATGTAAGATATATTTACAATAGTTCATTGCTTTTGCATGGTTGCATGAGAAATGCTTCTGAAAACAACAGCAGTTATATGGGTGCTATTGTTTTGGGATGTTTCCCTCATGCAAGCATCATACTCTGGTAGGCAAATGGAGAAAAAAATGATATGCTTTATAATGAAATTTCATTTGAATGCCTGAATGTAAAGATCCAGGAAACATAATACCAACTTTTGTCTTATGGAGCATATAGCCTAAGCGTAAATCACTTATCTGGAGATCTCTAAATGAAAGATAAAGCTACAATCTTTTGACCATATTATATTCAAATTTGACTAGACAATATAATGCTAAACAATATTGTACAGTCTCTGCTCTGTTTCCATGGAAGTTGCAAGAATCCACGTTGTTAAATGTCGTTACGTAGCCTAATTAAATAGTCTTCCAACAGGTTGAAGCGGAGCTTTGCCAACAACGTTCTTGTGTAGTTTCAGTTTCTGTCGCGCAAACGCACAACCGCATGCATTCAATGGACGCTCATACCACCACTTATTTGTATGACTCTGTTTAATCACATCAAACTAGCCAGCATTTCCTCCTAATTGCAGAAACTTTGTTTTATTTTCTGTCGGGCTGCGGTTGCTTGATCCAGATCAATTGCGCAGCTAATTATCATGTGAAGCACCGGACCTCACTCCATGCCTTGCGGACCAGAAGGCTCCACGTTGTGTCAGCGAGTTTTTAGTTTTTTATGTGTGTTCTTTTAATTGTAGTATGTGTGCATTGAGCAGTTTCTCAAAAATACGGAACAAAGAGCGTTCCGTATTAGTTCAATACGGAACAAGACTTTTAGATGTCAAATACGTGACGATTCCGTATTATACGGAACGGTTGGCAACCCTAGCTGTATTTCATGATTAAGATTTAGCATGACATTTGTGTGAATGTGTACATTTGTGCGTAGTGTGTATTTGACACTTTAAGATCATTGATTTGACGTAAAGCTAATCGTTAGCGTGAGGTCATAGAGTTGTCCAGAGCCCGTCTTTATTAGACATTCTCTGAGTTGTCACAGTTGCTAGTGTCTGGAATTCGCTTAGCAACCAGCTAAGCTGCTAACATTAGCAAGTAGCTAACTTTGTAAACACAACCCAGACCAGCGATCGACGTTTATTCGAGCTCGTAATCGCTGTCTGGGTAACCGCTATATTTCTTTTTGTTCATTTAAAACATGTACATTTAAACTATTTATACTTTATTACTCTTCTACTTCTAACGGTATGTATTAACCAGAGCCATATAGATACAATCATGCGTAGAACCGATCATGCAAGTGTCGTAAACAATCGAAAAACACGGTGACCTTCTGCGCATGCGCAAGATTACGCGCATGCGCAGTACGGATTTACAGCCAGTCACGGATCGTGTACTGACACCTATACGCAAAAACTGTATCAGACCTTTAAAGCTCTCGCGGGCCACATACTGTATCAGACCCTGTAAGCTCTCGCGGGCCATATAATGATGTGGCGGGCCGCATTTGGCCCGCGGGCCTTGAGTTTGACACCTGTGATCCCAGATAGCAAAACTACACTGGGACGGAACTGGGCCACATCTACCACAACATTCGGCACGGATCTGCATGATGGACCTGATCCGGCGTCCAAACGCACATCGGTCCAAAATAGTTTTGGATCCGTTTGACGGATCTGCGGCAGATATGAACTTGCACTCGTCCAAGTCCGTCCCAGATAGCAAAACACACCTACCACGACATCAGGCACGGATCTGAATAGTGGACCTGATCCGGCGTCCAAACGCACATCGGTCCAAAATTGTTTTGGATCCGTTTAACTGATCTGGTGCCAATAAGGGCTAAGACTGCTCCCAACAAACAAGATAATGCCCCGACGATGATTCAGAGCATTTTAAAAAACATATTTTGTCACTGCGACGTAAAAAGAGGAAAAATCGAATTTCACCCAACTAGCTGTTCACCGTCTAGCTTTAGCACCGTCTAGCTTACCCAAGTCAATCTCTCACGAAGCGTGTGGCGTTCGGTTACTAATTATGTGAGTGAAACACCTGTTAACATTGTTAATTAGCAGTAATCAGCATGCAGTAATGATTTGCAATTACGTCTAGTATTTCAGTTGTACCTCCCCTCGAGCAAAACAATCGATATTTACCTTGCTCCCGTTCATCCAGGCGAGAAGCTAATGGTCTAATCCGATTCAATGATCTATGCTAGGCTGAAGCTAAAAGTTGTATCGCCAGACTCACAGAATGGCTGGATGAACGGGAACAAGGTAAATATCGATTGTTTTGCTCGAGGGGAGGTGGAAAATGAGCGTATTTCCAAAAATGGCGGAATATCCCTTTAAAAGTGACTAAGATTTCTGGTACCATACCTACCAGACCTACCATAGGCGCAGTGATATTGTACGCAGCATCTGAAAATAGTCCCCATAGACAACAAGCAGTAGTAGTGCCAGTAGTTTGCAAGTTGCCTTGATTATTACGCCAGATGAGAGTGTAGTTCCATGTCAAATCAGCCTAGAAAAACGCCAGGTTTCATTTTCAGTTGGTCTTATTGCACTTTCTAACTTGAGAGGAGACAAGTTTTAAATGGGAAAATTACCAGAAATCTTAGTCACTTTTAAACATGAAGCTAGCAGGCGAGAAGCTAATGGTCTAATTCATTAATTCATTACGGTTACAAGACCGCATTTCCGTTAATAGGCTATTGTCAGGGCGAAGACGAAAGAGATGGCCAAGATGGACATTAAGCTACATTTATATGCCAGGAATACTTAATAATGTTTATAGGCTAGGCCTATTTTAAAACGCAGGCATGCGTTCATTTTAATCGGCGACGCTGGGTACATGTACCCAGCACTTTTTATCACAGATTTTGTCCCCACCACTTTTGACAACTGAAAGTAAAATGTATTTAACAGAAATGTCTTTAATACATGCCTACGCATGTCACTTTACTTATAACCGTAGGCTACATGCACGGAGAACATCGCGCATTTTGTAACATTGTAACAATGGATGGTCAGATATGCGATAGGGCCGTGAGGGTGATTCATTGTTGCCTAACCATCGACTAGTAGCCTAGGCCTAGCTCCGCAAAATAAATGTCTAGCAATGTAGCCTATAGGCTATAGATTTCGATATGCATGTTCATGTTGTTTCAGAGATAGGCATAGACTACCGTAGGCTACTGTGCGTCAAACTATACGACAGCATTTTATCATGTGGTGAATTAATGACTAATGTCAGTTTAACATGTCAGAACTTTTGATGGGCGTTTCAAGTGCATGCCGCGAATATCAAATAAACTCGACTGGCTGAACTGTTACTGTAATATAGGCATATTCAAAGCCATGCACCGGTAAGGATAAACCGGATAAACTACCAATATTTAGGTTCACTGTCCTCCGCTGCTCACAGCGCAATTTCGAATAGCCACGGAGATTAAAAGATTTATTTGTAGACTATTTCGTAGAGGGCCTAGGTATTAACTTTGAAAAATTTCTCTGCCCCCCGCGAAAGTAGGCATATAGCCTAGCCTACATTTTCATGAGGATTACTAGTAACTAGGCATAGACGTTCCGAAACTCAAGCATCTCAACTGTGGCGCAAGTGATTCGGGGGCTGCCTTGCATGCCAGCGACCCGGGTTCGCTTCCCGCTTTAACATCCATTCAATGATCCACCAAAGAAAGGATACATTTGCTCTTAAAATGTATATATTTAAAAAATTAAAGATGTTTTAGTTTTGCAAATCTTTTTTGTGTTTGCGATATCTGCAGAAAAGAGCTAGCCTATATGTTTCAGCATTCACACACATTTTCACATTTACATAATTAGTGCAGGCTCAGTGACACGGAGGCAGAGATGGGGGACTCGAGTCTAGTGACTTGACTCGAGTCAGACTTAAGTCGCCAGATTGAGGACTTGTGACTTGCTTGATCAACAGTGAGAAAAGACTTGACTTGACTTGGACTTGCTACTCATGACTTGAGACTTGACTTAGACTTGCACGCAATGACTCGACAAGTCATTGCTGTCTTGGTTAATTGGTGAATAATAATAATAAAAACTATTTTCGATCGGATATTTCCTGTTGCATGTGGGCGAACCTGGCAACCTCTCTACTAGGTGCTAGGTGACGCGCCCGCCATCTACAGTAGAGCGGTCGGGGTTTAGAAGATGGAAGCTGTTACCAGTTCCCAAAATAATAACATTTGGATTTAAAGACGATTCAACTCAACAGAAGAAACGATTCGCCGAGTGCAAGGTGTGCAGCGCAAAAATATCCGACACATCCAGCACCACGTCAAATTTTATCCGCCATTTCCGACTAGGCTACACAAGAAAAGTAAGAAATGTCTCTAGCTAATTTCACATTATTTTTTAATCTAACGTTGCTGGCAGCTAACATCCCATCTCCATCAGTCAAACGTGACAAGAGCCTACTATTTGCATCACATTAAGTTTTATCATGTTGACTTAGTTTCACATTGATCCCGCCTATCAAATAGGCTAACAGACAATTTGACTGAAATAGCCTACGGTATCTGAAAATCACTCAGAGTGCGCAAACCTCCTCCAAGCGAACACATCACCTCCTCTTGCATCCATCCATAACTTTTTGAGTTATCTTGCGAACAAACAAACATATACAGACAAACCAACAAACCCCGATAAAAACATAACCTCATTGGTGGAGATAAAAACTTCGAAACGGTCTTTGTCCCGACGCACATAATTGTTGACATTCTCGATAATGTCGAGGGGAAGCTGAGACAAATCATGCATGACTGCAAGTAGGCCTAGGTTATTTCTTTGCGTTGGATGAGAGTAGGCTACAGATGTGATGGATGTTACATCACATCTGTACTCTCATCATGGACATTAGGAAATGTCTATACATTCTTAAAAATGGAGTGGGAGCATACAGTAAATGCATTGAATATGAGGCTATGCTGCACTAACTGGTTTTCAGTTTTGTGCTATCATTGAATGATGATTTATGTGAGCCCTTTGCACTAAAATTAATAATTTTCACTCATGTGGCTGTGAAATACTTGTATTTGTCGTTAGGGAATGTATAGGCCTATTACAAATGCATGTGAGCATGTCACAAATGAAATGTATATACAGTAGGCTATGTAATATACATTTAATTCTTATTCAGAATTATTTTGTAGCTTCTCTCATTCTCTCATTCTCTCAAAGTGTGCAGCCACATTTGGCCCTCTGATGGTGATGATAAAAAATTGTGGCCCTCTTAGTCATGAAAGTTGCCCATCCCTGGTCTACCACATCAATGTAGCTGTTAGTTTGTTAGCGCTAGCTGCTTTTATTTTTGTTAAATCATAAAGTATAACAGCCAAACAACATGCAGAAACCCTATTACTGTATGTACGTATATGAGAGATGTATGACATAAATGAGAAATGGGCCACTTTCAAGAGTAAATCGTAGTATATAACATAGAAGTGTCTGCATTTCATTTCCGTATGGTATTTATTAATGGAATATTATGCAATGAAAACATGAGCTGCTGTTCCCATGATAAACTACCGTGTTGAGTACTCTGTCTGGTAATTTGGTACATCAGGCCCTGTAGTCGTTCCTAGTAATTCTGATCCTGCTGGTCCTAGTGAGCATTTATAATTATTCTTTAGCCTTATATCCCCTTCTTCTATTTGTTAGCCCTTTTGTGCAAAGGAGGGCTACATAAAACTTAGGCTGCCGTCTCTTCAAGTTTTAAGACGGTTGTCTTCCAGCTTATCATATGACTTGACTTGTGACTTGCTTGACCTAAGCTATGACTTGACTTGACTTGACTCGACCTAAGCTATGACTTGACTTGACTTGACTCGACCCTCACAAAAACGACTTGGTACTTGCTTGAGACTTGAAGGTTAAGACTTGAGACTTACTTGAGACTTGCATATGTGTGACTTACTCCCATCTCTGCACGGAGGCAGTCGTCCTCAATGCGCACAGGTGAAGAACTGGTTAGACGAGTGTGGGGGAGGGGGAATGATCGCATAAGACAATTGCTCTTCATGAAGCTAGTAGCCTTTGCTCTTCATGAAGGCTGGTAGCTTTTGCCACCTTTTCGGTAACGACCAACCTCTCTGGCTCACGGGGACGAACCATTGGTCCGACATCCCAATAGTCCGACATCCCAATAGTCCGATATCCCATTCGTCCGAATATGAACCATTCAATAGAGATCCCATTAGTCCGACATCTCATTAGTCCGAAAAAAAGAGAACCATTGGTCCGACGTCCCATTAGTCCGACCATCCACAGTATGATGCATGGATGACTTGAAACTGAAAGATGCAAAATTCGTGGAAAAGAGGAGATGTACTTTTTTGCAGCATCGTGTGTCTAACAACAGGTGGAAATAGCCTATCCGTTTACCTTTGGCTGTGTTAATTAAACGCACAAGGTTTTTTTAATGACTAAATATGAATGGCAATAAACAGATAATTCTGAGAATGAGGTTCAACGTAGACTGCACATCTGAGTGCGTCTCTTGAGTAGGCTATAACAATGAAACAATGTTGCTTCCTTCGGTTTAACAGTAAAGAAAGACACACACCAAACAATAACCCAGGTCGTGCACTGCGGCGCTTTATTCACACAAAATTAAATGTCCCAAACAATCCCAAGCGCTGCAATTCCCCCTTTCATTCAGCCCCGAAAATAAACCTATAAGTCCAAACTAAACGAAAGATGTCCTGTATTTTGGCAGGACCGCGCACAAGAGTCAATAATCCAATCCAGGAAAATGAAAGGGCCGCTGTCGACAAAACGTCATGTAGCAAACAAAAAATATAATGCTCAGAAAAAAGGGAAAATGCGATTGCTGTCTCTCTGCTAGACCAAGCAATATGAAAAAACAGAAAAGCAATCGATCTCACCAAATCTGGTGAATGCACCAGCAGTCCGCGAAGGCTTTTTATCTTTGTGCGTCCTCTGTTTGGTAACGCACCGGTCCAAACTGCGCACAGTGTTCAACTAATGTGAAAATACGTTTCCTCAGTAGTCTTTTATTGTTGTTAGTTTCAAACTCGCAGGAAAACATTTACAAACACTCGTTGCCGCAGCACTGAGTACTAGGCTGGGCCTACTGGCGCCACAGATTCAAAATCTCACACACGGACTTGCTACCCTCTTCAGACCGCCCCCATTACCTAGCGCATTCGGGTAGGCCTAAATACGCGGGTGCGCGTGCTAATAAAAAAAAATACATATAAATAAGTACATATACATACAATGATATTACATGAGAACTACAAAGATATTATATGCAATTAAACAATTTTTGGGAAGCCAGGACAACCAAATTAAAACGACATGTTTCTGGAGTGAAACTTTGAATTTAGTCAGACCTGTCCCAGATAGCAAAATGGCATTGAATCAACGTTGAAAGGATTCGTTGAATCTGCATTGAACTCCGAAGTTGTTTCGACATTGAAAGCGCTCGATGAGATTGCCGTTGAAACAACATCACCATTTCAATCATCTAAAACGTGGATTCAACGTTGATTCAACCAGATGTGATTGCCGTTGAAATTACATTGAAATTTCAATGATAATCAAACGTTGATTCAACACTGATTCAGTCCTCATTCAATGGTACTAATATTGAAATTTGGTTGATTCAACATTGAAAACGTGTCATAAACATGCTTTACCGGCAGCTGGTTCCAGAACCTCACTGCGTAAGTTAAAGTGTTACGTTGTCCCGGTAACGCGATTTGCTGTTCTAAACGGTTACATGCTGCCACTCAGACATGCCACCACTACGACATGCTTCCATTTAGACATGCCTCTATTTCGACATGCTGCTATTTAGACATGCTGCCAATCCGACACATTTTAGTACTCCCATTCCGACAGTTTACAAATCCTATTTTTTTCCAAGTCAATTTAACGGACCCTATGAGCCCGACGGATGCAAAGTGCGTCAAAAAACACACCCATTCTTCTCTGTTACATTGCTCCGTGATTATTAGTCACAGCGAGATGAGACCTATATTGCATGAAAGAGCAGAACCGGGGCTTTCCAACGAGACTAGACACGTGTCTGTGCGATCAAGTATAAAGTATAAAATAAAATCATGAATTTAAATCAAAGTATATCATATTTACAGTCTATATTGCTCTGCGTTCACGCACACAGCCACTGCTCTCGCTTGGATTACTCCGGGACCAGGCATCGCACAGACATGACAAGCATATCAAATGAAAGAGGAGAAACAGAGCTTTCCGTTGATACCAAACACATCGATCCTTTTGTGTTATTAAAACAGACGAAGTGACAAACAAATAAGAATGTCATATAGCTTCGGCTCGCTACTTTCGTTTGATTTACTCGTCAAACGCCTGGTCAAAAATATATGACATGCATGTCAGATAAAAGAGGAGAGCTAGAGCTATCCACAGATACCAAATACAACCTTCTAGGCCATAAAAAAGACGAAGTGACAGCAAAATAATAACTGTAACATTAATAGCCTATTAATTACCTCATGTCGGAATGGCACGTTGTTTGAAAAAAAAGTGAAATACCGCCACTGCGACCATGAAAAAAAAAAAATGTCGGAGTGGTGGGACTTTTTCCCATAAGGAGACATGCCTCCACTACGACAATTGGACGTCAATGTCGGAGTGCTGGTATGTCGGAATGAACGGCGGATACCGTTCTAAACAAACGACCAGAAAGTGGCATTTTCGTGTTGTTTATCTCAAAAATGAAAATAAATTAATTTTAAGCGGTAAAAGTCACTACCATGTCGAGGCGTGTATGTATGCTTCTGGTGTAGGCTACAGAACACCAGAAGCATACATAAACGCCTCGACATGGTAGTGATTTTTACCGTTTCAAATTAATTTATTTTCATTTTGAAATAAACAACACGGTGAGGCGATAGAAAATGCCACATGCAGTTTGTTTGTTTAGAACAGGAAATCGCGTTACCGGGACAACGTAACACTTTAACTTACGCAGTGAGGTTCTGGAACCAGCTGCCGGTAAAGGTTGTATCGGCTGGCCTAACATGTCCGTAATAAATACAGTGCAACAAACTGCGCTTTGAACAGTAAAAATGAAGATTTTAAGTAATAAAAAAAAGCACAGTTCACCAAACATACCATTGCCATAATAACCATGAATTCAAGTTGGCTTAACATTTGTCTCAAGTCTCACTAAGCAAAATGAATAACAAAGGTGTTTAATATGAAAACAATCATTTTATTCCTTGTTAATGACCTTCACATACAAAAAAACAAAGATGGCCTGTTCAATTAATGCAAACAACTCTACTACAAGTTCAATGTGTCAAACATGAGTGCTTACTCTGAAATCAACCATCACATATTTCGCACACATTTTGCCATGACTAACTCAAAGTTATTATTAGGTACAAGAACAGCAGTGTGTTGACATCAATGTTTGGAATTATCTAAATGTACAACTGAAAATGATTTGTGAAGGTCAACAATATCGACCTGTGATGCATAGAGCAGCTTTGCCAGTTCAGATTTCTCTCTTTGTTGGGCCTATATACGAGAGCATAGTAGCTGCAAAATAAAATTACCAGGATACCCTGCTTCCTCCACAAAAGTCAAAAAATGTGAACAGTCCGTTTCATGAGCTGAACAGAGTTTCTTTCCATAGCTTGCGAAGAAAAAAGTAGGCAGTGCAGTATGGTGAACATCATGAATCCATCACAGGGAGGCATTCTGATTATTAAAAGGAGAGAGCACAGAAAACACACGTGTCAAGTAATGAGATTTAGAGAGTTTCTAAATCAAATAATTACTTCCATGGACAAACGGATGGGAGGAGTAAGAGCAGTAACAAAGTAAAATAAAAAAGGAAAAGTACTCGGGCAGAGATGTCTTCAAAAAAAAAGGAATGAGCTAAAAATAATAAAGTTTGATGAAGTTGTGCAACAAATGAAGGGATACTTACCACAGTTTGCAGAAGACCGGAGAAGGTTGAGAACGGAGTGTAGTGGACATCAGGCTTATAGGACATCTGAACATCTGCATAAGGAAAAAGAAGAGGGAACACTTTTGGCATACATGTGGAGTTTCAAATAGAGAGAGGGAGAAAGATATCGCTGTGGCAAACCTAGGATGATGAGGTGAGATGTAGAAGTTATATAACAAAAAGATAGAAACAAGAATTTGGGGATACTTACCACAGTTTGCAAAAGACTGGAGAAGATAGAGAAAAGAGTGTAGTGGACATCAGGAAGTGCTTATGCAAGAGAAAAAACAATCCTGTCTGGTGCCTTTGTTGAGAGCCAGGACATCTGCACAAGGAGAAAGAAGAGGGGACACTTTAGGCATATATTTGGAGTTTCAAATGGAGAGGTGTGTGGGGGGGAAGCTGTGGCATACCTAGGATGATGAAGTGAGCTGTAGCTATGCAACAAAAAGATAGAAACAATAATTTGGGGATACAGTGGTGACAGAAGACCACTGTCAATGAGACCGGTCATGAGACATGACATTATATGGATATTTAAGACGACCACAATCTACCAAAATGAGAATTGTTGTGAGCAAAACCCATACGGAAAAGATATAGAAAAACTTATATGCCAGCAATGTGTTTTATATACAAAACGTTTATGATTTACTCATATCAGGTTTATATGCCAGTGAAACCATTATAAGATCCTTGCTAAATCTGTGTAACCTGAAACATAAAACATTGTAACCTGTAAGGACTAGCAGCTATATGACGTTGTATGAGGAAAACGAGAAAGGGGCCACTTTCAAGAGTAAGCCATACAAGTTTTGTATATAAAACACATTGCTGGCATATAAGTTCTTTCTATATTTTCCATATGGGAAGAGCTGACTGACGAGCCCTCCACGACCCACGAGGATTGCTAGCAGTGAAAAATGATTGCCTACGTTTTAGAAGTTTGGGCAGCAAAAGCGCTGGCTGACGAGTAGCTGCTAAATGGTTTGAAATTGTTTGAAAGGCAATATTTGACGATGGTTTTCTGATTAGTCAGTGAAACAGTGGGTCACACCTACGACCAGAGTCGCCAACGCATATGCAGATCATTCTTTTACGTGTGTCGGTAATATTCATAGCACTCTCGCTACCGAGCTCAGCGGATCAACGGTCCCAGGTGTTGAGCTCCCTTCGGGAAAGCTGGGTCACGGCAGGGGCTGGAGCTCTGCTAGCTATTAGCTGCTACGAAGCTAACGGTTAGCAGTTAGTTCTGGTGCTCCAATCTTCAAAATGGATGTACCTGTTAATGGTAACCAATCAACCAACACTAGACTAACCATCCACGTATCGATAACAATTTAACCGTGAATCAATAGCAACCTTTCCAACTTCAAGTCTAAAAACGAATATTAACATAATAGCTAGCTAATCTAACTCACTAGCATAATGATGTTAGCACTAACGAACACCAAATTCAGTTATTTCACCAACACGGTCGAACTACATCTTGGAATAACCCATTTAACAACTTTTTCTAGTTTAGTTTCTCAATAGTGACCGATAAAAAATGAGAAATGTCGAACTTACCTTTACAAATGTTAAGCTGATACTTCTACGTCTTCTTCTCTTAACGTGTGCACTGCAGCGAGAGGATCCAACTCCTCCGGGAGAAAATTCAAATAAAATGCTGCTTGCTGATTGGATGGTTGATTAAAGCGCGTACCAAAGCTAGAATCTTTGGCCCATACCTTCGGAACATTGACATTGAAACAATGTTGATGAAATGCTTAACTTTAAATCATGGGAAACCCAACCTTTAAGCAATGTTGATTCAACGCCAGTTTTTCAACGTTGAAATTATGATTACACTTAAACATTGAATTGATGTTGACTTTTTAAATTCAACCAAACATCAACCAATCTGACCAATTTTCAACTTTAAATCAATGAAGTTTGCTATCTGGGGTGTGATAGAAGAATATGGCAAGGCTCTATTTCTAGCTCATAGAAGAATGCACGATGGAAATAACTGTGGATAACTTGTAGCCCAGACCATAAAGGTAAGAGTTCATTGCCCTTACATTTAGCTATGTTGGAATGTAGGCTAATTTGTGGTTTTGTCGTGTGAAAGTTTAGAAGACTGAAACACGTTAGCTTCGATGTTGCAAAAATATAAAACACATCTAATGCTAGATGATGTTCATCGCGGGATGCGAGCCTGGGTCACCTGCGTGACAGTCACGCACCCACCCACTCCACTAGGCCTATCTTTGATATTGAAATCAAACTAGCGTCACATCAGTAACTGTAAACGGTGGCAGACAGAGTTTTTAGGAAATAGACCAAAGTCTGGATTTGTTTATATTCATTGTATGGTCGGACTAATGAGATGTCGGACCAATGGGCCTCTTTTTTTCTGACCAATGGGATGTCGGACTAACGGGATCTCTGGTCAATGGTTCATTTTCGGACTAATGAGATGTCGGACCAATGATACGGAACCCTGGCTCACGGACTAAAAGTGCTGCGCCGACATCGGCCGTCTATAGGCCTATACCGTCTTTAAGCGTCTTTGTCCGAATCCAATGGAGACTGAAAGTTGGTAGGCCTACAAAAATAACTGGGATTAAGTGGTACAAAAGTAAATGTTTCAACACAAAGTCTATGCCACTGCTCAGGGTGAAAGGATAGTGAAAGCCTAATTAGCGATTCCCAAACTTTTTATTAGGCCTATAACGCACCAACGTCAACATCTTCATCTAGGCTTTAAGTCACACGCTAAAAAGGCAACACAGGTAAAAAAGGCCCTTGTTTAAGACACGACCACACAACAGCATATGCTCATTCCCACGCAACATTTCGAATGTATCATTCTGAACGTGAGCTAGATTGAGCTGAAACGTCAAGTCATGCCCTATGCGGGACATTCTAAAACGCTTAACGCGGCTTAAGGGCGGAAAACAACGGTCAATCATCACCAAATTTCTCATGACCATATATTGTCATGGACACTAATCCAACAATATTATAGAAGATATCTCACATTTACGTTGTCTTCTTCATTGGCGCCTATGGCGAGAAAAAGGCTTTGGTTTAATGTATCTAAACAACGATGTCCACCAAATTCTCTCTCATATTGCTCATCATAATCACCTTAAACTATTGGCTAAATATATCGAACCCAAACTCAAATTATTATGGACGTTAGGCTATATGTCATGAAGCGTTTCTGCCCCATTGAAAGGAAAAAGCTTAACGTGGTTTAATGCAACTAATCAACGATCACCAAATTTCTCTCTCATTACTTCTGATAAGCACATCAAACTATCAAAAACTCGGACCCAAACTCCATGGACGTTATCTGACATAAGCATATGCCTACAAAGGACAGTTCTCCGTGCTTCTGTTGTGTGACAATCTGGTGCAACCAGGCCAGGACAGAAGTATACAACTATGATGAACAACTTATGTATAGGCTACAACTCTGATGAAGACGTTTGTAATGTCGAAACGTTAGTCAATGTTTTGCACCTTTTAAATAGGCTACAAAAGAAGACATCTGCGTTGCACCGGCATTCCCCTTCTTCTCATACGAAAAGGCTTAACGTGGAATAAGTTTGGAAAACAACGACCAATGATCACCAAATTTCTCTCTTATAGGCTATTACTTCTCATAAGCACATAAAACTCTCAAAACATCGAATCCAAATTCCAATCATTATGGACGTTATCTTAATTTTCATGTTAAGAGTTTTAGAATGTCCCGGCAATGTAGCCGATTTCACAGCGCAGCAGGGCGCGGGGTTAAATGTAACATGCACTTTTTATGTAGGTGTAACACGCACAAGCCTTCTTAAACTGCATGCTTTAGAAAGTTGACGTAATGGAAATGTAGGCCTACAAAATAACTAGCCTACTTTTTGGCTAGCAAAGGCATCCCCGTTTAGATAATTGTCCTAAACATTGCGTTCGTTTTCGTGACTTAGCCTATGAATCATATCCGTGATAAGTTGAGCAGACACTGCTGTTTCGTTGAAAGAAGGTAGGCCGAATAAGCATTTCTCTCCCTCTCCATTGACCAGAGTGTTTTTCTGGCATGAGACGAACCTGCATGTTATTAGGGCGGTCTTATGTTGCCCCCCTGCGGTTGCAGTTTTAATTACAAAGTCCCGAACCTTCGGGATTCCCGATGTGCGGGAAAGAAAGGAGCATTCTCAACCCGTACCATCTGTATTATATATCTTTATGCAATATACTGTATTTAACGAGTCTAGACATGGTGTGGTCTGACAGGTTTTTCGTAATTTTAACAAATAGCTTTACAGAATGAATATTGTTAATATTTTAGGGTCAGCGCCATAGGATTCCCACGGTGGCCAGCGTCTGTGACGACACCTGAGCTTACCAAAATGGCGCCCATGGAGCTTAGAACGTACTTCAACATTTCCAACGTATTATCCGGCCAGTGATCTATCTTGCGCGTAGCGCTCTATTATCTTTGCTGGAATCAATCCCGTTTCCTCCACTACTACTACGCGAGATCTACTTGCAGCTGTGCAGAGTCGCCTCGTCGTCGCCATTGCTTGGTAGAGCCATCCAAAATGCACTGAAGTGACTTCACTTCACCTTCAAAGTAAGTTTCATTCGCTTAACGTTACCAGTAGAGGTATTTTGGTAAGGGTAACCGCGTTCTTTGTATCTTGAATGAGTCTGGTAGCAGTTGCGGCTAGCTAACGTTAATGTTCGAGCTAACGCTAACCACTACGTTATGCGCTCTAACTAGACCCGTATGTTGTGAGAAATTCCCTTTCATATCACTTTTGTTCGACGTGTATGTAGTCAAAAATGTTTACGAATTGTTTCCGACAAATTAGTAGGGTAGTAGCATAGCCGACTCAAAGTTTGCTACTTGGAAATGATCGAAACGTAGCTATATTGCTGGCAAGCTGAGGTAGCAGTAAAATGTGTTTATTAACGTGGCTAACTGCTAACGTTAACTGTCTGTCTACTTAGCTATTAACTAACCTTAACTGTCTGTCTAGCTATTATGTAAATGACCCCACAACAATGCTTTATTTTATTATGACATTTTTATTAATATTTGTTTTAAATAATTTTGGTTTAGTTTAAAGTGAATAGACCTTTGCTCTAAGAAAGAGGGGGGGACTTTTATTGTGGAATGATGAGTTAAGTGACTGACTGTTTTTCTTAAGTTTCGGTTTTGGTATTGGTATTGGTATTTGGTATTAGTTTTAGTTAGTTTAAGGACCCGTATGAGGCCATTAGCTCTTACGGTGCTTACGGTGTGTAGCCTACGAAGTTACGGTGTTTATTAAGGTTGACAGTACTAAATCGTTGTAACAGTATAGTTACACGGTCTTGTTGCTGTAAAAGAAAATAAATAAACAAAGAAAATTGCACCAGTAAAAGTGTACACCACTCTTCAATACGGGGATCCTTACAGTAAGAGCTACACCTCGGCTAATCTATTGCTTCGAAACCTACTAGCCTACGGAATATGGACAAAACAAGGACAAGGGCAGTGGATAGCTGACGGCGTGGTGATAAAGGAAACAGTAAGGACTAAACGAAAAAAGGGCCAACACAAAATGGAGGGAGATTATGCTACTTTGCATGGCAAGGATAAGGAGGAGCAAATCGCAATTCTTCAAAAGGTAATACAGGATTGTAAAGAAAGGCTCGAAAGGGAAACTGCACAAGGTGCTGTGAGACAAGAACTTATAGAAACATTACAAAACAAAGAGAAAATGTTAGCTGAACTGCTAGGCTATGAATGGGATGTTTCAGAACTAGCCAGACGTTCACAACGACCGCGAGTTCTCACAGATATCGGAAAGAAGAACAAAGCAAAAGGGAGAATAAACTTTTGAGTCTGTATGAACGGTGGAAAGCTGAAGCGCGTAAAACACAGCAAGAATTAAAATGTGAGCTAACAGAAAGGCACGTAATATCCCTTGCAGACGACCTAGAGAAAAAGAAAATGGACTTTATGAAAGTTTATCACGATTTAAGAGGACACAGTACGGCAGATGCAGAGTTACGGCGCGAAGTTGATGCTTGTGCAGCAGTAACGAGCGACATCATTAAACTCCTGTATGAAAGGCTGTCTGGCGTAAATGGAGATGCAGAATATGAAGGACGGCGTTTGAGTGAGCTGCTTGAGCCTGCTTATGCCCACTCCATTTATGGCTCTTCTGCCTCAGAACTTAGTGCCGGTCACCATTCCATGACTTCCAGTGTTGCAGCTAAACGAGCAGAAGCTGCTGCAGATTTAGCTGCAAAAGAGGCTGAATATAAGGTGCTAATGGAAGAAAAGAGACAAAGGGGAAAAATAAGAGCATTAGAGGAGGAACATAGAAAAGACTTAGAAAGAGGAAAAAATTGTTTCTCATTTGTATCTCTTCTGTTGCTCAGGAGCCAAAATTGAGATTCTCATTTAAGGATCATTTTAGGATCATTGAAGTATCATTTTTGTCTCAGTTCTTTCTCCTAAAATGGCCTTAGGAGAAATAGGTGAGACATATATTAATGAGACAAGAAGGAGCCACAAAAGAGATATTCGTTTGAGACACAGGAGAAATAGGGGAGACCTAGTGGAGATCTCCTATATGTTTGAGTGTAGTCTCATTTATAACTTGTTTCTCCTTTGGAGAAATAGGGGAGACCTAGTGGAGATCTCCTATATGTTTGAGTGTAGTCTCATTTATAACTTGTTTCTCCTTTGGAGAAATAATAGAGCAAATGAGGAGACATTGCTATGAGACACTATTGAGAAGGAGGAGTTACAATTGAGAAATCAGTTTGGGGATCAGAAAAATAGACCATTCCGTAGCATTTAAAACTTTTATTTAATGAACTATATACTACATTGACACTTTTGACACTTTAAGGTGCAGACATTACAAAAAGCAATCATAAACATTTAACTAATAAATAATGACATACAGTCAAGCCCAAATGTATTGGAACACAAGCTAAAGTTGACAATATAAAATCATCTTTTGGAAATTGCTCTTAATGCTTTAAATGAAAAAATGAGGAAATATTCAACCTTTAAGGACATACATTTTCTTTGTGAATTAATAATGTATCGTAAATAAATAAATTGTTCCTTAAAATACAGGGGATATAAGTATTGGAATGCCTATGTTAACCTATGTGTTAAATTTCCATAGAGGTTAGCAGATTTGTATTTGTTTTATTTTTAAAATGCCAGTTATTTCATGTATCCAGGACACTATGTCCCCTTGGACTCTGGAATTAAAATCACCCCACATCAACACACACCCTTCACCATACCAAGAGATTGGCATGGTTTTATTTCAGTTAGCCTATTAGCTGGTTTGAATTGCATTGAGCTCAATGAGAATGAAACCAGCCAATAGGCTAACTGAAATAAATAAACTGCATGGCTCCCATGGGCCATCGTCTCCTTGTTCCCTGAGAGCCCTTAGAATCAAAATTATTTAAAGGAACACTTCACCGTTTTTTTTTTAAATTAAACTATATTACTCCCTTAATTAAGATGAGTTGATACATACCTCTCACGTTTCAATGCGTGCACTCACTGGCTCTGGCGCGCGGCGCATCTTTGATAGCATTTAGCTAGCCCAATGCATTCATTAGGATCCAAACAGAGATGAAGTTAGAAGCGACCAAACACCTCCATGTTTTCCCTATCAAAATACAGTTACACGAGTAGTCACACGACCAAGTATGGTGAGACAAAATAAAACGTGGTGCATTTGTAAGCAGGTAAGAGGGATAACTATATTGTGTGGCGCAATAATATCCTGCACTTTCAGTTTCACTTTGGAGTGAGGATATTACTGCGCAGAGTCTAAGTGCTCCCAATGTTATTGCGCCACACGATATAGTTATCCCTCTAACCTGCTTACAAATGCACCACATTTTATTTCGTCTCACCATACTTGGTTGTGTGACTACTCGTGTAACTGTATTTTAATAGGGAAAACATGGAGGTGTTTGGTCGCTTCTAACTTCATCTGTGTTTGGATCCTAATGAATGCATTGGGCTAGCTTAGTGCTATCAAAGTTGCACCGCGCGCCAGAGCCAGTGAGTGCACGCATTGAAACGTGAGAGGTATGTATCAACTCGTCTTAGTTAAGGGAATAATGTAGTTTAATATGAAAAAACGGTTAAGTGTTCCTTTAATCCCAATGTAGGTAAAACCAAATGAGAATTTGTTCCATCATTATTGTAAAGATACTGTATGCATGGCAATCTAAACATCAAATCAAAACAACACACCTGTCTATATTGACTGTCTGCAGGCAAACTTGAGGCAACATCCTCATGTGTTCAAGATCGAAACTGATGTTTCAGGGGTGGAGCGATGGAGCAGCATATTGAGAAAAGACTCCTTGTTTCCTTTCTGTTTTAGCCATGTGGGAACAGAGACGTCTGCTTGACCTCAGTGGTTTAAACAGTCCATGGTCAGGGTGTGAAATGTCTTTTGGAAATAGTTTTGGGCCGTTGTTGTACTTTTCTGGTATAGATATCCTGCAGGGTAGGGAGAGGTGCTCTGATGGTACCCTTCGCAGTAAATGTCAAGTGTCTGTGAAAGAGAAAGGAAGCATACATTACAATTGACCCTGTCCATGAATATAACCAATGCAAACTACTCTGCTTGTGTGTGACACATAAAAGCAAACCCACACAAGCAGTCAGGCACAATAGTTATAAGTAATGCAGATGTGAACAACATATACTTGTATTAGAAACGTTGGGAGTGCACTTAGATATGTTCGGTATTTATTTATTTAGTTTAATAGAGAGGCCATTTGAAAGTGACCCTACACTTCTGCGCAGTAGTACTGTATGTCTGTGTGTTATCATACCTAATCGTAGCTTTGCCTGCAGATCATCCCCCATGAGTCTTGCAATAGCAGCCACTGGCTCCAGGCTGGGGCTTCTGGATGGCACCTTTAAAAAAAAAATAATAATAAAAAAAAAAGATTGCCTTACAATTAGTTATTGTTGATTAATCTGTAAAATCATAGAATTAAAAAAAATAAGCAAGGTAAGTCTATCAGATGTACAAATATAAACGATAATTACCTTATGGAGGCACCCTTGCCACAATCACCATCCATATTAATTATTGATATCAGTTTATTTCTGAGGGCTCTGTCAATAAAAATAAGAATAAACAAAATGATGCATGCTGTACAACAAACTGAATTGGTAAAACATGGCTAATCGCAAATTCAAGACTACTTTTAAGTAACTGCAATAATCATGATTACTTTCTGGATTAATGTATTGCATAGCACTTATGACAAACAAATTAGAGCATGCTCAATAACATACCCTATAGTCCACACCCACCACGTTGAGGGCAGCAGCCATGGTTACCATCAAGGAACAGGGAGTGTCATCAGGGTAGACCGACTTTGCCCTGGACAGTTCATAGAGCCCACTACAAAGTCATAACAGACACATGAAAGGAGGGGATAAACTAACCGTTACAGACACAAATACATGCACACATATTAGTGTTATATGCGTATGTGTGTCTATCTGGTGAGTGAACTCACTTGTGGGCTTGGAACTTCTTCCGTATGGACGTGACACACATTTGGAACATTTCAAAATGCACACAGTGGTCTCAGTGGAATCAAGAGTCCAACTTGGGTTCTTGAATCCTTGATTTCTGCCTTCAGAAAAATTCCCTACTTCCATAAATTGAGAGGAAATATCTTCTCCAAACAGTAGCTGGAAGACCTGCAGCACCTACAATCACCATGACACAGACAAAACAAGAGTTAAGTCAAAACATGATCATCTGAAATAATAATACAGTGGCCAAATGTTTTATAGATCATTTAATCGTGAAAAATGTTCTAATATACACGTCTAAATTTACTGGTTGATGTCGAAAATGCATTGTTTCACCTCTTGGAATTGTTGATTCATTAACTTGAAAAAAAGGAAAATATATCAAAATGTAATTGTGGATATTCATTAATTTAGGACCTTTCCTTACCTGATCAGAAGAGTCCATCAAACTTCATCCAGTACACCACTTGTTTCCTTGATAACCTTTATGGAAAAAAAAAATAAGGACGTTGACACATTAAAGAAAACGCCAAACGGCAAGCTAAAACCTGACCAGCGGTTATAGGCCAGCCAATCTAGCGTTTGACCCATAACTAATTGCAATAGTAATCATTCCAAGTTTTTTGTGATCCCTAGGTATATCTAATTAACATATTAAAAATCTACCTATTTATATTTAGTGGAACATAGTTTTTTTTTCAAGGTTAAAGGCAGCTATTTCCAATGCATTTTGCCATTGGGATTTACTACAGGTGAAATGGGTAAAATGTTAAACTAAAGATATCAACTTGAAACTTTCACAGTTGTTTACTCACATTATGGCAACGATTTTTGTATTGCAAGTTTTCTGAAATGTGATGCTTAGATATGCAAATGAGACCAGTTTTACTTAAATATGCAATAATTTGCATATATTTCTAGAACACTAAATCTGAACAATAGGTACAGTCAGCGTCAAAATAATTGCTGCATTTTGCTTATATATTGGATACCAAAAGCCAAAATACAATGGGAATATTAGATATCACTTCATATCACCTCAGAAATGAGGATGTCAAGTCAAGTCAAAATCAATGCGTTTCAATGGAAGTACATTATAGAACAAATGATTGTCAATGATATGGTATGATGGAAGTATCTCAATGCATCCCAAGTCACTTGATATGTTGTCTAAAGGTCAATATCTTCCTTATGTGACTTGGCATGCATTGAGATACTTCCATCATACCATATCATTGACAATCATTTGTTCTTTACTGTACTTCCATAGAAACGCATTGATTTTGACTTGACTTGATTTCCTCATTTTTGAGGTGATATGAAGTGTTATCTAATATTCCCTTTGCATAGGCTTTTGGCATCCAACATATAAGCAAAATGCAGCAATTATTTTGAAGCTGACTGTACCTATTGTTCAGATTTAGTTTTCTAGAAATATATGCAAATTATTGCATATTTAAGTAAAACTGGTCTCATTTGCATATCTAAACATCACATTTCAGAAAACTTGCAATACAAAAAATCGTTGCCTTAATGTGAGTAAACAACTGAGAAAGTTTCAAGTTGATATCTATAGTTTAAAATGTTACCCATTAAATCCCAATGGCAAAATGCATTGGAAATTGCTACCTTTGACCTTGAAGAAACGTATGTTCCATTAAATATAAATGGGTAGATTTTTTTAAGTGATGCAGGAGGGTATAAGGATCAATAAAAAGTATGAAACATTACTATTACTTTTGCAATTAGTTTCATTTTTGGCCCTTTATTGAGCTAGATTGACTGGCCTATTATATTCCCCACGAAATTCAAATTAAGGTAGCACTAGCACTAGCAGTTAGATGGTGGGGGCGAATGCTAACTTTCAACAGAAAAGTTTGTTGCCTTTTAAACAGATTGACGGTGAGCTAACCACTAACGTTACAGTTACACTACACAGCAGGCAAGCTTCGTCGACCTAGCTGCTACACGTCTCTTACAGAAAAGTAAAACATGACCAACACTTGTATTCACGAATTCAATCCCACTATTTAACAGAAAAAGAGTTTGGTCAGCTTTGATATCGTGTGCTAAAAGTTGCAAGTGCGCTAACCTAACGTTAACGTTAGCTATCATTAAACTAGCTGCTAGTTCTAACGTTAGCACGATAGCTAACGATACTGCGGGTATTCCCCAACCTAGTACATCCTCAGCACGAACGTTAAGTTTAAACATGGACGACGGGAATGTTTCTTAAAAAGTTACAAATGCTGGCCAACTATTTAGACAAACTACATCTTACATTTATTATCTTACCTGGCTTTCAAACAGTCAAACAGCCGTCGTCAGGCAGCCATTGTTCTCGGGCAACTTCGGACTTCCAGGGAGAGACGTCTGCCGACGTAATGACGTCAGATGGGTACCCGAAGGACTGAACCAAGAGCCTGACTGGCTTCGGTTTCACCCTCTCTGAACGAGATTATAAACACCGTTCATGCAGTAAAAATAAACTCTGGACCAACAAAAGAATGGACACTGACAAGTGTCAACTTAAGCCTACCTTACATTGACAGACTTAGCAAAGATTTGGAAAAGATTTTTGAAAGACTAGGCCAGTCTCAGATTAGGATTTTGCAAAGACTGTGGGTCACATTTACTAGACTGCTAGGCCTAGATTCATTCAAATTATTTCCATCGCGCACTACATCAACAGGAACTCATGCGATACCCTACTCATATCAAACTATCGCGTTTCTGCAGCACTGTTTCATGTGTGATATCCCTAATAGTTATAGGGCTGTTCTGTCACAAGAATAGCCGACTAATAGTTTATAAGAAATGAAATAACAAATAATCATATAGGCTACAGCTGTCGCCTATTTTGCCCCTTCCTGTGGTGTTGGAGAGAGGTCACTATTGATTTTTAATGTTCATGTCACTATTTGCATGAGCCACGACTAAAAAGACTTCCGATAATATCAAACATGTTAAACTAGAAAAAGACTACCTCCAACGTACTTTTAATAAAGAGACATGTAGATCTAATTCATTAATAAACGTAGTTTTGCGGAACGTAGCCAAACAAGAAAACATGATATTTGCAGGTGTGTGGTTTGGATATTCAAAACCTTCCATGCTAACCTTCCATTAGGTCCTTGCTAACCATTGTGTGACACTCTTATATTATTTAATAACTCAAAAGCACCAAAATCATACATTGGCCTACATGTGTAGTAGTCTAATTACACTGTTCGTCGTGTGCAGCAAATACAACACCTGACATTGTAGACAAATCAAAGAACCTCCTTCCGTATTTGTTTGGGTATTGAATTTATGTGAGTCTATGTCTCTGCTCTGTATGTGTATATATGTGTGTGTGTGTGTGTGTGTGTGTGTGTGTGTGTGTGTGTGTGTGTGTGTGTGTGCAACGTGATTCTGTGAGACCAGGCTGGTGTGTGTGTGTCTACATGTGTTTGTGTGTGGTGTGTAGCTGTGTGCCTTTCTATGTCTATTGTATAAATGTCTGTGTCTGTGTCTGCTTGTGTGTGTGTGTGTTTGTGTGTGTGTGTGTGTGTGTGTGTGTGTGTGTGTGTGTGTGTGTGTGTGTGTGTGTGTGTGTGTGTGTGTATGAGTGTGGATGTGCGTATGAGTGTGTGTGTCTTTGTCTTTGGTGTTTGGGTGTAGCTTTGCTGTGCGTGTCTGTCTACATGTACAGTGCCTATAGAAAGTAATCATACCCTTTTGAAATAGTTGCTTTTCTTGGCTTACAGCCTGAAATCAAAACCCTTTAAATTTCAGTGGAATCAGTGGAAAAAGATTTTTTAAAAATCGGTTTTGATTTCAGGCTTTAAGACAAAGTGAGTATTTCAAAAGGGTATGATGACTTTCTATAGTCACTGTATGTGTTTGTGTCTCTTTTTGCATGTGTGTGTGTGTGTGTGTGTGTGTGTGTGTGTGTGTGTGTGTGTGTGTGTGTGTGTGTGTGTATTGCAGCTGTGCCAGGCCCGGCTAATCAGGAGATTTGGGAGGATTCCCGGTGGGCCGTTAACGTTTTGGGCCGGTATGAATATGTGAGCTTAAATATATTGTTTCTGAAGTTCATTTGCTGCGCCCTCGCAGCACCTCTGCAGCCTGGGCTGTGCGGTCTCGGCCCCTTACTCGCAGTTTCCCAAATATGAACAAAGTAGCACTCACAAATATGTTTCGGAAGTCGCAACTAAGTCTATTTTTGCAATAATTTACGGAAGTGAATGAGCGGCCCCTTCTCCAGTGCCACAACCATGACCATGAATGTGTGCAAGGGAGATGTGTAGGCTAATAATAATCAATTTGACTGTAAGATAATAACCCCAAATCTCAAAAGCCCTCGAAGATAAAATATCATTAAATCATTGTATTGGGTCCTCCTCATATGGAATATCTAGCACTCAGTTTCAGTGAGCAAATAGCCCTGTTAAGAGAAACCAGAGGAGCGTTCAAATCCCGCAGACACAGGACAGAAAGTGCACATTTACAGTGGTAGCCTAGCAGCTATTGTGCCTTACTCGGGTACTGTATAGGCCTATGCTATATGCAGAAATAAAATGGCCTTGGAATTGGAATTGGTGTGTTGAAGTCATACTTTTTCTCCTGAAATGTATGAATGAAATATTACCATTCCACCCAATGTATAGTCTGCCAAAGTTGTCAAAAATCTTTTATTAGCTCAGGGGAGGCCATTCCTATATAAACTCCTATCCCATCTCTCTTATAGTAGTAGGCATGTGATGTAGTGTACTTGAATGACCCACGCCCCTCAAGGGCCGCTAAAACTTGACATTTCACAGTAAAATTAAGTGTCCCACTCTGGCCCTGAGCTGTGCTGTGTGTGTGTGTGTGTGTGGCTTGCAGTTGTGTGCCTGTCTGTATTTGGGTATTGTGTTTATAGAGACTCATTTCTAATTTGAAACAAATAGGTTTGGATGAGCATGAGAGGGCTGGACAAAACAATGATTTAAAAAAAAAAAAAAAAAAGATTAATCTAACAATTTTATTTTTTAGTTTGATTTCAGTTATTGATAATTTCTCCTTTAATTAACATGACAATCTATTCTGGCTAATTTAGCCTATCTAGGACTGTGTAGCCTAATACATGTTTAAGAGTCATTGCATGAGAAAACCAGGCAGAGGTGGGAAGATGGGGGTCGGCCAAATTGGCTCATACTTTGTATATGTGATAAGTATGTGGAACTATGAACAGCCATATACTTAAAACCCTCCAGCTGTTTTTTGTTATGGAGTTCTGGGACCCCTCTCAGAGACCCTCAAAAATCCAACAATTCATGGCTGAAAATGACTGAAATTGCCATTTCTACCCTGATTATCCTGATAAAGATATGAACATAAGCTTTATATTTCCATAGAGCCTAGGTAGCATAGTTTTAAAGACCAAAAGGTGCACCGAGGGGTTATCTACACCACTGAAAGCAGAATTTTCCTCCCTCTAAATTTCGGTCATTTTTAAGAAGCATTATCTCGTATTCGCAGTGGCTTTGGTGGATGGTTTTACTGTTGCTGGAGAAAGGAACATCTACTGATTCAAAAACAATTGTCGTCTTATTGGGCCACACATAATGTGTGCCGTGCCAGGAGGGTCTTTAGCAGGATTTGTCGTGTTTTGGCCTATGATAAACCATATTCAGATCGCCATCACATGGCCATACCATGGCATTACATCACAAACAGATGTAATGCCAGATGTTTGCGATGTAATGGCATGGTATGGCCACTCGGTGGCGATCTGAATAGTCTAGTTTCAAATGTATGACAACCAAGAACAACAATGCATGCAGAGGTCTGCACTCTTTGAGTGCTTTTCTAGTTAATTAAAGCTTTCTTTAACAATTTGTCATACAGTGACACAAAAATTGACCATAAATTACCCTATATTGAGATATTATTACCCGGTTTATTATACTCCAAAACCCGAAAAAAAAACCTGTAAAGACCCTCCTGTCACGGCGCACATTATGTGTGGCCCAATTAGACGACAATTGTTTTTGAATCAGAAGATGTTCCTCTGTCCAGCAACAGTAAAACCATCCACCAAAGCCACTGCAAATGTGAGATAATGCCTCCTAAAAATGACCAATTTTAGAGGGATGAAAATTCTGCTTTCAGTGGTGCAGATAACCCCCTAGTGCACCTTTTGATCTTTAAAACTATTCTACCTAAGCTCTATGGAAACTTAAAGCTCATGTTCATATCTTTATCAGGATAATCAGGGTAGAAATGGCAATTTCAGTCATTTTCAGCCATGAATTGTTGGATTTTTGAGGTTCTCTGAGAGGGGCCCCAGAACTCCACAACAAAAAAGAGTTTGAGGGTTTTAAGTATATGGCTGTTCATAGTTCCACATACTTATCACATATACAAAGTATGAGCCGATTTGGCCGACCCCTATCTTCCTACCTCCTGCTGGTTTTGCCTGGTTTTCTCGTGCAGTGACTCTTAAAGTGCACACAAACACACACATACTTATGTCGACAGACACACACAGCACAGTTACACACGAACACACACACGTGGATAGACACACACAGCACAGCTACACACACATGTACAGAGTGTATAATAACACTGGTAAAAAAATCTTTTGGTAAGAAATGTGTTGAGGAATCTTTTATGGAACTGATTGAGCCAAATCTGAGATTTACCAAATAGATATAGATGAGAATTGCTTGAGTTTACAAAGAGACCTCTCTGGCGCCTCAGCCTGAGTAAAGAATGAGTCATATAAATGAGACAAAACTGAGCATTATTTAAAACATAGCTGAGATCTCATTAGTAGATTAAAGGGAGTCTACACTGAGCCTAACACGAGATTTACCAAAGAGACTTAAATGAGAATTTCTTGAGTTTACAAGGAGAGCTCTCTGGTGACTCAGCCTGAGTAAAATATGAGACATACAACATGGACAAAACTGAGCATTATTTGAGACCTATTTGAGATCTCATTTATAAATCAAAGGGAGTCTACACTGAGATAACATAACTCTTTGGCTCCCGAGACAAACCTGAGAAGCGTGAGACAAAGGCAATAATCTCATTTTTGTATCATTGTGATCTCATTATTGTCTAGGAGAAACAAATGAGAAACAAAAGAGATCTCATTCTAAGAATTTCTTTCCTCTGGGAGGCGTTTGAAAGCTGAAAGAGAAGTAAAGGCCGCTCACGCCAGACTTGATGTTTATAACAGAGGAATTAAACAGGAGTCTGGCGCCCAATCCTTTCTGTCCTTTCATTTCAATTCAATTTTCAATTTCATTCATGACTCCATACTTTCGAACTATGTCCCTCTTCCAGCCCCAGTGCACCCAAACCCAGTTCCACCATCTCCACCCATTGATGTGTCTTGTTTGGCACAAGCTCTTCAGGACAGCATTGCTATTAATACTCCCCATGCCAGAGCCCACTACGTTTAATGGCAATCCCATTGACTTTATTGAATGGAAAGCTTCATTTATGTCACTCATAGACAGAAAGAACATTTGTACAGCTGATAAACTACATTACCTCAAGAGTAGAGCCCGACCGATATGGGATTTTGAGGACCGATATCGATATTTGAGAGTTTCAATAGCCGATTAACGATATATCGGCCGATAATCATTTTTTAACCAGCATAATTTAAAAACGTTCTCCTATAAAATGTTGATCAAGTTGGGGCGTTATCTGTTTAAATAGTCCTAACCATCTGGTTTCCTAATAAAACATTCTTATACATTTTTTTTTAATTATTATTAAATAAGTAGTGTGGTCATTTCACCTTTGATAACCACCATTGCACAAAAAATATTTTTACTTTACCTTTTAACCTTTGTAAACCATGCTTGGTGTAAACACCTTTGTTGAAATGCAAAAAATTTTGAAGACTAGAACAAAAGAGTAGGCCTATGTGAGTGTATGGGAATTAAGGTTAGCTCTGAAGACTGGTTTCATGCTCACATTTATTTTGTGTGCTGTCTTCGTGAGCTTAACCCATAGGAAAAATGCTGATCTGCTGCTCAATCTCATCTCCTGAGATCAGTTTGAGCTTCTCATATTCATATCATTCTGTGATCATTTGTTTCTGGATTACTTCTCCTTAGGGTCCCTTGGGAGCAAGAGGTAAGCTTAAAAGAGACAAGACATCACTAAGAGGTAGTTGAGAAAATCAGTTGAGCAATACTTGAGAAGTGGGATAAACAGAGGAGATCTTATAATTGTATCCCCCTGATCTCAATATGTCTTGGTTATTTTGAAGTACAATTCAAGAGAATAACATGAGATGAATCTGAGACTTTTATGGAACAAATCTGAGAAGAGTGAGCCCTAAAAGAGATCTTACCATTGTCTTAAGTGTGTCTTCCATGTACTGGTTGTTTCTTTTAAATGTCTTACTGGAGCTATATTTGAGAATGTTATCTGAGCCATACTTCAGAAATACGAGAACAAATTGAGAATAAATACAAAATTAATTATCTAATAAATTCATTATTAAAATTACTAAAATAAACCCCACCACCACTCAATATGGAAAAGTTTTACACTTTTATTTATGTATTACAGTACAATTCAGTATCAGTACACCATAAGTATTCAAAGTGTCAGTCATCATTTACTCATTTACTTTTTTTTTTTTTTTTTTAACTCCTCAAAACCTAAGACTTCTACTCAGCAAGGGGGAGGGGGGGGGCAATCCGGCATATACAGAAAATTAATTAACACTTGTTGATCAACAAATAAACAATGAAAACTGACCTGGGGGATATTCCATCAACCTAGCTTAAGGCTAAACCTGGCTCATTTCTACAAGCCTCGCTAATTTTAGAGAGATTTCGGTTCCATTACTCCCGCTAATAGGAATCTCAGTTGAGTTGCTGGGGTAACATATGCTTCTGAACTAACCTGGTCGGTGGCAGGCTAACTGCCGAGCTAAATTAATCTGTGTTGCAAAAAAAAAAAACACCAGTCGGAAAATGAGTCCCAAACCGTTGGTTCCGTCAACCTGTGCTTTCGTCACCTGTAGCCTACAACTTAAAAAATAGAAGGAGAAACTTTTTTCCGACAGTGTTGCAAGCATTGATTAAGGCTACCTATTCGCTAGTTTCAAAGAATTTCTGAAAATTATGCAACTTACATTGTTTGAACTTGATCTGTGTGTGGTCCAATGGAATCTTGCGGCTCTGCACAAAATACGTCTTTCGTGGTGTCATGCGCAGCGTGACAGGATATCATCGGAGATATGTTTTGCGTGTTCTCGGGTTCGGTTCCCATGCGATGAATTTACATAGGCTATGTTAACACATTAATATGGCCATGTTTAGTTATACTCTTTAATGAAAGGCATCACTATTGATAAAGGGTCATGTACAGTAGCTTGTTCAGTGACAGTAGGCAGGCTGTCAGTGGGCTATACGATGAGGCAAGCCAGCCTACAGCCTAATTCTGTAAAGGCTATAATAATTAAAACCGCTTCATATAGTCTATTGATTAGGCCTATAGTTCAGATATCAAACCAACTGTATTACACAAATTAAATATGAAATGACATATTGAAAGCCAATATTGCATTTCAGATCATTATATTTCACAAACACTGGCAGAACTATATCCTTATGGGAGACAATAGGTTTTCTCCCAATAGGCTACTCCCAGGACAATACTAATTTATTTTATGACCACCAAAACAATATTTTAGAGTGAACCCTTTTAATCTAACGTAGGTTATCTAATGTTGAATAGCTGCCAAAGTTGTTTTGAGTTTAAATAGCCTACTTATTCACACTTCTATTCAGAGTGAAGACAATCAAAGTCCCAATTCAAACCATCATAATTACTGTTTAGCGATTTACAGTGCGATTTCGTTATTCTCCTATTTTTTTTTCTATCGTGTTAAATTTGTTTACTTTCGATGAAAATCCTGTAGATGGCGCTTGTAAATCTAACTGAAATCTTCTAGTTTGCCTTAATTTTACGACATGTATCCTCTTTTCGTCAATCTATGGTTTTGGTCTACTTTTCTACCTCGTGCACGAGCAGACATGAAGCTGATTTTAGCCTCGTTTGAATGAACAAGGGCAAGATGCAGCTAACTTGAGTTAATGGAACGGCTTCAGCCTGAAGTGAAAGTATACGCTAGTTCAAGCCAGGCTATTTCTTTTGAGCGCCGCCTTGTATAGCGAGTTTGATGGAATATACCCCCCAGCTCTGCTGAGGTATGTGGAATAATCACACTTGGCTTTGGCTCAAGCCATGTGAAAAGGAACGGTACCGTCTTAACACCTGAGAAAGTGAGTGAGACTACAGCGGTGGCCTACGAATTTCCTCTGGCCCTACATTTATTAACAAAGGCTTTCTTAAGCTTGGCCTCCTCAACTTTATCCCAACCAGGCAGAGTGGCACATCTCAGGACATAAGCTGTAAGACAAGAGCATTGACAATTAGCATGAGTAAATTGACAAAAAGACTTACCACACACCATACATAACTCCACATCAGGTTAGAACAGCAGGTGGGTATTCCATTATTCTCGCTAATAAAGGTGGCGCTTAACAGAAATAACCTGGCTTGAGCTAGCGCCAACTTTTACTTGGGGCTGAAGCCATTCCATTAACTTATGTTAGCTGCATCATAGCCTTGTTTATTCAAACGAGGCTTAAATTGATTGACGAAAAGAGGATATAATGTCGTAAAATTAAGGCAAACTAGACGATTTCAGTTCGATTTACAAGCGCCATCTTCAGGATTTTCATCGGAAGTAATCAAATTGAACACTGAGTGAAAAAAATTGATAGTTGGCTACATAGAAAGATAACAACGAAATCGTAGGCTACTGTAAATCGCCTAATTATGATGGTTTGAATTTGGACTTTGATTGTCTTCACTCTGAACAAAACGAGTGAATAGGTAGGCTATTTAAACTCAAAACTACTTTGGCATAGGCTATTCAACAATAAAGATAACCTACATTTGTAGATTAAAAGGGTTCACACTGAAACATTTTTTCGGTGGTCATAAAATAAATTAGTATTGTCCTGGGAGTAATGGGAGAAAACCTAGCCTATTGTCTCCCATAAGCATATAGTTCTGCCAAAGTGTTTGTGAAATATAATTATTTGAAATGCAATAATGGCTTTCAATTTGTCATTTAATATTTAATTTGTGTAATATAGTTGATTTGATATCCATGAACTATAGCCTAGGCCTAATCAATAGACTATATGAAGCGGTTTTAATTATTATAGCCTTTAAAAGGTTACAGAATTAGGCTATAGGCTGACTTGCCTTGCATAGCCCACTGACAGCCTGCCTACTGTCACTGAACAAGCTACTGTACATGACCCGACACCATGGAAGACACACCTTACGCAGAGCCGCAAGATTCCTTGGACCACACACAGATCAAACGATGTAAGTTGCATAATTTTCAGAAATTCTTTGAAACTAGCGAATAGGTAGCCTTAATCAATGCTTGCAACACTGTCGGAAAAAAGTTTCTCCTTCTATTTTTTAAGTTGTAGGCTACAGGTGATGAAAGCACAGGTTGACGGAACCAACTTTTGGGACTCGTTTTCCGACTGGTGTTTTTTTTTTGCAACACAGATCAATTTAGCTCGGCAGTTAGCCTGCCACCGACCAGGTTAGTTCAGAAGCATATGTTACCCCAGCAACTCAGCTAAGATTCCTGTTAGCAGGAGTAATGGAACTGAACTCTCTCTAAAATTAGTGAGGCTTATCAAAGTTAGCCGCGATTTACGGTTATCGGGGTTGATGGAATACCCCCCTGGACAACCATGAACATAAACAACAGTCTATTATCAGTGTAACTGCAGCCCACAACTCCACCCACTTCAAATTTCTGAAAAGGGCTTTCAAAATGTGTGGGGATGTTTTTGGAAGGGGGAGGTTGAAGAGGGGCAGAGATGAAAGGGGCTGACGAACTTTTTACGAACATATTTTTTTCTTCAAGACCTCAACATTTTGTAGTTTTGAGAGTCAGGCTACCAACACGCAATAATTTTACTCTCTAATAGCAGTATAATGAGATGTAATGCAGATTGCAACCATACCAAGACCCCCATGGCAGGACCATCTCCCTCCCAAAGGCCCTCTCAGATGCCAATGGCAGGATGGACCTACCACCAGATGCCCAGTGATCAATTCACTTATTGAATATGATTATTCCCACTTCATACCACAGCTTGATCAAAAATGAGTTTTCTTTTAAAAGTTATTCACAAAGCCTCTCAGACCTACTTTTAGTAAGGAGAAACTACAACTCCTAAACTAAAAGGGAGTCTTCGTTGCTATGGTTGACGTCATTACTCATGCACAAGCTTGATTAAAGTGACCACCTTGATTGTCTGATGATTTTAACGCGGGAATGATGGCAAAAACCTCCCCTACGATGACGAGTTGAGTGACAGGTGTCAGGTCTTAGCTGGTGAGAATGCGTGCGTTAAGTTTAAATGAACTGTATGATTAACACAGGATTACAGTTTAGTGGCCTGACCGACGTCTGCATCACAGCAACACTAACTTGTGACGGTGATGGTTTTTAAGTCTGGATGCGTTTGGCAGTACGAGAAACCGTGATTTTAGAAAAGCCATGAAAGGATAGAACCTTTGGATGAAGCACTTGACAACGACAGATGGAACTAAGGACCCGCTTTTGATCATAACAACCATCCATTTAGAACTAGTAGCGGCAGTTTATGCTGGTAAGTTTTGATTGAGGCAAAGTGTGGGGGAAAGAAGTAGTTCTGCAAATGAGACTGTGATAGCTATCAAAATGTGTACAACCCCTGGTCACTCATTAAGTCCATGTCTCAGAGCCTGCAAGCTGTTATAAAAGCCAGAGGTGGTGCAACAAAGTACTAATGGTGCATTGAAGTGTTCTTTTGTCAGTTTGTTTTTCATGATTCCATCATTTTTGCCTTGGAATTGAGTGATTCCATATTTTTTTCCCCTCTGGTTGGTCCAAAACAGAAATTGCAATTTGAAATGAACTTAGTTTTGTGCCATGTCTGTGATCTGGCTTTTTTCTGAATGAACATCCTCCAAGACTGGTGATTCCATCATTTATGCCAGGAGTTGTACATTATTAGCAAAACAACTTAACAAAGACATAGCAACATTACTAAGCAGTGGGATAATAAACTCCACGCTGTGTGTATTGCACTTATTGAAGCGTAAAGGCCCATCTGCCTGCGGCATCGGGACCTTATAACCACTTTGAACGTGCAAAAATGTCCTATATACGCACAGCATGGAGTTTATTACCCTTACATCCTGGCCTGAAAACACACAGAGCTTCATTTTGGGAAGACTTACTTAGGATCCCGTCAACCTTTTTGCGGTCAAGTACCCGTTTTCCTCTTCCTGAGGGGTTGTTGCCAGGGCGGCCAAAGGGGACTGCATCTTGGTTCCGTATCATTGGTCCGACATCCCATAAGTCCGACATCTCATTAGTCCGAAAATGAACCATTGACCAGAGATCCCATTAGTCCGACATCCCATTGGTCCGAAAAAAAGAAGCCCATTGGTCCGACATCTCATTAGTCCGACCATACAATACATAAACAAATCCAGACTTTGGTCTATTTCCTAAAAAATCCGTCTACCACTGTTTACAGTTAGAGTGATGTGACGCTATTTGTAGTATGATTTCAATAGCAGGGACATAGGCTAGTGGATGGGTGCGTGACTGTCATGCAGGTGACCCAGGCTCACATCCTGCGATGAACTTCATCTAGCATGAGATGTGTTTTATATTTTTGCAAACGAACATCGAAGCAAACGTGTTTCAGTCGTATAAACTTTCATACGACAAAACCACAAATTAGCCTACATTCCAACATAGCTAAACGTATAGGACAATGAACTTTTACCTTTATGTTCTAGGCTACAAGTTATCCACAGTTAGTTCTTCTAACTGTTCTTCTCGATATGAGCTAGAAATAGAGCCTTGCCATATTCTTCTATCACACAGGTCTGACTAAATTCAAAGTTTCACTCCAGAAACTCGTTTTAATTTGTGCATTGTCCTGGCTTCCCAAAATGTCGCACAACACACTGGTTGGTTTAGGTGCCATTTCTTAAATATTACATTGTTTAATTGCATATAATAACTCTGTTCTCATGTAATATCATTGTATGTATATGTAGCCTACTTATTTCTATGTATTTTTTTTTATATGCACTCGCACCCGCGCACCTTACCCGAATGCGCTATGATGGGGGCGGTCTGAAGAGGGTAGCAAGTGCGTGTGAGATTTTTAATCTGTGGCGCCAGTAGGCCTAGCCTACTCAGTGCTGCGGCAACGAGTGTTTGTAAATGTTTTCCTTCGAGTTTGAAACTAACAACAAAACCGAGGAAACGTACTTTCACATTAGTTAAACGCTGTGCGCAGTTTGGACCGTTGCGTTACCAAACAGAGGACGCACGAAGAGAAAAAGCCTTCGGGGACTGCTGGTGCATTCACCAGATTTGGTGAGATCGATTGCTTTTCTGTGTTTTCATATTGCTTGGTCTAGCAGAGAGACAGCAATCGCATTTTCCCTTTTTTCTGAGCATTATATTTTTTGATTGCTGCGGGATGTTTTGTCGGCAGCGGCCCTTTAGTTTTCCTGGATTGGATTATTGACTCTTGTGCGCGGTCCTGGCAAAATACAGGACATCTTTCGTTTAGTTTGGACTTTTAGGTTTATTTTCGGGACTGAATGAAAGGGGGAATTGCAACGCTTGGGATTGTTTGGGACATTTAATTGTGTGTGAATATAAAGCGCCGCTGTGCACGACCTGGGTTATTGTTTGGTGTGTGTCTTCCTTTACTGTTAAACCGAAGAAAGCGACATTGTTTCATTGTTACAATCAAGAGACGTACTCAGATGTGTAGTCTACGTTGTAGCCTACTTCATTCTCAGAATTATCTGTTTATTGCCATTCATATTTAGTCATTCAAAAAAAACCTTCAGCGTTTAATTAACACAGCCGAAGGTAAACGGTTGATTGTTACAACAGGCTAGCACATTTCCACCTGTTGTTAGACACACAATGCTGCAAAAAAAGATGTCTCCTCTTTTCCGCAAATTTTGCATCTTTCAGTTTCAAGTCATCCATGCATCTCTACTGTGTATGGTCGGACTAATGGGACGTCGGACCAATGGTTCTCTTTTTTTCGGAGTAATGAGATGTCGGACTAATGGTATCTCTATTGAATGGTTCATTTTCGGACGAATGGGATGTCGGACTAATGGTATGTCGGACCAATGGTCCGGCCCCCTGCATCTTTACATTCCTCCAAAGTGAAGAAATGGTCAAAAAGTGCATGAAAGAGACGCATGCTGTTTGGTTTTGATGCTTGATGCAAGGCAGCAAGGCGGAAGGAGGATATTAATATGCCGCTCCCAGGAAAGAGCTCCTGCTGGCCTAATGAAGATGTTGCACCGTCATGATGCCTCTCTTCAATGAGCTCCATTAGTGTCTGAAGGTCTCTGACCTGGCCTGGATCTGAAAGGGAGAAACAGTACAAACAATACTTAGAAAACGATAAAACAAACTTAAACAGCTTTAATGGCAGACAAGTTTTCAAGTTTTTCAACATAATACTGTAACATTGCAAATAGAAACCACAAGAATTAGATAGATAGATGCATCACATGAGACAGACAGACAGATATCTCATTAGATGTATACATCTGTGGGAGGAATATAATTTAACAAACCACAAGTTCAGCCTTACACTTAAAGGTAGGGTATGGAATTAGCTTTTTTGGCCATTTTTGCAAAATCACTTGAAATCCTATTCCTAACCCACTTACAGCCACTGAGTTGGAAGCACTGAAATGGAAATTAAAGGAGTCCTAGAATTCAAAACCACATTCACCTTGTTCCTGTTGAATTTAGGTTGCGAGCAGTGTCCAAAGGACAACACCAAAGACTTTACCGCGTCCCCCGCCTGCTTTCGTATGCAAATTGGGAAATAGAAACAGCCGTGTTGAAATGCTCCAATCTGAACAGAGCTCAGATAACACGTAATAGGCGCCCATCCCCCTTTAGATACACCCCCTCTCATTTGCATACCTTCGATTAATAATTCTTGTTAAACTGCTCTTACGATGCTAGTATCTAGATATGTGGTCTATGGCAGAGACGTTGTAATGCTAGCGTTATTACAGCTAACTTTGGAGAGTTAATACTAAGAAATGTACTGATAAAACTTACCAATCTAACACATTCATTCTGTTGGGGAATCTGCTGCACTTCATCTTCGTCAGAACCTTCTTCTGACTCGGTTTATACATGTACGGCTGTATTCCTTATTTAAATCCATTGTTGATAGCTTTATCAAAGACTTTGGCTTTATTTACCAGCAGTAAACGTAGTTTCACTTTGCTCTAGCTTCAGACCGGTGGATTGATCAACTTTCAGGACATATCGGCCAATAGACCAATCAGCGCGCATCTCATTTGAATATTCATGAACTTGCTGAGTGGGCGGGAAAAACAAACTGTTTCATTGCAAGGCTTATTTATTACCTTGTATTAGGCGATCAAGCAGTGCTCCTGGGGCGTTTTCAGCCCCACAAATTTACATATGACATTATTTAGGCTCAAAGATCATTTTGTAATGGTCAAAAAATGCGTAAACACGTCAATCATCTGCGGAACGGGCAGGGCTCGAAAAACTCAAGCCAATAGAATTCTAAACCCCATACCATCCTTTCACAGCTCATTCGTCAATCTAACGGTCTTCCTCTTCCTCCTCCCCCTTCCCCCCGCGCGCACGCGCGACCCTTTCGTGCACATGTCTGGTGCACATAGCACAAACGCTGTTGACCGCGAGTCAGTGCTGAAACGAAACTAATTAGGCCTGCTGCACGTCCCATAATGTTCCCCTCTAGTTGTATGTGTCACTTCATTTCTATACAAACTAAGGCAGCGGATACCTACGGAAACTCAATCACCCAGGCAATAAATAAGCTATGTAGCTATGTAGCAACATGAAACCGAAACTTAACCGCTTGGAGCTACAGAGGAATAGGCGAACCAACGGGCCAGCACTAAACTCGGATATTTCAGAAGATAAACGCCCTGGTAAGAACCAAACCAGATTCTGTTCAAATATACACACCTATGGCTAAAGGTATATCAAATGTTATTTTGGTGTATTAAAATGCATCGTTGTTTTAGAATTTCCGAACGAAAGGGCTGGTAGACTAAGGTGCTTTTACCATAATGTAGGCTATAAAATCATCTACCTTGTCTGATTTGTGGAACTATTACCTACAACCCTTTGGAGGTGAATAAAGAATGTAATTGGGGAAGTTGATGTGAGCGATTGTATCGGACTAGAGCTCATAGTGCTGTAGACGCCAGGCTGGCATTTCATTTAGCCTCTGTATCTGAATTCTCGTTCGTGCATGAATGTGCGTGCATGGAGGTGGGACTTGAGGTTGTATATATGTTCAAAATCTGCCGGCCGTTTTGCGAATTCCTTTAACCCTTTAGAACCGGTCCATACAAATTCTCAGAACTTGTGAACAAGCTTAGAACCGTTTATATCTTACCATACTCTTTTCTGCCTTTTTTTTTTAAGGATAGTTAAAACGTTATGTTTATGTGTTCAAGGCCCAATCACTAACAAAACAATTACATTATGAAGTCATTAGTAGAACTTGCATTACTTGCCTATTCTTGAGATAACTTCATCAATTCTTTTTTCGTGAAGGATTTTTTCAACCTCCCCCTTACATCTATCACATGGTGTCCATGCATTTTCTTCCTGCTGCCCAGGGACGTTGCCCTCGTCAGATGAGTTGCATGCATCTCTCCTGTTTGGTGGCAGGTGAGCTGCATAGCCTCTGTCGGGTGAAGGACCAGAGGTGTTGAGATCAGTGTAGAAAGTGGTAGAAAGTGAAACCGTGGAAAAGTATGATTGTACCCATAAGGTTTGCCAGAAATATATCTAAAATAGACTTGCTTGATACCAGCTTGCTCTAAACCAAATAAAAATGTGCTAATGCAGCAATGATAGATAAACTTATATGAAAATAATATTTACTCAGATTTTCAAAGTGTGATTCTGTTTAAATAAAAACATGTAACTACTTAGAATAGAAGTATGATTTTGCAATAGATTAAAAAACTGTATTTTTTACTTAAACTTTAAAGAGTAACTGTTTAGACTTAAAATGTATTTTTCCTTGAATTTGATAGAATGTTTAATCAAAAGATGTAAGTGTTTTAATTCAGCTTATTTTGTATGTCATGTTTAATGAAATGTGCTTAGAATATGTATAGAGGAAAAAGCTTGTAGTTCATGTGCAGGTCTGAGTTCAAAGCAAGGTCACCAGAAAGAGAAAAAAGAGAGACAAAGACACTTGGTCGTGTCGGAGCGCAATAGGTCTAGACTTGGGCTTGAAAGTAGTATAAAAGGTCTCCTTCGCGGGGACTTAGGGTTCTTCTCCTTTTTCTTTTGGACTCTGAACTTTGCATTTAAAGACAGATAGAATTTTTTTATATTGTATTTTATTTTTAATAAAGTCAAAGCCCTAACCTTTTGTTAGGGCATTGTTTAAAAGCCGCCGAGAGTTCTTTTTCGTGTTTCCTGCCTCCCCTGTGTCAAAGAGAACATCGACCCTCTCGCAAGAGGCGCAAGCCTACAGAGGGGACCCAGTGGGTAAGTTGGCTGTAGTTTGGGCTTACTTTCTAAGACACCGTTAATGGGCAAATACTTACTGCACAATGCACTGACACATACAGGAGTAGCGAACTCAGCTGTGTATTTAGGAAGGAAAGTTCTATACACCGTAGCGGTCACAAAACCAACTAGGCTTCGTTTAACAGTTGTATTTCTGTAAAATAAGGTCTAAATGCATACCACACAAGCAGGGATATGGAAATTGGTTTTTGATAAGTAAACTTATGTAAAAACTGAGCACAAATTGTTACAAATAAAATCAAAATCTGTGTAATGTCATGTATAATATGCAGATTCATCCTTGAAAAATTCATATTATCTCTTTGCACTGTTAGTAAATTAAACTAAGTTTGTTGTGAGCAAACAACTTACTTTAACTTATTGAAAGCTGATGCGTATTAATAACCGAGAATTTTTATCTTTCAGTAATTCAAAATCATACTAGTTTAGATTAACTGAACTATTTTCATAGATTGCAAAAGGTCTGTCACTGGAGAAATAAAATACATATGTGTGGTCAGCTTTGATGGTGACTGTGAAGCTTTCTGCGGTCCCTTGTTCGACAGACAACGTCTGCGATGCGGTCTCTGCGACCGGAGGTCGACCTCAGTAACCATAGTCAAGAGTCAGCTGCCATAAACACAATCTATTTTCTCCGAAAGTGTGAAGACACTTTATTATCACTAGAAGCGCCAAGCGCCGGTCATTTGACCGCTGACGCGTATTACTAGAAGCGCCGTGTAGGTTTGACCTAGATATACCTAGAACTGCCGGGCTGCGGTCATTTGACCGCAGTGATTACAAAAAAAAAAAACATCTTTTCACTCGATTACATTCCAGGACCCTACGTTCACGACTTTTCCTAAATATGCGTGTTTTATCACCCAGTATTTTTACATGACCAAAAGCACACCGGTACAAGTTAGTTTAGAGCTATTTTGCTACTACTTATTTCACAACAATGCAAGTCTCACGTTCGGCCATGTTTTTCCAGGCTGCTATTCTCTTTTCTCACAGCAGATGTCGCAAGGGTTCCCATAAGTTTCCTGTCAGTCGGGCATGAGGATAATATAATAAAACATATAGTTTATATATGTGCAATATGTAGCCTATTATATATGTTATTTATTTTAATAACTATTTTTCCTTTACATGGCATAGTGTATGAAGGCGATTTACAGTGGTAAAAAGTTTGTTTTGAAAACGTTGCCCGACGTTGTTCTAGCCTATTAGGCATAAAGCTATGTGTGTAAAAAATATTTTCATCTGAAATTCGTCGTAGCTTATTAAATTAATTTAGGCCAAATCATTCATCTGTGGGCAAACCTTTCTTATGCATTTATTTGGGCTTAGCCTACTTAGTAGGCCTATGCCTACGTACATTCATAGTTCTATATCTTCTAAGTTGTATGGCTATATCTTAGGCCTAGTTGTATCTTTAACCCTTTCATGCACGCATTATGAAAAAAAGTGTGTAGATTTTTTTAGTATTGATTTTATTACTCTATATGAGCCCAATATTGAAAATCAGTTGGAATTTTTTAAAAATATGCTTTTATATAGAAGTTATGTTATTGTCCACGTATGCGGACAGTGCGCAACAAAGGGGTAAAAAAGCATAAAATGTAATGACAGAAAATGTGGAAACTATGGCCCTCTACTTCCTCCATACTACCCACCCAGCCCTCTACTACCCCCATTCTACCCACCCACCTCTCTACTACCTCCATACTACCCGCCCAACCCCTATACTACCCCCATTATTGCTCACCGACCCTCACCCACCCCTCTACTACCCCCATATTACCCACCTCTACTACCACCACTACCCAACCACCCCTCTACTACATCCCTACTACCCACCCCTCTACTACTAATCCACCCACCCCTCTAGTATATGGTGATTACTGTCACTCATGTTGAATTGATGATGTCATCAAGCAGTCAATATTCCAAATATAAGATGATACATATTGTTAATATATTGCCAAGAACCTACTAAAACTGCCCTGAAGTGGATTGGTGTATATCAACATGATAAATAAGTAGAAAACAGAGTTAAAGTTACTGTCCACGCATGTGGACGTTGCGCATGAAAGGGCTAAAGCTCAGACTGTAGGCTATAAGCATTTTCTTACATATTTGCTGTAAATAGTTTACTATTGTAGAAACTATTTTCTATGATGATATTCATTCTAGGGTTTTGCGACGGCGGGTGGCTCAATACCCTAGTATCTCTCTCATTACTACTGTTGTCACGTAAATCAGTTGGACTAGGGGTAAATATCTGATCTTCCACGCAAACGACCGGAGTTCGATTCCCTGGGTGTCTCTTTCTGACTCATCTTTAGATTGAGTCTGGATGAAATCAGAGATTTTCGATAAGTTTGTAAGAAACAGCATTGCTTCTTACACTCCCGGTGAGAATATAACGGTTGATGAACAGCTGTTCCCGACCAAGGCGTGTTGTCGCTTTACACAATAGGCTACAATAAACCAGACAAATTTGGCATCAAATTCTGGGTGGCTTCTGACGTTGAGACCAATGTTGAACGCATTTCCCTATCTGGGGAAAGACGAAAGTAGGCCGGTCCATTCGCTATTCGCCATTCGCTATAACTATTGGACATAAGTTAACACTAGCCTACGTATCTGTGTAGGCCTATTTATTTTCAATTGGCTAGGGTCGAATGAAAAAGCGGGACAGATGCTCAATTTGTGTGAGGCGGGACAAAGGGTAAAATTGTTGTACAGTACAACGTAAAGCGGGACAGGTGGTCACACATCGTATTCTTCACCATGCCACAGAGAAAAACGCAAATGCAAAATGCTCTCTCTGCTTCGCCTCTAGGTCTTTGCCAAGAGTAGGCTATGTTGCGGTCCATTCGCTATTTAAAGTGCATCTTCTCTTTTTCGTGGCCACACTGCCCATGGCTGCTTAACCTGACCGAAGAGCGAGGGTGAGTTTACCATTAGCGAGAGGGGGGTTTACCATTAACGATTAATTATATCATAGAGACACGCGAAAAATCTTCAGGGACCGCGGTTGCACAAACACCAAAACCAAAGATTGATGATATGAACCAAATATTCTGGAACAGACGGATTTACAGCATTGAACGCAATAGGCTAGGCTGCGACTTCCACCGTTTCGTTTCTAGAGATTGCTGCACTGCTCACAACGCATGCAGTCTACAATGAAGTGAAATGTGCAGAACGTTGTCCAAAATAATACAATAACATTGTGTGTTGAGATCTAGTACAAATATAGACATCTGTAGACATGAAGTCTAGGCCACAGACATCACCGCAGCATTTGAGGACAATTAACTGCCTCCCCACCCCCTCTCTCTGTCCCCTGTAGACTGTAGGCTGGCTAGGCAACTCGTGGAAAAATGCGCAATCATGTTTCATCGCATATGCGCGTTTCAGAATGTTCGAATTCGCCAGCGTGCGTGTAGTTGTGTGAATAGAAAATAGTAGAATAGAATATAGCCTACTTTATTGATGCCTTACACAAAAGTACTTCAGCCCTGAATAGGTCGGGAATCGAACGAGCAACCTTTGGATCATGAGGCCGACGCTCTTACCAGTTGGCTACGCTTACGCTTCGTTACTCGGTTAAAATGTGTGAATCAATCCTGAATCTCGAATTCACATAGAAGTTAGCTTAAATTGTAGAAACAAAGCCTATAGCTTTTTTCAGCAGACATCGCAAACATAGCCTACACATTCGCAAAACGGAGAATATCTTTCACTCGCGTATATGCCTGCTCAGCATAGCTTTCTCTATCTCCCTCCCTCCGAGGTAGCTAGACCCTAAAATGCTTCTCCCTAAATGAATGAAAATTGGTGTTGGGTCGACATTTTTCATCCTTCCCCTCCCGTCGGGTCAGGCTCCTATCACAGAACGCATGCCTCCATTTTAAAATAACATTTCTAAGTAGCATAGGCCTACAAAATGTAAAAACGAAATATAAAAAATGAAATACTATGAAAAAGTTGAAAGTCAAGTTTGCTTAAGGTTTGTTCAAGAACTCTTCCAGAGTTTTTACCTCAAACAACACAAATCAACACAAATAAATGAACAGATAACTCAAACGTGCTGTATGTCATAATGAAACAACTACCCAGATAGCAAAACTACACTGGGACGGAACTGGGCCACATCTACCACAACATTCGGCACGGATCTGCATAATGGACCTGATCCGGCGTCCAAACGCACATCGGTCCAAAATTGTTTTGGATCATTTTGACGGATCTGCGGCAGATATGAACTTGCACTCGTCCAGGTCCGTCCGTCCAGATAGCAAAACACACCTACCACGACATCCGGCACGGATCTGAATAGTGGACCTGATTCAGCGTCCAAACGCACATCGGTCCAAAATTGTTTTGGATCCGTTTTACTGATCTGGTGCTAATATGGGCTAAGATTGCTCCCAACAAACAAGATAACGTCCCGGCGATGATTCAGAGCATTTTAAAGAACGTATTTCTCACCGCGAAGTAAAAAGAGGAAAAATCTAATTACCTCGACTTTCACCCATCTTATTTTTGTGCCGTTTAGCTTTCCCCTCCCCCAAGTAGTTCTGTCACGAATTTAATGGCGTGCGGTGATTATTAATGAACGCGTAACACCTGTCATTAATTTTAAGCAGACATTAGCCTACAGCAATGATTAGCAATTACATGTGTTGTTTATAAATTGTTTGTAAATATGATACTACTTTGACTTACACGTGTATGTGACTTGTTGAATGATGATCACGTCCAGCTGATTAGATACTTCATAGTTAGCTGGATATTTATACTCAGTTAGGTCTGATACTTTCACGACCACGGTGTATTTTCCCCCTAATAAATTACTAAGTCAATGGTCATATCTAGTAATGTTATTGTTCAAAACATCAGTGGAGTAGGTTAGCCTATAAGCTAAGTCCCAACCATATTGTTTCAAAATTCAAAACTAATATTTGCAATGCATGCTGGGAAGCAAACCTCAACAAAGTAGGCCTACACAAAATATAATTAAAGTTATCAGAGAATGTTTAGGTTATATTTTATATCTAAACCATGAGGTTTATAAAGACATAAAATTGTGATAAGCAGTAGCCTATCCTTAATTCTTCTGCAAAGTTTTTTTTATAGTGGTGACCAGTTGGGGATGTTGTGAATGTCTGCCTAAAGTCATATGTAATATGGGACCTGTATTGCAGATCCGTAGCCTACCACACAAAAGAAGCGGACCCGTAGGCTACCACACATAAGAGGCGGAACCGCATTGCAGATCCGTACCACACAATAAGCGGACCCGTACCACACACAAAGTAGCCTACCACACACAAAAAGTATATATTCTATTCTAAGAGGCGGAACCGTATTGCAGATCCGTACCACACACAATAAGCGAACCCGTACCACATACAAAGCACCACACACAAAAAAGTATATTCTATTCTAAGAGGCCGTACCACACACAAAAAAGTATATATTCTATTCTAAGAGGCGGAACCGTATTGCAGATCCGTACCACACACAATAAGCGAACCCGTACAGGTTCGCTTTTGTGTGTGGTATGGATCTGTCATACGGGTCCGCTTATTGTGTGTGGTAGGCCTACGGATTTGCAATACGGGTCCGCTTATTGTGTGTGGTACGGGTCTGCTTCTTGTGTGTGGTACGGATCTGCAATAGGGCTCGGGCACACGCCTTGCATTCTAGGAATATAGCCACCATGTTGGTAGCGTACCGAACGTAATATCCATTCATTCAGACGCAGAAGACAAGAAGCAGAATTATAGTATTAGCGATTCTCTTCCTCTTGCGATCGTGGGTTGCGCGGTTACACCCAACTACACAGCACCAAGAAGGCAAAAACTAAGTAACAGGAACACACTAGGTGGGAGTAAATCCATAGTAATCCATAGTAAACTAAGGAGTGAGGCTGCCAATATGGCTGTGCCCGTGAAGTTTTCACGTCATGATCCCGAGCCCTATTCATGGGTTTCATCAGGTCCCTTTCCACAGGTGTATACAATCAAGCACCTTAATTATCATTATCAATGCAGACTGCATGGTGCTTGATACACCTGTGCAAAGGGACCTGATGAAACCCATGAATACGGGTCCGCTTCATGTGTGTGGTACGGATCTGCAATACGGGTCCGCTTGTGTGTGTAGTAAGGGTCTGCTTGTTGTGTGTAGTACGGATCAGCAATACGGGTCCACTTATTGCGTGTGCTACGGGTCCACTTATTCTGTGTGGTACGGATCTGCAATACGGGACCGCTTATTAGGTGAGGTACAGGTCCGCTTATTTTGTGTTGTACGGATCTTCAGGACGGGTCCGCTTATTGTGTGTGGTACGGGTCTGCTTATTGTGTGTGGTACGGATCTGCAATATGGGTCTGCTTATTGGGTGTGGTAGGGGTCCGCTTATTCTGTGTTTTACGGATCTTCGATACGGGTCCGCTTATTGGGTGTGATAGGGGTCCGCTTATTCTGTGTTGTACGGATCTGCAACACGAGTCCGCTTATTAGGTGTGGGCTACATCTGGCCCACAGTCAGATACCGTAGGTCCGCTACATACGGATCTAAAGGCTTTCATGCGGATCCGGCCCAAAGGAAATTGCTATCTGGGTACAGACTATCAACAACACGGTCTGACACAAATGACGCATGGCTTAGTGCAAACTGAATTTATGACCAAACGATTTGATTCGTGCACGAAGCGCCATCTAGCTATCATTATGTGTAAGTAACAGCCTCCCATTCTAAGGACTCAGCGGTCTTTTGACCGCCTCGCCGCGCTTTAAGTAGTTCACACCAGCACGGCGCTTCTAGTAGGTCGTCAAAGCGGTCAAATGACCGGGGCGCGGCGCTTCTAGGTATAAGTGGGTCAGAACGGCCCGGCGCTTCTAGTGTTAAAGGTACGATTGCAGGCAATAGGATCAGCAGTGAAAAGGGACTAGATTAAGGAGAGCCTCCTAAAAAAGTTTCACCTGTTGACCCCAGAGTCCTGATCAAGGATTTTTGGTCCAAGTAGAGAAAGTCTCTCAGTCCTTTCGTACATCCTAAACCAGTTGAAAAGGAGCCCCTGCAAAAAACACGATACTGACAGTCACTTCCTCTTCTGCAAGGCAAGTTTTGCAGAGACAGAAGGGGAAGCACACATTCTTTAGCAAGGCGAAGAACTCGTAGAGTCTAAAGACAAGCATACTCTTTGGTAAGGTGTGAAAAAAACACAGAATCCAAAGACAAAGACACCACACCACTCTTCTTGAAAAAGCGAGAGCCTCGCTGTTTTTCGAAGAAATACACACACACCCACGGAGTAGCGATCTCAACTGTGATTGTAGTAGCCCTATATTCACCAGAGTAGACACAAAACGCAACATCAGACAGTGATGGGCTGGGTGCATTGCTTCCATAGGGAGGTGGACCAGAGGTGTTGAGGCCATACGGTGATGGGCTGGGTGCACTGCTTCCGTAGGGAGGTGGACCAGAGGTGTTGAGGCCATACGGTGATGGGCTGACAGTATTGCCTCTGTAGGGTGATGGAACAATGGTGCCCCCTTTTGTAGAGCTATCATTTAAAAAAAAAAATACATTGAACCATAAATGACATTTTTGTAAACACAAATTGCCTAAAATAGATATAAGTAGCTGCAAAGAACTGAAATGATCAGCGTAGGCATATTAGTTCAAAACTTTGAATCCCTAAATCTAAGTGGATACAGATGTTTTAAGTAAAGTTTGTATTTGTCATTCACAAACTATTTACTGAAATTATATGATCACAGATTAGATAACAAAGTTATCCTAATGCTGTTTTTTGGGGGGTTGAATGGATAATGATAAAGTTTTGAACTTGTGGGCACAGGTGATTATGTAATACTTATGACTAGCCTACCCATAAGGTGGTGGGCCAGCGGTGTTGCAGCCTGTTGCGTGTCCTCCGTCGGATGATGGATTCAACGCTGGGATTTCCTCGCCATGATCAGACAGTTGGCTCCTATCCACTATAATGATGTCAGACCCTGACGTTGAGTCTGATGGCTCATCGCCTTTTAACAAACTTAAAAAGCCCTTTCGAGTTGTGCGCCCTTTCGGCGGCTTAGCCTGATCTTCCCTTGAAATATATTCAACAATGGCCCTATAAAATTTACCATCTGACCACTTTGCTAAAACAGGATCTCCTGATCTAAGATCTTGCAGCTGCACCGGAGCCTCATCTCTTGCCAAAATGTCAGATCCTGTAAAGCACAGGTGTCAAACTCAAGGCCCGCGGGCCAGATGCGGCCCGCCACGTCATTTCATATGGCCCGCGAGAGCTTTAAGGGTTTGATACAGTATGTGGCCCGCGAGAGCTTAACATGTCCGATACAGTTTTTGCGCATAGGCAATACACTGCAATACAATGCACGCATGTGAGACTGACAGGGAGGCAACATCAACCACCTTCCTCTATGATCAGTGCAACTGGCTACATCAGATGTAATAGCAACGTGTACGTGTGAAAACAAAATAAACCAGTATTCTAAACTATTTAGCGAACGGAGCGCCTAAATTACGCGCTCGGTTTAGCCTGCCTGTGAAACGCATGATTGTTTGAAGTGCGTGTGCTTCTTTGAGAGGGGAATCGATGTAAGTTGTAAACTACGTGATACGTTTACGTCTACGTTTAAAAGGCATGTATAATTGTGTGTAGTCCTATTATCCAAAAAATCCAGCTCCAAATCCTTGCTAATCGAGCAAGTGATTGTTTGGCCAAAAGCGAAAGTAACCCTATTCTGACCGAGAAGAGGTGCATTCATATCAGGCAAGCAGAGGTAGGCTATGCTAGAGGTTTGTAATCGCCCTGTTGCTTTGCATTTTCCTTTCAGTTTAAAACGAACAACATAGAATCCACACAACACCTTTCAACTTTAAAACTTCAAAGAAAAAGTCCACCGGGACCGTTCGCTTCTACTGTATGTGTATGGAACGGTGTAGGCTAGTGACGCATTTCATATGGATGCACTTTTTGACATGACAGTTAGCCTACTCGTTTGCATCACTTGCTAGATGTAAAACTGCATTTCGTTACTGGTATTTCACTCGTGCAATGACAGTAAAGTTGAATATACTCGAATCTAAAAACTCAGAAATATGAAAAAAAAAAAAGAATCCATGGCATGATCTCTTCCTGACTGACCAGTGACCCTCATTGAAAAGTCAAACTGTATGGAACTGACAGTGGTGTTTTGTTTTTACAAAACATAACAATAATAAAAAAGAACATGTCATGCTGATACCTCGATTTTAGACGTTTTATCAATGCTAAAGATTTTGTGGCTGGTGCTACAAATCTTAGAAGTTACATCTGGCCCTTTGAGGGCAACCATTGGGCTGATGTGGCCCTCGGTGAAAATGAGTTTGACACCCCTGCTGTAAAGACTTTGCCAGTATAACCATCCTCCCATCTGACAAATGCAAAACACCCTGAGAGAGAGAGAGAGAGAGAGAGAGAGACTGTTTAACTAACTCCATTTAGGCACAACAATTTAGGATGGTCTTTTTAGACTTCATTTGAAACATAATGTTATGATTAACATTACCTTTACGCCAACAGAAATTAAGCTATTTCACAGTATTACATCAATTTACCAGGTTGCTCATTGGTGGGCGGGGAGTTCTGAAGTTCCTTCATTTTCTGGGTGGGAACCCGTACCCTCTTTTTTGCAGGTATTTTTGTTTTGTCCATCCTGCTAATGAAAAAATACATTTGGGACAAGTATACAATAAAAAGACACTATGTTAACATAATTGACTTCATATCTTTGGGGGAAAGATTTACAGGCTACTGATTACATCTGAATTTACCTTCATGACAACTTTCACACTCTACCTTTTCCAACAAGTAATGTCAGCCAGTTAGACATACCCAATTTAGGCCTACCTGTTAACAAGATAACCGGGGCACTAAATGTTGCTAAAGTAGCATTAGCTAACACTAAAACCTGACTAAACCGCGGCTAAAGCAGCACGCTTCAAATATCATTTCCCAACCTAATTGTAGCTGCTAGCAGTTAACCCAGGACAGATGGGGCTGGTTTACCCAGTTTAACCCAGGACAGATGGGTCCGGTTTACCCAGTTTCGTATTGCAGATGTGGCTGGTTTACCCAGTTTAACCCAGGACAACTCTGTACTGCAGATAGGGCTGGTTTACCCAGTTTAACCCAGGACAACTCTCTACTGCAGATGAGGCTGGTTTAGCCAGTTTAACCCAGGACAACTCTGCACTGCAGTTGGGGCTGGTTTACCCTGTTTAATCCAGGACAGATGGGGCTGGTTTACCCAGTTTAACCCAGTACAACTCTGATTTTTACCCAGGTTTAACCCAGGACAACTCAGGGTTTAACCCAGGTTTAACCCAGGACAACTCTGTACTGCAGATAGGGCTGGTTTACCCAGTTTAACCCAGGACAACTCAGTATTGATTTACCCAATTTAACCCAGGACAACTCTTTACTGCAGATGGGGCTGGTTTTACACAGTTTAATCCAGGACAGTTGGGGCTGGTTTACCCAGTTTAACCCAGGACAACTCTGTACTGCAGATTGGGCTGGGTTATCCCGGTTTAACCCAGGACAGTTGGGGCTGGTTTACCCAGTTTAACCCAGGAAAACTCCATACTGCAGATGGGGCTGGGTTTACCCAATTTAACCCAGGACAACTCTGCACTGCAGATGGGGCTGGTTTACCCAGTTTAACCCAGGACAACTCTGTACTGCAGATGGGGCTGGGTTTACCCTGTTTAGCCCAGGACAGTTGGGGCTGGTTTAACCCAGGACAACTCTGTGCTGCAGATGGGGCTGGGTTTACCCAGTTTAATCCAGGACAACTCTGCACTGCAGATGGGGCTGGGTTTACCTAGTTTAACCCAGGACAGTTGGGGCTGGTTTACCCAGTTTAACCCAGGACAACTCTTCACTGCAGATGGGGCTGGTTTACCTAGTTTAACCCAGGACAACTCTGTACTGCAGATGGGGCTGGGTTTACCCTGTTTAACCCAGGACAGTTGGGGCTGATTTAACCCAGGTTTAACCCAGGACAACTCTGGGTCCTGGGACAACTCTGTGCTGCAGATGGGGCTGGGTTTACCCAGCCCCATCTGCAGTGAAGAGTTGTCCTGGGTCCCAGGACAGTTGGGGCTGGTTTACCCAGTTTAACCCAGGACAACTCCATACTGCAGATAGGGCTGGTTTACCCAGTTTAACCCAGGACAACTCTGGGTTTAACCCAGGTTTAACCCAAGACAGCTCTATAATGCAGATGGGGCTGGGTTTACCCAGTTTAACCCAGGACAGTTGGGGCTGGTTTAATCAGTTTAACCCAGGACAACTCTGATTTTAACCCAGGACAACTCTGGGTTTAACCCAGGACAACTCTGTACTGCAGATAGGGCTGGTTTACCCAGTTTAACCCAGGACAACTCCGTATTGATTTACCCAGTTTAACCCAGGACAACTCTGTACTGCAGATAGGGCTGGTTTACCCAGTTTAACCCAGGACAACTCCATACTGCAGATGGGGCTGGTTTGCCCAGTTTAACCCAGGACAACTCCATACTGCAGATGGGGATGGGTTTACCCAGTTTAACCCAGGACATCTGGGGCTGGTTTAATCAGTTTAACCCAGGACAACTCTGATTTTAACCCAGGTTTAACCCAGGACAACTCTGGGTTTAACCGAGGTTTAACCCAGGACAACTCTGTACTGCAGATAGGGCTGGTTTACCCAGTTTAACCCAGGACAACTCCTTATTGATTTACCCAGTTTAACCCAGGACAACTCTGTACTGCAGATAGGGCTGGTTTACCCAGTTTAACCCAGGACAACTCCATACTGCAGATGGGGCTGGTTTGCCCAGTTTAACCCAGGACAACTCCATACAGCAGATGGGGCTGGTTTACTCAGTTTAACCCAGGACAACTCTGGTTTTAACCCAGGTTTAACCGAGGACAACTCTGGGTTTAACCCAGGTTTAACCCAGGACAACTCTGTACTGCAGATAGGGCTGGTTTACCCAGTTCTACCCAGGACAACTCCGTATTGATTTACCCTGTTTAACCCAGGACAGTTTGGGCTGATTTAACCCAGGTTTAACCCAGGACAACTCTGTGCTGCAGATGGGGCTGGGTTTACCCAGTTTAATCCAGGACAACTCTACACTGCAGATGGGGCTGGGTTTACCTAGTTTAACCCAGGACAGTTGGGGCTGGTTTACCCAGTTTAACCCAGGACAACTCCATACTGCAGATAGGGCTGGTTTACCCAGTTTAACCCAGGACAACTCTGGGTTTAACCCAGGTTTAACCCAATACAGCTCTATAATGCAGATGGGGCTGGGTTTACCCAGTTTAACCCAGGACAGTTGGGGCTGGTTTAATCAGTTTAACTCAGGACAACTCTGATTTTAACCCAGGACATCTCTGGGTTTAACCCAGGTTTAACCCAGGACAACTCTGTACTGCAGATAGGGCTGGTTTACCCAGTTTAACCCAGGACAACTCTGTACTGCAGATAGGGCTGGTTTACCCAGTTTAACCCAGGACAACTCCATACTGCAGATCGGACTGGTTTGCCCAGTTTAACCCAGGACAACTCCATACTGCAGATGGGGCTGGTTTACCCAGTTTAACCCAGGACAACTCCATACTGCAGATGGGGCTGGTTTACTCAGTTTAACCCAGGACAACTCTGGTTTTAACCCAGGTTTAACCCAGGACAACTCTGTACTGCAGATAGGGCTGGTTTACCCAGTTTAACCCAGGACAACTCCGTATTGATTTACCCAGTTTAACCCAGGACAACTCTGTACTGCAGATAGGGCTGGTTTACCCAGTTTAACCCAGGACAACTCCATACTGCAGATCGGACTGGTTTGCCCAGTTTAACCCAGGACAACTCCATACTGCAGATCGGACTGGTTTGCCCAGTTTAACCCAGGACAACTCCATACTGCAGATGGGGCTGGTTTACCCAGTTTAACCCAGGACAACTCCATACTGCAGATGGGGCTGGTTTACTCAGTTTAACCCAGGACAACTCTGGTTTTAACCCAGGTTTAACCCAGGACAACTCTGTACTGCAGATAGGGCTGGTTTACCCAGTTTAACCCAGGACAACTCCTTATTGATTTACCCAGTTTAACCCAGGACAACTCTGTACTGCAGATAGGGCTGGTTTACCCAGTTTAACCCAGGACAACTCCATACTGCAGATAGGGCTGGTTTACCCAGTTTAACCCAGGACAACTCAGTATTGATTTACCCAGTTTAACCCAGGACAACTCTGTACTGCAGATAGGGCTGGTTCACCCAGTTTAACCCAGGACAACTCCATACTGCAGATGGGGCTGGTTTACCCAGTTTAAACCAGGACAACTCTGGGTTTAACCCAGGTTTAACCTAGGACAGCTCTAGGTTTAACCCAGGTTTAACCCAGGACAACTCTGCACTGCAGATGGGGCTGGGTTTACCCAGTTTAGCCCAGGACAACTCCATACTGCAGATGGGGCTGGTTTACCCAGTTTAACCCAGGACAACTCTGGGTGCAACCCTGGTTTAACTCAGGACAACTCTGGGTTCAACCCTGGTTTAACCCAGGCCAACTCTGTACTGCAGATAGGGCTGGTTTACCCAGTTTAACCCAGGACAACTCAGTATTGATTTACCCAGTTTAACCCAGGACAACTCTTTACTGCAGATGGGGCTGGTTTTACCCAGTTTAACCCAGGACAGTCGGGGCTGGTTTACCCAGTTTAACCCAGGACAACTCCATACTGCAGATGGGGCTGGTTTACCCAGTTTAACCCAGGACAACTCTGTACTGCAGATAGGGCTGGTTTACCCAGTTTAACCCAGGACAACTCAGTATTGGTTTACCCTGTTTAACCCAGGACAACTCTGTACTGCAGATGGGGCTCGGTTTACCCAGTTTAACCCAGGACAACTCAGTATCGGTTTACCCAGTTTAACCCAGGACAACTCTGTACTGCAGATGGGGCTGGGTTTACCCAGTTTAACCCAGCATAACTCTAGGTTTAACCCATGTTTAACCCAGGACAACTCTGGGTTTAAGTGACGTAGGCTATGTTTAAGAATCGACAGCCGTATAAGACTAAGGCCAAAACGTATTTATCGTAGCCTAGGCTACTGTATTCACCCACAATAGCCTATCCACTTTTTCGAAAATAATGAAAGAAGGCTAAAGATATGGACTGCGATAGTAGCCTACAGCAGCTTTCAGACACTCAAGGTGAGGAAGTGCTCCATATCAGTGTGCTGCATTATTGTGACGGGCTTCGTTTCAGGAAACATTCTTCAACAATCTGTGAAAGACCTCTAACTAACTGATACAGTTATGGGGCCACAACTCAGGAAGATATAATTGAGGCTAAGAAATCAACAACGTCTATACGTTTTAGCATTAGACTACAACGTTTATCTCAAGGTGTTGTTGGCATTAAATTTACTTGGGGAAAAAATAGGATTTGTAGACTGTCGGAATGGGTGTACTAAAATGTGGCGAATTAGCAGCATGTCTTAATAGCAGCATGTCGAAATAGAGGCATGTCTAAATGGAAGTATGTCGTAGTGGTGGCATGTCTGACTGGCAGCATGTAACCCTTACACTTTTCCTTCATAGCTTGACATTGGAAGGTCTTAGATGCTTGAAAACCAAGCACATACAATACAAGGGGCCGTAATGAGCTACTGGCCGCTCACTGGTGGCTCCAGCGCACGCGGTTCAGTCGCATCATTCACTCTGATGTGGTGTTCATGAAGTTGGGTGTCGAAGTGCATGTACTGCATTGTGACAGAAAGTTACTTTACAAGCCCAAAGTGGATTTTGAAAAAAGTTCCCACGAGTGCATGTTTTGGCCTTCTCAGCCAACTGTAATGAAATATGAAAAGTAAACGTGTTTTCACTTTTCCTTCATAGCTTGACATTGGAAGGTCTTAGAAGCTTGAAACCAAGCGCATACAATACAAGGGGCCGACCTGAGCTACTGGCCGCTCACTGGTGGTTCTAGCGCACACGGTTCTGTCGCATCATTCACTCTGATATGGTGTTCATGAAGTTGTGTGTTGAAGTGCATGTACTGCATTGTGACAGAAAGTCACTTTACAACATCTTACAAGCCCAAAGTGGATTTTGAAAAAAGTTTCCACGAGTGCACGTTTTGGCCGTCTCAGCCAACTGTCATGAAATATGAAAAGTAAACGTGTCTTCACTTTTCCTTCATAGCTTGAAATTGGAAGGTCTTAGAAGCTTGAAACCAAGCGCATACAACACAAAGGGCCTCAATGAGCTACTGGCCGCTCACTGGTGGCTCCAGCGCACGCGGTTCAGTCGCATCATTCACTCTGATGTGGTGTTCATGAAGTTGGGTGTTGAGGTGCATGTACTGCATTGTGACAGAAAGACACTTTACAACATCTTACAAGCCCAAAGTGGATTTTGAAAAAAGTTTCCACGAGTGCATGTTTTGGCCGTCTCAGCCAACTGTCATGAAATATGAAAAGTAAACGTGTCTTCACTTTTCCTTCATAGCTTGAAATTGGAAGGTCTTAGAAGCTTGAAACCAAGCGCATACAACACAAGGGGCCTCAATGAGCTACTGGCCGCTCACTGGTGGCTCCAGCGCACGCGGTTCAGTCGCATCATTCGCTCTGATGTGGTGTTCATGAAGTTGGGTGTTGAGGTGCATGTACTGCATTGTGACAGAAAGTCACTTTACAACATCTTACAAGCCCAAAGTGGATTTTGAAAAAAGTTTCCACGAGTGCACGTTTTGGCCGTCTCAGCCAACTGTCATGAAATATGAAAAGTAAACGTGTCTTCACTTTTCCTTCATAGCTTGAAATTGGAAGGTCTTAGAAGCTTGAAACCAAGCGCATACAACACAAGGGGCCTCAATGAGCTGCAGTTCAGTCGCATCATTCACTCTGATGTGGTGTTCATGAAGTTGGGTGTTGAGTTGCATGTACTGCATTGTGACAGAAAGTCACTTTACAACATCTTACAAGCCCAAAGTGGATTTTGAAAAAAGCTTCCACGAGTGCACGTTTTGGCCGTCTCAGCCAACTGTCATGAAATATGAAAAGTAAACGTGTCTTCACTTTTCCTTCATAGCTTGAAATTGGAAGGTCTTAGAAGCTTGAAACCAAGCGCATACAACACAAGGGGCCTCAATGAGCTACTGGCCGCTCACTGGTGGCTCCAGCGCACGCGGTTCAGTCGCATCATTCACTCTGATGTGGTGTTCATGAAGTTGGGTGTTGAGGTGCATGTACTGCATTGTGACAGAAAGACACTTTACAACATCTTACAAGCCCAAAGTGGATTTTGAAAAAAGTTTCCACGAGTGCATGTTTTGGCCGTCTCAGCCAACTGTCATGAAATATGAAAAGTAAACGTGTCTTCACTTTTCCTTCATAGCTTGAAATTGGAAGGTCTTAGAAGCTTGAAACCAAGCGCATACAACACAAGGGGCCTCAATGAGCTGCGGTTCAGTCGCATCATTCACTCTGATGTGGTGTTCATGAAGTTGGGTGTTGAGGTGCATGTACTGCATTGTGACAGAAAGTCACTTTACAACATCTTACAAGCCCAAAGTGGATTTTGAAAAAAGCTTCCACGAGTGCACGTTTTGGCCGTCTCAGCCAACTGTCATGAAATATGAAAAGTAAACGTGTCTTCACTTTTCCTTCATAGCTTGAAATTGGAAGGTCTTAGAAGCTTGAAACCAAGCGCATACAACACAAGGGGCCTCAATGAGCTACTGGCCGCTCACTGGTGGCTCCAGCGCACGCGGTTCAGTCGCATCATTCACTCTGATGTGGTGTTCATGAAGTTGGGTGTTGAGGTGCATGTACTGCATTGTGACAGAAAGTCACTTTACAACATCTTACAAGCCCAAAGTGGATTTTGAAAAAAGTTTCCACGAGTGCACGTTTTGGCCGTCTCAGCCAACTGTCATGAAATATGAAAAGTAAACATGTCTTCACTTTTCCTTCATAGCTTGAAATTGGAAGGTCTTAGAAGCTTGAAACCAAGCGCATACAACACAAGGGGCCTCAATGAGCTGCGGTTCAGTCGCATCATTCACTCTGATGTGGTGTTCATGAAGTTGGGTGTTGAGGTGCATGTACTGCATTGTGACAGAAAGTCACTTTACAACATCTTACAAGCCCAAAGTGGATTTTGAAAAAAGCTTCCACGAGTGCACGTTTTGGCCGTCTCAGCCAACTGTCATGAAATATGAAAAGTAAACGTGTCTTCACTTTTCCTTCATAGCTTGAAATTGGAAGGTCTTAGAAGCTTGAAACCAAGCGCATACAACACAAGGGGCCTCAATGAGCTACTGGCCGCTCACTGGTGGCTCCAGCGCACGCGGTTCAGTCGCATCATTCACTCTGATGTGGTGTTCATGAAGTTGGGTGTTGAGGTGCATGTACTGCATTGTGACAGAAAGTCACTTTACAACATCTTACAAGCCCAAAGTGGATTTTGAAAAAAGTTTCCACGAGTGCACGTTTTGGCCGTCTCAGCCAACTGTCATGAAATATGAAAAGTAAACGTGTCTTCACTTTTCCTTCATAGCTTGAAATTGGAAGGTCTTAGAAGCTTGAAACCAAGCGCATACAACACAAGGGGCCTCAATGAGCTGCAGTTCAGTCGCATCATTCACTCTGATGTGGTGTTCATGAAGTTGGGTGTTGAGTTGCATGTACTGCATTGTGACAGAAAGTCACTTTACAACATCTTACAAGCCCAAAGTGGATTTTGAAAAAAGCTTCCACGAGTGCACGTTTTGGCCGTCTCAGCCAACTGTCATGAAATATGAAAAGTAAACGTGTCTTCACTTTTCCTTCATAGCTTGAAATTGGAAGGTCTTAGAAGCTTGAAACCAAGCGCATACAACACAAGGGGCCTCAATGAGCTACTGGCCGCTCACTGGTGGCTCCAGCGCACGCGGTTCAGTCGCATCATTCACTCTGATGTGGTGTTCATGAAGTTGGGTGTTGAGGTGCATGTACTGCATTGTGACAGAAAGACACTTTACAACATCTTACAAGCCCAAAGTGGATTTTGAAAAAAGTTTCCACGAGTGCATGTTTTGGCCGTCTCAGCCAACTGTCATGAAATATGAAAAGTAAACGTGTCTTCACTTTTCCTTCATAGCTTGAAATTGGAAGGTCTTAGAAGCTTGAAACCAAGCGCATACAACACAAGGGGCCTCAATGAGCTGCGGTTCAGTCGCATCATTCACTCTGATGTGGTGTTCATGAAGTTGGGTGTTGAGGTGCATGTACTGCATTGTGACAGAAAGTCACTTTACAACATCTTACAAGCCCAAAGTGGATTTTGAAAAAAGCTTCCACGAGTGCACGTTTTGGCCGTCTCAGCCAACTGTCATGAAATATGAAAAGTAAACGTGTCTTCACTTTTCCTTCATAGCTTGAAATTGGAAGGTCTTAGAAGCTTGAAACCAAGCGCATACAACACAAGGGGCCTCAATGAGCTACTGGCCGCTCACTGGTGGCTCCAGCGCACGCGGTTCAGTCGCATCATTCACTCTGATGTGGTGTTCATGAAGTTGGGTGTTGAGGTGCATGTACTGCATTGTGACAGAAAGTCACTTTACAACATCTTACAAGCCCAAAGTGGATTTTGAAAAAAGTTTCCACGAGTGCACGTTTTGGCCGTCTCAGCCAACTGTCATGAAATATGAAAAGTAAACATGTCTTCACTTTTCCTTCATAGCTTGAAATTGGAAGGTCTTAGAAGCTTGAAACCAAGCGCATACAACACAAGGGGCCTCAATGAGCTGCGGTTCAGTCGCATCATTCACTCTGATGTGGTGTTCATGAAGTTGGGTGTTGAGGTGCATGTACTGCATTGTGACAGAAAGTCACTTTACAACATCTTACAAGCCCAAAGTGGATTTTGAAAAAAGCTTCCACGAGTGCACGTTTTGGCCGTCTCAGCCAACTGTCATGAAATATGAAAAGTAAACGTGTCTTCACTTTTCCTTCATAGCTTGAAATTGGAAGGTCTTAGAAGCTTGAAACCAAGCGCATACAACACAAGGGGCCTCAATGAGCTACTGGCCGCTCACTGGTGGCTCCAGCGCACGCGGTTCAGTCGCATCATTCACTCTGATGTGGTGTTCATGAAGTTGGGTGTTGAGGTGCATGTACTGCATTGTGACAGAAAGTCACTTTACAACATCTTACAAGCCCAAAGTGGATTTTGAAAAAAGTTTCCACGAGTGCACGTTTTGGCCGTCTCAGCCAACTGTCATGAAATATGAAAAGTAAACATGTCTTCACTTTTCCTTCATAGCTTGAAATTGGAAGGTCTTAGAAGCTTGAAACCAAGCGCATACAACACAAGGGGCCTCAATGAGCTGCGGTTCAGTCGCATCATTCACTCTGATGTGGTGTTCATGAAGTTGGGTGTTGAGGTGCATGTACTGCATTGTGACAGAAAGTCACTTTACAACATCTTACAAGCCCAAAGTGGATTTTGAAAAAAGTTTCCACGAGCGCATGTTTTGGCCGTCTCAGCCAACTGTCATGAAATATGAAAAGTAAACGTGTCTTCACTTTTCCTTCATAGCTTGAAATTGGAAGGTCTTAGAAGCTTGAAACCAAGCGCATACAACACAAGGGGCCTCAATGAGCTACTGGCCGCTCACTGGTGGCTCCAGCGCACGCGGTTCAGTCGCATCATTCACTCTGATGTGGTGTTCATGAAGTTGGGTGTTGAGGTGCATGTACTGCATTGTGACAGAAAGTCACTTTACAACATCTTACAAGCCCAAAGTGGATTTTGAAAAAAGTTTCCACGAGTGCACGTTTTGGCCGTCTCAGCCAACTGTCATGAAATATGAAAAGTAAACATGTCTTCACTTTTCCTTCATAGCTTGAAATTGGAAGGTCTTAGAAGCTTGAAACCAAGCGCATACAACACAAGGGGCCTCAATGAGCTGCGGTTCAGTCGCATCATTCACTCTGATGTGGTGTTCATGAAGTTGGGTGTTGAGGTGCATGTACTGCATTGTGACAGAAAGTCACTTTACAACATCTTACAAGCCCAAAGTGGATTTTGAAAAAAGTTTCCACGAGCGCATGTTTTGGCCGTCTCAGCCAACTGTCATGAAACATGAAAAGTAAACGTGTCTTCACTTTTCCTTCATAGCTTGAAATTGGAAGGTCTTAGAAGCTTGAAACCAAGCGCATACAACACAAAGGGCCTCAATGAGCTACTGGCCGCTCACTGGTGGCTCCAGCGCACGCGGTTCAGTCGCATCATTCACTCTGATGTGGTGTTCATGAAGTTGGGTGTTGAGGTGCATGTACTGCATTGTGACAGAAAGTCACTTTACAACATCTTACAAGCCCAAAGTGGATTTTGAAAAAAGTTTCCACGAGTGCACGTTTTGGCCGTCTCAGCCAACTGTCATGAAGTATGAAAAGTAAACATGTCTTCACTTTTCCTTCATAGCTTGAAATTGGAAGGTCTTAGAAGCTTGAAACCAAGCGCATACAACACAAGGGGCCTCAATGAGCTGCGGTTCAGTCGCATCATTCACTCTGATGTGGTGTTCATGAAGTTGGGTGTTGAGGTGCATGTACTGCATTGTGACAGAAAGTCACTTTACAACATCTTACAAGCCCAAAGTGGATTTTGAGAAAAGTTTCCACGAGCGCATGTTTTGGCCGTCTCAGCCAACTGTCATGAAACATGAAAAGTAAACGTGTCTTCACTTTTCCTTCATAGCTTGAAATTGGAAGGTCTTAGAAGCTTGAAACCAAGCGCATACAACACAAAGGGCCTCAATGAGCTACTGGCCGCTCACTGGTGGCTCCAGCGCACGCGGTTCAGTCGCATCATTCACTCTGATGTGGTGTTCATGAAGTATGGTGTTGAGGTGCATGTACTGCATTGTGACAGAAAGTCACTTTACAACATCTTACAAGCCCAAAGTGGATTTTGAAAAAAGTTTCCACGAGTGCACGTTTTGGCCGTCTCAGCCAACTGTCATGAAATATGAAAAGTAAACGTGTCTTCACTTTTCCTTCATAGCTTGAAATTGGAAGGTCTTAGAAGCTTGAAACCAAGCGCATACAACACAAGGGGCCTCAATGAGCTACTGGCCGCTCACTGGTGGCTCCAGCGCACGCGGTTCAGTCGCATCATTCACTCTGATGTGGTGTTCATGAAGTTGGGTGTTGAGGTGCATGTACTGCATTGTGACAGAAAGTCACTTTACAACATCTTACAAGCCCAAAGTGGATTTTGAAAAAAGTTTCCACGAGTGCACGTTTTGGCCGTCTCAGCCAACTGTCATGAAATATGAAAAGTAAACGTGTCTTCACTTTTCCTTCATAGCTTGAAATTGGAAGGTCTTAGAAGCTTGAAACCAAGCGCATACAACACAAGGGGCCTCAATGAGCTACTGGCCGCTCACTGGTGGCTCCAGCGCACGCGGTTCAGTCGCATCATTCACTCTGATGTGGTGTTCATGAAGTTGGGTGTTGAGGTGCATGTACTGCATTGTGACAGAAAGTCACTTTACAACATCTTACAAGCCCAAAGTGGATTTTGAAAAAAGTTTCCACGAGTGCACGTTTTGGCCGTCTTAGCCAACTGTCATGAAATATGAAAAGTAAACATGTCTTCACTTTTCCTTCATAGCTTGAAATTGGAAGGTCTTAGAAGCTTGAAACCAAGCGCATACAACACAAGGGGCCTCAATGAGCTGCGGTTCAGTCGCATCATTCACTCTGATGTGGTGTTCATGAAGTTGGGTGTTGAGGTGCATGTACTGCATTGTGACAGAAAGTCACTTTACAACATCTTACAAGCCCAAAGTGGATTTTGAAAAAAGTTTCCACGAGCGCATGTTTTGGCCGTCTCAGCCAACTGTCATGAAATATGAAAAGTAAACGTGTCTTCACTTTTCCTTCATAGCTTGAAATTGGAAGGTCTTAGAAGCTTGAAACCAAGCGCATACAACACAAGGGGCCTCAATGAGCTACTGGCCGCTCACTGGTGGCTCCAGCGCACGCGGTTCAGTCGCATCATTCACTCTGATGTGGTGTTCATGAAGTTGGGTGTTGAGGTGCATGTACTGCATTGTGACAGAAAGTCACTTTACAACATCTTACAAGCCCAAAGTGGATTTTGAAAAAAGTTTCCACGAGTGCACGTTTTGGCCGTCTCAGCCAACTGTCATGAAATATGAAAAGTAAACATGTCTTCACTTTTCCTTCATAGCTTGAAATTGGAAGGTCTTAGAAGCTTGAAACCAAGCGCATACAACACAAGGGGCCTCAATGAGCTACTGGCCGCTCACTGGTGGCTCCAGCGCACGCGGTTCAGTCGCATCATTCGCTCTGATGTGGTGTTCATGAAGTTGGGTGTTGAGGTGCATGTACTGCATTGTGACAGAAAGTCACTTTACAACATCTTACAAGCCCAAAGTGGATTTTGAAAAAAGTTTCCACGAGTGCACGTTTTGGCCGTCTCAGCCAACTGTCATGAAATATGAAAAGTAAACGTGTCTTCACTTTTCCTTCATAGCTTGAAATTGGAAGGTCTTAGAAGCTTGAAACCAAGCGCATACAACACAAGGGGCCTCAATGAGCTGCAGTTCAGTCGCATCATTCACTCTGATGTGGTGTTCATGAAGTTGGGTGTTGAGTTGCATGTACTGCATTGTGACAGAAAGTCACTTTACAACATCTTACAAGCCCAAAGTGGATTTTGAAAAAAGCTTCCACGAGTGCACGTTTTGGCCGTCTCAGCCAACTGTCATGAAATATGAAAAGTAAACGTGTCTTCACTTTTCCTTCATAGCTTGAAATTGGAAGGTCTTAGAAGCTTGAAACCAAGCGCATACAACACAAGGGGCCTCAATGAGCTACTGGCCGCTCACTGGTGGCTCCAGCGCACGCGGTTCAGTCGCATCATTCACTCTGATGTGGTGTTCATGAAGTTGGGTGTTGAGGTGCATGTACTGCATTGTGACAGAAAGACACTTTACAACATCTTACAAGCCCAAAGTGGATTTTGAAAAAAGTTTCCACGAGTGCATGTTTTGGCCGTCTCAGCCAACTGTCATGAAATATGAAAAGTAAACGTGTCTTCACTTTTCCTTCATAGCTTGAAATTGGAAGGTCTTAGAAGCTTGAAACCAAGCGCATACAACACAAGGGGCCTCAATGAGCTGCGGTTCAGTCGCATCATTCACTCTGATGTGGTGTTCATGAAGTTGGGTGTTGAGGTGCATGTACTGCATTGTGACAGAAAGTCACTTTACAACATCTTACAAGCCCAAAGTGGATTTTGAAAAAAGCTTCCACGAGTGCACGTTTTGGCCGTCTCAGCCAACTGTCATGAAATATGAAAAGTAAACGTGTCTTCACTTTTCCTTCATAGCTTGAAATTGGAAGGTCTTAGAAGCTTGAAACCAAGCGCATACAACACAAGGGGCCTCAATGAGCTACTGGCCGCTCACTGGTGGCTCCAGCGCACGCGGTTCAGTCGCATCATTCACTCTGATGTGGTGTTCATGAAGTTGGGTGTTGAGGTGCATGTACTGCATTGTGACAGAAAGTCACTTTACAACATCTTACAAGCCCAAAGTGGATTTTGAAAAAAGTTTCCACGAGTGCACGTTTTGGCCGTCTCAGCCAACTGTCATGAAATATGAAAAGTAAACATGTCTTCACTTTTCCTTCATAGCTTGAAATTGGAAGGTCTTAGAAGCTTGAAACCAAGCGCATACAACACAAGGGGCCTCAATGAGCTGCGGTTCAGTCGCATCATTCACTCTGATGTGGTGTTCATGAAGTTGGGTGTTGAGGTGCATGTACTGCATTGTGACAGAAAGTCACTTTACAACATCTTACAAGCCCAAAGTGGATTTTGAAAAAAGCTTCCACGAGTGCACGTTTTGGCCGTCTCAGCCAACTGTCATGAAATATGAAAAGTAAACGTGTCTTCACTTTTCCTTCATAGCTTGAAATTGGAAGGTCTTAGAAGCTTGAAACCAAGCGCATACAACACAAGGGGCCTCAATGAGCTACTGGCCGCTCACTGGTGGCTCCAGCGCACGCGGTTCAGTCGCATCATTCACTCTGATGTGGTGTTCATGAAGTTGGGTGTTGAGGTGCATGTACTGCATTGTGACAGAAAGTCACTTTACAACATCTTACAAGCCCAAAGTGGATTTTGAAAAAAGTTTCCACGAGTGCACGTTTTGGCCGTCTCAGCCAACTGTCATGAAATATGAAAAGTAAACATGTCTTCACTTTTCCTTCATAGCTTGAAATTGGAAGGTCTTAGAAGCTTGAAACCAAGCGCATACAACACAAGGGGCCTCAATGAGCTGCGGTTCAGTCGCATCATTCACTCTGATGTGGTGTTCATGAAGTTGGGTGTTGAGGTGCATGTACTGCATTGTGACAGAAAGTCACTTTACAACATCTTACAAGCCCAAAGTGGATTTTGAAAAAAGTTTCCACGAGCGCATGTTTTGGCCGTCTCAGCCAACTGTCATGAAATATGAAAAGTAAACGTGTCTTCACTTTTCCTTCATAGCTTGAAATTGGAAGGTCTTAGAAGCTTGAAACCAAGCGCATACAACACAAGGGGCCTCAATGAGCTACTGGCCGCTCACTGGTGGCTCCAGCGCACGCGGTTCAGTCGCATCATTCACTCTGATGTGGTGTTCATGAAGTTGGGTGTTGAGGTGCATGTACTGCATTGTGACAGAAAGTCACTTTACAACATCTTACAAGCCCAAAGTGGATTTTGAAAAAAGTTTCCACGAGTGCACGTTTTGGCCGTCTCAGCCAACTGTCATGAAATATGAAAAGTAAACATGTCTTCACTTTTCCTTCATAGCTTGAAATTGGAAGGTCTTAGAAGCTTGAAACCAAGCGCATACAACACAAGGGGCCTCAATGAGCTGCGGTTCAGTCGCATCATTCACTCTGATGTGGTGTTCATGAAGTTGGGTGTTGAGGTGCATGTACTGCATTGTGACAGAAAGTCACTTTACAACATCTTACAAGCCCAAAGTGGATTTTGAAAAAAGCTTCCACGAGTGCACGTTTTGGCCGTCTCAGCCAACTGTCATGAAATATGAAAAGTAAACGTGTCTTCACTTTTCCTTCATAGCTTGAAATTGGAAGGTCTTAGAAGCTTGAAACCAAGCGCATACAACACAAGGGGCCTCAATGAGCTACTGGCCGCTCACTGGTGGCTCCAGCGCACGCGGTTCAGTCGCATCATTCACTCTGATGTGGTGTTCATGAAGTTGGGTGTTGAGGTGCATGTACTGCATTGTGACAGAAAGTCACTTTACAACATCTTACAAGCCCAAAGTGGATTTTGAAAAAAGTTTCCACGAGTGCACGTTTTGGCCGTCTCAGCCAACTGTCATGAAATATGAAAAGTAAACATGTCTTCACTTTTCCTTCATAGCTTGAAATTGGAAGGTCTTAGAAGCTTGAAACCAAGCGCATACAACACAAGGGGCCTCAATGAGCTGCGGTTCAGTCGCATCATTCACTCTGATGTGGTGTTCATGAAGTTGGGTGTTGAGGTGCATGTACTGCATTGTGACAGAAAGTCACTTTACAACATCTTACAAGCCCAAAGTGGATTTTGAAAAAAGTTTCCACGAGCGCATGTTTTGGCCGTCTCAGCCAACTGTCATGAAACATGAAAAGTAAACGTGTCTTCACTTTTCCTTCATAGCTTGAAATTGGAAGGTCTTAGAAGCTTGAAACCAAGCGCATACAACACAAAGGGCCTCAATGAGCTACTGGCCGCTCACTGGTGGCTCCAGCGCACGCGGTTCAGTCGCATCATTCACTCTGATGTGGTGTTCATGAAGTTGGGTGTTGAGGTGCATGTACTGCATTGTGACAGAAAGTCACTTTACAACATCTTACAAGCCCAAAGTGGATTTTGAAAAAAGTTTCCACGAGTGCACGTTTTGGCCGTCTCAGCCAACTGTCATGAAGTATGAAAAGTAAACATGTCTTCACTTTTCCTTCATAGCTTGAAATTGGAAGGTCTTAGAAGCTTGAAACCAAGCGCATACAACACAAGGGGCCTCAATGAGCTGCGGTTCAGTCGCATCATTCACTCTGATGTGGTGTTCATGAAGTTGGGTGTTGAGGTGCATGTACTGCATTGTGACAGAAAGTCACTTTACAACATCTTACAAGCCCAAAGTGGATTTTGAGAAAAGTTTCCACGAGCGCATGTTTTGGCCGTCTCAGCCAACTGTCATGAAACATGAAAAGTAAACGTGTCTTCACTTTTCCTTCATAGCTTGAAATTGGAAGGTCTTAGAAGCTTGAAACCAAGCGCATACAACACAAAGGGCCTCAATGAGCTACTGGCCGCTCACTGGTGGCTCCAGCGCACGCGGTTCAGTCGCATCATTCACTCTGATGTGGTGTTCATGAAGTATGGTGTTGAGGTGCATGTACTGCATTGTGACAGAAAGTCACTTTACAACATCTTACAAGCCCAAAGTGGATTTTGAAAAAAGTTTCCACGAGTGCACGTTTTGGCCGTCTCAGCCAACTGTCATGAAATATGAAAAGTAAACGTGTCTTCACTTTTCCTTCATAGCTTGAAATTGGAAGGTCTTAGAAGCTTGAAACCAAGCGCATACAACACAAGGGGCCTCAATGAGCTACTGGCCGCTCACTGGTGGCTCCAGCGCACGCGGTTCAGTCGCATCATTCACTCTGATGTGGTGTTCATGAAGTTGGGTGTTGAGGTGCATGTACTGCATTGTGACAGAAAGTCACTTTACAACATCTTACAAGCCCAAAGTGGATTTTGAAAAAAGTTTCCACGAGTGCACGTTTTGGCCGTCTCAGCCAACTGTCATGAAATATGAAAAGTAAACGTGTCTTCACTTTTCCTTCATAGCTTGAAATTGGAAGGTCTTAGAAGCTTGAAACCAAGCGCATACAACACAAGGGGCCTCAATGAGCTACTGGCCGCTCACTGGTGGCTCCAGCGCACGCGGTTCAGTCGCATCATTCACTCTGATGTGGTGTTCATGAAGTTGGGTGTTGAGGTGCATGTACTGCATTGTGACAGAAAGTCACTTTACAACATCTTACAAGCCCAAAGTGGATTTTGAAAAAAGTTTCCACGAGTGCACGTTTTGGCCGTCTTAGCCAACTGTCATGAAATATGAAAAGTAAACATGTCTTCACTTTTCCTTCATAGCTTGAAATTGGAAGGTCTTAGAAGCTTGAAACCAAGCGCATACAACACAAGGGGCCTCAATGAGCTGCGGTTCAGTCGCATCATTCACTCTGATGTGGTGTTCATGAAGTTGGGTGTTGAGGTGCATGTACTGCATTGTGACAGAAAGTCACTTTACAACATCTTACAAGCCCAAAGTGGATTTTGAAAAAAGTTTCCACGAGTGCACGTTTTGGCCGTCTTAGCCAACTGTCATGAAATATGAAAAGTAAACATGTCTTCACTTTTCCTTCATAGCTTGAAATTGGAAGGTCTTAGAAGCTTGAAACCAAGCGCATACAACACAAGGGGCCTCAATGAGCTGCGGTTCAGTCGCATCATTCACTCTGATGTGGTGTTCATGAAGTTGGGTGTTGAGGTGCATGTACTGCATTGTGACAGAAAGTCACTTTACAACATCTTACAAGCCCAAAGTGGATTTTGAAAAAAGTTTCCACGAGCGCATGTTTTGGCCGTCTCAGCCAACTGTCATGAAATATGAAAAGTAAACGTGTCTTCACTTTTCCTTCATAGCTTGAAATTGGAAGGTCTTAGAAGCTTGAAACCAAGCGCATACAACACAAGGGGCCTCAATGAGCTACTGGCCGCTCACTGGTGGCTCCAGCGCACGCGGTTCAGTCGCATCATTCACTCTGATGTGGTGTTCATGAAGTTGGGTGTTGAGGTGCATGTACTGCATTGTGACAGAAAGTCACTTTACAACATCTTACAAGCCCAAAGTGGATTTTGAAAAAAGTTTCCACGAGTGCACGTTTTGGCCGTCTCAGCCAACTGTCATGAAATATGAAAAGTAAACATGTCTTCACTTTTCCTTCATAGCTTGAAATTGGAAGGTCTTAGAAGCTTGAAACCAAGCGCATACAACACAAGGGGCCTCAATGAGCTGCGGTTCAGTCGCATCATTCACTCTGATGTGGTGTTCATGAAGTTGGGTGTTGAGGTGCATGTACTGCATTGTGACAGAAAGTCACTTTACAACATCTTACAAGCCCAAAGTGGATTTTGAAAAAAGTTTCCACGAGCGCATGTTTTGGCCGTCTCAGCCAACTGTCATGAAACATGAAAAGTAAACGTGTCTTCACTTTTCCTTCATAGCTTGAAATTGGAAGGTCTTAGAAGCTTGAAACCAAGCGCATACAACACAAAGGGCCTCAATGAGCTACTGGCCGCTCACTGGTGGCTCCAGCGCACGCGGTTCAGTCGCATCATTCACTCTGATGTGGTGTTCATGAAGTTGGGTGTTGAGGTGCATGTACTGCATTGTGACAGAAAGTCACTTTACAACATCTTACAAGCCCAAAGTGGATTTTGAAAAAAGTTTCCACGAGTGCACGTTTTGGCCGTCTCAGCCAACTGTCATGAAGTATGAAAAGTAAACATGTCTTCACTTTTCCTTCATAGCTTGAAATTGGAAGGTCTTAGAAGCTTGAAACCAAGCGCATACAACACAAGGGGCCTCAATGAGCTGCGGTTCAGTCGCATCATTCACTCTGATGTGGTGTTCATGAAGTTGGGTGTTGAGGTGCATGTACTGCATTGTGACAGAAAGTCACTTTACAACATCTTACAAGCCCAAAGTGGATTTTGAGAAAAGTTTCCACGAGCGCATGTTTTGGCCGTCTCAGCCAACTGTCATGAAACATGAAAAGTAAACGTGTCTTCACTTTTCCTTCATAGCTTGAAATTGGAAGGTCTTAGAAGCTTGAAACCAAGCGCATACAACACAAAGGGCCTCAATGAGCTACTGGCCGCTCACTGGTGGCTCCAGCGCACGCGGTTCAGTCGCATCATTCACTCTGATGTGGTGTTCATGAAGTATGGTGTTGAGGTGCATGTACTGCATTGTGACAGAAAGTCACTTTACAACATCTTACAAGCCCAAAGTGGATTTTGAAAAAAGTTTCCACGAGTGCACGTTTTGGCCGTCTCAGCCAACTGTCATGAAATATGAAAAGTAAACGTGTCTTCACTTTTCCTTCATAGCTTGAAATTGGAAGGTCTTAGAAGCTTGAAACCAAGCGCATACAACACAAGGGGCCTCAATGAGCTACTGGCCGCTCACTGGTGGCTCCAGCGCACGCGGTTCAGTCGCATCATTCACTCTGATGTGGTGTTCATGAAGTTGGGTGTTGAGGTGCATGTACTGCATTGTGACAGAAAGTCACTTTACAACATCTTACAAGCCCAAAGTGGATTTTGAAAAAAGTTTCCACGAGTGCACGTTTTGGCCGTCTCAGCCAACTGTCATGAAATATGAAAAGTAAACGTGTCTTCACTTTTCCTTCATAGCTTGAAATTGGAAGGTCTTAGAAGCTTGAAACCAAGCGCATACAACACAAGGGGCCTCAATGAGCTACTGGCCGCTCACTGGTGGCTCCAGCGCACGCGGTTCAGTCGCATCATTCACTCTGATGTGGTGTTCATGAAGTTGGGTGTTGAGGTGCATGTACTGCATTGTGACAGAAAGTCACTTTACAACATCTTACAAGCCCAAAGTGGATTTTGAAAAAAGTTTCCACGAGTGCACGTTTTGGCCGTCTTAGCCAACTGTCATGAAATATGAAAAGTAAACATGTCTTCACTTTTCCTTCATAGCTTGAAATTGGAAGGTCTTAGAAGCTTGAAACCAAGCGCATACAACACAAGGGGCCTCAATGAGCTGCGGTTCAGTCGCATCATTCACTCTGATGTGGTGTTCATGAAGTTGGGTGTTGAGGTGCATGTACTGCATTGTGACAGAAAGTCACTTTACAACATCTTACAAGCCCAAAGTGGATTTTGAAAAAAGTTTCCACGAGCGCATGTTTTAGCCGTCTCAGCCAACTGTCATGAAACATGAAAAGTAAACGTGTCTTCACTTTTCCTTCATAGCTTGAAATTGGAAGGTCTTAGAAGCTTGAAACCAAGCGCATACAACAAAAAAGGGCCTCAATGAGCTACTGGCCGCTCACTGGTGGCTCCAGCGCACGCGGTTCAGTCGCATCATTCACTCTGATGTGGTGTTCATGAAGTTGGGTGTTGAGGTGCATGTACTGCATTGTGACAGAAAGTCACTTTACAACATCTTACAAGCCCAAAGTGGATTTTGAAAAAAGTTTCCACGAGCGCATGTTTTGGCCGTCTCAGCCAACTGTCATGAAACATGAAAAGTAAACGTGTCTTCACTTTTCCTTCATAGCTTGAAATTGGAAGGTCTTAGAAGCTTGAAACCAAGCGCATACAACACAAAGGGCCTCAATGAGCTACTGGCCGCTCACTGGTGGCTCCAGCGCACGTGGTTCAGTCGCATCATTCACTCTGATGTGGTGTTCATGAAGTTGGGTGTTGAGGTGCATGTACTGCATTGTGACAGAAAGTCACTTTACAATATCTTACAAGCCCAAAGTGATTTTTGGAAAAAGTTTCCACGAGCGCATGTTTTGGCCGTCTCAGCCAACTGTCATGAAACATGAAAAGTAAACGTGTCTTCACTTTTCCTTCATAGCTTGAAATTGGAAGGTCTTAGAAGCTTGAAACCAAGCGCATACAACACAAAGGGCCTCAATGAGCTACTGGCCGCTCACTGGTGGCTCCAGCGCACGCGGTTCAGTCGCATCATTCACTCTGATGTGGTGTTCATGAAGTATGGTGTTGAGGTGCATGTACTGCATTGTGACAGAAAGTCACTTTACAACATCTTACAAGCCCAAAGTGGATTTTGAAAAAAGTTTCCACGAGTGCACGTTTTGGCCGTCTCAGCCAACTGTCATGAAATATGAAAAGTAAACGTGTCTTCACTTTTCCTTCATAGCTTGAAATTGGAAGGTCTTAGAAGCTTGAAACCAAGCGCATACAACACAAGGGGCCTCAATGAGCTACTGGCCGCTCACTGGTGGCTCCAGCGCACGCGGTTCAGTCGCATCATTCACTCTGATGTGGTGTTCATGAAGTTGGGTGTTGAGGTGCATGTACTGCATTGTGACAGAAAGTCACTTTACAACATCTTACAAGCCCAAAGTGGATTTTGAAAAAAGTTTCCACGAGTGCACGTTTTGGCCGTCTCAGCCAACTGTCATGAAATATGAAAAGTAAACGTGTCTTCACTTTTCCTTCATAGCTTGAAATTGGAAGGTCTTAGAAGCTTGAAACCAAGCGCATACAACACAAGGGGCCTCAATGAGCTACTGGCCGCTCACTGGTGGCTCCAGCGCACGCGGTTCAGTCGCATCATTCACTCTGATGTGGTGTTCATGAAGTTGGGTGTTGAGGTGCATGTACTGCATTGTGACAGAAAGTCACTTTACAACATCTTACAAGCCCAAAGTGGATTTTGAAAAAAGTTTCCACGAGTGCACGTTTTGGCCGTCTTAGCCAACTGTCATGAAATATGAAAAGTAAACATGTCTTCACTTTTCCTTCATAGCTTGAAATTGGAAGGTCTTAGAAGCTTGAAACCAAGCGCATACAACACAAGGGGCCTCAATGAGCTGCGGTTCAGTCGCATCATTCACTCTGATGTGGTGTTCATGAAGTTGGGTGTTGAGGTGCATGTACTGCATTGTGACAGAAAGTCACTTTACAACATCTTACAAGCCCAAAGTGGATTTTGAAAAAAGTTTCCACGAGCGCATGTTTTGGCCGTCTCAGCCAACTGTCATGAAACATGAAAAGTAAACGTGTCTTCACTTTTCCTTCATAGCTTGAAATTGGAAGGTCTTAGAAGCTTGAAACCAAGCGCATACAACACAAAGGGCCTCAATGAGCTACTGGCCGCTCACTGGTGGCTCCAGCGCACGCGGTTCAGTCGCATCATTCACTCTGATGTGGTGTTCATGAAGTTGGGTGTTGAGGTGCATGTACTGCATTGTGACAGAAAGTCACTTTACAACATCTTACAAGCCCAAAGTGGATTTTGAAAAAAGTTTCCACGAGCGCATGTTTTGGCCGTCTCAGCCAACTGTCATGAAACATGAAAAGTAAACGTGTCTTCACTTTTCCTTCATAGCTTGAAATTGGAAGGTCTTAGAAGCTTGAAACCAAGCGCATACAACACAAAGGGCCTCAATGAGCTACTGGCCGCTCACTGGTGGCTCCAGCGCACGTGGTTCAGTCGCATCATTCACTCTGATGTGGTGTTCATGAAGTTGGGTGTTGAGGTGCATGTACTGCATTGTGACAGAAAGTCACTTTACAATATCTTACAAGCCCAAAGTGATTTTTGGAAAAAGTTTCCACGAGCGCATGTTTTGGCCGTCTCAGCCAACTGTCATGAAACATGAAAAGTAAACGTGTCTTCACTTTTCCTTCATAGCTTGAAATTGGAAGGTCTTAGAAGCTTGAAACCAAGCGCATACAACACAAAGGGCCTCAATGAGCTACTGGCCGCTCACTGGTGGCTCCAGCGCACGCGGTTCAGTCGCATCATTCACTCTGATGTGGTGTTCATGAAGTTGGGTGTTGAGGTGCATGTACTGCATTGTGACAGAAAGTCACTTTACAACATCTTACAAGCCCAAAGTGGATTTTGAAAAAAGTTTCCACGAGCGCATGTTCTGGCCGTCTCAGCCAACTGTCATGAAATATGAAAAGTAAACGTGTCTTCACTTTTCCTTCATAGCTTGAAATTGGAAGGTCTTAGAAGCTTGAAACCAAGCGCATACAACACAAAGGGCCTCAATGAGCTACTGGCCGCTCACTGGTGGCTCCAGCGCACGCGGTTCAGTCGCATCATTCACTCTGATGTGGTGTTCATGAAGTTGGGTGTTGAGGTGCATGTACTGCATTGTGACAGAAAGTCACTTTACAACATCTTACAAGCCCAAAGTGGATTTTGAAAAAAGTTTCCACGAGCGCATGTTTTGGCCGTCTCAGCCAACTGTCATGAAACATGAAAAGTAAACGTGTCTTCACTTTTCCTTCATAGCTTGAAATTGGAAGGTCTTAGAAGCTTGAAACCAAGCGCATACAACACAAAGGGCCTCAATGAGCTACTGGCCGCTCACTGGTGGCTCCAGCGCACGCGGTTCAGTCGCATCATTCACTCTGATGTGGTGTTCATGAAGTTGGGTGTTGAGGTGCATGTACTGCATTGTGACAGAAAGTCACTTTACAACATCTTACAAGCCCAAAGTGGATTTTGAAAAAAGCTTCCACGAGTGCACGTTTTGGCCGTCTCAGCCAACTGTCATGAAATATGAAAAGTAAACGTGTCTTCACTTTTCCTTCATAGCTTGAAATTGGAAGGTCTTAGAAGCTTGAAACCAAGCGCATTCAACACAAGGGGCCTCAATGAGCTACTGGCCGCTCACTGGTGGCTCCAGCGCACGCGGTTCAGTCGCATCATTCACTCTGATGTGGTGTTCATGAAGTTGGGTGTTGAGGTGCATGTACTGCATTGTGACAGAAAGTCACTTTACAACGTCTTACAAGCCCAAAGTGGATTTTGAAAAAAGTTTCCACGAGTGCACGTTTTGGCCGTCTTAGCCAACTGTCATGAAATATGAAAAGTAAACATGTCTTCACTTTTCCTTCATAGCTTGAAATTGGAAGGTCTTAGAAGCTTGAAACCAAGCGCATACAACACAAGGGGCCTCAATGAGCTGCGGTTCAGTCGCATCATTCACTCTGATGTGGTGTTCATGAAGTTGGGTGTTGAGGTGCATGTACTGCATTGTGACAGAAAGTCACTTTACAACATCTTACAAGCCCAAAGTGGATTTTGAAAAAAGTTTCCACGAGCGCATGTTTTGGCCGTCTCAGCCAACTGTCATGAAACATGAAAAGTAAACGTGTCTTCACCTTTCCTTCATAGCTTGAAATTGGAAGGTCTTAGAAGCTTGAAACCAAGCGCATACAACACAAAGGGCCTCAATGAGCTACTGGCCGCTCACTGGTGGCTCCAGCGCACGCGGTTCAGTCGCATCATTCACTCTGATGTGGTGTTCATGAAGTTGGGTGTTGAGGTGCATGTACTGCATTGTGACAGAAAGTCACTTTACAACATCTTACAAGCCCAAAGTGGATTTTGAAAAAAGTTTCCACGAGCGCATGTTTTGGCCGTCTCAGCCAACTGTCATGAAACATGAAAAGTAAACGTGTCTTCACTTTTCCTTCATAGCTTGAAATTGGAAGGTCTTAGAAGCTTGAAACCAAGCGCATACAACACAAAGGGCCTCAATGAGCTACTGGCCGCTCACTGGTGGCTCCAGCGCACGTGGTTCAGTCGCATCATTCACTCTGATGTGGTGTTCATGAAGTTGGGTGTTGAGGTGCATGTACTGCATTGTGACAGAAAGTCACTTTACAATATCTTACAAGCCCAAAGTGATTTTTGGAAAAAGTTTCCACGAGCGCATGTTTTGGCCGTCTCAGCCAACTGTCATGAAACATGAAAAGTAAACGTGTCTTCACTTTTCCTTCATAGCTTGAAATTGGAAGGTCTTAGAAGCTTGAAACCAAGCGCATACAACACAAAGGGCCTCAATGAGCTACTGGCCGCTCACTGGTGGCTCCAGCGCACGCGGTTCAGTCGCATCATTCACTCTGATGTGGTGTTCATGAAGTTGGGTGTTGAGGTGCATGTACTGCATTGTGACAGAAAGTCACTTTACAACATCTTACAAGCCCAAAGTGGATTTTGAAAAAAGTTTCCACGAGCGCATGTTCTGGCCGTCTCAGCCAACTGTCATGAAATATGAAAAGTAAACGTGTCTTCACTTTTCCTTCATAGCTTGAAATTGGAAGGTCTTAGAAGCTTGAAACCAAGCGCATACAACACAAAGGGCCTCAATGAGCTACTGGCCGCTCACTGGTGGCTCCAGCGCACGCGGTTCAGTCGCATCATTCACTCTGATGTGGTGTTCATGAAGTTGGGTGTTGAGGTGCATGTACTGCATTGTGACAGAAAGTCACTTTACAACATCTTACAAGCCCAAAGTGGATTTTGAAAAAAGTTTCCACGAGCGCATGTTTTGGCCGTCTCAGCCAACTGTCATGAAATATGAAAAGTAAACGTGTCTTCACTTTTCCTTCATAGCTTGAAATTGGAAGGTCTTAGAAGCTTGAAACCAAGCGCATACAACACAAAGGGCCTCAATGAGCTACTGGCCGCTCACTGGTGGCTCCAGCGCACGCGGTTCAGTCGCATCATTCACTCTGATGTGGTGTTCATGAAGTTGGGTGTTGAGGTGCATGTACTGCATTGTGACAGAAAGTCACTTTACAACATCTTACAAGCCCAAAGTGGATTTTGAAAAAAGTTTCCACGAGCGCATGTTTTGGCCGTCTCAGCCAACTGTCATGAAATATGAAAAGTAAACGTGTCTTCACTTTTCCTTCATAGCTTGAAATTGGAAGGTCTTAGAAGCTTGAAACCAAGCGCATACAACACAAAGGGCCTCAATGAGCTACTGGCCGCTCACTGGTGGCTCCAGCGCACGCGGTTCAGTCGCATCATTCACTCTGATGTGGTGTTCATGAAGTTGGGTGTTGAGGTGCATGTACTGCATTGTGACAGAAAGTCACTTTACAACATCTTACAAGCCCAAAGTGGATTTTGAAAAAAGTTTCCACGAGTGCACGTTTTGGCCGTCTCAGCCAACTGTCATGAAATATGAAAAGTAAACGTGTCTTCACTTTTCCTTCATAGCTTGAAATTGGAAGGTCTTAGAAGCTTGAAACCAAGCGCATACAACACAAGGGGCCTCAATGAGCTGCCGTTCAGTCGCATCATTCACTCTGATGTGGTGTTCATGAAGTTGGGTGTTGAGGTGCATGTACTGCATTGTGACAGAAAGTCACTTTACAACATCTTACAAGCCCAAAGTGGATTTTGAAAAAAGTTTCCACGAGCGCATGTTTTGGCCGTCTCAGCCAACTGTCATGAAATATGAAAAGTAAACGTGTCTTCACTTTTCCTTCATAGCTTGAAATTGGAAGGTCTTAGAAGCTTGAAACCAAGTGCATACAACACAAAGGGCCTCAATGAGCTACTGGCCGCTCACTGGTGGCTCCAGCGCACGCGGTTCAGTCGCATCATTCACTCTGATGTGGTGTTCATGAAGTTGGGTGTTGAGGTGCATGTACTGCATTGTGACAGAAAGTCACTTTACAACATCTTACAAGCCCAAAGTGGATTTTGAAAAAAGTTTCCACGAGCGCATGTTTTGGCCGTCTCAGCCAACTGTCATGAAATATGAAAAGTAAACGTGTCTTCACTTTTCCTTCATAGCTTGAAATTGGAAGGTCTTAGAAGCTTGAAACCAAGCGCATACAACACAAAGGGCCTCAATGAGCTACTGGCCGCTCACTGGTGGCTCCAGCGCACGCGGTTCAGTCGCATCATTCACTCTGATGTGGTGTTCATGAAGTTGGGTGTTGAGGTGCATGTACTGCATTGTGACAGAAAGTCACTTTACAACATCTTACAAGCCCAAAGTGGATTTTGAAAAAAGTTTCCACGAGCGCATGTTTTGGCCGTCTCAGCCAACTGTCATGAAATATGAAAAGTAAACGTGTCTTCACTTTTCCTTCATAGCTTGAAATTGGAAGGTCTTAGAAGCTTGAAACCAAGCGCATACAACACAAAGGGCCTCAATGAGCTACTGGCCGCTCACTGGTGGCTCCAGCGCACGCGGTTCAGTCGCATCATTCACTCTGATGTGGTGTTCATGAAGTTGGGTGTTGAGGTGCATGTGCTGCATTGTGACAGAAAGTCACTTTACAACATCTTACAAGCCCAAAGTGGATTTTGAAAAAAGTTTCCACGAGTGCACGTTTTGGCCGTCTCAGCCAACTGTCATGAAATATGAAAAGTAAACATGTCTTCACTTTTCCTTCATAGCTTGAAATTGGAAGGTCTTAGAAGCTTGAAACCAAGCGCATACAACACAAGGGGCCTCAATGAGCTGCGGTTCAGTCGCATCATTCACTCTGATGTGGTGTTCATGAAGTTGGGTGTTGAGGTGCATGTACTGCATTGTGACAGAAAGTCACTTTACAACATCTTACAAGCCCAAAGTGGATTTTGAAAAAAGCTTCCACGAGTGCACGTTTTGGCCGTCTCAGCCAACTGTCATGAAATATGAAAAGTAAACGTGTCTTCACTTTTCCTTCATAGCTTGAAATTGGAAGGTCTTAGAAGCTTGAAACCAAGCGCATACAACACAAGGGGCCTCAATGAGCTACTGGCCGCTCACTGGTGGCTCCAGCGCACGCGGTTCAGTCGCATCATTCACTCTGATGTGGTGTTCATGAAGTTGGGTGTTGAGGTGCATGTACTGCATTGTGACAGAAAGTCACTTTACAACATCTTACAAGCCCAAAGTGGATTTTGAAAAAAGTTTCCATGAGCGCATGTTCTGGCCGTCTCAGCCAACTGTCATGAAATATGAAAAGTAAACGTGTCTTCACTTTTCCTTCATAGCTTGAAATTGGAAGGTCTTAGAAGCTTGAAACCAAGCGCATACAACACAAAGGGCCTCAATGAGCTACTGGCCGCTCACTGGTGGCTCCAGCGCACGCGGTTCAGTCGCATCATTCACTCTGATGTGGTGTTCATGAAGTTGGGTGTTGAGGTGCATGTACTGCATTGTGACAGAAAGTCACTTTACAACATCTTACAAGCCCAAAGTGGATTTTGAAAAAAGTTTCCACGAGCGCATGTTTTGGCCGTCTCAGCCAACTGTCATGAAACATGAAAAGTAAACGTGTCTTCACTTTTCCTTCATAGCTTGAAATTGGAAGGTCTTAGAAGCTTGAAACCAAGCGCATACAACACAAAGGGCCTCAATGAGCTACTGGCCGCTCACTGGTGGCTCCAGCGCACGTGGTTCAGTCGCATCATTCACTCTGATGTGGTGTTCATGAAGTTGGGTGTTGAGGTGCATGTACTGCATTGTGACAGAAAGTCACTTTACAATATCTTACAAGCCCAAAGTGATTTTTGGAAAAAGTTTCCACGAGCGCATGTTTTGGCCGTCTCAGCCAACTGTCATGAAACATGAAAAGTAAACGTGTCTTCACTTTTCCTTCATAGCTTGAAATTGGAAGGTCTTAGAAGCTTGAAACCAAGCGCATACAACACAAAGGGCCTCAATGAGCTACTGGCCGCTCACTGGTGGCTCCAGCGCACGCGGTTCAGTCGCATCATTCACTCTGATGTGGTGTTCATGAAGTTGGGTGTTGAGGTGCATGTACTGCATTGTGACAGAAAGTCACTTTACAACATCTTACAAGCCCAAAGTGGATTTTGAAAAAAGTTTCCACGAGCGCATGTTTTGGCCGTCTCAGCCAACTGTCATGAAATATGAAAAGTAAACGTGTCTTCACTTTTCCTTCATAGCTTGAAATTGGAAGGTCTTAGAAGCTTGAAACCAAGCGCATAAAACACAAAGGGCCTCAATGAGCTACTGGCCGCTCACTGGTGGCTCCAGCGCACGCGGTTCAGTCGCATCATTCACTCTGATGTGGTGTTCATGAAGTTGGGTGTTGAGGTGCATGTACTGCATTGTGACAGAAAGTCACTTTACAACATCTTACAAGCCCAAAGTGGATTTTGAAAAAAGTTTCCACGAGCGCATGTTTTGGCCGTCTCAGCCAACTGTCATGAAATATGAAAAGTAAACGTGTCTTCACTTTTCCTTCATAGCTTGAAATTGGAAGGTCTTAGAAGCTTGAAACCAAGCGCATACAACACAAAGGGCCTCAATGAGCTACTGGCCGCTCACTGGTGGCTCCAGCGCACGCGGTTCAGTCGCATCATTCACTCTGATGTGGTGTTCATGAAGTTGGGTGTTGAGGTGCATGTACTGCATTGTGACAGAAAGTCACTTTACAACATCTTACAAGCCCAAAGTGGATTTTGAAAAAGTTTCCACGAGTGCACGTTTTGGCCGTCTCAGCCAACTGTCATGAAATATGAAAAGTAAACGTGTCTTCACTTTTCCTTCATAGCTTGAAATTGGAAGGTCTTAGAAGCTTGAAACCAAGCGCATACAACACAAGGGGCCTCAATGAGCTACTGGCCGCTCACTGGTGGCTCCAGCGCACGCGGTTCAGTCGCATCATTCACTCTGATGTGGTGTTCATGAAGTTGGGTGTTGAGGTGCATGTACTGCATTGTGACAGAAAGTCACTTTACAACATCTTACAAGCCCAAAGTGGATTTTGAAAAAAGTTTCCACGAATGCACGTTTTGGCCGTCTCAGCCAACTGTCATGAAATATGAAAAGTAAACGTGTCTTCACTTTTCCTTCATAGCTTGAAATTGGAAGGTCTTAGTAGCTTGAAACCAAGCGCATACAACACAAAGGGCCTCAATGAGCTACTGGCCGCTCACTGGTGGCTCCAGCGCACGCGGTTCAGTCGCATCATTCACTCTGATGTGGTGTTCATGAAGTTGGGTGTTGAGGTGCATGTACTGCATTGTGACAGAAAGTCACTTTACAACATCTTACAAGCCCAAAGTGGATTTTGAAAAAAGTTTCCACGAGCGCATGTTTTGGCCGTCTCAGCCAACTGTCATGAAACATGAAAAGTAAACGTGTCTTCACTTTTCCTTCATAGCTTGAAATTGGAAGGTCTTAGAAGCTTGAAACCAAGCGCATACAACACAAAGGGCCTCAATGAGCTACTGGCCGCTCACTGGTGGCTCCAGCGCACGCGGTTCAGTCGCATCATTCACTCTGATGTGGTGTTCATGAAGTTGGGTGTTGAGGTGCATGTACTGCATTGTGACAGAAAGTCACTTTACAACATCTTACAAGCCCAAAGTGGATTTTGAAAAAAGTTTCCACGAGTGCATGTTTTGGCCGTCTCAGCCAACTGTCATGAAATATGAAAAGTAAACGTGTCTTCACTTTTCCTTCATAGCTTGAAATTGGAAGGTCTTAGAAGCTTGAAACCAAGCGCATACAACACAAGGGGCCTCAATGAGCTACTGGCCGCTCACTGGTGGCTCCAGCGCACGCGGTTCAGTCGCATCATTCACTCTGATGTGGTGTTCATGAAGTTGGGTGTTGAGGTGCATGTACTGCATTGTGACAGAAAGTCACTTTACAACATCTTACAAGCCCAAAGTGGATTTTGAAAAAAGTTTCCACGAGTGCACGTTTTGGCCGTCTCAGCCAACTGTCATGAAATATGAAAAGTAAACATGTCTTCACTTTTCCTTCATAGCTTGAAATTGGAAGGTCTTAGAAGCTTGAAACCAAGCGCATACAACACAAGGGGCCTCAATGAGCTGCGGTTCAGTCGCATCATTCACTCTGATGTGGTGTTCATGAAGTTGGGTGTTGAGGTGCATGTACTGCATTGTGACAGAAAGTCACTTTACAATATCTTACAAGCCCAAAGTGATTTTTGGAAAAAGTTTCCACGAGCGCATGTTTTGGCCGTCTCAGCCAACTGTCATGAAACATGAAAAGTAAACGTGTCTTCACTTTTCCTTCATAGCTTGAAATTGGAAGGTCTTAGAAGCTTGAAACCAAGCGCATACAACACAAAGGGCCTCAATGAGCTACTGGCCGCTCACTGGTGGCTCCAGCGCACGCGGTTCAGTCGCATCATTCACTCTGATGTGGTGTTCATGAAGTTGGGTGTTGAGGTGCATGTACTGCATTGTGACAGAAAGTCACTTTACAACATCTTACAAGCCCAAAGTGGATTTTGAAAAAAGTTTCCACGAGCGCATGTTCTGGCCGTCTCAGCCAACTGTCATGAAATATGAAAAGTAAACGTGTCTTCACTTTTCCTTCATAGCTTGAAATTGGAAGGTCTTAGAAGCTTGAAACCAAGCGCATACAACACAAAGGGCCTCAATGAGCTACTGGCCGCTCACTGGTGGCTCCAGCGCACGCGGTTCAGTCGCATCATTCACTCTGATGTGGTGTTCATGAAGTTGGGTGTTGAGGTGCATGTACTGCATTGTGACAGAAAGTCACTTTACAACATCTTACAAGCCCAAAGTGGATTTTGAAAAAAGTTTCCACGAGCGCATGTTTTGGCCGTCTCAGCCAACTGTCATGAAACATGAAAAGTAAACGTGTCTTCACTTTTCCTTCATAGCTTGAAATTGGAAGGTCTTAGAAGCTTGAAACCAAGCGCATACAACACAAAGGGCCTCAATGAGCTACTGGCCGCTCACTGGTGGCTCCAGCGCACGCGGTTCAGTCGCATCATTCACTCTGATGTGGTGTTCATGAAGTTGGGTGTTGAGGTGCATGTACTGCATTGTGACAGAAAGTCACTTTACAACATCTTACAAGCCCAAAGTGGATTTTGAAAAAAGTTTCCACGAGCGCATGTTTTGGCCGTCTCAGCCAACTGTCATGAAATATGAAAAGTAAACGTGTCTTCACTTTTCCTTCATAGCTTGAAATTGGAAGGTCTTAGAAGCTTGAAACCAAGCGCATACAACACAAAGGGCCTCAATGAGCTACTGGCCGCTCACTGGTGGCTCCAGCGCACGCGGTTCAGTCGCATCATTCACTCTGATGTGGTGTTCATGAAGTTGGGTGTTGAGGTGCATGTAGTGCATTGTGACAGAAAGTCACTTTACAACATCTTACAAGCCCAAAGTGGATTTTGAAAAAAGTTTCCACGAGCGCATGTTTTGGCCGTCTCAGCCAACTGTCATGAAATATGAAAAGTAAACGTGTCTTCACTTTTCCTTCATAGCTTGAAATTGGAAGGTCTTAGAAGCTTGAAACCAAGCGCATACAACACAAAGGGCCTCAATGAGCTACTGGCCGCTCACTGGTGGCTCCAGCGCACGCGGTTCAGTCGCATCATTCACTCTGATGTGGTGTTCATGAAGTTGGGTGTTGAGGTGCATGTAGTGCATTGTGACAGAAAGTCACTTTACAACATCTTACAAGCCCAAAGTGGATTTTGAAAAAAGTTTCCACGAGCGCATGTTTTGGCCGTCTCAGCCAACTGTCATGAAATATGAAAAGTAAACGTGTCTTCACTTTTCCTTCATAGCTTGAAATTGGAAGGTCTTAGAAGCTTGAAACCAAGCGCATACAACACAAAGGGCCTCAATGAGCTACTGGCCGCTCACTGGTGGCTCCAGCGCACGCGGTTCAGTCGCATCATTCACTCTGATGTGGTGTTCATGAAGTTGGGTGTTGAGGTGCATGTACTGCATTGTGACAGAAAGTCACTTTACAACATCTTACAAGCCCAAAGTGGATTTTGAAAAAAGTTTCCACGAGCGCATGTTTTGGCCGTCTCAGCCAACTGTCATGAAATATGAAAAGTAAACGTGTCTTCACTTTTCCTTCATAGCTTGAAATTGGAAGGTCTTAGAAGCTTGAAACCAAGCGCATACAACACAAAGGGCCTCAATGAGCTACTGGCCGCTCACTGGTGGCTCCAGCGCACGCGGTTCAGTCGCATCATTCACTCTGATGTGGTGTTCATGAAGTTGGGTGTTGAGGTGCATGTAGTGCATTGTGACAGAAAGTCACTTTACAACATCTTACAAGCCCAAAGTGGATTTTGAAAAAAGTTTCCACGAGCGCATGTTTTGGCCGTCTCAGACAACTGTCATGAAATATGAAAAGTAAACGTGTCTTCACTTTTCCTTCATAGCTTGAAATTGGAAGGTCTTAGAAGCTTGAAACCAAGCGCATACAACACAAAGGGCCTCAATGAGCTACTGGCCGCTCACTGGTGGCTCCAGCGCACGCGGTTCAGTCGCATCATTCACTCTGATGTGGTGTTCATGAAGTTGGGTGTTGAGGTGCATGTAGTGCATTGTGACAGAAAGTCACTTTACAACATCTTACAAGCCCAAAGTGGATTTTGAAAAAAGTTTCCACGAGCGCATGTTTTGGCCGTCTCAGCCAACTGTCATGAAATATGAAAAGTAAACGTGTCTTCACTTTTCCTTCATAGCTTGAAATTGGAAGGTCTTAGAAGCTTGAAACCAAGCGCATACAACACAAAGGGCCTCAATGAGCTACTGGCCGCTCACTGGTGGCTCCAGCGCACGCGGTTCAGTCGCATCATTCACTCTGATGTGGTGTTCATGAAGTTGGGTGTTGAGGTGCATGTAGTGCATTGTGACAGAAAGTCACTTTACAACATCTTACAAGCCCAAAGTGGATTTTGAAAAAAGTTTCCACGAGCGCATGTTTTGGCCGTCTCAGCCAACTGTCATGAAATATGAAAAGTAAACGTGTCTTCACTTTTCCTTCATAGCTTGAAATTGGAAGGTCTTAGAAGCTTGAAACCAAGCGCATACAACACAAAGGGCCTCAATGAGCTACTGGCCGCTCACTGGTGGCTCCAGCGCACGCGGTTCAGTCGCATCATTCACTCTGATGTGGTGTTCATGAAGTTGGGTGTTGAGGTGCATGTAGTGCATTGTGACAGAAAGTCACTTTACAACATCTTACAAGCCCAAAGTGGATTTTGAAAAAAGTTTCCACGAGCGCATGTTTTGGCCGTCTCAGCCAACTGTCATGAAATATGAAAAGTAAACGTGTCTTCACTTTTCCTTCATAGCTTGAAATTGGAAGGTCTTAGAAGCTTGAAACCAAGCGCATACAACACAAAGGGCCTCAATGAGCTACTGGCCGCTCACTGGTGGCTCCAGCGCACGCGGTTCAGTCGCATCATTCACTCTGATGTGGTGTTCATGAAGTTGGGTGTTGAGGTGCATGTAGTGCATTGTGACAGAAAGTCACTTTACAACATCTTACAAGCCCAAAGTGGATTTTGAAAAAAGTTTCCACGAGCGCATGTTTTGGCCGTCTCAGACAACTGTCATGAAATATGAAAAGTAAACGTGTCTTCACTTTTCCTTCATAGCTTGAAATTGGAAGGTCTTAGAAGCTTGAAACCAAGCGCATACAACACAAAGGGCCTCAATGAGCTACTGGCCGCTCACTGGTGGCTCCAGCGCACGCGGTTCAGTCGCATCATTCACTCTGATGTGGTGTTCATGAAGTTGGGTGTTGAGGTGCATGTAGTGCATTGTGACAGAAAGTCACTTTACAACATCTTACAAGCCCAAAGTGGATTTTGAAAAAAGTTTCCACGAGCGCATGTTTTGGCCGTCTCAGCCAACTGTCATGAAATATGAAAAGTAAACGTGTCTTCACTTTTCCTTCATAGCTTGAAATTGGAAGGTCTTAGAAGCTTGAAACCAAGCGCATACAACACAAAGGGCCTCAATGAGCTACTGGCCGCTCACTGGTGGCTCCAGCGCACGCGGTTCAGTCGCATCATTCACTCTGATGTGGTGTTCATGAAGTTGGGTGTTGAGGTGCATGTAGTGCATTGTGACAGAAAGTCACTTTACAACATCTTACAAGCCCAAAGTGGATTTTGAAAAAAGTTTCCACGAGCGCATGTTTTGGCCGTCTCAGCCAACTGTCATGAAATATGAAAAGTAAACGTGTCTTCACTTTTCCTTCATAGCTTGAAATTGGAAGGTCTTAGAAGCTTGAAACCAAGCGCATACAACACAAAGGGCCTCAATGAGCTACTGGCCGCTCACTGGTGGCTCCAGCGCACGCGGTTCAGTCGCATCATTCACTCTGATGTGGTGTTCATGAAGTTGGGTGTTGAGGTGCATGTAGTGCATTTTGACAGAAAGTCACTTTACAACATCTTACAAGCCCAAAGTGGATTTTGAAAAAAGTTTCCACGAGCGCATGTTTTGGCCGTCTCAGCCAACTGTCATGAAATATGAAAAGTAAACGTGTCTTCACTTTTCCTTCATAGCTTGAAATTGGAAGGTCTTAGAAGCTTGAAACCAAGCGCATACAACACAAAGGGCCTCAATGAGCTACTGGCCGCTCACTGGTGGCTCCAGCGCACGCGGTTCAGTCGCATCATTCACTCTGATGTGGTGTTCATGAAGTTGGGTGTTGAGGTGCATGTAGTGCATTTTGACAGAAAGTCACTTTACAACATCTTACAAGCCCAAAGTGGATTTTGAAAAAAGTTTCCACGAGCGCATGTTTTGGCCGTCTCAGCCAACTGTCATGAAATATGAAAAGTAAACGTGTCTTCACTTTTCCTTCATAGCTTGAAATTGGAAGGTCTTAGAAGCTTGAAACCAAGCGCATACAACACAAGGGGCCTCAATGAGCTGCGGTTCAGTCGCATCATTCACTCTGATGTGGTGTTCATGAAGTTGGGTGTTGAGGTGCATGTACTGCATTGTGACAGAAAGTCACTTTACAACATCTTACAAGCCCAAAGTGGATTTTGAAAAAAGCTTCCACGAGTGCACGTTTTGGCCGTCTCAGCCAACTGTCATGAAATATGAAAAGTAAACGTGTCTTCACTTTTCCTTCATAGCTTGAAATTGGAAGGTCTTAGAAGCTTGAAACCAAGCGCATACAACACAAGGGGCCTCAATGAGCTACTGGCCGCTCACTGGTGGCTCCAGCGCACGCGGTTCAGTCGCATCATTCACTCTGATGTGGTGTTCATGAAGTTGGGTGTTGAGGTGCATGTACTGCATTGTGACAGAAAGTCACTTTACAACATCTTACAAGCCCAAAGTGGATTTTGAAAAAAGTTTCCATGAGCGCATGTTCTGGCCGTCTCAGCCAACTGTCATGAAATATGAAAAGTAAACGTGTCTTCACTTTTCCTTCATAGCTTGAAATTGGAAGGTCTTAGAAGCTTGAAACCAAGCGCATACAACACAAAGGGCCTCAATGAGCTACTGGCCGCTCACTGGTGGCTCCAGCGCACGCGGTTCAGTCGCATCATTCACTCTGATGTGGTGTTCATGAAGTTGGGTGTTGAGGTGCATGTACTGCATTGTGACAGAAAGTCACTTTACAACATCTTACAAGCCCAAAGTGGATTTTGAAAAAAGTTTCCACGAGCGCATGTTTTGGCCGTCTCAGCCAACTGTCATGAAACATGAAAAGTAAACGTGTCTTCACTTTTCCTTCATAGCTTGAAATTGGAAGGTCTTAGAAGCTTGAAACCAAGCGCATACAACACAAAGGGCCTCAATGAGCTACTGGCCGCTCACTGGTGGCTCCAGCGCACGTGGTTCAGTCGCATCATTCACTCTGATGTGGTGTTCATGAAGTTGGGTGTTGAGGTGCATGTACTGCATTGTGACAGAAAGTCACTTTACAATATCTTACAAGCCCAAAGTGATTTTTGGAAAAAGTTTCCACGAGCGCATGTTTTGGCCGTCTTAGCCAACTGTCATGAAACATGAAAAGTAAACGTGTCTTCACTTTTCCTTCATAGCTTGAAATTGGAAGGTCTTAGAAGCTTGAAACCAAGCGCATACAACACAAAGGGCCTCAATGAGCTACTGGCCGCTCACTGGTGGCTCCAGCGCACGCGGTTCAGTCGCATCATTCACTCTGATGTGGTGTTCATGAAGTTGGGTGTTGAGGTGCATGTACTGCATTGTGACAGAAAGTCACTTTACAACATCTTACAAGCCCAAAGTGGATTTTGAAAAAAGTTTCCACGAGCGCATGTTTTGGCCGTCTCAGCCAACTGTCATGAAATATGAAAAGTAAACGTGTCTTCACTTTTCCTTCATAGCTTGAAATTGGAAGGTCTTAGAAGCTTGAAACCAAGCGCATAAAACACAAAGGGCCTCAATGAGCTACTGGCCGCTCACTGGTGGCTCCAGCGCACGCGGTTCAGTCGCATCATTCACTCTGATGTGGTGTTCATGAAGTTGGGTGTTGAGGTGCATGTACTGCATTGTGACAGAAAGTCACTTTACAACATCTTACAAGCCCAAAGTGGATTTTGAAAAAAGTTTCCACGAGCGCATGTTTTGGCCGTCTCAGCCAACTGTCATGAAATATGAAAAGTAAACGTGTCTTCACTTTTCCTTCATAGCTTGAAATTGGAAGGTCTTAGAAGCTTGAAACCAAGCGCATACAACACAAAGGGCCTCAATGAGCTACTGGCCGCTCACTGGTGGCTCCAGCGCACGCGGTTCAGTCGCATCATTCACTCTGATGTGGTGTTCATGAAGTTGGGTGTTGAGGTGCATGTACTGCATTGTGACAGAAAGTCACTTTACAACATCTTACAAGCCCAAAGTGGATTTTGAAAAAAGTTTCCACGAGTGCACGTTTTGGCCGTCTCAGCCAACTGTCATGAAATATGAAAAGTAAACGTGTCTTCACTTTTCCTTCATAGCTTGAAATTGGAAGGTCTTAGAAGCTTGAAACCAAGCGCATACAACACAAGGGGCCTCAATGAGCTACTGGCCGCTCACTGGTGGCTCCAGCGCACGCGGTTCAGTCGCATCATTCACTCTGATGTGGTGTTCATGAAGTTGGGTGTTGAGGTGCATGTACTGCATTGTGACAGAAAGTCACTTTACAACATCTTACAAGCCCAAAGTGGATTTTGAAAAAAGTTTCCACGAATGCACGTTTTGGCCGTCTCAGCCAACTGTCATGAAATATGAAAAGTAAACGTGTCTTCACTTTTCCTTCATAGCTTGAAATTGGAAGGTCTTAGTAGCTTGAAACCAAGCGCATACAACACAAAGGGCCTCAATGAGCTACTGGCCGCTCACTGGTGGCTCCAGCGCACGCGGTTCAGTCGCATCATTCACTCTGATGTGGTGTTCATGAAGTTGGGTGTTGAGGTGCATGTACTGCATTGTGACAGAAAGTCACTTTACAACATCTTACAAGCCCAAAGTGGATTTTGAAAAAAGTTTCCACGAGCGCATGTTTTGGCCGTCTCAGCCAACTGTCATGAAACATGAAAAGTAAACGTGTCTTCACTTTTCCTTCATAGCTTGAAATTGGAAGGTCTTAGAAGCTTGAAACCAAGCGCATACAACACAAAGGGCCTCAATGAGCTACTGGCCGCTCACTGGTGGCTCCAGCGCACGCGGTTCAGTCGCATCATTCACTCTGATGTGGTGTTCATGAAGTTGGGTGTTGAGGTGCATGTACTGCATTGTGACAGAAAGTCACTTTACAACATCTTACAAGCCCAAAGTGGATTTTGAAAAAAGTTTCCACGAGTGCATGTTTTGGCCGTCTCAGCCAACTGTCATGAAATATGAAAAGTAAACGTGTCTTCACTTTTCCTTCATAGCTTGAAATTGGAAGGTCTTAGAAGCTTGAAACCAAGCGCATACAACACAAGGGGCCTCAATGAGCTACTGGCCGCTCACTGGTGGCTCCAGCGCACGCGGTTCAGTCGCATCATTCACTCTGATGTGGTGTTCATGAAGTTGGGTGTTGAGGTGCATGTACTGCATTGTGACAGAAAGTCACTTTACAACATCTTACAAGCCCAAAGTGGATTTTGAAAAAAGTTTCCACGAGTGCACGTTTTGGCCGTCTCAGCCAACTGTCATGAAATATGAAAAGTAAACATGTCTTCACTTTTCCTTCATAGCTTGAAATTGGAAGGTCTTAGAAGCTTGAAACCAAGCGCATACAACACAAGGGGCCTCAATGAGCTGCGGTTCAGTCGCATCATTCACTCTGATGTGGTGTTCATGAAGTTGGGTGTTGAGGTGCATGTACTGCATTGTGACAGAAAGTCACTTTACAATATCTTACAAGCCCAAAGTGATTTTTGGAAAAAGTTTCCACGAGCGCATGTTTTGGCCGTCTCAGCCAACTGTCATGAAACATGAAAAGTAAACGTGTCTTCACTTTTCCTTCATAGCTTGAAATTGGAAGGTCTTAGAAGCTTGAAACCAAGCGCATACAACACAAAGGGCCTCAATGAGCTACTGGCCGCTCACTGGTGGCTCCAGCGCACGCGGTTCAGTCGCATCATTCACTCTGATGTGGTGTTCATGAAGTTGGGTGTTGAGGTGCATGTACTGCATTGTGACAGAAAGTCACTTTACAACATCTTACAAGCCCAAAGTGGATTTTGAAAAAAGTTTCCACGAGCGCATGTTCTGGCCGTCTCAGCCAACTGTCATGAAATATGAAAAGTAAACGTGTCTTCACTTTTCCTTCATAGCTTGAAATTGGAAGGTCTTAGAAGCTTGAAACCAAGCGCATACAACACAAAGGGCCTCAATGAGCTACTGGCCGCTCACTGGTGGCTCCAGCGCACGCGGTTCAGTCGCATCATTCACTCTGATGTGGTGTTCATGAAGTTGGGTGTTGAGGTGCATGTACTGCATTGTGACAGAAAGTCACTTTACAACATCTTACAAGCCCAAAGTGGATTTTGAAAAAAGTTTCCACGAGCGCATGTTTTGGCCGTCTCAGCCAACTGTCATGAAACATGAAAAGTAAACGTGTCTTCACTTTTCCTTCATAGCTTGAAATTGGAAGGTCTTAGAAGCTTGAAACCAAGCGCATACAACACAAAGGGCCTCAATGAGCTACTGGCCGCTCACTGGTGGCTCCAGCGCACGCGGTTCAGTCGCATCATTCACTCTGATGTGGTGTTCATGAAGTTGGGTGTTGAGGTGCATGTACTGCATTGTGACAGAAAGTCACTTTACAACATCTTACAAGCCCAAAGTGGATTTTGAAAAAAGTTTCCACGAGCGCATGTTTTGGCCGTCTCAGCCAACTGTCATGAAATATGAAAAGTAAACGTGTCTTCACTTTTCCTTCATAGCTTGAAATTGGAAGGTCTTAGAAGCTTGAAACCAAGCGCATACAACACAAAGGGCCTCAATGAGCTACTGGCCGCTCACTGGTGGCTCCAGCGCACGCGGTTCAGTCGCATCATTCACTCTGATGTGGTGTTCATGAAGTTGGGTGTTGAGGTGCATGTAGTGCATTGTGACAGAAAGTCACTTTACAACATCTTACAAGCCCAAAGTGGATTTTGAAAAAAGTTTCCACGAGCGCATGTTTTGGCCGTCTCAGCCAACTGTCATGAAATATGAAAAGTAAACGTGTCTTCACTTTTCCTTCATAGCTTGAAATTGGAAGGTCTTAGAAGCTTGAAACCAAGCGCATACAACACAAAGGGCCTCAATGAGCTACTGGCCGCTCACTGGTGGCTCCAGCGCACGCGGTTCAGTCGCATCATTCACTCTGATGTGGTGTTCATGAAGTTGGGTGTTGAGGTGCATGTAGTGCATTGTGACAGAAAGTCACTTTACAACATCTTACAAGCCCAAAGTGGATTTTGAAAAAAGTTTCCACGAGCGCATGTTTTGGCCGTCTCAGCCAACTGTCATGAAATATGAAAAGTAAACGTGTCTTCACTTTTCCTTCATAGCTTGAAATTGGAAGGTCTTAGAAGCTTGAAACCAAGCGCATACAACACAAAGGGCCTCAATGAGCTACTGGCCGCTCACTGGTGGCTCCAGCGCACGCGGTTCAGTCGCATCATTCACTCTGATGTGGTGTTCATGAAGTTGGGTGTTGAGGTGCATGTAGTGCATTGTGACAGAAAGTCACTTTACAACATCTTACAAGCCCAAAGTGGATTTTGAAAAAAGTTTCCACGAGCGCATGTTTTGGCCGTCTCAGCCAACTGTCATGAAATATGAAAAGTAAACGTGTCTTCACTTTTCCTTCATAGCTTGAAATTGGAAGGTCTTAGAAGCTTGAAACCAAGCGCATACAACACAAAGGGCCTCAATGAGCTACTGGCCGCTCACTGGTGGCTCCAGCGCACGCGGTTCAGTCGCATCATTCACTCTGATGTGGTGTTCATGAAGTTGGGTGTTGAGGTGCATGTAGTGCATTGTGACAGAAAGTCACTTTACAACATCTTACAAGCCCAAAGTGGATTTTGAAAAAAGTTTCCACGAGCGCATGTTTTGGCCGTCTCAGCCAACTGTCATGAAATATGAAAAGTAAACGTGTCTTCACTTTTCCTTCATAGCTTGAAATTGGAAGGTCTTAGAAGCTTGAAACCAAGCGCATACAACACAAAGGGCCTCAATGAGCTACTGGCCGCTCACTGGTGGCTCCAGCGCACGCGGTTCAGTCGCATCATTCACTCTGATGTGGTGTTCATGAAGTTGGGTGTTGAGGTGCATGTAGTGCATTGTGACAGAAAGTCACTTTACAACATCTTACAAGCCCAAAGTGGATTTTGAAAAAAGTTTCCACGAGCGCATGTTTTGGCCGTCTCAGCCAACTGTCATGAAATATGAAAAGTAAACGTGTCTTCACTTTTCCTTCATAGCTTGAAATTGGAAGGTCTTAGAAGCTTGAAACCAAGCGCATACAACACAAAGGGCCTCAATGAGCTACTGGCCGCTCACTGGTGGCTCCAGCGCACGCGGTTCAGTCGCATCATTCACTCTGATGTGGTGTTCATGAAGTTGGGTGTTGAGGTGCATGTAGTGCATTGTGACAGAAAGTCACTTTACAACATCTTACAAGCCCAAAGTGGATTTTGAAAAAAGTTTCCACGAGCGCATGTTTTGGCCGTCTCAGCCAACTGTCATGAAATATGAAAAGTAAACGTGTCTTCACTTTTCCTTCATAGCTTGAAATTGGAAGGTCTTAGAAGCTTGAAACCAAGCGCATACAACACAAAGGGCCTCAATGAGCTACTGGCCGCTCACTGGTGGCTCCAGCGCACGCGGTTCAGTTGCATCATTCACTCTGATGTGGTGTTCATGAAGTTGGGTGTTGAGGTGCATGTAGTGCATTGTGACAGAAAGTCACTTTACAACATCTTACAAGCCCAAAGTGGATTTTGAAAAAAGTTTCCACGAGCGCATGTTTTGGCCGTCTCAGCCAACTGTCATGAAATATGAAAAGTAAACGTGTCTTCACTTTTCCTTCATAGCTTGAAATTGGAAGGTCTTAGAAGCTTGAAACCAAGCGCATACAACACAAAGGGCCTCAATGAGCTACTGGCCGCTCACTGGTGGCTCCAGCGCACGCGGTTCAGTCGCATCATTCACTCTGATGTGGTGTTCATGAAGTTGGGTGTTGAGGTGCATGTAGTGCATTGTGACAGAAAGTCACTTTACAACATCTTACAAGCCCAAAGTGGATTTTGAAAAAAGTTTCCACGAGCGCATGTTTTGGCCGTCTCAGCCAACTGTCATGAAATATGAAAAGTAAACGTGTCTTCACTTTTCCTTCATAGCTTGAAATTGGAAGGTCTTAGAAGCTTGAAACCAAGCGCATACAACACAAAGGGCCTCAATGAGCTACTGGCCGCTCACTGGTGGCTCCAGCGCACGCGGTTCAGTCGCATCATTCACTCTGATGTGGTGTTCATGAAGTTGGGTGTTGAGGTGCATGTAGTGCATTGTGACAGAAAGTCACTTTACAACATCTTACAAGCCCAAAGTGGATTTTGAAAAAAGTTTCCACGAGCGCATGTTTTGGCCGTCTCAGCCAACTGTCATGAAATATGAAAAGTAAACGTGTCTTCACTTTTCCTTCATAGCTTGAAATTGGAAGGTCTTAGAAGCTTGAAACCAAGCGCATACAACACAAAGGGCCTCAATGAGCTACTGGCCGCTCACTGGTGGCTCCAGCGCACGCGGTTCAGTCGCATCATTCACTCTGATGTGGTGTTCATGAAGTTGGGTGTTGAGGTGCATGTAGTGCATTTTGACAGAAAGTCACTTTACAACATCTTACAAGCCCAAAGTGGATTTTGAAAAAAGTTTCCACGAGCGCATGTTTTGGCCGTCTCAGCCAACTGTCATGAAATATGAAAAGTAAACGTGTCTTCACTTTTCCTTCATAGCTTGAAATTGGAAGGTCTTAGAAGCTTGAAACCAAGCGCATACAACACAAAGGGCCTCAATGAGCTACTGGCCGCTCACTGGTGGCTCCAGCGCACGCGGTTCAGTCGCATCATTCACTCTGATGTGGTGTTCATGAAGTTGGGTGTTGAGGTGCATGTAGTGCATTGTGACAGAAAGTCACTTTACAACATCTTACAAGCCCAAAGTGGATTTTGAAAAAAGTTTCCACGAGCGCATGTTTTGGCCGTCTCAGCCAACTGTCATGAAATATGAAAAGTAAACGTGTCTTCACTTTTCCTTCATAGCTTGAAATTGGAAGGTCTTAGAAGCTTGAAACCAAGCGCATACAACACAAAGGGCCTCAATGAGCTACTGGCCGCTCACTGGTGGCTCCAGCGCACGCGGTTCAGTCGCATCATTCACTCTGATGTGGTGTTCATGAAGTTGGGTGTTGAGGTGCATGTAGTGCATTGTGACAGAAAGTCACTTTACAACATCTTACAAGCCCAAAGTGGATTTTGAAAAAAGTTTCCACGAGCGCATGTTTTGGCCGTCTCAGCCAACTGTCATGAAATATGAAAAGTAAACGTGTCTTCACTTTTCCTTCATAGCTTGAAATTGGAAGGTCTTAGAAGCTTGAAACCAAGCGCATACAACACAAAGGGCCTCAATGAGCTACTGGCCGCTCACTGGTGGCTCCAGCGCACGCGGTTCAGTCGCATCATTCACTCTGATGTGGTGTTCATGAAGTTGGGTGTTGAGGTGCATGTAGTGCATTGTGACAGAAAGTCACTTTACAACATCTTACAAGCCCAAAGTGGATTTTGAAAAAAGTTTCCACGAGCGCATGTTTTGGCCGTCTCAGCCAACTGTCATGAAATATGAAAAGTAAACGTGTCTTCACTTTTCCTTCATAGCTTGAAATTGGAAGGTCTTAGAAGCTTGAAACCAAGCGCATACAACACAAAGGGCCTCAATGAGCTACTGGCCGCTCACTGGTGGCTCCAGCGCACGCGGTTCAGTCGCATCATTCACTCTGATGTGGTGTTCATGAAGTTGGGTGTTGAGGTGCATGTAGTGCATTGTGACAGAAAGTCACTTTACAACATCTTACAAGCCCAAAGTGGATTTTGAAAAAAGTTTCCACGAGCGCATGTTTTGGCCGTCTCAGCCAACTGTCATGAAATATGAAAAGTAAACGTGTCTTCACTTTTCCTTCATAGCTTGAAATTGGAAGGTCTTAGAAGCTTGAAACCAAGCGCATACAACACAAAGGGCCTCAATGAGCTACTGGCCGCTCACTGGTGGCTCCAGCGCACGCGGTTCAGTCGCATCATTCACTCTGATGTGGTGTTCATGAAGTTGGGTGTTGAGGTGCATGTAGTGCATTGTGACAGAAAGTCACTTTACAACATCTTACAAGCCCAAAGTGGATTTTGAAAAAAGTTTCCACGAGCGCATGTTTTGGCCGTCTCAGCCAACTGTCATGAAATATGAAAAGTAAACGTGTCTTCACTTTTCCTTCATAGCTTGAAATTGGAAGGTCTTAGAAGCTTGAAACCAAGCGCATACAACACAAAGGGCCTCAATGAGCTACTGGCCGCTCACTGGTGGCTCCAGCGCACGCGGTTCAGTCGCATCATTCACTCTGATGTGGTGTTCATGAAGTTGGGTGTTGAGGTGCATGTAGTGCATTGTGACAGAAAGTCACTTTACAACATCTTACAAGCCCAAAGTGGATTTTGAAAAAAGTTTCCACGAGCGCATGTTTTGGCCGTCTCAGCCAACTGTCATGAAATATGAAAAGTAAACGTGTCTTCACTTTTCCTTCATAGCTTGAAATTGGAAGGTCTTAGAAGCTTGAAACCAAGCGCATACAACACAAAGGGCCTCAATGAGCTACTGGCCGCTCACTGGTGGCTCCAGCGCACGCGGTTCAGTCGCATCATTCACTCTGATGTGGTGTTCATGAAGTTGGGTGTTGAGGTGCATGTAGTGCATTGTGACAGAAAGTCACTTTACAACATCTTACAAGCCCAAAGTGGATTTTGAAAAAAGTTTCCACGAGCGCATGTTTTGGCCGTCTCAGCCAACTGTCATGAAATATGAAAAGTAAACGTGTCTTCACTTTTCCTTCATAGCTTGAAATTGGAAGGTCTTAGAAGCTTGAAACCAAGCGCATACAACACAAAGGGCCTCAATGAGCTACTGGCCGCTCACTGGTGGCTCCAGCGCACGCGGTTCAGTCGCATCATTCACTCTGATGTGGTGTTCATGAAGTTGGGTGTTGAGGTGCATGTAGTGCATTGTGACAGAAAGTCACTTTACAACATCTTACAAGCCCAAAGTGGATTTTGAAAAAAGTTTCCACGAGCGCATGTTTTGGCCGTCTCAGCCAACTGTCATGAAATATGAAAAGTAAACGTGTCTTCACTTTTCCTTCATAGCTTGAAATTGGAAGGTCTTAGAAGCTTGAAACCAAGCGCATACAACACAAAGGGCCTCAATGAGCTACTGGCCGCTCACTGGTGGCTCCAGCGCACGCGGTTCAGTCGCATCATTCACTCTGATGTGGTGTTCATGAAGTTGGGTGTTGAGGTGCATGTAGTGCATTGTGACAGAAAGTCACTTTACAACATCTTACAAGTCCAAAGTGGATTTTGAAAAAAGTTTCCACGAGCGCATGTTTTGGCCGTCTCAGACAACTGTCATGAAATATGAAAAGTAAACGTGTCTTCACTTTTCCTTCATAGCTTGAAATTGGAAGGTCTTAGAAGCTTGAAACCAAGCGCATACAACACAAAGGGCCTCAATGAGCTACTGGCCGCTCACTGGTGGCTCCAGCGCACGCGGTTCAGTCGCATCATTCACTCTGATGTGGTGTTCATGAAGTTGGGTGTTGAGGTGCATGTAGTGCATTGTGACAGAAAGTCACTTTACAACATCTTACAAGCCCAAAGTGGATTTTGAAAAAAGTTTCCACGAGCGCATGTTTTGGCCGTCTCAGCCAACTGTCATGAAATATGAAAAGTAAACGTGTCTTCACTTTTCCTTCATAGCTTGAAATTGGAAGGTCTTAGAAGCTTGAAACCAAGCGCATACAACACAAAGGGCCTCAATGAGCTACTGGCCGCTCACTGGTGGCTCCAGCGCACGCGGTTCAGTCGCATCATTCACTCTGATGTGGTGTTCATGAAGTTGGGTGTTGAGGTGCATGTAGTGCATTGTGACAGAAAGTCACTTTACAACATCTTACAAGCCCAAAGTGGATTTTGAAAAAAGTTTCCACGAGCGCATGTTTTGGCCGTCTCAGCCAACTGTCATGAAATATGAAAAGTAAACGTGTCTTCACTTTTCCTTCATAGCTTGAAATTGGAAGGTCTTAGAAGCTTGAAACCAAGCGCATACAACACAAAGGGCCTCAATGAGCTACTGGCCGCTCACTGGTGGCTCCAGCGCACGCGGTTCAGTCGCATCATTCACTCTGATGTGGTGTTCATGAAGTTGGGTGTTGAGGTGCATGTAGTGCATTGTGACAGAAAGTCACTTTACAACATCTTACAAGCCCAAAGTGGATTTTGAAAAAAGTTTCCACGAGCGCATGTTTTGGCCGTCTCAGACAACTGTCATGAAATATGAAAAGTAAACGTGTCTTCACTTTTCCTTCATAGCTTGAAATTGGAAGGTCTTAGAAGCTTGAAACCAAGCGCATACAACACAAAGGGCCTCAATGAGCTACTGGCCGCTCACTGGTGGCTCCAGCGCACGCGGTTCAGTCGCATCATTCACTCTGATGTGGTGTTCATGAAGTTGGGTGTTGAGGTGCATGTAGTGCATTGTGACAGAAAGTCACTTTACAACATCTTACAAGCCCAAAGTGGATTTTGAAAAAAGTTTCCACGAGCGCATGTTTTGGCCGTCTCAGCCAACTGTCATGAAATATGAAAAGTAAACGTGTCTTCACTTTTCCTTCATAGCTTGAAATTGGAAGGTCTTAGAAGCTTGAAACCAAGCGCATACAACACAAAGGGCCTCAATGAGCTACTGGCCGCTCACTGGTGGCTCCAGCGCACGCGGTTCAGTCGCATCATTCACTCTGATGTGGTGTTCATGAAGTTGGGTGTTGAGGTGCATGTAGTGCATTGTGACAGAAAGTCACTTTACAACATCTTACAAGCCCAAAGTGGATTTTGAAAAAAGTTTCCACGAGCGCATGTTTTGGCCGTCTCAGCCAACTGTCATGAAATATGAAAAGTAAACGTGTCTTCACTTTTCCTTCATAGCTTGAAATTGGAAGGTCTTAGAAGCTTGAAACCAAGCGCATACAACACAAAGGGCCTCAATGAGCTACTGGCCGCTCACTGGTGGCTCCAGCGCACGCGGTTCAGTCGCATCATTCACTCTGATGTGGTGTTCATGAAGTTGGGTGTTGAGGTGCATGTAGTGCATTGTGACAGAAAGTCACTTTACAACATCTTACAAGCCCAAAGTGGATTTTGAAAAAAGTTTCCACGAGCGCATGTTTTGGCCGTCTCAGACAACTGTCATGAAATATGAAAAGTAAACGTGTCTTCACTTTTCCTTCATAGCTTGAAATTGGAAGGTCTTAGAAGCTTGAAACCAAGCGCATACAACACAAAGGGCCTCAATGAGCTACTGGCCGCTCACTGGTGGCTCCAGCGCACGCGGTTCAGTCGCATCATTCACTCTGATGTGGTGTTCATGAAGTTGGGTGTTGAGGTGCATGTAGTGCATTGTGACAGAAAGTCACTTTACAACATCTTACAAGCCCAAAGTGGATTTTGAAAAAAGTTTCCACGAGCGCATGTTTTGGCCGTCTCAGCCAACTGTCATGAAATATGAAAAGTAAACGTGTCTTCACTTTTCCTTCATAGCTTGAAATTGGAAGGTCTTAGAAGCTTGAAACCAAGCGCATACAACACAAAGGGCCTCAATGAGCTACTGGCCGCTCACTGGTGGCTCCAGCGCACGCGGTTCAGTCGCATCATTCACTCTGATGTGGTGTTCATGAAGTTGGGTGTTGAGGTGCATGTAGTGCATTGTGACAGAAAGTCACTTTACAACATCTTACAAGCCCAAAGTGGATTTTGAAAAAAGTTTCCACGAGCGCATGTTTTGGCCGTCTCAGCCAACTGTCATGAAATATGAAAAGTAAACGTGTCTTCACTTTTCCTTCATAGCTTGAAATTGGAAGGTCTTAGAAGCTTGAAACCAAGCGCATACAACACAAAGGGCCTCAATGAGCTACTGGCCGCTCACTGGTGGCTCCAGCGCACGCGGTTCAGTCGCATCATTCACTCTGATGTGGTGTTCATGAAGTTGGGTGTTGAGGTGCATGTAGTGCATTGTGACAGAAAGTCACTTTACAACATCTTACAAGCCCAAAGTGGATTTTGAAAAAAGTTTCCACGAGCGCATGTTTTGGCCGTCTCAGACAACTGTCATGAAATATGAAAAGTAAACGTGTCTTCACTTTTCCTTCATAGCTTGAAATTGGAAGGTCTTAGAAGCTTGAAACCAAGCGCATACAACACAAAGGGCCTCAATGAGCTACTGGCCGCTCACTGGTGGCTCCAGCGCACGCGGTTCAGTCGCATCATTCACTCTGATGTGGTGTTCATGAAGTTGGGTGTTGAGGTGCATGTAGTGCATTGTGACAGAAAGTCACTTTACAACATCTTACAAGCCCAAAGTGGATTTTGAAAAAAGTTTCCACGAGCGCATGTTTTGGCCGTCTCAGCCAACTGTCATGAAATATGAAAAGTAAACGTGTCTTCACTTTTCCTTCATAGCTTGAAATTGGAAGGTCTTAGAAGCTTGAAACCAAGCGCATACAACACAAAGGGCCTCAATGAGCTACTGGCCGCTCACTGGTGGCTCCAGCGCACGCGGTTCAGTCGCATCATTCACTCTGATGTGGTGTTCATGAAGTTGGGTGTTGAGGTGCATGTAGTGCATTGTGACAGAAAGTCACTTTACAACATCTTACAAGCCCAAAGTGGATTTTGAAAAAAGTTTCCACGAGCGCATGTTTTGGCCGTCTCAGCCAACTGTCATGAAATATGAAAAGTAAACGTGTCTTCACTTTTCCTTCATAGCTTGAAATTGGAAGGTCTTAGAAGCTTGAAACCAAGCGCATACAACACAAAGGGCCTCAATGAGCTACTGGCCGCTCACTGGTGGCTCCAGCGCACGCGGTTCAGTCGCATCATTCACTCTGATGTGGTGTTCATGAAGTTGGGTGTTGAGGTGCATGTAGTGCATTGTGACAGAAAGTCACTTTACAACATCTTACAAGCCCAAAGTGGATTTTGAAAAAAGTTTCCACGAGCGCATGTTTTGGCCGTCTCAGCCAACTGTCATGAAATATGAAAAGTAAACGTGTCTTCACTTTTCCTTCATAGCTTGAAATTGGAAGGTCTTAGAAGCTTGAAACCAAGCGCATACAACACAAAGGGCCTCAATGAGCTACTGGCCGCTCACTGGTGGCTCCAGCGCACGCGGTTCAGTCGCATCATTCACTCTGATGTGGTGTTCATGAAGTTGGGTGTTGAGGTGCATGTAGTGCATTTTGACAGAAAGTCACTTTACAACATCTTACAAGCCCAAAGTGGATTTTGAAAAAAGTTTCCACGAGCGCATGTTTTGGCCGTCTCAGCCAACTGTCATGAAATATGAAAAGTAAACGTGTCTTCACTTTTCCTTCATAGCTTGAAATTGGAAGGTCTTAGAAGCTTGAAACCAAGCGCATACAACACAAAGGGCCTCAATGAGCTACTGGCCGCTCACTGGTGGCTCCAGCGCACGCGGTTCAGTCGCATCATTCACTCTGATGTGGTGTTCATGAAGTTGGGTGTTGAGGTGCATGTAGTGCATTGTGACAGAAAGTCACTTTACAACATCTTACAAGCCCAAAGTGGATTTTGAAAAAAGTTTCCACGAGCGCATGTTTTGGCCGTCTCAGCCAACTGTCATGAAATATGAAAAGTAAACGTGTCTTCACTTTTCCTTCATAGCTTGAAATTGGAAGGTCTTAGAAGCTTGAAACCAAGCGCATACAACACAAAGGGCCTCAATGAGCTACTGGCCGCTCACTGGTGGCTCCAGCGCACGCGGTTCAGTCGCATCATTCACTCTGATGTGGTGTTCATGAAGTTGGGTGTTGAGGTGCATGTAGTGCATTGTGACAGAAAGTCACTTTACAACATCTTACAAGCCCAAAGTGGATTTTGAAAAAAGTTTCCACGAGCGCATGTTTTGGCCGTCTCAGCCAACTGTCATGAAATATGAAAAGTAAACGTGTCTTCACTTTTCCTTCATAGCTTGAAATTGGAAGGTCTTAGAAGCTTGAAACCAAGCGCATACAACACAAAGGGCCTCAATGAGCTACTGGCCGCTCACTGGTGGCTCCAGCGCACGCGGTTCAGTCGCATCATTCACTCTGATGTGGTGTTCATGAAGTTGGGTGTTGAGGTGCATGTAGTGCATTGTGACAGAAAGTCACTTTACAACATCTTACAAGCCCAAAGTGGATTTTGAAAAAAGTTTCCACGAGCGCATGTTTTGGCCGTCTCAGCCAACTGTCATGAAATATGAAAAGTAAACGTGTCTTCACTTTTCCTTCATAGCTTGAAATTGGAAGGTCTTAGAAGCTTGAAACCAAGCGCATACAACACAAAGGGCCTCAATGAGCTACTGGCCGCTCACTGGTGGCTCCAGCGCACGCGGTTCAGTCGCATCATTCACTCTGATGTGGTGTTCATGAAGTTGGGTGTTGAGGTGCATGTAGTGCATTGTGACAGAAAGTCACTTTACAACATCTTACAAGCCCAAAGTGGATTTTGAAAAAAGTTTCCACGAGCGCATGTTTTGGCCGTCTCAGCCAACTGTCATGAAATATGAAAAGTAAACGTGTCTTCACTTTTCCTTCATAGCTTGAAATTGGAAGGTCTTAGAAGCTTGAAACCAAGCGCATACAACACAAAGGGCCTCAATGAGCTACTGGCCGCTCACTGGTGGCTCCAGTTCACGCGGTTCAGTCGCATCATTCACTCTGATGTGGTGTTCATGAAGTTGGGTGTTGAGGTGCATGTAGTGCATTGTGACAGAAAGTCACTTTACAACATCTTACAAGCCCAAAGTGGATTTTGAAAAAAGTTTCCACGAGCGCATGTTTTGGCCGTCTCAGCCAACTGTCATGAAATATGAAAAGTAAACGTGTCTTCACTTTTCCTTCATAGCTTGAAATTGGAAGGTCTTAGAAGCTTGAAACCAAGCGCATACAACACAAAGGGCCTCAATGAGCTACTGGCCGCTCACTGGTGGCTCCAGCGCACGCGGTTCAGTCGCATCATTCACTCTGATGTGGTGTTCATGAAGTTGGGTGTTGAGGTGCATGTAGTGCATTGTGACAGAAAGTCACTTTACAACATCTTACAAGCCCAAAGTGGATTTTGAAAAAAGTTTCCACGAGCGCATGTTTTGGCCGTCTCAGCCAACTGTCATGAAATATGAAAAGTAAACGTGTCTTCACTTTTCCTTCATAGCTTGAAATTGGAAGGTCTTAGAAGCTTGAAACCAAGCGCATACAACACAAAGGGCCTCAATGAGCTACTGGCCGCTCACTGGTGGCTCCAGCGCACGCGGTTCAGTCGCATCATTCACTCTGATGTGGTGTTCATGAAGTTGGGTGTTGAGGTGCATGTAGTGCATTTTGACAGAAAGTCACTTTACAACATCTTACAAGCCCAAAGTGGATTTTGAAAAAAGTTTCCACGAGCGCATGTTTTGGCCGTCTCAGCCAACTGTCATGAAATATGAAAAGTAAACGTGTCTTCACTTTTCCTTCATAGCTTGAAATTGGAAGGTCTTAGAAGCTTGAAACCAAGCGCATACAACACAAAGGGCCTCAATGAGCTACTGGCCGCTCACTGGTGGCTCCAGCGCACGCGGTTCAGTCGCATCATTCACTCTGATGTGGTGTTCATGAAGTTGGGTGTTGAGGTGCATGTAGTGCATTTTGACAGAAAGTCACTTTACAACATCTTACAAGCCCAAAGTGGATTTTGAAAAAAGTTTCCACGAGCGCATGTTTTGGCCGTCTCAGCCAACTGTCATGAAATATGAAAAGTAAACGTGTCTTCACTTTTCCTTCATAGCTTGAAATTGGAAGGTCTTAGAAGCTTGAAACCAAGCGCATACAACACAAAGGGCCTCAATGAGCTACTGGCCGCTCACTGGTGGCTCCAGCGCACGCGGTTCAGTCGCATCATTCACTCTGATGTGGTGTTCATGAAGTTGGGTGTTGAGGTGCATGTAGTGCATTGTGACAGAAAGTCACTTTACAACATCTTACAAGCCCAAAGTGGATTTTGAAAAAAGTTTCCACGAGCGCATGTTTTGGCCGTCTCAGCCAACTGTCATGAAATATGAAAAGTAAACGTGTCTTCACTTTTCCTTCATAGCTTGAAATTGGAAGGTCTTAGAAGCTTGAAACCAAGCGCATACAACACAAAGGGCCTCAATGAGCTACTGGCCGCTCACTGGTGGCTCCAGTTCACGCGGTTCAGTCGCATCATTCACTCTGATGTGGTGTTCATGAAGTTGGGTGTTGAGGTGCATGTAGTGCATTGTGACAGAAAGTCACTTTACAACATCTTACAAGCCCAAAGTGGATTTTGAAAAAAGTTTCCACGAGCGCATGTTTTGGCCGTCTCAGCCAACTGTCATGAAATATGAAAAGTAAACGTGTCTTCACTTTTCCTTCATAGCTTGAAATTGGAAGGTCTTAGAAGCTTGAAACCAAGCGCATACAACACAAAGGGCCTCAATGAGCTACTGGCCGCTCACTGGTGGCTCCAGCGCACGCGGTTCAGTCGCATCATTCACTCTGATGTGGTGTTCATGAAGTTGGGTGTTGAGGTGCATGTAGTGCATTGTGACAGAAAGTCACTTTACAACATCTTACAAGCCCAAAGTGGATTTTGAAAAAAGTTTCCACGAGCGCATGTTTTGGCCGTCTCAGCCAACTGTCATGAAATATGAAAAGTAAACGTGTCTTCACTTTTCCTTCATAGCTTGAAATTGGAAGGTCTTAGAAGCTTGAAACCAAGCGCATACAACACAAAGGGCCTCAATGAGCTACTGGCCGCTCACTGGTGGCTCCAGCGCACGCGGTTCAGTCGCATCATTCACTCTGATGTGGTGTTCATGAAGTTGGGTGTTGAGGTGCATGTAGTGCATTTTGACAGAAAGTCACTTTACAACATCTTACAAGCCCAAAGTGGATTTTGAAAAAAGTTTCCACGAGCGCATGTTTTGGCCGTCTCAGCCAACTGTCATGAAATATGAAAAGTAAACGTGTCTTCACTTTTCCTTCATAGCTTGAAATTGGAAGGTCTTAGAAGCTTGAAACCAAGCGCATACAACACAAAGGGCCTCAATGAGCTACTGGCCGCTCACTGGTGGCTCCAGCGCACGCGGTTCAGTCGCATCATTCACTCTGATGTGGTGTTCATGAAGTTGGGTGTTGAGGTGCATGTAGTGCATTTTGACAGAAAGTCACTTTACAACATCTTACAAGCCCAAAGTGGATTTTGAAAAAAGTTTCCACGAGCGCATGTTTTGGCCGTCTCAGCCAACTGTCATGAAATATGAAAAGTAAACGTGTCTTCACTTTTCCTTCATAGCTTGAAATTGGAAGGTCTTAGAAGCTTGAAACCAAGCGCATACAACACAAAGGGCCTCAATGAGCTACTGGCCGCTCACTGGTGGCTCCAGCGCACGCGGTTCAGTCGCATCATTCACTCTGATGTGGTGTTCATGAAGTTGGGTGTTGAGGTGCATGTAGTGCATTGTGACAGAAAGTCACTTTACAACATCTTACAAGCCCAAAGTGGATTTTGAAAAAAGTTTCCACGAGCGCATGTTTTGGCCGTCTCAGCCAACTGTCATGAAATATGAAAAGTAAACGTGTCTTCACTTTTCCTTCATAGCTTGAAATTGGAAGGTCTTAGAAGCTTGAAACCAAGCGCATACAACACAAAGGGCCTCAATGAGCTACTGGCCGCTCACTGGTGGCTCCAGTTCACGCGGTTCAGTCGCATCATTCACTCTGATGTGGTGTTCATGAAGTTGGGTGTTGAGGTGCATGTAGTGCATTGTGACAGAAAGTCACTTTACAACATCTTACAAGCCCAAAGTGGATTTTGAAAAAAGTTTCCACGAGCGCATGTTTTGGCCGTCTCAGCCAACTGTCATGAAATATGAAAAGTAAACGTGTCTTCACTTTTCCTTCATAGCTTGAAATTGGAAGGTCTTAGAAGCTTGAAACCAAGCGCATACAACACAAAGGGCCTCAATGAGCTACTGGCCGCTCACTGGTGGCTCCAGCGCACGCGGTTCAGTCGCATCATTCACTCTGATGTGGTGTTCATGAAGTTGGGTGTTGAGGTGCATGTAGTGCATTGTGACAGAAAGTCACTTTACAACATCTTACAAGCCCAAAGTGGATTTTGAAAAAAGTTTCCACGAGCGCATGTTTTGGCCGTCTCAGCCAACTGTCATGAAATATGAAAAGTAAACGTGTCTTCACTTTTCCTTCATAGCTTGAAATTGGAAGGTCTTAGAAGCTTGAAACCAAGCGCATACAACACAAAGGGCCTCAATGAGCTACTGGCCGCTCACTGGTGGCTCCAGCGCACGCGGTTCAGTCGCATCATTCACTCTGATGTGGTGTTCATGAAGTTGGGTGTTGAGGTGCATGTAGTGCATTTTGACAGAAAGTCACTTTACAACATCTTACAAGCCCAAAGTGGATTTTGAAAAAAGTTTCCACGAGCGCATGTTTTGGCCGTCTCAGCCAACTGTCATGAAATATGAAAAGTAAACGTGTCTTCACTTTTCCTTCATAGCTTGAAATTGGAAGGTCTTAGAAGCTTGAAACCAAGCGCATACAACACAAAGGGCCTCAATGAGCTACTGGCCGCTCACTGGTGGCTCCAGCGCACGCGGTTCAGTCGCATCATTCACTCTGATGTGGTGTTCATGAAGTTGGGTGTTGAGGTGCATGTAGTGCATTGTGACAGAAAGTCACTTTACAACATCTTACAAGCCCAAAGTGGATTTTGAAAAAAGTTTCCACGAGCGCATGTTTTGGCCGTCTCAGCCAACTGTCATGAAATATGAAAAGTAAACGTGTCTTCACTTTTCCTTCATAGCTTGAAATTGGAAGGTCTTAGAAGCTTGAAACCAAGCGCATACAACACAAAGGGCCTCAATGAGCTACTGGCCGCTCACTGGTGGCTCCAGCGCACGCGGTTCAGTCGCATCATTCACTCTGATGTGGTGTTCATGAAGTTGGGTGTTGAGGTGCATGTAGTGCATTGTGACAGAAAGTCACTTTACAACATCTTACAAGCCCAAAGTGGATTTTGAAAAAAGTTTCCACGAGCGCATGTTTTGGCCGTCTCAGCCAACTGTCATGAAATATGAAAAGTAAACGTGTCTTCACTTTTCCTTCATAGCTTGAAATTGGAAGGTCTTAGAAGCTTGAAACCAAGCGCATACAACACAAAGGGCCTCAATGAGCTACTGGCCGCTCACTGGTGGCTCCAGCGCACGCGGTTCAGTCGCATCATTCACTCTGATGTGGTGTTCATGAAGTTGGGTGTTGAGGTGCATGTAGTGCATTGTGACAGAAAGTCACTTTACAACATCTTACAAGCCCAAAGTGGATTTTGAAAAAAGTTTCCACGAGCGCATGTTTTGGCCGTCTCAGCCAACTGTCATGAAATATGAAAAGTAAACGTGTCTTCACTTTTCCTTCATAGCTTGAAATTGGAAGGTCTTAGAAGCTTGAAACCAAGCGCATACAACACAAAGGGCCTCAATGAGCTACTGGCCGCTCACTGGTGGCTCCAGCGCACGCGGTTCAGTCGCATCATTCACTCTGATGTGGTGTTCATGAAGTTGGGTGTTGAGGTGCATGTAGTGCATTGTGACAGAAAGTCACTTTACAACATCTTACAAGCCCAAAGTGGATTTTGAAAAAAGTTTCCACGAGCGCATGTTTTGGCCGTCTCAGCCAACTGTCATGAAATATGAAAAGTAAACGTGTCTTCACTTTTCCTTCATAGCTTGAAATTGGAAGGTCTTAGAAGCTTGAAACCAAGCGCATACAACACAAAGGGCCTCAATGAGCTACTGGCCGCTCACTGGTGGCTCCAGTTCACGCGGTTCAGTCGCATCATTCACTCTGATGTGGTGTTCATGAAGTTGGGTGTTGAGGTGCATGTAGTGCATTGTGACAGAAAGTCACTTTACAACATCTTACAAGCCCAAAGTGGATTTTGAAAAAAGTTTCCACGAGCGCATGTTTTGGCCGTCTCAGCCAACTGTCATGAAATATGAAAAGTAAACGTGTCTTCACTTTTCCTTCATAGCTTGAAATTGGAAGGTCTTAGAAGCTTGAAACCCAGCGCATACAACACAAAGGGCCTCAATGAGCTACTGGCCGCTCACTGGTGGCTCCAGCGCACGCGGTTCAGTCGCATCATTCACTCTGATGTGGTGTTCATGAAGTTGGGTGTTGAGGTGCATGTAGTGCATTGTGACAGAAAGTCACTTTACAACATCTTACAAGCCCAAAGTGGATTTTGAAAAAAGGGTAACACTTTACTTGACGGGTTCATTCATAACACATTCATAACAGCTGTTATGAACTGCACATGAAGCATTCATGACTGATTCATGAAATATAACTCAACATTCATACCAACACTTTCATGAATGTGGAAGACAAAACGACGAAAACTTGTCAAAATAAAAGTCCAGCAATCTACTATTCCATATACAGGGTATATGAATCCTCTCCAGTGTTTGTAAACATCTCATGAATATTTTATGAAGTCTACTTCAAATGTCACCTAACTATACGAGTTGTGAAGTATTCATCATACTGGGAAGTGACTGTCATTGGTGTAGACAATTAATGCATTCTTCAGAGGTTACTATCATAAAATAAACAAACAGACAAACAGAAAACTAAATTATCCTGGACACTGCACTTCCCCATTGACTAAGATGTGACATGATCAGGTTGGCTAAAACAAAAAAGACAGCAATGCTGCTTTGCGATTGTTGGACTTTTATTTGGACAAGTTTTTGACATGTTGTTCATGAAAGGGTTGGTATGAATGTTGAGTCATGTTTCATGAAACAGTCATGAATGCTTCATGTGCAGTACATGACAACTGTTATGAATGTGTTATGAACGAACCCGTCAAGTAAAGTGTTACCGAAAAAAGTTTCCACGAGCGCATGTTTTGGCCGTCTCAGACAACTGTCATGAAATATGAAAAGTAAACGTGTCTTCACTTTTCCTTCATAGCTTGAAATTGGAAGGTCTTAGAAGCTTGAAACCAAGCGCATACAACACAAAGGGCCTCAATGAGCTACTGGCCGCTCACTGGTGGCTCCAGCGCACGCGGTTCAGTCGCATCATTCACTCTGATGTGGTGTTCATGAAGTTGGGTGTTGAGGTGCATGTAGTGCATTGTGACAGAAAGTCACTTTACAACATCTTACAAGCCCAAAGTGGATTTTGAAAAAAGTTTCCACGAGCGCATGTTTTGGCCGTCTCAGCCAACTGTCATGAAATATGAAAAGTAAACGTGTCTTCACTTTTCCTTCATAGCTTGAAATTGGAAGGTCTTAGAAGATTGAAACCAAGCGCATACAACACAAAGGGCCTCAATGAGCTACTGGCCGCTCACTGGTGGCTCCAGCGCACGCGGTTCAGTCGCATCATTCACTCTGATGTGGTGTTCATGAAGTTGGGTGTTGAGGTGCATGTAGTGCATTGTGACAGAAAGTCACTTTACAACATCTTACAAGCCCAAAGTGGATTTTGAAAAAAGTTTCCACGAGCGCATGTTTTGGCCGTCTCAGCCAACTGTCATGAAATATGAAAAGTAAACGTGTCTTCACTTTTCCTTCATAGCTTGAAATTGGAAGGTCTTAGAAGCTTGAAACCAAGCGCATACAACACAAAGGGCCTCAATGAGCTACTGGCCGCTCACTGGTGGCTCCAGCGCACGCGGTTCAGTCGCATCATTCACTCTGATGTGGTGTTCATGAAGTTGGGTGTTGAGGTGCATGTAGTGCATTGTGACAGAAAGTCACTTTACAACATCTTACAAGCCCAAAGTGGATTTTGAAAAAAGTTTCCACGAGCGCATGTTTTGGCCGTCTCAGACAACTGTCATGAAATATGAAAAGTAAACGTGTCTTCACTTTTCCTTCATAGCTTGAAATTGGAAGGTCTTAGAAGCTTGAAACCAAGCGCATACAACACAAAGGGCCTCAATGAGCTACTGGCCGCTCACTGGTGGCTCCAGCGCACGCGGTTCAGTCGCATCATTCACTCTGATGTGGTGTTCATGAAGTTGGGTGTTGAGGTGCATGTAGTGCATTGTGACAGAAAGTCACTTTACAACATCTTACAAGCCCAAAGTGGATTTTGAAAAAAGTTTCCACGAGCGCATGTTTTGGCCGTCTCAGCCAACTGTCATGAAATATGAAAAGTAAACGTGTCTTCACTTTTCCTTCATAGCTTGAAATTGGAAGGTCTTAGAAGCTTGAAACCAAGCGCATACAACACAAAGGGCCTCAATGAGCTACTGGCCGCTCACTGGTGGCTCCAGCGCACGCGGTTCAGTCGCATCATTCACTCTGATGTGGTGTTCATGAAGTTGGGTGTTGAGGTGCATGTAGTGCATTGTGACAGAAAGTCACTTTACAACATCTTACAAGCCCAAAGTGGATTTTGAAAAAAGTTTCCACGAGCGCATGTTTTGGCCGTCTCAGCCAACTGTCATGAAATATGAAAAGTAAACGTGTCTTCACTTTTCCTTCATAGCTTGAAATTGGAAGGTCTTAGAAGCTTGAAACCAAGCGCATACAACACAAAGGGCCTCAATGAGCTACTGGCCGCTCACTGGTGGCTCCAGCGCACGCGGTTCAGTCGCATCATTCACTCTGATGTGGTGTTCATGAAGTTGGGTGTTGAGGTGCATGTAGTGCATTTTGACAGAAAGTCACTTTACAACATCTTACAAGCCCAAAGTGGATTTTGAAAAAAGTTTCCACGAGCGCATGTTTTGGCCGTCTCAGCCAACTGTCATGAAATATGAAAAGTAAACGTGTCTTCACTTTTCCTTCATAGCTTGAAATTGGAAGGTCTTAGAAGCTTGAAACCAAGCGCATACAACACAAAGGGCCTCAATGAGCTACTGGCCGCTCACTGGTGGCTCCAGCGCACGCGGTTCAGTCGCATCATTCACTCTGATGTGGTGTTCATGAAGTTGGGTGTTGAGGTGCATGTAGTGCATTGTGACAGAAAGTCACTTTACAACATCTTACAAGCCCAAAGTGGATTTTGAAAAAAGTTTCCACGAGCGCATGTTTTGGCCGTCTCAGCCAACTGTCATGAAATATGAAAAGTAAACGTGTCTTCACTTTTCCTTCATAGCTTGAAATTGGAAGGTCTTAGAAGCTTGAAACCAAGCGCATACAACACAAAGGGCCTCAATGAGCTACTGGCCGCTCACTGGTGGCTCCAGCGCACGCGGTTCAGTCGCATCATTCACTCTGATGTGGTGTTCATGAAGTTGGGTGTTGAGGTGCATGTAGTGCATTGTGACAGAAAGTCACTTTACAACATCTTACAAGCCCAAAGTGGATTTTGAAAAAAGTTTCCACGAGCGCATGTTTTGGCCGTCTCAGCCAACTGTCATGAAATATGAAAAGTAAACGTGTCTTCACTTTTCCTTCATAGCTTGAAATTGGAAGGTCTTAGAAGCTTGAAACCAAGCGCATACAACACAAAGGGCCTCAATGAGCTACTGGCCGCTCACTGGTGGCTCCAGCGCACGCGGTTCAGTCGCATCATTCACTCTGATGTGGTGTTCATGAAGTTGGGTGTTGAGGTGCATGTAGTGCATTGTGACAGAAAGTCACTTTACAACATCTTACAAGCCCAAAGTGGATTTTGAAAAAAGTTTCCACGAGCGCATGTTTTGGCCGTCTCAGCCAACTGTCATGAAATATGAAAAGTAAACGTGTCTTCACTTTTCCTTCATAGCTTGAAATTGGAAGGTCTTAGAAGCTTGAAACCAAGCGCATACAACACAAAGGGCCTCAATGAGCTACTGGCCGCTCACTGGTGGCTCCAGCGCACGCGGTTCAGTCGCATCATTCACTCTGATGTGGTGTTCATGAAGTTGGGTGTTGAGGTGCATGTAGTGCATTGTGACAGAAAGTCACTTTACAACATCTTACAAGCCCAAAGTGGATTTTGAAAAAAGTTTCCACGAGCGCATGTTTTGGCCGTCTCAGCCAACTGTCATGAAATATGAAAAGTAAACGTGTCTTCACTTTTCCTTCATAGCTTGAAATTGGAAGGTCTTAGAAGCTTGAAACCAAGCGCATACAACACAAAGGGCCTCAATGAGCTACTGGCCGCTCACTGGTGGCTCCAGCGCACGCGGTTCAGTCGCATCATTCACTCTGATGTGGTGTTCATGAAGTTGGGTGTTGAGGTGCATGTAGTGCATTGTGACAGAAAGTCACTTTACAACATCTTACAAGCCCAAAGTGGATTTTGAAAAAAGTTTCCACGAGCGCATGTTTTGGCCGTCTCAGCCAACTGTCATGAAATATGAAAAGTAAACGTGTCTTCACTTTTCCTTCATAGCTTGAAATTGGAAGGTCTTAGAAGCTTGAAACCAAGCGCATACAACACAAAGGGCCTCAATGAGCTACTGGCCGCTCACTGGTGGCTCCAGCGCACGCGGTTCAGTCGCATCATTCACTCTGATGTGGTGTTCATGAAGTTGGGTGTTGAGGTGCATGTAGTGCATTGTGACAGAAAGTCACTTTACAACATCTTACAAGCCCAAAGTGGATTTTGAAAAAAGTTTCCACGAGCGCATGTTTTGGCCGTCTCAGCCAACTGTCATGAAATATGAAAAGTAAACGTGTCTTCACTTTTCCTTCATAGCTTGAAATTGGAAGGTCTTAGAAGCTTGAAACCAAGCGCATACAACACAAAGGGCCTCAATGAGCTACTGGCCGCTCACTGGTGGCTCCAGCGCACGCGGTTCAGTCGCATCATTCACTCTGATGTGGTGTTCATGAAGTTGGGTGTTGAGGTGCATGTAGTGCATTGTGACAGAAAGTCACTTTACAACATCTTACAAGCCCAAAGTGGATTTTGAAAAAAGTTTCCACGAGCGCATGTTTTGGCCGTCTCAGCCAACTGTCATGAAATATGAAAAGTAAACGTGTCTTCACTTTTCCTTCATAGCTTGAAATTGGAAGGTCTTAGAAGCTTGAAACCAAGCGCATACAACACAAAGGGCCTCAATGAGCTACTGGCCGCTCACTGGTGGCTCCAGCGCACGCGGTTCAGTCGCATCATTCACTCTGATGTGGTGTTCATGAAGTTGGGTGTTGAGGTGCATGTAGTGCATTGTGACAGAAAGTCACTTTACAACATCTTACAAGCCCAAAGTGGATTTTGAAAAAAGTTTCCACGAGCGCATGTTTTGGCCGTCTCAGCCAACTGTCATGAAATATGAAAAGTAAACGTGTCTTCACTTTTCCTTCATAGCTTGAAATTGGAAGGTCTTAGAAGCTTGAAACCAAGCGCATACAACACAAAGGGCCTCAATGAGCTACTGGCCGCTCACTGGTGGCTCCAGCGCACGCGGTTCAGTCGCATCATTCACTCTGATGTGGTGTTCATGAAGTTGGGTGTTGAGGTGCATGTAGTGCATTGTGACAGAAAGTCACTTTACAACATCTTACAAGCCCAAAGTGGATTTTGAAAAAAGTTTCCACGAGCGCATGTTTTGGCCGTCTCAGCCAACTGTCATGAAATATGAAAAGTAAACGTGTCTTCACTTTTCCTTCATAGCTTGAAATTGGAAGGTCTTAGAAGCTTGAAACCAAGCGCATACAACACAAAGGGCCTCAATGAGCTACTGGCCGCTCACTGGTGGCTCCAGCGCACGCGGTTCAGTCGCATCATTCACTCTGATGTGGTGTTCATGAAGTTGGGTGTTGAGGTGCCTGTAGTGCATTGTGACAGAAAGTCACTTTACAACATCTTACAAGCCCAAAGTGGATTTTGAAAAAAGTTTCCACGAGCGCATGTTTTGGCCGTCTCAGCCAACTGTCATGAAATATGAAAAGTAAACGTGTCTTCACTTTTCCTTCATAGCTTGAAATTGGAAGGTCTTAGAAGCTTGAAACCAAGCGCATACAACACAAAGGGCCTCAATGAGCTACTGGCCGCTCACTGGTGGCTCCAGCGCACGCGGTTCAGTCGCATCATTCACTCTGATGTGGTGTTCATGAAGTTGGGTGTTGAGGTGCATGTAGTGCATTGTGACAGAAAGTCACTTTACAACATCTTACAAGCCCAAAGTGGATTTTGAAAAAAGTTTCCACGAGCGCATGTTTTGGCCGTCTCAGCCAACTGTCATGAAATATGAAAAGTAAACGTGTCTTCACTTTTCCTTCATAGCTTGAAATTGGAAGGTCTTAGAAGCTTGAAACCAAGCGCATACAACACAAAGGGCCTCAATGAGCTACTGGCCGCTCACTGGTGGCTCCAGCGCACGCGGTTCAGTCGCATCATTCACTCTGATGTGGTGTTCATGAAGTTGGGTGTTGAGGTGCATGTAGTGCATTGTGACAGAAAGTCACTTTACAACATCTTACAAGCCCAAAGTGGATTTTGAAAAAAGTTTCCACGAGCGCATGTTTTGGCCGTCTCAGCCAACTGTCATGAAATATGAAAAGTAAACGTGTCTTCACTTTTCCTTCATAGCTTGAAATTGGAAGGTCTTAGAAGCTTGAAACCAAGCGCATACAACACAAAGGGCCTCAATGAGCTACTGGCCGCTCACTGGTGGCTCCAGCGCACGCGGTTCAGTCGCATCATTCACTCTGATGTGGTGTTCATGAAGTTGGGTGTTGAGGTGCATGTAGTGCATTGTGACAGAAAGTCACTTTACAACATCTTACAAGCCCAAAGTGGATTTTGAAAAAAGTTTCCACGAGCGCATGTTTTGGCCGTCTCAGCCAACTGTCATGAAATATGAAAAGTAAACGTGTCTTCACTTTTCCTTCATAGCTTGAAATTGGAAGGTCTTAGAAGCTTGAAACCAAGCGCATACAACACAAAGGGCCTCAATGAGCTACTGGCCGCTCACTGGTGGCTCCAGCGCACGCGGTTCAGTCGCATCATTCACTCTGATGTGGTGTTCATGAAGTTGGGTGTTGAGGTGCATGTAGTGCATTGTGACAGAAAGTCACTTTACAACATCTTACAAGCCCAAAGTGGATTTTGAAAAAAGTTTCCACGAGCGCATGTTTTGGCCGTCTCAGCCAACTGTCATGAAATATGAAAAGTAAACGTGTCTTCACTTTTCCTTCATAGCTTGAAATTGGAAGGTCTTAGAAGCTTGAAACCAAGCGCATACAACACAAAGGGCCTCAATGAGCTACTGGCCGCTCACTGGTGGCTCCAGCGCACGCGGTTCAGTCGCATCATTCACTCTGATGTGGTGTTCATGAAGTTGGGTGTTGAGGTGCATGTAGTGCATTGTGACAAAAAGTCACTTTACAACATCTTACAAGCCCAAAGTGGATTTTGAAAAAAGTTTCCACGAGCGCATGTTTTGGCCGTCTCAGCCAACTGTCATGAAATATGAAAAGTAAACGTGTCTTCACTTTTCCTTCATAGCTTGAAATTGGAAGGTCTTAGAAGCTTGAAACCAAGCGCATACAACACAAAGGGCCTCAATGAGCTACTGGCCGCTCACTGGTGGCTCCAGCGCACGCGGTTCAGTCGCATCATTCACTCTGATGTGGTGTTCATGAAGTTGGGTGTTGAGGTGCATGTAGTGCATTGTGACAGAAAGTCACTTTACAACATCTTACAAGCCCAAAGTGGATTTTGAAAAAAGTTTCCACGAGCGCATGTTTTGGCCGTCTCAGCCAACTGTCATGAAATATGAAAAGTAAACGTGTCTTCACTTTTCCTTCATAGCTTGAAATTGGAAGGTCTTAGAAGCTTGAAACCAAGCGCATACAACACAAAGGGCCTCAATGAGCTACTGGCCGCTCACTGGTGGCTCCAGCGCACGCGGTTCAGTCGCATCATTCACTCTGATGTGGTGTTCATGAAGTTGGGTGTTGAGGTGCATGTAGTGCATTGTGACAGAAAGTCACTTTACAACATCTTACAAGCCCAAAGTGGATTTTGAAAAAAGTTTCCACGAGCGCATGTTTTGGCCGTCTCAGCCAACTGTCATGAAATATGAAAAGTAAACGTGTCTTCACTTTTCCTTCATAGCTTGAAATTGGAAGGTCTTAGAAGCTTGAAACCAAGCGCATACAACACAAAGGGCCTCAATGAGCTACTGGCCGCTCACTGGTGGCTCCAGCGCACGCGGTTCAGTCGCATCATTCACTCTGATGTGGTGTTCATGAAGTTGGGTGTTGAGGTGCATGTAGTGCATTGTGACAGAAAGTCACTTTACAACATCTTACAAGCCCAAAGTGGATTTTGAAAAAAGTTTCCACGAGCGCATGTTTTGGCCGTCTCAGCCAACTGTCATGAAATATGAAAAGTAAACGTGTCTTCACTTTTCCTTCATAGCTTGAAATTGGAAGGTCTTAGAAGCTTGAAACCAAGCGCATACAACACAAAGGGCCTCAATGAGCTACTGGCCGCTCACTGGTGGCTCCAGCGCACGCGGTTCAGTCGCATCATTCACTCTGATGTGGTGTTCATGAAGTTGGGTGTTGAGGTGCATGTAGTGCATTGTGACAGAAAGTCACTTTACAACATCTTACAAGCCCAAAGTGGATTTTGAAAAAAGTTTCCACGAGCGCATGTTTTGGCCGTCTCAGCCAACTGTCATGAAATATGAAAAGTAAACGTGTCTTCACTTTTCCTTCATAGCTTGAAATTGGAAGGTCTTAGAAGCTTGAAACCAAGCGCATACAACACAAAGGGCCTCAATGAGCTACTGGCCGCTCACTGGTGGCTCCAGCGCACGCGGTTCAGTCGCATCATTCACTCTGATGTGGTGTTCATGAAGTTGGGTGTTGAGGTGCATGTAGTGCATTGTGACAGAAAGTCACTTTACAACATCTTACAAGCCCAAAGTGGATTTTGAAAAAAGTTTCCACGAGCGCATGTTTTGGCCGTCTCAGCCAACTGTCATGAAATATGAAAAGTAAACGTGTCTTCACTTTTCCTTCATAGCTTGAAATTGGAAGGTCTTAGAAGCTTGAAACCAAGCGCATACAACACAAAGGGCCTCAATGAGCTACTGGCCGCTCACTGGTGGCTCCAGCGCACGCGGTTCAGTCGCATCATTCACTCTGATGTGGTGTTCATGAAGTTGGGTGTTGAGGTGCATGTAGTGCATTGTGACAGAAAGTCACTTTACAACATCTTACAAGCCCAAAGTGGATTTTGAAAAAAGTTTCCACGAGCGCATGTTTTGGCCGTCTCAGCCAACTGTCATGAAATATGAAAAGTAAACGTGTCTTCACTTTTCCTTCATAGCTTGAAATTGGAAGGTCTTAGAAGCTTGAAACCAAGCGCATACAACACAAAGGGCCTCAATGAGCTACTGGCCGCTCACTGGTGGCTCCAGCGCACGCGGTTCAGTCGCATCATTCACTCTGATGTGGTGTTCATGAAGTTGGGTGTTGAGGTGCATGTAGTGCATTGTGACAGAAAGTCACTTTACAACATCTTACAAGCCCAAAGTGGATTTTGAAAAAAGTTTCCACGAGCGCATGTTTTGGCCGTCTCAGCCAACTGTCATGAAATATGAAAAGTAAACGTGTCTTCACTTTTCCTTCATAGCTTGAAATTGGAAGGTCTTAGAAGCTTGAAACCAAGCGCATACAACACAAAGGGCCTCAATGAGCTACTGGCCGCTCACTGGTGGCTCCAGCGCACGCGGTTCAGTCGCATCATTCACTCTGATGTGGTGTTCATGAAGTTGGGTGTTGAGGTGCATGTAGTGCATTGTGACAGAAAGTCACTTTACAACATCTTACAAGCCCAAAGTGGATTTTGAAAAAAGTTTCCACGAGCGCATGTTTTGGCCGTCTCAGCCAACTGTCATGAAATATGAAAAGTAAACGTGTCTTCACTTTTCCTTCATAGCTTGAAATTGGAAGGTCTTAGAAGCTTGAAACCAAGCGCATACAACACAAAGGGCCTCAATGAGCTACTGGCCGCTCACTGGTGGCTCCAGCGCACGCGGTTCAGTCGCATCATTCACTCTGATGTGGTGTTCATGAAGTTGGGTGTTGAGGTGCATGTAGTGCATTGTGACAGAAAGTCACTTTACAACATCTTACAAGCCCAAAGTGGATTTTGAAAAAAGTTTCCACGAGCGCATGTTTTGGCCGTCTCAGCCAACTGTCATGAAATATGAAAAGTAAACGTGTCTTCACTTTTCCTTCATAGCTTGAAATTGGAAGGTCTTAGAAGCTTGAAACCAAGCGCATACAACACAAAGGGCCTCAATGAGCTACTGGCCGCTCACTGGTGGCTCCAGCGCACGCGGTTCAGTCGCATCATTCACTCTGATGTGGTGTTCATGAAGTTGGGTGTTGAGGTGCATGTAGTGCATTGTGACAGAAAGTCACTTTACAACATCTTACAAGCCCAAAGTGGATTTTGAAAAAAGTTTCCACGAGCGCATGTTTTGGCCGTCTCAGCCAACTGTCATGAAATATGAAAAGTAAACGTGTCTTCACTTTTCCTTCATAGCTTGAAATTGGAAGGTCTTAGAAGCTTGAAACCAAGCGCATACAACACAAAGGGCCTCAATGAGCTACTGGCCGCTCACTGGTGGCTCCAGCGCACGCGGTTCAGTCGCATCATTCACTCTGATGTGGTGTTCATGAAGTTGGGTGTTGAGGTGCATGTAGTGCATTGTGACAGAAAGTCACTTTACAACAGGGGTCGGCAACCTTTGAGACCTCCAGTGCCAATTTCAAAATTTCTAGTCAATGAGTGTGCCACTATCAACAATAATGGTTAAAAAACACACAAACAACGGGAATATACTTCTACAAATTTGGAATTTTATTTTACATTGAAAATGTGCTAATAAAATAAAATGTTAATAATAATAATAATAATGATAATAATAATAATAATTATTATTATTATTATTATAGCCTTGCATAACAAACGAAACGGCCACAACATTTTATAGGCAACAGCAGGCCTATTTAACTGAACAGTGTGGGCTGAGGCTAAAATGGATCATAGGCTATATGTCTCAATTAAAAGGTATATCTTGCCTACCAGTCAGTGTGATCCCTGTCCTTGCTTTTCTTGGCTGAGCTTTTTTTATCTGGGGTTTGTAGTTTGTCACTTCGTCAGTCTGAGATTTTTTTTTTTGCTGATGCTGGTGAGGTGTGCCAGTTATTATGCCTCGGCGTGCCAGCAGTGGCACCCGTGCCATAGGTTGCCTACCCCTGCTTTACAACATCTTACAAGCCCAAAGTGGATTTTGAAAAAAGTTTCCACGAGCGCATGTTTTGGCCGTCTCAGCCAACTGTCATGAAATATGAAAAGTAAACGTGTCTTCACTTTTCCTTCATAGCTTGAAATTGGAAGGTCTTAGAAGCTTGAAACCAAGCGCATACAACACAAAGGGCCTCAATGAGCTACTGGCCGCTCACTGGTGGCTCCAGCGCACGCGGTTCAGTCGCATCATTCACTCTGATGTGGTGTTCATGAAGTTGGGTGTTGAGGTGCATGTAGTGCATTGTGACAGAAAGTCACTTTACAACATCTTACAAGCCCAAAGTGGATTTTGAAAAAAGTTTCCACGAGCGCATGTTTTGGCCGTCTCAGCCAACTGTCATGAAATATGAAAAGTAAACGTGTCTTCACTTTTCCTTCATAGCTTGAAATTGGAAGGTCTTAGAAGCTTGAAACCAAGCGCATACAACACAAAGGGCCTCAATGAGCTACTGGCCGCTCACTGGTGGCTCCAGCGCACGCGGTTCAGTCGCATCATTCACTCTGATGTGGTGTTCATGAAGTTGGGTGTTGAGGTGCATGTAGTGCATTGTGACAGAAAGTCACTTTACAACATCTTACAAGCCCAAAGTGGATTTTGAAAAAAGTTTCCACGAGCGCATGTTTTGGCCGTCTCAGCCAACTGTCATGAAATATGAAAAGTAAACGTGTCTTCACTTTTCCTTCATAGCTTGAAATTGGAAGGTCTTAGAAGCTTGAAACCAAGCGCATACAACACAAAGGGCCTCAATGAGCTACTGGCCGCTCACTGGTGGCTCCAGCGCACGCGGTTCAGTCGCATCATTCACTCTGATGTGGTGTTCATGAAGTTGGGTGTTGAGGTGCATGTAGTGCATTGTGACAGAAAGTCACTTTACAACATCTTACAAGCCCAAAGTGGATTTTGAAAAAAGTTTCCACGAGCGCATGTTTTGGCCGTCTCAGCCAACTGTCATGAAATATGAAAAGTAAACGTGTCTTCACTTTTCCTTCATAGCTTGAAATTGGAAGGTCTTAGAAGCTTGAAACCAAGCGCATACAACACAAAGGGCCTCAATGAGCTACTGGCCGCTCACTGGTGGCTCCAGCGCACGCGGTTCAGTCGCATCATTCACTCTGATGTGGTGTTCATGAAGTTGGGTGTTGAGGTGCATGTAGTGCATTGTGACAGAAAGTCACTTTACAACATCTTACAAGCCCAAAGTGGATTTTGAAAAAAGTTTCCACGAGCGCATGTTTTGGCCGTCTCAGCCAACTGTCATGAAATATGAAAAGTAAACGTGTCTTCACTTTTCCTTCATAGCTTGAAATTGGAAGGTCTTAGAAGCTTGAAACCAAGCGCATACAACACAAAGGGCCTCAATGAGCTACTGGCCGCTCACTGGTGGCTCCAGCGCACGCGGTTCAGTCGCATCATTCACTCTGATGTGGTGTTCATGAAGTTGGGTGTTGAGGTGCATGTAGTGCATTGTGACAGAAAGTCACTTTACAACATCTTACAAGCCCAAAGTGGATTTTGAAAAAAGTTTCCACGAGCGCATGTTTTGGCCGTCTCAGCCAACTGTCATGAAATATGAAAAGTAAACGTGTCTTCACTTTTCCTTCATAGCTTGAAATTGGAAGGTCTTAGAAGCTTGAAACCAAGCGCATACAACACAAAGGGCCTCAATGAGCTACTGGCCGCTCACTGGTGGCTCCAGCGCACGCGGTTCAGTCGCATCATTCACTCTGATGTGTTGTTCATGAAGTTGGGTGTTGAGGTGCATGTAGTGCATTGTGACAGAAAGTCACTTTACAACATCTTACAAGCCCAAAGTGGATTTTGAAAAAAGTTTCCACGAGCGCATGTTTTGGCCGTCTCAGCCAACTGTCATGAAATATGAAAAGTAAACGTGTCTTCACTTTTCCTTCATAGCTTGAAATTGGAAGGTCTTAGAAGCTTGAAACCAAGCGCATACAACACAAAGGGCCTCAATGAGCTACTGGCCGCTCACTGGTGGCTCCAGCGCACGCGGTTCAGTCGCATCATTCACTCTGATGTGGTGTTCATGAAGTTGGGTGTTGAGGTGCATGTAGTGCATTGTGACAGAAAGTCACTTTACAACATCTTACAAGCCCAAAGTGGATTTTGAAAAAAGTTTCCACGAGCGCATGTTTTGGCCGTCTCAGCCAACTGTCATGAAATATGAAAAGTAAACGTGTCTTCACTTTTCCTTCATAGCTTGAAATTGGAAGGTCTTAGAAGCTTGAAACCAAGCGCATACAACACAAAGGGCCTCAATGAGCTACTGGCCGCTCACTGGTGGCTCCAGCGCACGCGGTTCAGTCGCATCATTCACTCTGATGTGGTGTTCATGAAGTTGGGTGTTGAGGTGCATGTAGTGCATTGTGACAGAAAGTCACTTTACAACATCTTACAAGCCCAAAGTGGATTTTGAAAAAAGTTTCCACGAGCGCATGTTTGGCCGTCTCAGCCAACTGTCATGAAATATGAAAAGTAAACGTGTCTTCACTTTTCCTTCATAGCTTGAAATTGGAAGGTCTTAGAAGCTTGAAACCAAGCGCATACAACACAAAGGGCCTCAATGAGCTACTGGCCGCTCACTGGTGGCTCCAGCGCACGCGGTTCAGTCGCATCATTCACTCTGATGTGGTGTTCATGAAGTTGGGTGTTGAGGTGCATGTAGTGCATTGTGACAGAAAGTCACTTTACAACATCTTACAAGCCCAAAGTGGATTTTGAAAAAAGTTTCCACGAGCGCATGTTTTGGCCGTCTCAGCCAACTGTCATGAAATATGAAAAGTAAACGTGTCTTCACTTTTCCTTCATAGCTTGAAATTGGAAGGTCTTAGAAGCTTGAAACCAAGCGCATACAACACAAAGGGCCTCAATGAGCTACTGGCCGCTCACTGGTGGCTCCAGCGCACGCGGTTCAGTCGCATCATTCACTCTGATGTGGTGTTCATGAAGTTGGGTGTTGAGGTGCATGTAGTGCATTGTGACAGAAAGTCACTTTACAACATCTTACAAGCCCAAAGTGGATTTTGAAAAAAGTTTCCACGAGCGCATGTTTTGGCCGTCTCAGCCAACTGTCATGAAATATGAAAAGTAAACGTGTCTTCACTTTTCCTTCATAGCTTGAAATTGGAAGGTCTTAGAAGCTTGAAACCAAGCGCATACAACACAAAGGGCCTCAATGAGCTACTGGCCGCTCACTGGTGGCTCCAGCGCACGCGGTTCAGTCGCATCATTCACTCTGATGTGGTGTTCATGAAGTTGGGTGTTGAGGTGCATGTAGTGCATTGTGACAGAAAGTCACTTTACAACATCTTACAAGCCCAAAGTGGATTTTGAAAAAAGTTTCCACGAGCGCATGTTTTGGCCGTCTCAGCCAACTGTCATGAAATATGAAAAGTAAACGTGTCTTCACTTTTCCTTCATAGCTTGAAATTGGAAGGTCTTAGAAGCTTGAAACCAAGCGCATACAACACAAAGGGCCTCAATGAGCTACTGGCCGCTCACTGGTGGCTCCAGCGCACGCGGTTCAGTCGCATCATTCACTCTGATGTGGTGTTCATGAAGTTGGGTGTTGAGGTGCATGTAGTGCATTGTGACAGAAAGTCACTTTACAACATCTTACAAGCCCAAAGTGGATTTTGAAAAAAGTTTCCACGAGCGCATGTTTTGGCCGTCTCAGCCAACTGTCATGAAATATGAAAAGTAAACGTGTCTTCACTTTTCCTTCATAGCTTGAAATTGGAAGGTCTTAGAAGCTTGAAACCAAGCGCATACAACACAAAGGGCCTCAATGAGCTACTGGCCGCTCACTGGTGGCTCCAGCGCACGCGGTTCAGTCGCATCATTCACTCTGATGTGGTGTTCATGAAGTTGGGTGTTGAGGTGCATGTAGTGCATTGTGACAGAAAGTCACTTTACAACATCTTACAAGCCCAAAGTGGATTTTGAAAAAAGTTTCCACGAGCGCATGTTTTGGCCGTCTCAGCCAACTGTCATGAAATATGAAAAGTAAACGTGTCTTCACTTTTCCTTCATAGCTTGAAATTGGAAGGTCTTAGAAGCTTGAAACCAAGCGCATACAACACAAAGGGCCTCAATGAGCTACTGGCCGCTCACTGGTGGCTCCAGCGCACGCGGTTCAGTCGCATCATTCACTCTGATGTGGTGTTCATGAAGTTGGGTGTTGAGGTGCATGTAGTGCATTGTGACAGAAAGTCACTTTACAACATCTTACAAGCCCAAAGTGGATTTTGAAAAAAGTTTCCACGAGCGCATGTTTTGGCCGTCTCAGCCAACTGTCATGAAATATGAAAAGTAAACGTGTCTTCACTTTTCCTTCATAGCTTGAAATTGGAAGGTCTTAGAAGCTTGAAACCAAGCGCATACAACACAAAGGGCCTCAATGAGCTACTGGCCGCTCACTGGTGGCTCCAGCGCACGCGGTTCAGTCGCATCATTCACTCTGATGTGGTGTTCATGAAGTTGGGTGTTGAGGTGCATGTAGTGCATTGTGACAGAAAGTCACTTTACAACATCTTACAAGCCCAAAGTGGATTTTGAAAAAAGTTTCCACGAGCGCATGTTTTGGCCGTCTCAGCCAACTGTCATGAAATATGAAAAGTAAACGTGTCTTCACTTTTCCTTCATAGCTTGAAATTGGAAGGTCTTAGAAGCTTGAAACCAAGCGCATACAACACAAAGGGCCTCAATGAGCTACTGGCCGCTCACTGGTGGCTCCAGCGCACGCGGTTCAGTCGCATCATTCACTCTGATGTGGTGTTCATGAAGTTGGGTGTTGAGGTGCATGTAGTGCATTGTGACAGAAAGTCACTTTACAACATCTTACAAGCCCAAAGTGGATTTTGAAAAAAGTTTCCACGAGCGCATGTTTTGGCCGTCTCAGCCAACTGTCATGAAATATGAAAAGTAAACGTGTCTTCACTTTTCCTTCATAGCTTGAAATTGGAAGGTCTTAGAAGCTTGAAACCAAGCGCATACAACACAAAGGGCCTCAATGAGCTACTGGCCGCTCACTGGTGGCTCCAGCGCACGCGGTTCAGTCGCATCATTCACTCTGATGTGGTGTTCATGAAGTTGGGTGTTGAGGTGCATGTAGTGCATTGTGACAGAAAGTCACTTTACAACATCTTACAAGCCCAAAGTGGATTTTGAAAAAAGTTTCCACGAGCGCATGTTTTGGCCGTCTCAGCCAACTGTCATGAAATATGAAAAGTAAACGTGTCTTCACTTTTCCTTCATAGCTTGAAATTGGAAGGTCTTAGAAGCTTGAAACCAAGCGCATACAACACAAAGGGCCTCAATGAGCTACTGGCCGCTCACTGGTGGCTCCAGCGCACGCGGTTCAGTCGCATCATTCACTCTGATGTGGTGTTCATGAAGTTGGGTGTTGAGGTGCATGTAGTGCATTGTGACAGAAAGTCACTTTACAACATCTTACAAGCCCAAAGTGGATTTTGAAAAAAGTTTCCACGAGCGCATGTTTTGGCCGTCTCAGCCAACTGTCATGAAATATGAAAAGTAAACGTGTCTTCACTTTTCCTTCATAGCTTGAAATTGGAAGGTCTTAGAAGCTTGAAACCAAGCGCATACAACACAAAGGGCCTCAATGAGCTACTGGCCGCTCACTGGTGGCTCCAGCGCACGCGGTTCAGTCGCATCATTCACTCTGATGTGGTGTTCATGAAGTTGGGTGTTGAGGTGCATGTAGTGCATTGTGACAGAAAGTCACTTTACAACATCTTACAAGCCCAAAGTGGATTTTGAAAAAAGTTTCCACGAGCGCATGTTTTGGCCGTCTCAGCCAACTGTCATGAAATATGAAAAGTAAACGTGTCTTCACTTTTCCTTCATAGCTTGAAATTGGAAGGTCTTAGAAGCTTGAAACCAAGCGCATACAACACAAAGGGCCTCAATGAGCTACTGGCCGCTCACTGGTGGCTCCAGCGCACGCGGTTCAGTCGCATCATTCACTCTGATGTGGTGTTCATGAAGTTGGGTGTTGAGGTGCATGTAGTGCATTGTGACAGAAAGTCACTTTACAACATCTTACAAGCCCAAAGTGGATTTTGAAAAAAGTTTCCACGAGCGCATGTTTTGGCCGTCTCAGCCAACTGTCATGAAATATGAAAAGTAAACGTGTCTTCACTTTTCCTTCATAGCTTGAAATTGGAAGGTCTTAGAAGCTTGAAACCAAGCGCATACAACACAAAGGGCCTCAATGAGCTACTGGCCGCTCACTGGTGGCTCCAGCGCACGCGGTTCAGTCGCATCATTCACTCTGATGTGGTGTTCATGAAGTTGGGTGTTGAGGTGCATGTAGTGCATTGTGACAGAAAGTCACTTTACAACATCTTACAAGCCCAAAGTGGATTTTGAAAAAAGTTTCCACGAGCGCATGTTTTGGCCGTCTCAGCCAACTGTCATGAAATATGAAAAGTAAACGTGTCTTCACTTTTCCTTCATAGCTTGAAATTGGAAGGTCTTAGAAGCTTGAAACCAAGCGCATACAACACAAAGGGCCTCAATGAGCTACTGGCCGCTCACTGGTGGCTCCAGCGCACGCGGTTCAGTCGCATCATTCACTCTGATGTGGTGTTCATGAAGTTGGGTGTTGAGGTGCATGTAGTGCATTGTGACAGAAAGTCACTTTACAACATCTTACAAGCCCAAAGTGGATTTTGAAAAAAGTTTCCACGAGCGCATGTTTTGGCCGTCTCAGCCAACTGTCATGAAATATGAAAAGTAAACGTGTCTTCACTTTTCCTTCATAGCTTGAAATTGGAAGGTCTTAGAAGCTTGAAACCAAGCGCATACAACACAAAGGGCCTCAATGAGCTACTGGCCGCTCACTGGTGGCTCCAGCGCACGCGGTTCAGTCGCATCATTCACTCTGATGTGGTGTTCATGAAGTTGGGTGTTGAGGTGCATGTAGTGCATTGTGACAGAAAGTCACTTTACAACATCTTACAAGCCCAAAGTGGATTTTGAAAAAAGTTTCCACGAGCGCATGTTTTGGCCGTCTCAGCCAACTGTCATGAAATATGAAAAGTAAACGTGTCTTCACTTTTCCTTCATAGCTTGAAATTGGAAGGTCTTAGAAGCTTGAAACCAAGCGCATACAACACAAAGGGCCTCAATGAGCTACTGGCCGCTCACTGGTGGCTCCAGCGCACGCGGTTCAGTCGCATCATTCACTCTGATGTGGTGTTCATGAAGTTGGGTGTTGAGGTGCATGTAGTGCATTGTGACAGAAAGTCACTTTACAACATCTTACAAGCCCAAAGTGGATTTTGAAAAAAGTTTCCACGAGCGCATGTTTTGGCCGTCTCAGCCAACTGTCATGAAATATGAAAAGTAAACGTGTCTTCACTTTTCCTTCATAGCTTGAAATTGGAAGGTCTTAGAAGCTTGAAACCAAGCGCATACAACACAAAGGGCCTCAATGAGCTACTGGCCGCTCACTGGTGGCTCCAGCGCACGCGGTTCAGTCGCATCATTCACTCTGATGTGGTGTTCATGAAGTTGGGTGTTGAGGTGCATGTAGTGCATTGTGACAGAAAGTCACTTTACAACATCTTACAAGCCCAAAGTGGATTTTGAAAAAAGTTTCCACGAGCGCATGTTTTGGCCGTCTCAGCCAACTGTCATGAAATATGAAAAGTAAACGTGTCTTCACTTTTCCTTCATAGCTTGAAATTGGAAGGTCTTAGAAGCTTGAAACCAAGCGCATACAACACAAAGGGCCTCAATGAGCTACTGGCCGCTCACTGGTTGCTCCAGCGCACGCGGTTCAGTCGCATCATTCACTCTGATGTGGTGTTCATGAAGTTGGGTGTTGAGGTGCATGTAGTGCATTGTGACAGAAAGTCACTTTACAACATCTTACAAGCCCAAAGTGGATTTTGAAAAAAGTTTCCACGAGCGCATGTTTTGGCCGTCTCAGCCAACTGTCATGAAATATGAAAAGTAAACGTGTCTTCACTTTTCCTTCATAGCTTGAAATTGGAAGGTCTTAGAAGCTTGAAACCAAGCGCATACAACACAAAGGGCCTCAATGAGCTACTGGCCGCTCACTGGTGGCTCCAGCGCACGCGGTTCAGTCGCATCATTCACTCTGATGTGGTGTTCATGAAGTTGGGTGTTGAGGTGCATGTAGTGCATTGTGACAGAAAGTCACTTTACAACATCTTACAAGCCCAAAGTGGATTTTGAAAAAAGTTTCCACGAGCGCATGTTTTGGCCGTCTCAGCCAACTGTCATGAAATATGAAAAGTAAACGTGTCTTCACTTTTCCTTCATAGCTTGAAATTGGAAGGTCTTAGAAGCTTGAAACCAAGCGCATACAACACAAAGGGCCTCAATGAGCTACTGGCCGCTCACTGGTGGCTCCAGCGCACGCGGTTCAGTCGCATCATTCACTCTGATGTGGTGTTCATGAAGTTGGGTGTTGAGGTGCATGTAGTGCATTGTGACAGAAAGTCACTTTACAACATCTTACAAGCCCAAAGTGGATTTTGAAAAAAGTTTCCACGAGCGCATGTTTTGGCCGTCTCAGCCAACTGTCATGAAATATGAAAAGTAAACGTGTCTTCACTTTTCCTTCATAGCTTGAAATTGGAAGGTCTTAGAAGCTTGAAACCAAGCGCATACAACACAAAGGGCCTCAATGAGCTACTGGCCGCTCACTGGTGGCTCCAGCGCACGCGGTTCAGTCGCATCATTCACTCTGATGTGGTGTTCATGAAGTTGGGTGTTGAGGTGCATGTAGTGCATTGTGACAGAAAGTCACTTTACAACATCTTACAAGCCCAAAGTGGATTTTGAAAAAAGTTTCCACGAGCGCATGTTTTGGCCGTCTCAGCCAACTGTCATGAAATATGAAAAGTAAACGTGTCTTCACTTTTCCTTCATAGCTTGAAATTGGAAGGTCTTAGAAGCTTGAAACCAAGCGCATACAACACAAAGGGCCTCAATGAGCTACTGGCCGCTCACTGGTGGCTCCAGCGCACGCGGTTCAGTCGCATCATTCACTCTGATGTGGTGTTCATGAAGTTGGGTGTTGAGGTGCATGTAGTGCATTGTGACAGAAAGTCACTTTACAACATCTTACAAGCCCAAAGTGGATTTTGAAAAAAGTTTCCACGAGCGCATGTTTTGGCCGTCTCAGCCAACTGTCATGAAATATGAAAAGTAAACGTGTCTTCACTTTTCCTTCATAGCTTGAAATTGGAAGGTCTTAGAAGCTTGAAACCAAGCGCATACAACACAAAGGGCCTCAATGAGCTACTGGCCGCTCACTGGTGGCTCCAGCGCACGCGGTTCAGTCGCATCATTCACTCTGATGTGGTGTTCATGAAGTTGGGTGTTGAGGTGCATGTAGTGCATTGTGACAGAAAGTCACTTTACAACATCTTACAAGCCCAAAGTGGATTTTGAAAAAAGTTTCCACGAGCGCATGTTTTGGCCGTCTCAGCCAACTGTCATGAAATATGAAAAGTAAACGTGTCTTCACTTTTCCTTCATAGCTTGAAATTGGAAGGTCTTAGAAGCTTGAAACCAAGCGCATACAACACAAAGGGCCTCAATGAGCTACTGGCCGCTCACTGGTGGCTCCAGCGCACGCGGTTCAGTCGCATCATTCACTCTGATGTGGTGTTCATGAAGTTGGGTGTTGAGGTGCATGTAGTGCATTGTGACAGAAAGTCACTTTACAACATCTTACAAGCCCAAAGTGGATTTTGAAAAAAGTTTCCACGAGCGCATGTTTTGGCCGTCTCAGCCAACTGTCATGAAATATGAAAAGTAAACGTGTCTTCACTTTTCCTTCATAGCTTGAAATTGGAAGGTCTTAGAAGCTTGAAACCAAGCGCATACAACACAAAGGGCCTCAATGAGCTACTGGCCGCTCACTGGTGGCTCCAGCGCACGCGGTTCAGTCGCATCATTCACTCTGATGTGGTGTTCATGAAGTTGGGTGTTGAGGTGCATGTAGTGCATTGTGACAGAAAGTCACTTTACAACATCTTACAAGCCCAAAGTGGATTTTGAAAAAAGTTTCCACGAGCGCATGTTTTGGCCGTCTCAGCCAACTGTCATGAAATATGAAAAGTAAACGTGTCTTCACTTTTCCTTCATAGCTTGAAATTGGAAGGTCTTAGAAGCTTGAAACCAAGCGCATACAACACAAAGGGCCTCAATGAGCTACTGGCCGCTCACTGGTGGCTCCAGCGCACGCGGTTCAGTCGCATCATTCACTCTGATGTGGTGTTCATGAAGTTGGGTGTTGAGGTGCATGTAGTGCATTGTGACAGAAAGTCACTTTACAACATCTTACAAGCCCAAAGTGGATTTTGAAAAAAGTTTCCACGAGCGCATGTTTTGGCCGTCTCAGCCAACTGTCATGAAATATGAAAAGTAAACGTGTCTTCACTTTTCCTTCATAGCTTGAAATTGGAAGGTCTTAGAAGCTTGAAACCAAGCGCATACAACACAAAGGGCCTCAATGAGCTACTGGCCGCTCACTGGTGGCTCCAGCGCACGCGGTTCAGTCGCATCATTCACTCTGATGTGGTGTTCATGAAGTTGGGTGTTGAGGTGCATGTAGTGCATTGTGACAGAAAGTCACTTTACAACATCTTACAAGCCCAAAGTGGATTTTGAAAAAAGTTTCCACGAGCGCATGTTTTGGCCGTCTCAGCCAACTGTCATGAAATATGAAAAGTAAACGTGTCTTCACTTTTCCTTCATAGCTTGAAATTGGAAGGTCTTAGAAGCTTGAAACCAAGCGCATACAACACAAAGGGCCTCAATGAGCTACTGGCCGCTCACTGGTGGCTCCAGCGCACGCGGTTCAGTCGCATCATTCACTCTGATGTGGTGTTCATGAAGTTGGGTGTTGAGGTGCATGTAGTGCATTGTGACAGAAAGTCACTTTACAACATCTTACAAGCCCAAAGTGGATTTTGAAAAAAGTTTCCACGAGCGCATGTTTTGGCCGTCTCAGCCAACTGTCATGAAATATGAAAAGTAAACGTGTCTTCACTTTTCCTTCATAGCTTGAAATTGGAAGGTCTTAGAAGCTTGAAACCAAGCGCATACAACACAAAGGGCCTCAATGAGCTACTGGCCGCTCACTGGTGGCTCCAGCGCACGCGGTTCAGTCGCATCATTCACTCTGATGTGGTGTTCATGAAGTTGGGTGTTGAGGTGCATGTAGTGCATTGTGACAGAAAGTCACTTTACAACATCTTACAAGCCCAAAGTGGATTTTGAAAAAAGTTTCCACGAGCGCATGTTTTGGCCGTCTCAGCCAACTGTCATGAAATATGAAAAGTAAACGTGTCTTCACTTTTCCTTCATAGCTTGAAATTGGAAGGTCTTAGAAGCTTGAAACCAAGCGCATACAACACAAAGGGCCTCAATGAGCTACTGGCCGCTCACTGGTGGCTCCAGCGCACGCGGTTCAGTCGCATCATTCACTCTGATGTGGTGTTCATGAAGTTGGGTGTTGAGGTGCATGTAGTGCATTGTGACAGAAAGTCACTTTACAACATCTTACAAGCCCAAAGTGGATTTTGAAAAAAGTTTCCACGAGCGCATGTTTTGGCCGTCTCAGCCAACTGTCATGAAATATGAAAAGTAAACGTGTCTTCACTTTTCCTTCATAGCTTGAAATTGGAAGGTCTTAGAAGCTTGAAACCAAGCGCATACAACACAAAGGGCCTCAATGAGCTACTGGCCGCTCACTGGTGGCTCCAGCGCACGCGGTTCAGTCGCATCATTCACTCTGATGTGGTGTTCATGAAGTTGGGTGTTGAGGTGCATGTAGTGCATTGTGACAGAAAGTCACTTTACAACATCTTACAAGCCCAAAGTGGATTTTGAAAAAAGTTTCCACGAGCGCATGTTTTGGCCGTCTCAGCCAACTGTCATGAAATATGAAAAGTAAACGTGTCTTCACTTTTCCTTCATAGCTTGAAATTGGAAGGTCTTAGAAGCTTGAAACCAAGCGCATACAACACAAAGGGCCTCAATGAGCTACTGGCCGCTCACTGGTGGCTCCAGCGCACGCGGTTCAGTCGCATCATTCACTCTGATGTGGTGTTCATGAAGTTGGGTGTTGAGGTGCATGTAGTGCATTGTGACAGAAAGTCACTTTACAACATCTTACAAGCCCAAAGTGGATTTTGAAAAAAGTTTCCACGAGCGCATGTTTTGGCCGTCTCAGCCAACTGTCATGAAATATGAAAAGTAAACGTGTCTTCACTTTTCCTTCATAGCTTGAAATTGGAAGGTCTTAGAAGCTTGAAACCAAGCGCATACAACACAAAGGGCCTCAATGAGCTACTGGCCGCTCACTGGTGGCTCCAGCGCACGCGGTTCAGTCGCATCATTCACTCTGATGTGGTGTTCATGAAGTTGGGTGTTGAGGTGCATGTAGTGCATTGTGACAGAAAGTCACTTTACAACATCTTACAAGCCCAAAGTGGATTTTGAAAAAAGTTTCCACGAGCGCATGTTTTGGCCGTCTCAGCCAACTGTCATGAAATATGAAAAGTAAACGTGTCTTCACTTTTCCTTCATAGCTTGAAATTGGAAGGTCTTAGAAGCTTGAAACCAAGCGCATACAACACAAAGGGCCTCAATGAGCTACTGGCCGCTCACTGGTGGCTCCAGCGCACGCGGTTCAGTCGCATCATTCACTCTGATGTGGTGTTCATGAAGTTGGGTGTTGAGGTGCATGTAGTGCATTGTGACAGAAAGTCACTTTACAACATCTTACAAGCCCAAAGTGGATTTTGAAAAAAGTTTCCACGAGCGCATGTTTTGGCCGTCTCAGCCAACTGTCATGAAATATGAAAAGTAAACGTGTCTTCACTTTTCCTTCATAGCTTGAAATTGGAAGGTCTTAGAAGCTTGAAACCAAGCGCATACAACACAAAGGGCCTCAATGAGCTACTGGCCGCTCACTGGTGGCTCCAGCGCACGCGGTTCAGTCGCATCATTCACTCTGATGTGGTGTTCATGAAGTTGGGTGTTGAGGTGCATGTAGTGCATTGTGACAGAAAGTCACTTTACAACATCTTACAAGCCCAAAGTGGATTTTGAAAAAAGTTTCCACGAGCGCATGTTTTGGCCGTCTCAGCCAACTGTCATGAAATATGAAAAGTAAACGTGTCTTCACTTTTCCTTCATAGCTTGAAATTGGAAGGTCTTAGAAGCTTGAAACCAAGCGCATACAACACAAAGGGCCTCAATGAGCTACTGGCCGCTCACTGGTGGCTCCAGCGCACGCGGTTCAGTCGCATCATTCACTCTGATGTGGTGTTCATGAAGTTGGGTGTTGAGGTGCATGTAGTGCATTGTGACAGAAAGTCACTTTACAACATCTTACAAGCCCAAAGTGGATTTTGAAAAAAGTTTCCACGAGCGCATGTTTTGGCCGTCTCAGCCAACTGTCATGAAATATGAAAAGTAAACGTGTCTTCACTTTTCCTTCATAGCTTGAAATTGGAAGGTCTTAGAAGCTTGAAACCAAGCGCATACAACACAAAGGGCCTCAATGAGCTACTGGCCGCTCACTGGTGGCTCCAGCGCACGCGGTTCAGTCGCATCATTCACTCTGATGTGGTGTTCATGAAGTTGGGTGTTGAGGTGCATGTAGTGCATTGTGACAGAAAGTCACTTTACAACATCTTACAAGCCCAAAGTGGATTTTGAAAAAAGTTTCCACGAGCGCATGTTTTGGCCGTCTCAGCCAACTGTCATGAAATATGAAAAGTAAACGTGTCTTCACTTTTCCTTCATAGCTTGAAATTGGAAGGTCTTAGAAGCTTGAAACCAAGCGCATACAACACAAAGGGCCTCAATGAGCTACTGGCCGCTCACTGGTGGCTCCAGCGCACGCGGTTCAGTCGCATCATTCACTCTGATGTGGTGTTCATGAAGTTGGGTGTTGAGGTGCATGTAGTGCATTGTGACAGAAAGTCACTTTACAACATCTTACAAGCCCAAAGTGGATTTTGAAAAAAGTTTCCACGAGCGCATGTTTTGGCCGTCTCAGCCAACTGTCATGAAATATGAAAAGTAAACGTGTCTTCACTTTTCCTTCATAGCTTGAAATTGGAAGGTCTTAGAAGCTTGAAACCAAGAGCATACAACACAAAGGGTCTCAATGAGCTACTGGCCGCTCACTGGTGGCTCCAGCGCACGCGGTTCAGTCGCATCATTCACTCTGATGTGGTGTTCATGAAGTTGGGTGTTGAGGTGCATGTAGTGCATTGTGACAGAAAGTCACTTTACAACATCTTACAAGCCCAAAGTGGATTTTGAAAAAAGTTTCCACGAGCGCATGTTTTGGCCGTCTCAGCCAACTGTCATGAAATATGAAAAGTAAACGTGTCTTCACTTTTCCTTCATAGCTTGAAATTGGAAGGTCTTAGAAGCTTGAAACCAAGCGCATACAACACAAAGGGCCTCAATGAGCTACTGGCCGCTCACTGGTGGCTCCAGCGCACGCGGTTCAGTCGCATCATTCACTCTGATGTGGTGTTCATGAAGTTGGGTGTTGAGGTGCATGTAGTGCATTGTGACAGAAAGTCACTTTACAACATCTTACAAGCCCAAAGTGGATTTTGAAAAAAGTTTCCACGAGCGCATGTTTTGGCCGTCTCAGCCAACTGTCATGAAATATGAAAAGTAAACGTGTCTTCACCTTTCCTTCATAGCTTGAAATTGGAAGGTCTTAGAAGCTTGAAACCAAGCGCATACAACACAAAGGGCCTCAATGAGCTACTGGCCGCTCACTGGTGGCTCCAGCGCACGCGGTTCAGTCGCATCATTCACTCTGATGTGGTGTTCATGAAGTTGGGTGTTGAGGTGCATGTAGTGCATTGTGACAGAAAGTCACTTTACAACATCTTACAAGCCCAAAGTGGATTTTGAAAAAAGTTTCCACGAGCGCATGTTTTGGCCGTCTCAGCCAACTGTCATGAAATATGAAAAGTAAACGTGTCTTCACTTTTCCTTCATAGCTTGAAATTGGAAGGTCTTAGAAGCTTGAAACCAAGCGCATACAACACAAAGGGCCTCAATGAGCTACTGGCCGCTCACTGGTGGCTCCAGCGCACGCGGTTCAGTCGCATCATTCACTCTGATGTGGTGTTCATGAAGTTGGGTGTTGAGGTGCATGTAGTGCATTGTGACAGAAAGTCACTTTACAACATCTTACAAGCCCAAAGTGGATTTTGAAAAAAGTTTCCACGAGCGCATGTTTTGGCCGTCTCAGCCAACTGTCATGAAATATGAAAAGTAAACGTGTCTTCACTTTTCCTTCATAGCTTGAAATTGGAAGGTCTTAGAAGCTTGAAACCAAGCGCATACAACACAAAGGGCCTCAATGAGCTACTGGCCGCTCACTGGTGGCTCCAGCGCACGCGGTTCAGTCGCATCATTCACTCTGATGTGGTGTTCATGAAGTTGGGTGTTGAGGTGCATGTAGTGCATTGTGACAGAAAGTCACTTTACAACATCTTACAAGCCCAAAGTGGATTTTGAAAAAAGTTTCCACGAGCGCATGTTTTGGCCGTCTCAGCCAACTGTCATGAAATATGAAAAGTAAACGTGTCTTCACTTTTCCTTCATAGCTTGAAATTGGAAGGTCTTAGAAGCTTGAAACCAAGCGCATACAACACAAAGGGCCTCAATGAGCTACTGGCCGCTCACTGGTGGCTCCAGCGCACGCGGTTCAGTCGCATCATTCACTCTGATGTGGTGTTCATGAAGTTGGGTGTTGAGGTGCATGTAGTGCATTGTGACAGAAAGTCACTTTACAACATCTTACAAGCCCAAAGTGGATTTTGAAAAAAGTTTCCACGAGCGCATGTTTTGGCCGTCTCAGCCAACTGTCATGAAATATGAAAAGTAAACGTGTCTTCACTTTTCCTTCATAGCTTGAAATTGGAAGGTCTTAGAAGCTTGAAACCAAGCGCATACAACACAAAGGGCCTCAATGAGCTACTGGCCGCTCACTGGTGGCTCCAGCGCACGCGGTTCAGTCGCATCATTCACTCTGATGTGGTGTTCATGAAGTTGGGTGTTGAGGTGCATGTAGTGCATTGTGACAGAAAGTCACTTTACAACATCTTACAAGCCCAAAGTGGATTTTGAAAAAAGTTTCCACGAGCGCATGTTTTGGCCGTCTCAGCCAACTGTCATGAAATATGAAAAGTAAACGTGTCTTCACTTTTCCTTCATAGCTTGAAATTGGAAGGTCTTAGAAGCTTGAAACCAAGCGCATACAACACAAAGGGCCTCAATGAGCTACTGGCCGCTCACTGGTGGCTCCAGCGCACGCGGTTCAGTCGCATCATTCACTCTGATGTGGTGTTCATGAAGTTGGGTGTTGAGGTGCATGTAGTGCATTGTGACAGAAAGTCACTTTACAACATCTTACAAGCCCAAAGTGGATTTTGAAAAAAGTTTCCACGAGCGCATGTTTTGGCCGTCTCAGCCAACTGTCATGAAATATGAAAAGTAAACGTGTCTTCACTTTTCCTTCATAGCTTGAAATTGGAAGGTCTTAGAAGCTTGAAACCAAGCGCATACAACACAAAGGGCCTCAATGAGCTACTGGCCGCTCACTGGTGGCTCCAGCGCACGCGGTTCAGTCGCATCATTCACTCTGATGTGGTGTTCATGAAGTTGGGTGTTGAGGTGCATGTAGTGCATTGTGACAGAAAGTCACTTTACAACATCTTACAAGCCCAAAGTGGATTTTGAAAAAAGTTTCCACGAGCGCATGTTTTGGCCGTCTCAGCCAACTGTCATGAAATATGAAAAGTAAACGTGTCTTCACTTTTCCTTCATAGCTTGAAATTGGAAGGTCTTAGAAGCTTGAAACCAAGCGCATACAACACAAAGGGCCTCAATGAGCTACTGGCCGCTCACTGGTGGCTCCAGCGCACGCGGTTCAGTCGCATCATTCACTCTGATGTGGTGTTCATGAAGTTGGGTGTTGAGGTGCATGTAGTGCATTGTGACAGAAAGTCACTTTACAACATCTTACAAGCCCAAAGTGGATTTTGAAAAAAGTTTCCACGAGCGCATGTTTTGGCCGTCTCAGCCAACTGTCATGAAATATGAAAAGTAAACGTGTCTTCACTTTTCCTTCATAGCTTGAAATTGGAAGTTCTTAGAAGCTTGAAACCAAGCGCATACAACACAAAGGGCCTCAATGAGCTACTGGCCGCTCACTGGTGGCTCCAGCGCACGCGGTTCAGTCGCATCATTCACTCTGATGTGGTGTTCATGAAGTTGGGTGTTGAGGTGCATGTAGTGCATTGTGACAGAAAGTCACTTTACAACATCTTACAAGCCCAAAGTGGATTTTGAAAAAAGTTTCCACGAGCGCATGTTTTGGCCGTCTCAGCCAACTGTCATGAAATATGAAAAGTAAACGTGTCTTCACTTTTCCTTCATAGCTTGAAATTGGAAGGTCTTAGAAGCTTGAAACCAAGCGCATACAACACAAAGGGCCTCAATGAGCTACTGGCCGCTCACTGGTGGCTCCAGCGCACGCGGTTCAGTCGCATCATTCACTCTGATGTGGTGTTCATGAAGTTGGGTGTTGAGGTGCATGTAGTGCATTGTGACAGAAAGTCACTTTACAACATCTTACAAGCCCAAAGTGGATTTTGAAAAAAGTTTCCACGAGCGCATGTTTTGGCCGTCTCAGCCAACTGTCATGAAATATGAAAAGTAAACGTGTCTTCACTTTTCCTTCATAGCTTGAAATTGGAAGGTCTTAGAAGCTTGAAACCAAGCGCATACAACACAAAGGGCCTCAATGAGCTACTGGCCGCTCACTGGTGGCTCCAGCGCACGCGGTTCAGTCGCATCATTCACTCTGATGTGGTGTTCATGAAGTTGGGTGTTGAGGTGCATGTAGTGCATTGTGACAGAAAGTCACTTTACAACATCTTACAAGCCCAAAGTGGATTTTGAAAAAAGTTTCCACGAGCGCATGTTTTGGCCGTCTCAGCCAACTGTCATGAAATATGAAAAGTAAACGTGTCTTCACTTTTCCTTCATAGCTTGAAATTGGAAGGTCTTAGAAGCTTGAAACCAAGCGCATACAACACAAAGGGCCTCAATGAGCTACTGGCCGCTCACTGGTGGCTCCAGCGCACGCGGTTCAGTCGCATCATTCACTCTGATGTGGTGTTCATGAAGTTGGGTGTTGAGGTGCATGTAGTGCATTGTGACAGAAAGTCACTTTACAACATCTTACAAGCCCAAAGTGGATTTTGAAAAAAGTTTCCACGAGCGCATGTTTTGGCCGTCTCAGCCAACTGTCATGAAATATGAAAAGTAAACGTGTCTTCACTTTTCCTTCATAGCTTGAAATTGGAAGTTCTTAGAAGCTTGAAACCAAGCGCATACAACACAAAGGGCCTCAATGAGCTACTGGCCGCTCACTGGTGGCTCCAGCGCACGCGGTTCAGTCGCATCATTCACTCTGATGTGGTGTTCATGAAGTTGGGTGTTGAGGTGCATGTAGTGCATTGTGACAGAAAGTCACTTTACAACATCTTACAAGCCCAAAGTGGATTTTGAAAAAAGTTTCCACGAGCGCATGTTTTGGCCGTCTCAGCCAACTGTCATGAAATATGAAAAGTAAACGTGTCTTCACTTTTCCTTCATAGCTTGAAATTGGAAGGTCTTAGAAGCTTGAAACCAAGCGCATACAACACAAAGGGCCTCAATGAGCTACTGGCCGCTCACTGGTGGCTCCAGCGCACGCGGTTCAGTCGCATCATTCACTCTGATGTGGTGTTCATGAAGTTGGGTGTTGAGGTGCATGTAGTGCATTGTGACAGAAAGTCACTTTACAACATCTTACAAGCCCAAAGTGGATTTTGAAAAAAGTTTCCACGAGCGCATGTTTTGGCCGTCTCAGCCAACTGTCATGAAATATGAAAAGTAAACGTGTCTTCACTTTTCCTTCATAGCTTGAAATTGGAAGGTCTTAGAAGCTTGAAACCAAGCGCATACAACACAAAGGGCCTCAATGAGCTACTGGCCGCTCACTGGTGGCTCCAGCGCACGCGGTTCAGTCGCATCATTCACTCTGATGTGGTGTTCATGAAGTTGGGTGTTGAGGTGCATGTAGTGCATTGTGACAGAAAGTCACTTTACAACATCTTACAAGCCCAAAGTGGATTTTGAAAAAAGTTTCCACGAGCGCATGTTTTGGCCGTCTCAGCCAACTGTCATGAAATATGAAAAGTAAACGTGTCTTCACTTTTCCTTCATAGCTTGAAATTGGAAGGTCTTAGAAGCTTGAAACCAAGCGCATACAACACAAAGGGCCTCAATGAGCTACTGGCCGCTCACTGGTGGCTCCAGCGCACGCGGTTCAGTCGCATCATTCACTCTGATGTGGTGTTCATGAAGTTGGGTGTTGAGGTGCATGTAGTGCATTGTGACAGAAAGTCACTTTACAACATCTTACAAGCCCAAAGTGGATTTTGAAAAAAGTTTCCACGAGCGCATGTTTTGGCCGTCTCAGCCAACTGTCATGAAATATGAAAAGTAAACGTGTCTTCACTTTTCCTTCATAGCTTGAAATTGGAAGGTCTTAGAAGCTTGAAACCAAGCGCATACAACACAAAGGGCCTCAATGAGCTACTGGCCGCTCACTGGTGGCTCCAGCGCACGCGGTTCAGTCGCATCATTCACTCTGATGTGGTGTTCATGAAGTTGGGTGTTGAGGTGCATGTAGTGCATTGTGACAGAAAGTCACTTTACAACATCTTACAAGCCCAAAGTGGATTTTGAAAAAAGTTTCCACGAGCGCATGTTTTGGCCGTCTCAGCCAACTGTCATGAAATATGAAAAGTAAACGTGTCTTCACTTTTCCTTCATAGCTTGAAATTGGAAGGTCTTAGAAGCTTGAAACCAAGCGCATACAACACAAAGGGCCTCAATGAGCTACTGGCCGCTCACTGGTGGCTCCAGCGCACGCGGTTCAGTCGCATCATTCACTCTGATGTGGTGTTCATGAAGTTGGGTGTTGAGGTGCATGTAGTGCATTGTGACAGAAAGTCACTTTACAACATCTTACAAGCCCAAAGTGGATTTTGAAAAAAGTTTCCACGAGCGCATGTTTTGGCCGTCTCAGCCAACTGTCATGAAATATGAAAAGTAAACGTGTCTTCACTTTTCCTTCATAGCTTGAAATTGGAAGGTCTTAGAAGCTTGAAACCAAGCGCATACAACACAAAGGGCCTCAATGAGCTACTGGCCGCTCACTGGTGGCTCCAGCGCACGCGGTTCAGTCGCATCATTCACTCTGATGTGGTGTTCATGAAGTTGGGTGTTGAGGTGCATGTAGTGCATTGTGACAGAAAGTCACTTTACAACATCTTACAAGCCCAAAGTGGATTTTGAAAAAAGTTTCCACGAGCGCATGTTTTGGCCGTCTCAGCCAACTGTCATGAAATATGAAAAGTAAACGTGTCTTCACTTTTCCTTCATAGCTTGAAATTGGAAGGTCTTAGAAGCTTGAAACCAAGCGCATATGTAGCCCTTTGAGAAATGACATAATAAGTTAAGTTTGAAAATACATAAATAGAATAAGTTAGGATTAATAAATAGAATAAATAAGAGTTAAAAAGGGTTAAAAACATTTGAAGTGATGTTACAAGAGTTCATGCATATATTGTGATGTGTATGTTAATGCATTGTTTATTGGGTAAATGCATTGTGTTTCTAATTTCATAATTATGGAAATATTGTTAAGATAACATGTGGGTATCTAAAAGAGAAAATATGTGAAATGTGGTATTTTATGTTGCATTTGTTATTTGAACCAATGAGGACTGTGTTAGAGGTCAAGGGTGATGAGGAAGTGAGTTGGAGAGGGGAACGACACGAGGAAGATGGAGGAAGGACAGTGTGTGTTGAGAGAAAGTTTGCTTTAACCGAACTCCAGTTTAGTTTATGCCGTGAGTGAGTAAAACACTCGCTAAAAGCTGTAAATGTTGATGGACAAACAACCAGTGAGTCTTGGAGAACATTTAGCAGTGGCGTGGTCGTGTTTGGAGAAGAATTTCGGAAGCAACGAACTAGATTTCCCCGCGATTGGAAAGCATCTGGCTAGTCGGCGTGACTTAGCACAACGTGGCTTGCCAGGGACTTTGCACAGGAGTGGCTAGCTCAGCTACTTCTCAACCAGTTTCAACGAACACTAGCAACACTGTTTCAACGAACGCTAGCTACGAACAGGCCTGCACCGTGAACTCTAATGACGTCTGGGGTATTCATTTTGATTCATTTAGTTATGATTGCCGGCTATAGGATATAGTGAAAGGTTTTGGTATTGTATTTGAATTCAAACGAACTTGTTATTGTGACAACTGCTTGAATGTTGGTTTTCAATTGAAACCTAAACTGAAACGTGTTTTGAAAACTATTGAAGGTTGGAATGTATGAATGTGTAATATAGTAAATAGTTATTTTTGCAAAAGTGTGTGGTTATTAAGAAGGTGAATACATTTCAGTTAAAGGTGAAGTGATGCTTAGTGACTTATATTAATATTGCTATATGTTTAGTTACCCAAAAGTATAAAAGAAAAGACAAATCATTAAGGTTAAACATTTTAGTTTAATTCATCATTTAACAGGATTCAGGATAGCCACCCCTATTAATTGCCAGCACAGCAAAGGGGCGCTACATAACATGGAGGCACCGCTGGGATTGTTGTAGTTAAATTAGTGATTTTAGTTATCTTTTGGGTGTCTAATAGCGATAAAAGCGCAAATAGGTCCAATTTTGCTAATAATTTCTAAAGTAAGTGTTTAAAGCTATTTGCAATGGATATTCAGTCTGTTCATTCAGAGTTGGTTACGGAGCTCAGAGAGTGGTGTAAAGGTGAGTCACTCGACGAAGACCATGTTTTGCTTGCACTGGTTACCAAAGGTTCTGAAGTGGCCCAGATTGAAGAGGCCCTGGAAACAGTGAAAGCCTTAGGACGAGTGCGAGTACGAGGCCGAAGATTTTATTCAAAGCTGGACTGTTTAGCAGTTCTGTGTGAATGTAAAGAGAAGATTGATCCAACCAAGGTCCCGTCTGAAGTTAAACACCCCACTCTAGAAGACCTTTGGCCTATCGTCCTTGCTGAACGTTCAGTATCGGATGGAGACGCACAGACACCATTGAAAGTTTTGCTTGATGCGGCAGCACCCAGTGGCTCGGCTGAGTCCATCATTCGTGCTGTTGGAGATGTGTTGTCTAAAATGGAGAAGCCAAAAGGAGAAAACACTAGTTATCGTCGTCTGCGGATGTTTTCTGGCACATTACCCACGCCCGCAGGGGAAGAAGCTTTTGAGCCCTGGCTTGAGCAGGCTCGTTTGATGGTAGAAGAGAGCGAGTGCTCGGATAAAGAAAAGCGAAGACGTATTATGGAGTGTCTTAGAGGACCTGCTCTAGCTGTAGTGAAAGCAGTGCGGACTGCTGAGGCTGACGTTACCCCTTCTGAATGTTTGGATGCGATTGAGAGCGCATTCGGCACGGCAGAGTCAGGTGAAGACCTCTACTTTGAATTTAGGCTATTGCAGCAAGAAAAAGATGAGAAACTGTCTACTTTCCTGAGGCGACTAGAACAGTCTCTTACTAAGGTAGTTAGCAAAGGTGGTATTCCTGCCAGTCGTGTGGATGCATCCCGAGTAGAGCAGCTACTGCGTGGAGCCATACATTCGGACTTGATGCTTGTTCAGCTCAAATTAAGGGAGCGAAAGCAGAATCCCCCTAAGTTTTTAGAGCTGCTAGCTGAAATCCGGGCTGAAGAGGAATATGCAGCTGCTAGAGTCAAGCTTAGTACATCTGTTCATAGAGTTCATGCCAACAAGGAGGTAGATAGCCAACAGTCAGACATACAGAGCTTGAAAGCAGATATCAAGGAGCTGAAGTCGTTGTTTGCTACAATGACCACTAAGCCCCAGCAAGAGGCTGATGATGACAAAGGGCCTGTTCCAGTTGTCCAGAGCCCTCTGTCGGAAAGATGTGAAAATGCAGAGGTTGTAGCATTGAGAAAACAAGTCCAAAGGTTACAGAGGAAAATGACCTCCAAAGGGGCCAAAGTCTCCGATGCGCCAGCCAATGCATTAAGAGTAGAGTCATCCAGACCCACTCAAAACAGCCAAAAGCCATACAAGCCTTCCCGAGACTCCGGTGATAGCATCTGCTACAGGTGTGGTGAAAACGGGCACTTTGCCACCAAGTGTCAGAATGCAGAGAACCAGAGTAAAGTCATTCAAAAGCTCATTCACTCTCTCAGAAAAGCTAAAGAGGGACAGTCACCTAGCCAAGAAGAAAAGAGTCCTGACACTTTCTGCTCCGTCAAGAAAAGTGAAGTGACTTCAGCAGTAGCCAGAGAGATTCCTAAAGGGCTTATAGGTCCACCGTCTGTTGTGCCTTTGAGAGTGAATGGCCAGAAGTGTGATGCTGTACTTGACAGTGGTTCACAAGTAACGATAATTTTTGAGACCTGGTATAAACAACATTTGCCAGATGTACCGATCCGTCCCGTTTCAGGCCTAGCCATATGGGGATTGAGCGAGACAAGCTATCCTTACCTGGGCTATGTTGTTGTAGATGTAGAGTTTCCTGAGAGTGTCACTGGATCCAAAGAAGTTATCTCAGTGTTAGTGTTGATCTGTCCTGGCCCCAGAACTCCTGACCAGATTCCTGTTATCCTGGGTACCAACGCCAGTCTTTTCAAACGGTTGGCTAAGCTCTGTAGGGAGACTGCGGGGGTAGATATAGCTCAGACTCTGGGTATCAAAGCTGCAGAACCAGTGCATAATGTGGTCCCGGTGACCTGTGAAGGAGAAGAGGAGGTAGGTAGTGTACAGTGGATGGGCCCTGGCCCGCTGACCTTACCTGCTGGTGGTGATTGTCGTGCTGTATGTTGCGTGAAGTTAGAGAAGCCGTTGAACAGAGAGGTGTTGATGGTGGAGGCTTCACCTACGGTCCCACTTCCAGCTGGTGTGTTACTACAGCCCATGGTAGTACCTAGTTTAGAGGTAGATGTGAACCATTTTCCTGTGCTGGTTAGGAATGAGTCAGTACGAGATACTGTCCTCCCAGTTGGAACAGTTATGGGTAATCTGTGTTCTGCTGATCCAGTGATGCCTGCCTTACTGCCCAAGATCGAGTCAAAGACTGGAGTGACGCCAACAGAGTTTGACCCTCACCTCATCAACTTTGGCAACTCACCCATCCCAGAACATTGGAGATCCAGACTCCGGAAAAAACTGTCAGAAAGAGCCGATGTGTTTTCCGTACATGAATGGGATGTGGGACTGGCGAGAGGGGTGGAGCATCATATCAGGCTATCAGACACAGGACCATTTAGAGAACGGTCGCGGAGATTAGCTCCCGCTGACATTGAAGATGTGCGCAGACACTTGCAAGATCTTCTGAAAGCCGGCATTATCAAGGAGTCCCGTAGCCCATACGCTTCCCCGATAGTGGTAGCTAGGAAGAAGAATGGCAGTGTTAGAATGTGCATAGACTACAGAACACTCAATAGTCGTACAGTGCCTGACCAATATACCACTCCCCGCATTGACGATGCGCTGGACTGCTTGACCGGGAGTAGGTGGTTTTCGGTATTAGACTTAAGGTCAGGATACTATCAGATTGCTATGTCAGAAGCTGATAAGGAAAAAACAGCCTTTATCTGCCCGCTAGGGTTTTATCAATTCGAAAGAATGCCGCAGGGAATCACTGGCGCCCCTGCGACGTTCCAACGATTGATGGAAAAATCCGTAGGGGATATGAACCTTCTTCAGGTATTGGTTTACCTGGATGATTTGATAGTTTTTGGGAAGTCCTTAGAAGAACACGAGGAGAGGCTTCTCAAAGTGCTAGACCGACTTGAAGAGGTGGGACTAAAGCTGTCTCTTGACAAGTGCCAGTTTTGCCAACCCAAAGTGAAATATGTGGGACACATAATATCTGCTGACGGAATCGCCACAGATCCCGAGAAGGTGGAGGCTGTCACTAACTGGCCTCGGCCCACAGATTTGAAATCTTTGAGGTCTTTTTTGGGATTCTGCGGATATTATCGTCGGTTTGTGGCCAATTACTCTGCCATTGTCAGACCCCTCACAGAGCTCACCAAGGGTTATGCACCAACACAGAAAGGCAAGAAGCAGCTTAAAGAAAAGACAACAACCTACCTGAAAGAGTCAGAACCATTTGGAGAACGGTGGGATGAGATGTGCACCGATGCCTTCCACCGCATTATTCAGTGCCTCACTAATGCCCCAGTCCTTGCGTTTGCCGACACCAACAAGCCTTACATCTTGCATACAGACGCCAGCTTGAAAGGGCTTGGTGCTGTATTGTATCAAGAGCACCCAGAAGGACTTAGGCCAGTGGCTTTTGCCAGCAGAAGAGTGAGTGCTACTGAACAGCGATATCCAGTTCACCAGCTTGAATTTTTGGCACTGAAGTGGGCGGTCGTGGATAAGTTTCACGATTACCTCTATGGCGCTAAATTCACAGTTCGAACGGATAATAATCCAATGACCTATGTGTTAACGACAGCTAAGCTCAACGCCACAGGACATCGCTGGCTGGCTGCTTTAGCGACATATGACTTTAACATCCAGTATCGGCCCGGCAAGAACAACATTGATGCCGACTTGCTGTCCAGGAACATGGCTGATGAGGTTAGGAGAGGAAAGTGGGAAGAGATACCTCAGAGTGGAGTCAAATCCATCTGTCAGAGGATCTACACTTCTGTGTCGTCTAGTCCGGCATCCAGATATGTTGATCAGCTGGGAGCTTCCCCTGAGTGCATCCCTGATGTGTTTGCTTTCCCTACTCACCTTGACCTGCTTTCCTTGCGACAGCTGTCCAAAGCTGACTTGAAGGAAGCTCAGCAAATGGATTGCGTCATCAGGAGAGTGATTGAGGCCATGCAACAAGGGAAGTGGCCGAGTGACAAAGAGACAAAGCCCGAGATGATGCTGTTCAAGCGGGAGAGAGACCGTCTGTTGCTGAAAGATGGACTACTCCATAGGAAGAGCAAGAAACCCTCTGGAGACCAGGTAACCCAGCTCGTGCTGCCTGCTGAGTTCCGAGGGGCTGTCCTCAAGTCTTTACATGATGACATGGGTCATCTTGGAGTAGAGAGGACTACAGATTTGCTACGGAGTAGGTTCTATTGGCCCAAGATGGCGATAGATGTTGAACAGTATGTCAGAGACTGTGGAGAATGTGTCATGCGTAAAACCCCTTTCAAAAAGGCTGCACCCCTGCACCAGATTGTAAGCAGTGGTCCTATGGACTTAGTGTGCATTGATTTTCTCTCCATGGAACCTGATTCAAGAGGAATTAGCAATGTATTAGTTGTGACCGATCATTTTACACGGTACGCACAGGCGTTTCCCACGAGGAACCAAAAAGCCCTCACAGTGGCCAAAGTTCTTGTGGAGAAATATTTCGTTCATTATGGTCTGCCCAGCAGAATACATTCAGACCAAGGCCGAGACTTTGAGAGTCGATTGATTCGAGAGCTCTTGATGATCCTGGGGGTACGGAAATCCCGCACCACACCGTATCATCCTCAAGGGGACCCTCAACCCGAAAGATTCAACCGCACTCTACTCTCAATGTTAGCGACCTTGGGGCATGACAAGAAACATTCCTGGAGTCAACACGTTCCATACGTTGTTCATGCTTACAACAGTACGAAATGTGACTCAACTGGATACTCACCATATCTGCTGATGTTTGGCAGAGAAGCTAGGCTGCCAGTAGATCTTTGCTTTGGAACCTCACGTGATGGAACTGGAGACAGACACCATACCCGGTATGTGGAGAAACTTAAGGTAGATCTTCAGAACGCCTACCAACTAGCCCGTGATGCAGCAGATAAGACGCATCAGAGAAACAAAAGAGCATACGATCAGAAAGTGCGTTTCCAGACTGTTGACATTGGTGATCGAGTGCTGCTCAGAAACCTGGGACTGAAAGGTAAACACAAACTTGAAGGCCGCTGGAGCTCTGTACCATATGTCGTGGTTGGAAAACTGCCCAATTTGCCAGTTTATAAGGTGAAACCTGAGGATGGAAAAGGTGGCGTGAAAACGATGCACCGAGATCATCTCTTACCTGTCAGTCAGTCCATGAGAATGCCTGAGGTCAAAGATCATGGAGAATCAGCATTGAGACCTAAGACACGTCTGCAAAGGAAGAATAGACACAAAGAAAACATTGAAAGAACACCCGAAGTGAGATATGAGGACACTGATTCATCTTCAGACATGGACTTGGACTATGGGATACCTCAGAGATCATATAGAGAATACCTGCATAAGCTCTTACCCAGAAGGACTAATGAGGAGCCTGATGTTACTGGTACTCCGGGAGAAGAACATGAGCCATCTGTCCATGAACTAAGTGAAGAGGATCAGAGAGTCTCTATACACACTGAAGATGAAGTCTCTGAACCGGAGGAACTTGATGAAGTGTCAGAACAAGAGGACCCTCAAAACCAAGCTCCTGATGATGAACGTGAGGAGTGTCAGTCAGAAGATGATGCTAGTGCTCATTCCACTGACTCTGACCACTCTGACTCTGAGCCAGAACTAGGGGAGTATAAAACGCCTATTAGTACTCCTAAAGCTAAACCTAGGTCTGCCACAATGATAGATAGGGATCTTAGACCAAGAACTAGTTCTAAGAGACAAGTGAAGCCTGTAATTCGTCTTACCTATGATGAACCAGGAAAGGCTAGAGATCAGCCCATTACTATTGTGCATAAAGGCATAATTATTAAACTAGGATGTTAGAAAGTTAGTTTGACTATGTTCTAGTGTGTCTCATGAGGACATGCAGACAATTTAGAAGGGGGAGGATGTAGCCCTTTGAGAAATGACATAATAAGTTAAGTTTGAAAATACATAAATAGAATAAGTTAGGATTAATAAATAGAATAAATAAGAGTTAAAAAGGGTTAAAAACATTTGAAGTGATGTTACAAGAGTTCATGCATATATTGTGATGTGTATGTTAATGCATTGTTTATTGGGTAAATGCATTGTGTTTCTAATTTCATAATTATGGAAATATTGTTAAGATAACATGTGGGTATCTAAAAGAGAAAATATGTGAAATGTGGTATTTTATGTTGCATTTGTTATTTGAACCAATGAGGACTGTGTTAGAGGTCAAGGGTGATGAGGAAGTGAGTTGGAGAGGGGAACGACACGAGGAAGATGGAGGAAGGACAGTGTGTGTTGAGAGAAAGTTTGCTTTAACCGAACTCCAGTTTAGTTTATGCCGTGAGTGAGTAAAACACTCGCTAAAAGCTGTAAATGTTGATGGACAAACAACCAGTGAGTCTTGGAGAACATTTAGCAGTGGCGTGGTCGTGTTTGGAGAAGAATTTCGGAAGCAACGAACTAGATTTCCCCGCGATTGGAAAGCATCTGGCTAGTCGGCGTGACTTAGCACAACGTGGCTTGCCAGGGACTTTGCACAGGAGTGGCTAGCTCAGCTACTTCTCAACCAGTTTCAACGAACACTAGCAACACTGTTTCAACGAACGCTAGCTACGAACAGGCCTGCACCGTGAACTCTAATGACGTCTGGGGTATTCATTTTGATTCATTTAGTTATGATTGCCGGCTATAGGATATAGTGAAAGGTTTTGGTATTGTATTTGAATTCAAACGAACTTGTTATTGTGACAACTGCTTGAATGTTGGTTTTCAATTGAAACCTAAACTGAAACGTGTTTTGAAAACTATTGAAGGTTGGAATGTATGAATGTGTAATATAGTAAATAGTTATTTTTGCAAAAGTGTGTGGTTATTAAGAAGGTGAATACATTTCAGTTAAAGGTGAAGTGATGCTTAGTGACTTATATTAATATTGCTATATGTTTAGTTACCCAAAAGTATAAAAGAAAAGACAAATCATTAAGGTTAAACATTTTAGTTTAATTCATCATTTAACAGGATTCAGGATAGCCACCCCTATTAATTGCCAGCACAGCAAAGGGGCGCTACACATACAACACAAAGGGCCTCAATGAGCTACTGGCCGCTCACTGGTGGCTCCAGCGCACGCGGTTCAGTCGCATCATTCACTCTGATGTGGTGTTCATGAAGTTGGGTGTTGAGGTGCATGTAGTGCATTGTGACAGAAAGTCACTTTACAACATCTTACAAGCCCAAAGTGGATTTTGAAAAAAGTTTCCACGAGCGCATGTTTTGGCCGTCTCAGCCAACTGTCATGAAATATGAAAAGTAAACGTGTCTTCACTTTTCCTTCATAGCTTGAAATTGGAAGGTCTTAGAAGCTTGAAACCAAGCGCATACAACACAAAGGGCCTCAATGAGCTACTGGCCGCTCACTGGTGGCTCCAGCGCACGCGGTTCAGTCGCATCATTCACTCTGATGTGGTGTTCATGAAGTTGGGTGTTGAGGTGCATGTAGTGCATTGTGACAGAAAGTCACTTTACAACATCTTACAAGCCCAAAGTGGATTTTGAAAAAAGTTTCCACGAGCGCATGTTTTGGCCGTCTCAGCCAACTGTCATGAAATATGAAAAGTAAACGTGTCTTCACTTTTCCTTCATAGCTTGAAATTGGAAGGTCTTAGAAGCTTGAAACCAAGCGCATACAACACAAAGGGCCTCAATGAGCTACTGGCCGCTCACTGGTGGCTCCAGCGCACGCGGTTCAGTCGCATCATTCACTCTGATGTGGTGTTCATGAAGTTGGGTGTTGAGGTGCATGTAGTGCATTGTGACAGAAAGTCACTTTACAACATCTTACAAGCCCAAAGTGGATTTTGAAAAAAGTTTCCACGAGCGCATGTTTTGGCCGTCTCAGCCAACTGTCATGAAATATGAAAAGTAAACGTGTCTTCACTTTTCCTTCATAGCTTGAAATTGGAAGGTCTTAGAAGCTTGAAACCAAGCGCATACAACACAAAGGGCCTCAATGAGCTACTGGCCGCTCACTGGTGGCTCCAGCGCACGCGGTTCAGTCGCATCATTCACTCTGATGTGGTGTTCATGAAGTTGGGTGTTGAGGTGCATGTAGTGCATTGTGACAGAAAGTCACTTTACAACATCTTACAAGCCCAAAGTGGATTTTGAAAAAAGTTTCCACGAGCGCATGTTTTGGCCGTCTCAGCCAACTGTCATGAAATATGAAAAGTAAACGTGTCTTCACTTTTCCTTCATAGCTTGAAATTGGAAGGTCTTAGAAGCTTGAAACCAAGCGCATACAACACAAAGGGCCTCAATGAGCTACTGGCCGCTCACTGGTGGCTCCAGCGCACGCGGTTCAGTCGCATCATTCACTCTGATGTGGTGTTCATGAAGTTGGGTGTTGAGGTGCATGTAGTGCATTGTGACAGAAAGTCACTTTACAACATCTTACAAGCCCAAAGTGGATTTTGAAAAAAGTTTCCACGAGCGCATGTTTTGGCCGTCTCAGCCAACTGTCATGAAATATGAAAAGTAAACGTGTCTTCACTTTTCCTTCATAGCTTGAAATTGGAAGGTCTTAGAAGCTTGAAACCAAGCGCATACAACACAAAGGGCCTCAATGAGCTACTGGCCGCTCACTGGTGGCTCCAGCGCACGCGGTTCAGTCGCATCATTCACTCTGATGTGGTGTTCATGAAGTTGGGTGTTGAGGTGCATGTAGTGCATTGTGACAGAAAGTCACTTTACAACATCTTACAAGCCCAAAGTGGATTTTGAAAAAAGTTTCCACGAGCGCATGTTTTGGCCGTCTCAGCCAACTGTCATGAAATATGAAAAGTAAACGTGTCTTCACTTTTCCTTCATAGCTTGAAATTGGAAGGTCTTAGAAGCTTGAAACCAAGCGCATACAACACAAAGGGCCTCAATGAGCTACTGGCCGCTCACTGGTGGCTCCAGCGCACGCGGTTCAGTCGCATCATTCACTCTGATGTGGTGTTCATGAAGTTGGGTGTTGAGGTGCATGTAGTGCATTGTGACAGAAAGTCACTTTACAACATCTTACAAGCCCAAAGTGGATTTTGAAAAAAGTTTCCACGAGCGCATGTTTTGGCCGTCTCAGCCAACTGTCATGAAATATGAAAAGTAAACGTGTCTTCACTTTTCCTTCATAGCTTGAAATTGGAAGGTCTTAGAAGCTTGAAACCAAGCGCATACAACACAAAGGGCCTCAATGAGCTACTGGCCGCTCACTGGTGGCTCCAGCGCACGCGGTTCAGTCGCATCATTCACTCTGATGTGGTGTTCATGAAGTTGGGTGTTGAGGTGCATGTAGTGCATTGTGACAGAAAGTCACTTTACAACATCTTACAAGCCCAAAGTGGATTTTGAAAAAAGTTTCCACGAGCGCATGTTTTGGCCGTCTCAGCCAACTGTCATGAAATATGAAAAGTAAACGTGTCTTCACTTTTCCTTCATAGCTTGAAATTGGAAGGTCTTAGAAGCTTGAAACCAAGCGCATACAACACAAAGGGCCTCAATGAGCTACTGGCCGCTCACTGGTGGCTCCAGCGCACGCGGTTCAGTCGCATCATTCACTCTGATGTGGTGTTCATGAAGTTGGGTGTTGAGGTGCATGTAGTGCATTGTGACAGAAAGTCACTTTACAACATCTTACAAGCCCAAAGTGGATTTTGAAAAAAGTTTCCACGAGCGCATGTTTTGGCCGTCTCAGCCAACTGTCATGAAATATGAAAAGTAAACGTGTCTTCACTTTTCCTTCATAGCTTGAAATTGGAAGGTCTTAGAAGCTTGAAACCAAGCGCATACAACACAAAGGGCCTCAATGAGCTACTGGCCGCTCACTGGTGGCTCCAGCGCACGCGGTTCAGTCGCATCATTCACTCTGATGTGGTGTTCATGAAGTTGGGTGTTGAGGTGCATGTAGTGCATTGTGACAGAAAGTCACTTTACAACATCTTACAAGCCCAAAGTGGATTTTGAAAAAAGTTTCCACGAGCGCATGTTTTGGCCGTCTCAGCCAACTGTCATGAAATATGAAAAGTAAACGTGTCTTCACTTTTCCTTCATAGCTTGAAATTGGAAGGTCTTAGAAGCTTGAAACCAAGCGCATACAACACAAAGGGCCTCAATGAGCTACTGGCCGCTCACTGGTGGCTCCAGCGCACGCGGTTCAGTCGCATCATTCACTCTGATGTGGTGTTCATGAAGTTGGGTGTTGAGGTGCATGTAGTGCATTGTGACAGAAAGTCACTTTACAACATCTTACAAGCCCAAAGTGGATTTTGAAAAAAGTTTCCACGAGCGCATGTTTTGGCCGTCTCAGCCAACTGTCATGAAATATGAAAAGTAAACGTGTCTTCACTTTTCCTTCATAGCTTGAAATTGGAAGGTCTTAGAAGCTTGAAACCAAGCGCATACAACACAAAGGGCCTCAATGAGCTACTGGCCGCTCACTGGTGGCTCCAGCGCACGCGGTTCAGTCGCATCATTCACTCTGATGTGGTGTTCATGAAGTTGGGTGTTGAGGTGCATGTAGTGCATTGTGACAGAAAGTCACTTTACAACATCTTACAAGCCCAAAGTGGATTTTGAAAAAAGTTTCCACGAGCGCATGTTTTGGCCGTCTCAGCCAACTGTCATGAAATATGAAAAGTAAACGTGTCTTCACTTTTCCTTCATAGCTTGAAATTGGAAGGTCTTAGAAGCTTGAAACCAAGCGCATACAACACAAAGGGCCTCAATGAGCTACTGGCCGCTCACTGGTGGCTCCAGCGCACGCGGTTCAGTCGCATCATTCACTCTGATGTGGTGTTCATGAAGTTGGGTGTTGAGGTGCATGTAGTGCATTGTGACAGAAAGTCACTTTACAACATCTTACAAGCCCAAAGTGGATTTTGAAAAAAGTTTCCACGAGCGCATGTTTTGGCCGTCTCAGCCAACTGTCATGAAATATGAAAAGTAAACGTGTCTTCACTTTTCCTTCATAGCTTGAAATTGGAAGGTCTTAGAAGCTTGAAACCAAGCGCATACAACACAAAGGGCCTCAATGAGCTACTGGCCGCTCACTGGTGGCTCCAGCGCACGCGGTTCAGTCGCATCATTCACTCTGATGTGGTGTTCATGAAGTTGGGTGTTGAGGTGCATGTAGTGCATTGTGACAGAAAGTCACTTTACAACATCTTACAAGCCCAAAGTGGATTTTGAAAAAAGTTTCCACGAGCGCATGTTTTGGCCGTCTCAGCCAACTGTCATGAAATATGAAAAGTAAACGTGTCTTCACTTTTCCTTCATAGCTTGAAATTGGAAGGTCTTAGAAGCTTGAAACCAAGCGCATACAACACAAAGGGCCTCAATGAGCTACTGGCCGCTCACTGGTGGCTCCAGCGCACGCGGTTCAGTCGCATCATTCACTCTGATGTGGTGTTCATGAAGTTGGGTGTTGAGGTGCATGTAGTGCATTGTGACAGAAAGTCACTTTACAACATCTTACAAGCCCAAAGTGGATTTTGAAAAAAGTTTCCACGAGCGCATGTTTTGGCCGTCTCAGCCAACTGTCATGAAATATGAAAAGTAAACGTGTCTTCACTTTTCCTTCATAGCTTGAAATTGGAAGGTCTTAGAAGCTTGAAACCAAGCGCATACAACACAAAGGGCCTCAATGAGCTACTGGCCGCTCACTGGTGGCTCCAGCGCACGCGGTTCAGTCGCATCATTCACTCTGATGTGGTGTTCATGAAGTTGGGTGTTGAGGTGCATGTAGAGCATTGTGACAGAAAGTCACTTTACAACATCTTACAAGCCCAAAGTGGATTTTGAAAAAAGTTTCCACGAGCGCATGTTTTGGCCGTCTCAGCCAACTGTCATGAAATATGAAAAGTAAACGTGTCTTCACTTTTCCTTCATAGCTTGAAATTGGAAGGTCTTAGAAGCTTGAAACCAAGCGCATACAACACAAAGGGCCTCAATGAGCTACTGGCCGCTCACTGGTGGCTCCAGCGCACGCGGTTCAGTCGCATCATTCACTCTGATGTGGTGTTCATGAAGTTGGGTGTTGAGGTGCATGTAGTGCATTGTGACAGAAAGTCACTTTACAACATCTTACAAGCCCAAAGTGGATTTTGAAAAAAGTTTCCACGAGCGCATGTTTTGGCCGTCTCAGCCAACTGTCATGAAATATGAAAAGTAAACGTGTCTTCACTTTTCCTTCATAGCTTGAAATTGGAAGGTCTTAGAAGCTTGAAACCAAGCGCATACAACACAAAGGGCCTCAATGAGCTACTGGCCGCTCACTGGTGGCTCCAGCGCACGCGGTTCAGTCGCATCATTCACTCTGATGTGGTGTTCATGAAGTTGGGTGTTGAGGTGCATGTAGTGCATTGTGACAGAAAGTCACTTTACAACATCTTACAAGCCCAAAGTGGATTTTGAAAAAAGTTTCCACGAGCGCATGTTTTGGCCGTCTCAGCCAACTGTCATGAAATATGAAAAGTAAACGTGTCTTCACTTTTCCTTCATAGCTTGAAATTGGAAGGTCTTAGAAGCTTGAAACCAAGCGCATACAACACAAAGGGCCTCAATGAGCTACTGGCCGCTCACTGGTGGCTCCAGCGCACGCGGTTCAGTCGCATCATTCACTCTGATGTGGTGTTCATGAAGTTGGGTGTTGAGGTGCATGTAGTGCATTGTGACAGAAAGTCACTTTACAACATCTTACAAGCCCAAAGTGGATTTTGAAAAAAGTTTCCACGAGCGCATGTTTTGGCCGTCTCAGCCAACTGTCATGAAATATGAAAAGTAAACGTGTCTTCACTTTTCCTTCATAGCTTGAAATTGGAAGGTCTTAGAAGCTTGAAACCAAGCGCATACAACACAAAGGGCCTCAATGAGCTACTGGCCGCTCACTGGTGGCTCCAGCGCACGCGGTTCAGTCGCATCATTCACTCTGATGTGGTGTTCATGAAGTTGGGTGTTGAGGTGCATGTAGTGCATTGTGACAGAAAGTCACTTTACAACATCTTACAAGCCCAAAGTGGATTTTGAAAAAAGTTTCCACGAGCGCATGTTTTGGCCGTCTCAGCCAACTGTCATGAAATATGAAAAGTAAACGTGTCTTCACTTTTCCTTCATAGCTTGAAATTGGAAGGTCTTAGAAGCTTGAAACCAAGCGCATACAACACAAAGGGCCTCAATGAGCTACTGGCCGCTCACTGGTGGCTCCAGCGCACGCGGTTCAGTCGCATCATTCACTCTGATGTGGTGTTCATGAAGTTGGGTGTTGAGGTGCATGTAGTGCATTGTGACAGAAAGTCACTTTACAACATCTTACAAGCCCAAAGTGGATTTTGAAAAAAGTTTCCACGAGCGCATGTTTGGCCGTCTCAGCCAACTGTCATGAAATATGAAAAGTAAACGTGTCTTCACTTTTCCTTCATAGCTTGAAATTGGAAGGTCTTAGAAGCTTGAAACCAAGCGCATACAACACAAAGGGCCTCAATGAGCTACTGGCCGCTCACTGGTGGCTCCAGCGCACGCGGTTCAGTCGCATCATTCACTCTGATGTGGTGTTCATGAAGTTGGGTGTTGAGGTGCATGTAGTGCATTGTGACAGAAAGTCACTTTACAACATCTTACAAGCCCAAAGTGGATTTTGAAAAAAGTTTCCACGAGCGCATGTTTTGGCCGTCTCAGCCAACTGTCATGAAATATGAAAAGTAAACGTGTCTTCACTTTTCCTTCATAGCTTGAAATTGGAAGGTCTTAGAAGCTTGAAACCAAGCGCATACAACACAAAGGGCCTCAATGAGCTACTGGCCGCTCACTGGTGGCTCCAGCGCACGCGGTTCAGTCGCATCATTCACTCTGATGTGGTGTTCATGAAGTTGGGTGTTGAGGTGCATGTAGTGCATTGTGACAGAAAGTCACTTTACAACATCTTACAAGCCCAAAGTGGATTTTGAAAAAAGTTTCCACGAGCGCATGTTTTGGCCGTCTCAGCCAACTGTCATGAAATATGAAAAGTAAACGTGTCTTCACTTTTCCTTCATAGCTTGAAATTGGAAGGTCTTAGAAGCTTGAAACCAAGCGCATACAACACAAAGGGCCTCAATGAGCTACTGGCCGCTCACTGGTTGCTCCAGCGCACGCGGTTCAGTCGCATCATTCACTCTGATGTGGTGTTCATGAAGTTGGGTGTTGAGGTGCATGTAGTGCATTGTGACAGAAAGTCACTTTACAACATCTTACAAGCCCAAAGTGGATTTTGAAAAAAGTTTCCACGAGCGCATGTTTTGGCCGTCTCAGCCAACTGTCATGAAATATGAAAAGTAAACGTGTCTTCACTTTTCCTTCATAGCTTGAAATTGGAAGGTCTTAGAAGCTTGAAACCAAGCGCATACAACACAAAGGGCCTCAATGAGCTACTGGCCGCTCACTGGTGGCTCCAGCGCACGCGGTTCAGTCGCATCATTCACTCTGATGTGGTGTTCATGAAGTTGGGTGTTGAGGTGCATGTAGTGCATTGTGACAGAAAGTCACTTTACAACATCTTACAAGCCCAAAGTGGATTTTGAAAAAAGTTTCCACGAGCGCATGTTTTGGCCGTCTCAGCCAACTGTCATGAAATATGAAAAGTAAACGTGTCTTCACTTTTCCTTCATAGCTTGAAATTGGAAGGTCTTAGAAGCTTGAAACCAAGCGCATACAACACAAAGGGCCTCAATGAGCTACTGGCCGCTCACTGGTGGCTCCAGCGCACGCGGTTCAGTCGCATCATTCACTCTGATGTGGTGTTCATGAAGTTGGGTGTTGAGGTGCATGTAGTGCATTGTGACAGAAAGTCACTTTACAACATCTTACAAGCCCAAAGTGGATTTTGAAAAAAGTTTCCACGAGCGCATGTTTTGGCCGTCTCAGCCAACTGTCATGAAATATGAAAAGTAAACGTGTCTTCACTTTTCCTTCATAGCTTGAAATTGGAAGGTCTTAGAAGCTTGAAACCAAGCGCATACAACACAAAGGGCCTCAATGAGCTACTGGCCGCTCACTGGTGGCTCCAGCGCACGCGGTTCAGTCGCATCATTCACTCTGATGTGGTGTTCATGAAGTTGGGTGTTGAGGTGCATGTAGTGCATTGTGACAGAAAGTCACTTTACAACATCTTACAAGCCCAAAGTGGATTTTGAAAAAAGTTTCCACGAGCGCATGTTTTGGCCGTCTCAGCCAACTGTCATGAAATATGAAAAGTAAACGTGTCTTCACTTTTCCTTCATAGCTTGAAATTGGAAGGTCTTAGAAGCTTGAAACCAAGCGCATACAACACAAAGGGCCTCAATGAGCTACTGGCCGCTCACTGGTGGCTCCAGCGCACGCGGTTCAGTCGCATCATTCACTCTGATGTGGTGTTCATGAAGTTGGGTGTTGAGGTGCATGTAGTGCATTGTGACAGAAAGTCACTTTACAACATCTTACAAGCCCAAAGTGGATTTTGAAAAAAGTTTCCACGAGCGCATGTTTTGGCCGTCTCAGCCAACTGTCATGAAATATGAAAAGTAAACGTGTCTTCACTTTTCCTTCATAGCTTGAAATTGGAAGGTCTTAGAAGCTTGAAACCAAGCGCATACAACACAAAGGGCCTCAATGAGCTACTGGCCGCTCACTGGTGGCTCCAGCGCACGCGGTTCAGTCGCATCATTCACTCTGATGTGGTGTTCATGAAGTTGGGTGTTGAGGTGCATGTAGTGCATTGTGACAGAAAGTCACTTTACAACATCTTACAAGCCCAAAGTGGATTTTGAAAAAAGTTTCCACGAGCGCATGTTTTGGCCGTCTCAGCCAACTGTCATGAAATATGAAAAGTAAACGTGTCTTCACTTTTCCTTCATAGCTTGAAATTGGAAGGTCTTAGAAGCTTGAAACCAAGCGCATACAACACAAAGGGCCTCAATGAGCTACTGGCCGCTCACTGGTTGCTCCAGCGCACGCGGTTCAGTCGCATCATTCACTCTGATGTGGTGTTCATGAAGTTGGGTGTTGAGGTGCATGTAGTGCATTGTGACAGAAAGTCACTTTACAACATCTTACAAGCCCAAAGTGGATTTTGAAAAAAGTTTCCACGAGCGCATGTTTTGGCCGTCTCAGCCAACTGTCATGAAATATGAAAAGTAAACGTGTCTTCACTTTTCCTTCATAGCTTGAAATTGGAAGGTCTTAGAAGCTTGAAACCAAGCGCATACAACACAAAGGGCCTCAATGAGCTACTGGCCGCTCACTGGTGGCTCCAGCGCACGCGGTTCAGTCGCATCATTCACTCTGATGTGGTGTTCATGAAGTTGGGTGTTGAGGTGCATGTAGTGCATTGTGACAGAAAGTCACTTTACAACATCTTACAAGCCCAAAGTGGATTTTGAAAAAAGTTTCCACGAGCGCATGTTTGGCCGTCTCAGCCAACTGTCATGAAATATGAAAAGTAAACGTGTCTTCACTTTTCCTTCATAGCTTGAAATTGGAAGGTCTTAGAAGCTTGAAACCAAGCGCATACAACACAAAGGGCCTCAATGAGCTACTGGCCGCTCACTGGTGGCTCCAGCGCACGCGGTTCAGTCGCATCATTCACTCTGATGTGGTGTTCATGAAGTTGGGTGTTGAGGTGCATGTAGTGCATTGTGACAGAAAGTCACTTTACAACATCTTACAAGCCCAAAGTGGATTTTGAAAAAAGTTTCCACGAGCGCATGTTTTGGCCGTCTCAGCCAACTGTCATGAAATATGAAAAGTAAACGTGTCTTCACTTTTCCTTCATAGCTTGAAATTGGAAGGTCTTAGAAGCTTGAAACCAAGCGCATACAACACAAAGGGCCTCAATGAGCTACTGGCCGCTCACTGGTGGCTCCAGCGCACGCGGTTCAGTCGCATCATTCACTCTGATGTGGTGTTCATGAAGTTGGGTGTTGAGGTGCATGTAGTGCATTGTGACAGAAAGTCACTTTACAACATCTTACAAGCCCAAAGTGGATTTTGAAAAAAGTTTCCACGAGCGCATGTTTTGGCCGTCTCAGCCAACTGTCATGAAATATGAAAAGTAAACGTGTCTTCACTTTTCCTTCATAGCTTGAAATTGGAAGGTCTTAGAAGCTTGAAACCAAGCGCATACAACACAAAGGGCCTCAATGAGCTACTGGCCGCTCACTGGTTGCTCCAGCGCACGCGGTTCAGTCGCATCATTCACTCTGATGTGGTGTTCATGAAGTTGGGTGTTGAGGTGCATGTAGTGCATTGTGACAGAAAGTCACTTTACAACATCTTACAAGCCCAAAGTGGATTTTGAAAAAAGTTTCCACGAGCGCATGTTTTGGCCGTCTCAGCCAACTGTCATGAAATATGAAAAGTAAACGTGTCTTCACTTTTCCTTCATAGCTTGAAATTGGAAGGTCTTAGAAGCTTGAAACCAAGCGTATACAACACAAAGGGCCTCAATGAGCTACTGGCCGCTCACTGGTGGCTCCAGCGCACGCGGTTCAGTCGCATCATTCACTCTGATGTGGTGTTCATGAAGTTGGGTGTTGAGGTGCATGTAGTGCATTGTGACAGAAAGTCACTTTACAACATCTTACAAGCCCAAAGTGGATTTTGAAAAAAGTTTCCACGAGCGCATGTTTTGGCCGTCTCAGCCAACTGTCATGAAATATGAAAAGTAAACGTGTCTTCACTTTTCCTTCATAGCTTGAAATTGGAAGGTCTTAGAAGCTTGAAACCAAGCGCATACAACACAAAGGGCCTCAATGAGCTACTGGCCGCTCACTGGTGGCTCCAGCGCACGCGGTTCAGTCGCATCATTCACTCTGATGTGGTGTTCATGAAGTTGGGTGTTGAGGTGCATGTAGTGCATTGTGACAGAAAGTCACTTTACAACATCTTACAAGCCCAAAGTGGATTTTGAAAAAAGTTTCCACGAGCGCATGTTTTGGCCGTCTCAGCCAACTGTCATGAAATATGAAAAGTAAACGTGTCTTCACTTTTCCTTCATAGCTTGAAATTGGAAGGTCTTAGAAGCTTGAAACCAAGCGCATACAACACAAAGGGCCTCAATGAGCTACTGGCCGCTCACTGGTGGCTCCAGCGCACGCGGTTCAGTCGCATCATTCACTCTGATGTGGTGTTCATGAAGTTGGGTGTTGAGGTGCATGTAGTGCATTGTGACAGAAAGTCACTTTACAACATCTTACAAGCCCAAAGTGGATTTTGAAAAAAGTTTCCACGAGCGCATGTTTTGGCCGTCTCAGCCAACTGTCATGAAATATGAAAAGTAAACGTGTCTTCACTTTTCCTTCATAGCTTGAAATTGGAAGGTCTTAGAAGCTTGAAACCAAGCGCATACAACACAAAGGGCCTCAATGAGCTACTGGCCGCTCACTGGTGGCTCCAGCGCACGCGGTTCAGTCGCATCATTCACTCTGATGTGGTGTTCATGAAGTTGGGTGTTGAGGTGCATGTAGTGCATTGTGACAGAAAGTCACTTTACAACATCTTACAAGCCCAAAGTGGATTTTGAAAAAAGTTTCCACGAGCGCATGTTTTGGCCGTCTCAGCCAACTGTCATGAAATATGAAAAGTAAACGTGTCTTCACTTTTCCTTCATAGCTTGAAATTGGAAGGTCTTAGAAGCTTGAAACCAAGCGCATACAACACAAAGGGCCTCAATGAGCTACTGGCCGCTCACTGGTGGCTCCAGCGCACGCGGTTCAGTCGCATCATTCACTCTGATGTGGTGTTCATGAAGTTGGGTGTTGAGGTGCATGTAGTGCATTGTGACAGAAAGTCACTTTACAACATCTTACAAGCCCAAAGTGGATTTTGAAAAAAGTTTCCACGAGCGCATGTTTTGGCCGTCTCAGCCAACTGTCATGAAATATGAAAAGTAAACGTGTCTTCACTTTTCCTTCATAGCTTGAAATTGGAAGGTCTTAGAAGCTTGAAACCAAGCGCATACAACACAAAGGGCCTCAATGAGCTACTGGCCGCTCACTGGTGGCTCCAGCGCACGCGGTTCAGTCGCATCATTCACTCTGATGTGGTGTTCATGAAGTTGGGTGTTGAGGTGCATGTAGTGCATTGTGACAGAAAGTCACTTTACAACATCTTACAAGCCCAAAGTGGATTTTGAAAAAAGTTTCCACGAGCGCATGTTTTGGCCGTCTCAGCCAACTGTCATGAAATATGAAAAGTAAACGTGTCTTCACTTTTCCTTCATAGCTTGAAATTGGAAGGTCTTAGAAGCTTGAAACCAAGCGCATACAACACAAAGGGCCTCAATGAGCTACTGGCCGCTCACTGGTGGCTCCAGCGCACGCGGTTCAGTCGCATCATTCACTCTGATGTGGTGTTCATGAAGTTGGGTGTTGAGGTGCATGTAGTGCATTGTGACAGAAAGTCACTTTACAACATCTTACAAGCCCAAAGTGGATTTTGAAAAAAGTTTCCACGAGCGCATGTTTTGGCCGTCTCAGCCAACTGTCATGAAATATGAAAAGTAAACGTGTCTTCACTTTTCCTTCATAGCTTGAAATTGGAAGGTCTTAGAAGCTTGAAACCAAGCGCATACAACACAAAGGGCCTCAATGAGCTACTGGCCGCTCACTGGTGGCTCCAGCGCACGCGGTTCAGTCGCATCATTCACTCTGATGTGGTGTTCATGAAGTTGGGTGTTGAGGTGCATGTAGTGCATTGTGACAGAAAGTCACTTTACAACATCTTACAAGCCCAAAGTGGATTTTGAAAAAAGTTTCCACGAGCGCATGTTTTGGCCGTCTCAGCCAACTGTCATGAAATATGAAAAGTAAACGTGTCTTCACTTTTCCTTCATAGCTTGAAATTGGAAGGTCTTAGAAGCTTGAAACCAAGCGCATACAACACAAAGGGCCTCAATGAGCTACTGGCCGCTCACTGGTGGCTCCAGCGCACGCGGTTCAGTCGCATCATTCACTCTGATGTGGTGTTCATGAAGTTGGGTGTTGAGGTGCATGTAGTGCATTGTGACAGAAAGTCACTTTACAACATCTTACAAGCCCAAAGTGGATTTTGAAAAAAGTTTCCACGAGCGCATGTTTTGGCCGTCTCAGCCAACTGTCATGAAATATGAAAAGTAAACGTGTCTTCACTTTTCCTTCATAGCTTGAAATTGGAAGGTCTTAGAAGCTTGAAACCAAGCGCATACAACACAAAGGGCCTCAATGAGCTACTGGCCGCTCACTGGTGGCTCCAGCGCACGCGGTTCAGTCGCATCATTCACTCTGATGTGGTGTTCATGAAGTTGGGTGTTGAGGTGCATGTAGTGCATTGTGACAGAAAGTCACTTTACAACATCTTACAAGCCCAAAGTGGATTTTGAAAAAAGTTTCCACGAGCGCATGTTTTGGCCGTCTCAGCCAACTGTCATGAAATATGAAAAGTAAACGTGTCTTCACTTTTCCTTCATAGCTTGAAATTGGAAGGTCTTAGAAGCTTGAAACCAAGCGCATACAACACAAAGGGCCTCAATGAGCTACTGGCCGCTCACTGGTTGCTCCAGCGCACGCGGTTCAGTCGCATCATTCACTCTGATGTGGTGTTCATGAAGTTGGGTGTTGAGGTGCATGTAGTGCATTGTGACAGAAAGTCACTTTACAACATCTTACAAGCCCAAAGTGGATTTTGAAAAAAGTTTCCACGAGCGCATGTTTTGGCCGTCTCAGCCAACTGTCATGAAATATGAAAAGTAAACGTGTCTTCACTTTTCCTTCATAGCTTGAAATTGGAAGGTCTTAGAAGCTTGAAACCAAGCGCATACAACACAAAGGGCCTCAATGAGCTACTGGCCGCTCACTGGTGGCTCCAGCGCACGCGGTTCAGTCGCATCATTCACTCTGATGTGGTGTTCATGAAGTTGGGTGTTGAGGTGCATGTAGTGCATTGTGACAGAAAGTCACTTTACAACATCTTACAAGCCCAAAGTGGATTTTGAAAAAAGTTTCCACGAGCGCATGTTTTGGCCGTCTCAGCCAACTGTCATGAAATATGAAAAGTAAACGTGTCTTCACTTTTCCTTCATAGCTTGAAATTGGAAGGTCTTAGAAGCTTGAAACCAAGCGCATACAACACAAAGGGCCTCAATGAGCTACTGGCCGCTCACTGGTGGCTCCAGCGCACGCGGTTCAGTCGCATCATTCACTCTGATGTGGTGTTCATGAAGTTGGGTGTTGAGGTGCATGTAGTGCATTGTGACAGAAAGTCACTTTACAACATCTTACAAGCCCAAAGTGGATTTTGAAAAAAGTTTCCACGAGCGCATGTTTTGGCCGTCTCAGCCAACTGTCATGAAATATGAAAAGTAAACGTGTCTTCACTTTTCCTTCATAGCTTGAAATTGGAAGGTCTTAGAAGCTTGAAACCAAGCGCATACAACACAAAGGGCCTCAATGAGCTACTGGCCGCTCACTGGTGGCTCCAGCGCACGCGGTTCAGTCGCATCATTCACTCTGATGTGGTGTTCATGAAGTTGGGTGTTGAGGTGCATGTAGTGCATTGTGACAGAAAGTCACTTTACAACATCTTACAAGCCCAAAGTGGATTTTGAAAAAAGTTTCCACGAGCGCATGTTTTGGCCGTCTCAGCCAACTGTCATGAAATATGAAAAGTAAACGTGTCTTCACTTTTCCTTCATAGCTTGAAATTGGAAGGTCTTAGAAGCTTGAAACCAAGCGCATACAACACAAAGGGCCTCAATGAGCTACTGGCCGCTCACTGGTGGCTCCAGCGCACGCGGTTCAGTCGCATCATTCACTCTGATGTGGTGTTCATGAAGTTGGGTGTTGAGGTGCATGTAGTGCATTGTGACAGAAAGTCACTTTACAACATCTTACAAGCCCAAAGTGGATTTTGAAAAAAGTTTCCACGAGCGCATGTTTTGGCCGTCTCAGCCAACTGTCATGAAATATGAAAAGTAAACGTGTCTTCACTTTTCCTTCATAGCTTGAAATTGGAAGGTCTTAGAAGCTTGAAACCAAGCGCATACAACACAAAGGGCCTCAATGAGCTACTGGCCGCTCACTGGTGGCTCCAGCGCACGCGGTTCAGTCGCATCATTCACTCTGATGTGGTGTTCATGAAGTTGGGTGTTGAGGTGCATGTAGTGCATTGTGACAGAAAGTCACTTTACAACATCTTACAAGCCCAAAGTGGATTTTGAAAAAAGTTTCCACGAGCGCATGTTTTGGCCGTCTCAGCCAACTGTCATGAAATATGAAAAGTAAACGTGTCTTCACTTTTCCTTCATAGCTTGAAATTGGAAGGTCTTAGAAGCTTGAAACCAAGCGCATACAACACAAAGGGCCTCAATGAGCTACTGGCCGCTCACTGGTGGCTCCAGCGCACGCGGTTCAGTCGCATCATTCACTCTGATGTGGTGTTCATGAAGTTGGGTGTTGAGGTGCATGTAGTGCATTGTGACAGAAAGTCACTTTACAACATCTTACAAGCCCAAAGTGGATTTTGAAAAAAGTTTCCACGAGCGCATGTTTTGGCCGTCTCAGCCAACTGTCATGAAATATGAAAAGTAAACGTGTCTTCACTTTTCCTTCATAGCTTGAAATTGGAAGGTCTTAGAAGCTTGAAACCAAGCGCATACAACACAAAGGGCCTCAATGAGCTACTGGCCGCTCACTGGTGGCTCCAGCGCACGCGGTTCAGTCGCATCATTCACTCTGATGTGGTGTTCATGAAGTTGGGTGTTGAGGTGCATGTAGTGCATTGTGACAGAAAGTCACTTTACAACATCTTACAAGCCCAAAGTGGATTTTGAAAAAAGTTTCCACGAGCGCATGTTTTGGCCGTCTCAGCCAACTGTCATGAAATATGAAAAGTAAACGTGTCTTCACTTTTCCTTCATAGCTTGAAATTGGAAGGTCTTAGAAGCTTGAAACCAAGCGCATACAACACAAAGGGCCTCAATGAGCTACTGGCCGCTCACTGGTGGCTCCAGCGCACGCGGTTCAGTCGCATCATTCACTCTGATGTGGTGTTCATGAAGTTGGGTGTTGAGGTGCATGTAGTGCATTGTGACAGAAAGTCACTTTACAACATCTTACAAGCCCAAAGTGGATTTTGAAAAAAGTTTCCACGAGCGCATGTTTTGGCCGTCTCAGCCAACTGTCATGAAATATGAAAAGTAAACGTGTCTTCACTTTTCCTTCATAGCTTGAAATTGGAAGGTCTTAGAAGCTTGAAACCAAGCGCATACAACACAAAGGGCCTCAATGAGCTACTGGCCGCTCACTGGTGGCTCCAGCGCACGCGGTTCAGTCGCATCATTCACTCTGATGTGGTGTTCATGAAGTTGGGTGTTGAGGTGCATGTAGTGCATTGTGACAGAAAGTCACTTTACAACATCTTACAAGCCCAAAGTGGATTTTGAAAAAAGTTTCCACGAGCGCATGTTTTGGCCGTCTCAGCCAACTGTCATGAAATATGAAAAGTAAACGTGTCTTCACTTTTCCTTCATAGCTTGAAATTGGAAGGTCTTAGAAGCTTGAAACCAAGCGCATACAACACAAAGGGCCTCAATGAGCTACTGGCCGCTCACTGGTGGCTCCAGCGCACGCGGTTCAGTCGCATCATTCACTCTGATGTGGTGTTCATGAAGTTGGGTGTTGAGGTGCATGTAGTGCATTGTGACAGAAAGTCACTTTACAACATCTTACAAGCCCAAAGTGGATTTTGAAAAAAGTTTCCACGAGCGCATGTTTTGGCCGTCTCAGCCAACTGTCATGAAATATGAAAAGTAAACGTGTCTTCACTTTTCCTTCATAGCTTGAAATTGGAAGGTCTTAGAAGCTTGAAACCAAGCGCATACAACACAAAGGGCCTCAATGAGCTACTGGCCGCTCACTGGTGGCTCCAGCGCACGCGGTTCAGTCGCATCATTCACTCTGATGTGGTGTTCATGAAGTTGGGTGTTGAGGTGCATGTAGTGCATTGTGACAGAAAGTCACTTTACAACATCTTACAAGCCCAAAGTGGATTTTGAAAAAAGTTTCCACGAGCGCATGTTTTGGCCGTCTCAGCCAACTGTCATGAAATATGAAAAGTAAACGTGTCTTCACTTTTCCTTCATAGCTTGAAATTGGAAGGTCTTAGAAGCTTGAAACCAAGCGCATACAACACAAAGGGCCTCAATGAGCTACTGGCCGCTCACTGGTGGCTCCAGCGCACGCGGTTCAGTCGCATCATTCACTCTGATGTGGTGTTCATGAAGTTGGGTGTTGAGGTGCATGTAGTGCATTGTGACAGAAAGTCACTTTACAACATCTTACAAGCCCAAAGTGGATTTTGAAAAAAGTTTCCACGAGCGCATGTTTTGGCCGTCTCAGCCAACTGTCATGAAATATGAAAAGTAAACGTGTCTTCACTTTTCCTTCATAGCTTGAAATTGGAAGGTCTTAGAAGCTTGAAACCAAGCGCATACAACACAAAGGGTCTCAATGAGCTACTGGCCGCTCACTGGTGGCTCCAGCGCACGCGGTTCAGTCGCATCATTCACTCTGATGTGGTGTTCATGAAGTTGGGTGTTGAGGTGCATGTAGTGCATTGTGACAGAAAGTCACTTTACAACATCTTACAAGCCCAAAGTGGATTTTGAAAAAAGTTTCCACGAGCGCATGTTTTGGCCGTCTCAGCCAACTGTCATGAAATATGAAAAGTAAACGTGTCTTCACTTTTCCTTCATAGCTTGAAATTGGAAGGTCTTAGAAGCTTGAAACCAAGCGCATACAACACAAAGGGCCTCAATGAGCTACTGGCCGCTCACTGGTGGCTCCAGCGCACGCGGTTCAGTCGCATCATTCACTCTGATGTGGTGTTCATGAAGTTGGGTGTTGAGGTGCATGTAGTGCATTGTGACAGAAAGTCACTTTACAACATCTTACAAGCCCAAAGTGGATTTTGAAAAAAGTTTCCACGAGCGCATGTTTTGGCCGTCTCAGCCAACTGTCATGAAATATGAAAAGTAAACGTGTCTTCACCTTTCCTTCATAGCTTGAAATTGGAAGGTCTTAGAAGCTTGAAACCAAGCGCATACAACACAAAGGGCCTCAATGAGCTACTGGCCGCTCACTGGTGGCTCCAGCGCACGCGGTTCAGTCGCATCATTCACTCTGATGTGGTGTTCATGAAGTTGGGTGTTGAGGTGCATGTAGTGCATTGTGACAGAAAGTCACTTTACAACATCTTACAAGCCCAAAGTGGATTTTGAAAAAAGTTTCCACGAGCGCATGTTTTGGCCGTCTCAGCCAACTGTCATGAAATATGAAAAGTAAACGTGTCTTCACTTTTCCTTCATAGCTTGAAATTGGAAGGTCTTAGAAGCTTGAAACCAAGCGCATACAACACAAAGGGCCTCAATGAGCTACTGGCCGCTCACTGGTGGCTCCAGCGCACGCGGTTCAGTCGCATCATTCACTCTGATGTGGTGTTCATGAAGTTGGGTGTTGAGGTGCATGTAGTGCATTGTGACAGAAAGTCACTTTACAACATCTTACAAGCCCAAAGTGGATTTTGAAAAAAGTTTCCACGAGCGCATGTTTTGGCCGTCTCAGCCAACTGTCATGAAATATGAAAAGTAAACGTGTCTTCACTTTTCCTTCATAGCTTGAAATTGGAAGGTCTTAGAAGCTTGAAACCAAGCGCATACAACACAAAGGGCCTCAATGAGCTACTGGCCGCTCACTGGTGGCTCCAGCGCACGCGGTTCAGTCGCATCATTCACTCTGATGTGGTGTTCATGAAGTTGGGTGTTGAGGTGCATGTAGTGCATTGTGACAGAAAGTCACTTTACAACATCTTACAAGCCCAAAGTGGATTTTGAAAAAAGTTTCCACGAGCGCATGTTTTGGCCGTCTCAGCCAACTGTCATGAAATATGAAAAGTAAACGTGTCTTCACTTTTCCTTCATAGCTTGAAATTGGAAGGTCTTAGAAGCTTGAAACCAAGCGCATACAACACAAAGGGCCTCAATGAGCTACTGGCCGCTCACTGGTGGCTCCAGCGCACGCGGTTCAGTCGCATCATTCACTCTGATGTGGTGTTCATGAAGTTGGGTGTTGAGGTGCATGTAGTGCATTGTGACAGAAAGTCACTTTACAACATCTTACAAGCCCAAAGTGGATTTTGAAAAAAGTTTCCACGAGCGCATGTTTTGGCCGTCTCAGCCAACTGTCATGAAATATGAAAAGTAAACGTGTCTTCACTTTTCCTTCATAGCTTGAAATTGGAAGGTCTTAGAAGCTTGAAACCAAGCGCATACAACACAAAGGGCCTCAATGAGCTACTGGCCGCTCACTGGTGGCTCCAGCGCACGCGGTTCAGTCGCATCATTCACTCTGATGTGGTGTTCATGAAGTTGGGTGTTGAGGTGCATGTAGTGCATTGTGACAGAAAGTCACTTTACAACATCTTACAAGCCCAAAGTGGATTTTGAAAAAAGTTTCCACGAGCGCATGTTTTGGCCGTCTCAGCCAACTGTCATGAAATATGAAAAGTAAACGTGTCTTCACTTTTCCTTCATAGCTTGAAATTGGAAGGTCTTAGAAGCTTGAAACCAAGCGCATACAACACAAAGGGCCTCAATGAGCTACTGGCCGCTCACTGGTGGCTCCAGCGCACGCGGTTCAGTCGCATCATTCACTCTGATGTGGTGTTCATGAAGTTGGGTGTTGAGGTGCATGTAGTGCATTGTGACAGAAAGTCACTTTACAACATCTTACAAGCCCAAAGTGGATTTTGAAAAAAGTTTCCACGAGCGCATGTTTTGGCCGTCTCAGCCAACTGTCATGAAATATGAAAAGTAAACGTGTCTTCACTTTTCCTTCATAGCTTGAAATTGGAAGGTCTTAGAAGCTTGAAACCAAGCGCATACAACACAAAGGGCCTCAATGAGCTACTGGCCGCTCACTGGTGGCTCCAGCGCACGCGGTTCAGTCGCATCATTCACTCTGATGTGGTGTTCATGAAGTTGGGTGTTGAGGTGCATGTAGTGCATTGTGACAGAAAGTCACTTTACAACATCTTACAAGCCCAAAGTGGATTTTTGAAAAAAGTTTCCACGAGCGCATGTTTTGGCCGTCTCAGCCAACTGTCATGAAATATGAAAAGTAAACGTGTCTTCACTTTTCCTTCATAGCTTGAAATTGGAAGGTCTTAGAAGCTTGAAACCAAGCGCATACAACACAAAGGGCCTCAATGAGCTACTGGCCGCTCACTGGTGGCTCCAGCGCACGCGGTTCAGTCGCATCATTCACTCTGATGTGGTGTTCATGAAGTTGGGTGTTGAGGTGCATGTAGTGCATTGTGACAGAAAGTCACTTTACAACATCTTACAAGCCCAAAGTGGATTTTGAAAAAAGTTTCCACGAGCGCATGTTTTGGCCGTCTCAGCCAACTGTCATGAAATATGAAAAGTAAACGTGTCTTCACTTTTCCTTCATAGCTTGAAATTGGAAGGTCTTAGAAGCTTGAAACCAAGCGCATACAACACAAAGGGCCTCAATGAGCTACTGGCCGCTCACTGGTGGCTCCAGCGCACGCGGTTCAGTCGCATCATTCACTCTGATGTGGTGTTCATGAAGTTGGGTGTTGAGGTGCATGTAGTGCATTGTGACAGAAAGTCACTTTACAACATCTTACAAGCCCAAAGTGGATTTTGAAAAAAGTTTCCACGAGCGCATGTTTTGGCCGTCTCAGCCAACTGTCATGAAATATGAAAAGTAAACGTGTCTTCACTTTTCCTTCATAGCTTGAAATTGGAAGGTCTTAGAAGCTTGAAACCAAGCGCATACAACACAAAGGGCCTCAATGAGCTACTGGCCGCTCACTGGTGGCTCCAGCGCACGCGGTTCAGTCGCATCATTCACTCTGATGTGGTGTTCATGAAGTTGGGTGTTGAGGTGCATGTAGTGCATTGTGACAGAAAGTCACTTTACAACATCTTACAAGCCCAAAGTGGATTTTGAAAAAAGTTTCCACGAGCGCATGTTTTGGCCGTCTCAGCCAACTGTCATGAAATATGAAAAGTAAACGTGTCTTCACTTTTCCTTCATAGCTTGAAATTGGAAGGTCTTAGAAGCTTGAAACCAAGCGCATACAACACAAAGGGCCTCAATGAGCTACTGGCCGCTCACTGGTGGCTCCAGCGCACGCGGTTCAGTCGCATCATTCACTCTGATGTGGTGTTCATGAAGTTGGGTGTTGAGGTGCATGTAGTGCATTGTGACAGAAAGTCACTTTACAACATCTTACAAGCCCAAAGTGGATTTTGAAAAAAGTTTCCACGAGCGCATGTTTTGGCCGTCTCAGCCAACTGTCATGAAATATGAAAAGTAAACGTGTCTTCACTTTTCCTTCATAGCTTGAAATTGGAAGGTCTTAGAAGCTTGAAACCAAGCGCATACAACACAAAGGGCCTCAATGAGCTACTGGCCGCTCACTGGTGGCTCCAGCGCACGCGGTTCAGTCGCATCATTCACTCTGATGTGGTGTTCATGAAGTTGGGTGTTGAGGTGCATGTAGTGCATTGTGACAGAAAGTCACTTTACAACATCTTACAAGCCCAAAGTGGATTTTGAAAAAAGTTTCCACGAGCGCATGTTTTGGCCGTCTCAGCCAACTGTCATGAAATATGAAAAGTAAACGTGTCTTCACTTTTCCTTCATAGCTTGAAATTGGAAGGTCTTAGAAGCTTGAAACCAAGCGCATACAACACAAAGGGCCTCAATGAGCTACTGGCCGCTCACTGGTGGCTCCAGCGCACGCGGTTCAGTCGCATCATTCACTCTGATGTGGTGTTCATGAAGTTGGGTGTTGAGGTGCATGTAGTGCATTGTGACAGAAAGTCACTTTACAACATCTTACAAGCCCAAAGTGGATTTTGAAAAAAGTTTCCACGAGCGCATGTTTTGGCCGTCTCAGCCAACTGTCATGAAATATGAAAAGTAAACGTGTCTTCACTTTTCCTTCATAGCTTGAAATTGGAAGGTCTTAGAAGCTTGAAACCAAGCGCATACAACACAAAGGGCCTCAATGAGCTACTGGCCGCTCACTGGTGGCTCCAGCGCACGCGGTTCAGTCGCATCATTCACTCTGATGTGGTGTTCATGAAGTTGGGTGTTGAGGTGCATGTAGTGCATTGTGACAGAAAGTCACTTTACAACATCTTACAAGCCCAAAGTGGATTTTGAAAAAAGTTTCCACGAGCGCATGTTTTGGCCGTCTCAGCCAACTGTCATGAAATATGAAAAGTAAACGTGTCTTCACTTTTCCTTCATAGCTTGAAATTGGAAGGTCTTAGAAGCTTGAAACCAAGCGCATACAACACAAAGGGCCTCAATGAGCTACTGGCCGCTCACTGGTGGCTCCAGCGCACGCGGTTCAGTCGCATCATTCACTCTGATGTGGTGTTCATGAAGTTGGGTGTTGAGGTGCATGTAGTGCATTGTGACAGAAAGTCACTTTACAACATCTTACAAGCCCAAAGTGGATTTTGAAAAAAGTTTCCACGAGCGCATGTTTTGGCCGTCTCAGCCAACTGTCATGAAATATGAAAAGTAAACGTGTCTTCACTTTTCCTTCATAGCTTGAAATTGGAAGGTCTTAGAAGCTTGAAACCAAGCGCATACAACACAAAGGGCCTCAATGAGCTACTGGCCGCTCACTGGTGGCTCCAGCGCACGCGGTTCAGTCGCATCATTCACTCTGATGTGGTGTTCATGAAGTTGGGTGTTGAGGTGCATGTAGTGCATTGTGACAGAAAGTCACTTTACAACATCTTACAAGCCCAAAGTGGATTTTGAAAAAAGTTTCCACGAGCGCATGTTTTGGCCGTCTCAGCCAACTGTCATGAAATATGAAAAGTAAACGTGTCTTCACTTTTCCTTCATAGCTTGAAATTGGAAGGTCTTAGAAGCTTGAAACCAAGCGCATACAACACAAAGGGCCTCAATGAGCTACTGGCCGCTCACTGGTGGCTCCAGCGCACGCGGTTCAGTCGCATCATTCACTCTGATGTGGTGTTCATGAAGTTGGGTGTTGAGGTGCATGTAGTGCATTGTGACAGAAAGTCACTTTACAACATCTTACAAGCCCAAAGTGGATTTTGAAAAAAGTTTCCACGAGCGCATGTTTTGGCCGTCTCAGCCAACTGTCATGAAATATGAAAAGTAAACGTGTCTTCACTTTTCCTTCATAGCTTGAAATTGGAAGGTCTTAGAAGCTTGAAACCAAGCGCATACAACACAAAGGGCCTCAATGAGCTACTGGCCGCTCACTGGTGGCTCCAGCGCACGCGGTTCAGTCGCATCATTCACTCTGATGTGGTGTTCATGAAGTTGGGTGTTGAGGTGCATGTAGTGCATTGTGACAGAAAGTCACTTTACAACATCTTACAAGCCCAAAGTGGATTTTGAAAAAAGTTTCCACGAGCGCATGTTTTGGCCGTCTCAGCCAACTGTCATGAAATATGAAAAGTAAACGTGTCTTCACTTTTCCTTCATAGCTTGAAATTGGAAGGTCTTAGAAGCTTGAAACCAAGCGCATACAACACAAAGGGCCTCAATGAGCTACTGGCCGCTCACTGGTGGCTCCAGCGCACGCGGTTCAGTCGCATCATTCACTCTGATGTGGTGTTCATGAAGTTGGGTGTTGAGGTGCATGTAGTGCATTGTGACAGAAAGTCACTTTACAACATCTTACAAGCCCAAAGTGGATTTTGAAAAAAGTTTCCACGAGCGCATGTTTTGGCCGTCTCAGCCAACTGTCATGAAATATGAAAAGTAAACGTGTCTTCACTTTTCCTTCATAGCTTGAAATTGGAAGGTCTTAGAAGCTTGAAACCAAGCGCATACAACACAAAGGGCCTCAATGAGCTACTGGCCGCTCACTGGTGGCTCCAGCGCACGCGGTTCAGTCGCATCATTCACTCTGATGTGGTGTTCATGAAGTTGGGTGTTGAGGTGCATGTAGTGCATTGTGACAGAAAGTCACTTTACAACATCTTACAAGCCCAAAGTGGATTTTGAAAAAAGTTTCCACGAGCGCATGTTTTGGCCGTCTCAGCCAACTGTCATGAAATATGAAAAGTAAACGTGTCTTCACTTTTCCTTCATAGCTTGAAATTGGAAGGTCTTAGAAGCTTGAAACCAAGCGCATACAACACAAAGGGCCTCAATGAGCTACTGGCCGCTCACTGGTGGCTCCAGCGCACGCGGTTCAGTCGCATCATTCACTCTGATGTGGTGTTCATGAAGTTGGGTGTTGAGGTGCATGTAGTGCATTGTGACAGAAAGTCACTTTACAACATCTTACAAGCCCAAAGTGGATTTTGAAAAAAGTTTCCACGAGCGCATGTTTTGGCCGTCTCAGCCAACTGTCATGAAATATGAAAAGTAAACGTGTCTTCACTTTTCCTTCATAGCTTGAAATTGGAAGGTCTTAGAAGCTTGAAACCAAGCGCATACAACACAAAGGGCCTCAATGAGCTACTGGCCGCTCACTGGTGGCTCCAGCGCACGCGGTTCAGTCGCATCATTCACTCTGATGTGGTGTTCATGAAGTTGGGTGTTGAGGTGCATGTAGTGCATTGTGACAGAAAGTCACTTTACAACATCTTACAAGCCCAAAGTGGATTTTGAAAAAAGTTTCCACGAGCGCATGTTTTGGCCGTCTCAGCCAACTGTCATGAAATATGAAAAGTAAACGTGTCTTCACTTTTCCTTCATAGCTTGAAATTGGAAGGTCTTAGAAGCTTGAAACCAAGCGCATACAACACAAAGGGCCTCAATGAGCTACTGGCCGCTCACTGGTGGCTCCAGCGCACGCGGTTCAGTCGCATCATTCACTCTGATGTGGTGTTCATGAAGTTGGGTGTTGAGGTGCATGTAGTGCATTGTGACAGAAAGTCACTTTACAACATCTTACAAGCCCAAAGTGGATTTTGAAAAAAGTTTCCACGAGCGCATGTTTTGGCCGTCTCAGCCAACTGTCATGAAATATGAAAAGTAAACGTGTCTTCACTTTTCCTTCATAGCTTGAAATTGGAAGGTCTTAGAAGCTTGAAACCAAGCGCATACAACACAAAGGGCCTCAATGAGCTACTGGCCGCTCACTGGTGGCTCCAGCGCACGCGGTTCAGTCGCATCATTCACTCTGATGTGGTGTTCATGAAGTTGGGTGTTGAGGTGCATGTAGTGCATTGTGACAGAAAGTCACTTTACAACATCTTACAAGCCCAAAGTGGATTTTGAAAAAAGTTTCCACGAGCGCATGTTTTGGCCGTCTCAGCCAACTGTCATGAAATATGAAAAGTAAACGTGTCTTCACTTTTCCTTCATAGCTTGAAATTGGAAGGTCTTAGAAGCTTGAAACCAAGCGCATACAACACAAAGGGCCTCAATGAGCTACTGGCCGCTCACTGGTGGCTCCAGCGCACGCGGTTCAGTCGCATCATTCACTCTGATGTGGTGTTCATGAAGTTGGGTGTTGAGGTGCATGTAGTGCATTGTGACAGAAAGTCACTTTACAACATCTTACAAGCCCAAAGTGGATTTTGAAAAAAGTTTCCACGAGCGCATGTTTTGGCCGTCTCAGCCAACTGTCATGAAATATGAAAAGTAAACGTGTCTTCACTTTTCCTTCATAGCTTGAAATTGGAAGGTCTTAGAAGCTTGAAACCAAGCGCATACAACACAAAGGGCCTCAATGAGCTACTGGCCGCTCACTGGTGGCTCCAGCGCACGCGGTTCAGTCGCATCATTCACTCTGATGTGGTGTTCATGAAGTTGGGTGTTGAGGTGCATGTAGTGCATTGTGACAGAAAGTCACTTTACAACATCTTACAAGCCCAAAGTGGATTTTGAAAAAAGTTTCCACGAGCGCATGTTTTGGCCGTCTCAGCCAACTGTCATGAAATATGAAAAGTAAACGTGTCTTCACTTTTCCTTCATAGCTTGAAATTGGAAGGTCTTAGAAGCTTGAAACCAAGCGCATACAACACAAAGGGCCTCAATGAGCTACTGGCCGCTCACTGGTGGCTCCAGCGCACGCGGTTCAGTCGCATCATTCACTCTGATGTGGTGTTCATGAAGTTGGGTGTTGAGGTGCATGTAGTGCATTGTGACAGAAAGTCACTTTACAACATCTTACAAGCCCAAAGTGGATTTTGAAAAAAGTTTCCACGAGCGCATGTTTTGGCCGTCTCAGCCAACTGTCATGAAATATGAAAAGTAAACGTGTCTTCACTTTTCCTTCATAGCTTGAAATTGGAAGGTCTTAGAAGCTTGAAACCAAGCGCATACAACACAAAGGGCCTCAATGAGCTACTGGCCGCTCACTGGTGGCTCCAGCGCACGCGGTTCAGTCGCATCATTCACTCTGATGTGGTGTTCATGAAGTTGGGTGTTGAGGTGCATGTAGTGCATTGTGACAGAAAGTCACTTTACAACATCTTACAAGCCCAAAGTGGATTTTGAAAAAAGTTTCCACGAGCGCATGTTTTGGCCGTCTCAGCCAACTGTCATGAAATATGAAAAGTAAACGTGTCTTCACTTTTCCTTCATAGCTTGAAATTGGAAGGTCTTAGAAGCTTGAAACCAAGCGCATACAACACAAAGGGCCTCAATGAGCTACTGGCCGCTCACTGGTGGCTCCAGCGCACGCGGTTCAGTCGCATCATTCACTCTGATGTGGTGTTCATGAAGTTGGGTGTTGAGGTGCATGTAGTGCATTGTGACAGAAAGTCACTTTACAACATCTTACAAGCCCAAAGTGGATTTTGAAAAAAGTTTCCACGAGCGCATGTTTTGGCCGTCTCAGCCAACTGTCATGAAATATGAAAAGTAAACGTGTCTTCACTTTTCCTTCATAGCTTGAAATTGGAAGGTCTTAGAAGCTTGAAACCAAGCGCATACAACACAAAGGGCCTCAATGAGCTACTGGCCGCTCACTGGTGGCTCCAGCGCACGCGGTTCAGTCGCATCATTCACTCTGATGTGGTGTTCATGAAGTTGGGTGTTGAGGTGCATGTAGTGCATTGTGACAGAAAGTCACTTTACAACATCTTACAAGCCCAAAGTGGATTTTGAAAAAAGTTTCCACGAGCGCATGTTTTGGCCGTCTCAGCCAACTGTCATGAAATATGAAAAGTAAACGTGTCTTCACTTTTCCTTCATAGCTTGAAATTGGAAGGTCTTAGAAGCTTGAAACCAAGCGCATACAACACAAAGGGCCTCAATGAGCTACTGGCCGCTCACTGGTGGCTCCAGCGCACGCGGTTCAGTCGCATCATTCACTCTGATGTGGTGTTCATGAAGTTGGGTGTTGAGGTGCATGTAGTGCATTGTGACAGAAAGTCACTTTACAACATCTTACAAGCCCAAAGTGGATTTTGAAAAAAGTTTCCACGAGCGCATGTTTTGGCCGTCTCAGCCAACTGTCATGAAATATGAAAAGTAAACGTGTCTTCACTTTTCCTTCATAGCTTGAAATTGGAAGGTCTTAGAAGCTTGAAACCAAGCGCATACAACACAAAGGGCCTCAATGAGCTACTGGCCGCTCACTGGTGGCTCCAGCGCACGCGGTTCAGTCGCATCATTCACTCTGATGTGGTGTTCATGAAGTTGGGTGTTGAGGTGCATGTAGTGCATTGTGACAGAAAGTCACTTTACAACATCTTACAAGCCCAAAGTGGATTTTGAAAAAAGTTTCCACGAGCGCATGTTTTGGCCGTCTCAGCCAACTGTCATGAAATATGAAAAGTAAACGTGTCTTCACTTTTCCTTCATAGCTTGAAATTGGAAGGTCTTAGAAGCTTGAAACCAAGCGCATACAACACAAAGGGCCTCAATGAGCTACTGGCCGCTCACTGGTGGCTCCAGCGCACGCGGTTCAGTCGCATCATTCACTCTGATGTGGTGTTCATGAAGTTGGGTGTTGAGGTGCATGTAGTGCATTGTGACAGAAAGTCACTTTACAACATCTTACAAGCCCAAAGTGGATTTTGAAAAAAGTTTCCACGAGCGCATGTTTTGGCCGTCTCAGCCAACTGTCATGAAATATGAAAAGTAAACGTGTCTTCACTTTTCCTTCATAGCTTGAAATTGGAAGGTCTTAGAAGCTTGAAACCAAGCGCATACAACACAAAGGGCCTCAATGAGCTACTGGCCGCTCACTGGTGGCTCCAGCGCACGCGGTTCAGTCGCATCATTCACTCTGATGTGGTGTTCATGAAGTTGGGTGTTGAGGTGCATGTAGTGCATTGTGACAGAAAGTCACTTTACAACATCTTACAAGCCCAAAGTGGATTTTGAAAAAAGTTTCCACGAGCGCATGTTTTGGCCGTCTCAGCCAACTGTCATGAAATATGAAAAGTAAACGTGTCTTCACTTTTCCTTCATAGCTTGAAATTGGAAGGTCTTAGAAGCTTGAAACCAAGCGCATACAACACAAAGGGCCTCAATGAGCTACTGGCCGCTCACTGGTGGCTCCAGCGCACGCGGTTCAGTCGCATCATTCACTCTGATGTGGTGTTCATGAAGTTGGGTGTTGAGGTGCATGTAGTGCATTGTGACAGAAAGTCACTTTACAACATCTTACAAGCCCAAAGTGGATTTTGAAAAAAGTTTCCACGAGCGCATGTTTTGGCCGTCTCAGCCAACTGTCATGAAATATGAAAAGTAAACGTGTCTTCACTTTTCCTTCATAGCTTGAAATTGGAAGGTCTTAGAAGCTTGAAACCAAGCGCATACAACACAAAGGGCCTCAATGAGCTACTGGCCGCTCACTGGTGGCTCCAGCGCACGCGGTTCAGTCGCATCATTCACTCTGATGTGGTGTTCATGAAGTTGGGTGTTGAGGTGCATGTAGTGCATTGTGACAGAAAGTCACTTTACAACATCTTACAAGCCCAAAGTGGATTTTGAAAAAAGTTTCCACGAGCGCATGTTTTGGCCGTCTCAGCCAACTGTCATGAAATATGAAAAGTAAACGTGTCTTCACTTTTCCTTCATAGCTTGAAATTGGAAGGTCTTAGAAGCTTGAAACCAAGCGCATACAACACAAAGGGCCTCAATGAGCTACTGGCCGCTCACTGGTGGCTCCAGCGCACGCGGTTCAGTCGCATCATTCACTCTGATGTGGTGTTCATGAAGTTGGGTGTTGAGGTGCATGTAGTGCATTGTGACAGAAAGTCACTTTACAACATCTTACAAGCCCAAAGTGGATTTTGAAAAAAGTTTCCACGAGCGCATGTTTTGGCCGTCTCAGCCAACTGTCATGAAATATGAAAAGTAAACGTGTCTTCACTTTTCCTTCATAGCTTGAAATTGGAAGGTCTTAGAAGCTTGAAACCAAGCGCATACAACACAAAGGGCCTCAATGAGCTACTGGCCGCTCACTGGTGGCTCCAGCGCACGCGGTTCAGTCGCATCATTCACTCTGATGTGGTGTTCATGAAGTTGGGTGTTGAGGTGCATGTAGTGCATTGTGACAGAAAGTCACTTTACAACATCTTACAAGCCCAAAGTGGATTTTGAAAAAAGTTTCCACGAGCGCATGTTTTGGCCGTCTCAGCCAACTGTCATGAAATATGAAAAGTAAACGTGTCTTCACTTTTCCTTCATAGCTTGAAATTGGAAGGTCTTAGAAGCTTGAAACCAAGCGCATACAACACAAAGGGCCTCAATGAGCTACTGGCCGCTCACTGGTGGCTCCAGCGCACGCGGTTCAGTCGCATCATTCACTCTGATGTGGTGTTCATGAAGTTGGGTGTTGAGGTGCATGTAGTGCATTGTGACAGAAAGTCACTTTACAACATCTTACAAGCCCAAAGTGGATTTTGAAAAAAGTTTCCACGAGCGCATGTTTTGGCCGTCTCAGCCAACTGTCATGAAATATGAAAAGTAAACGTGTCTTCACTTTTCCTTCATAGCTTGAAATTGGAAGGTCTTAGAAGCTTGAAACCAAGCGCATACAACACAAAGGGCCTCAATGAGCTACTGGCCGCTCACTGGTGGCTCCAGCGCACGCGGTTCAGTCGCATCATTCACTCTGATGTGGTGTTCATGAAGTTGGGTGTTGAGGTGCATGTAGTGCATTGTGACAGAAAGTCACTTTACAACATCTTACAAGCCCAAAGTGGATTTTGAAAAAAGTTTCCACGAGCGCATGTTTTGGCCGTCTCAGCCAACTGTCATGAAATATGAAAAGTAAACGTGTCTTCACTTTTCCTTCATAGCTTGAAATTGGAAGGTCTTAGAAGCTTGAAACCAAGCGCATACAACACAAAGGGCCTCAATGAGCTACTGGCCGCTCACTGGTGGCTCCAGCGCACGCGGTTCAGTCGCATCATTCACTCTGATGTGGTGTTCATGAAGTTGGGTGTTGAGGTGCATGTAGTGCATTGTGACAGAAAGTCACTTTACAACATCTTACAAGCCCAAAGTGGATTTTGAAAAAAGTTTCCACGAGCGCATGTTTTGGCCGTCTCAGCCAACTGTCATGAAATATGAAAAGTAAACGTGTCTTCACTTTTCCTTCATAGCTTGAAATTGGAAGGTCTTAGAAGCTTGAAACCAAGCGCATACAACACAAAGGGCCTCAATGAGCTACTGGCCGCTCACTGGTGGCTCCAGCGCACGCGGTTCAGTCGCATCATTCACTCTGATGTGGTGTTCATGAAGTTGGGTGTTGAGGTGCATGTAGTGCATTGTGACAGACAGTCACTTTACAACATCTTACAAGCCCAAAGTGGATTTTGAAAAAAGTTTCCACGAGCGCATGTTTTGGCCGTCTCAGCCAACTGTCATGAAATATGAAAAGTAAACGTGTCTTCACTTTTCCTTCATAGCTTGAAATTGGAAGGTCTTAGAAGCTTGAAACCAAGCGCATACAACACAAAGGGCCTCAATGAGCTACTGGCCGCTCACTGGTGGCTCCAGCGCACGCGGTTCAGTCGCATCATTCACTCTGATGTGGTGTTCATGAAGTTGGGTGTTGAGGTGCATGTAGTGCATTGTGACAGAAAGTCACTTTACAACATCTTACAAGCCCAAAGTGGATTTTGAAAAAAGTTTCCACGAGCGCATGTTTTGGCCGTCTCAGCCAACTGTCATGAAATATGAAAAGTAAACGTGTCTTCACTTTTCCTTCATAGCTTGAAATTGGAAGGTCTTAGAAGCTTGAAACCAAGCGCATACAACACAAAGGGCCTCAATGAGCTACTGGCCGCTCACTGGTGGCTCCAGCGCACGCGGTTCAGTCGCATCATTCACTCTGATGTGGTGTTCATGAAGTTGGGTGTTGAGGTGCATGTAGTGCATTGTGACAGAAAGTCACTTTACAACATCTTACAAGCCCAAAGTGGATTTTGAAAAAAGTTTCCACGAGCGCATGTTTTGGCCGTCTCAGCCAACTGTCATGAAATATGAAAAGTAAACGTGTCTTCACTTTTCCTTCATAGCTTGAAATTGGAAGGTCTTAGAAGCTTGAAACCAAGCGCATACAACACAAAGGGCCTCAATGAGCTACTGGCCGCTCACTGGTGGCTCCAGCGCACGCGGTTCAGTCGCATCATTCACTCTGATGTGGTGTTCATGAAGTTGGGTGTTGAGGTGCATGTAGTGCATTGTGACAGAAAGTCACTTTACAACATCTTACAAGCCCAAAGTGGATTTTGAAAAAAGTTTCCACGAGCGCATGTTTTGGCCGTCTCAGCCAACTGTCATGAAATATGAAAAGTAAACGTGTCTTCACTTTTCCTTCATAGCTTGAAATTGGAAGGTCTTAGAAGCTTGAAACCAAGCGCATACAACACAAAGGGCCTCAATGAGCTACTGGCCGCTCACTGGTGGCTCCAGCGCACGCGGTTCAGTCGCATCATTCACTCTGATGTGGTGTTCATGAAGTTGGGTGTTGAGGTGCATGTAGTGCATTGTGACAGAAAGTCACTTTACAACATCTTACAAGCCCAAAGTGGATTTTGAAAAAAGTTTCCACGAGCGCATGTTTTGGCCGTCTCAGCCAACTGTCATGAAATATGAAAAGTAAACGTGTCTTCACTTTTCCTTCATAGCTTGAAATTGGAAGGTCTTAGAAGCTTGAAACCAAGCGCATACAACACAAAGGGCCTCAATGAGCTACTGGCCGCTCACTGGTGGCTCCAGCGCACGCGGTTCAGTCGCATCATTCACTCTGATGTGGTGTTCATGAAGTTGGGTGTTGAGGTGCATGTAGTGCATTGTGACAGAAAGTCACTTTACAACATCTTACAAGCCCAAAGTGGATTTTGAAAAAAGTTTCCACGAGCGCATGTTTTGGCCGTCTCAGCCAACTGTCATGAAATATGAAAAGTAAACGTGTCTTCACTTTTCCTTCATAGCTTGAAATTGGAAGGTCTTAGAAGCTTGAAACCAAGCGCATACAACACAAAGGGCCTCAATGAGCTACTGGCCGCTCACTGGTGGCTCCAGCGCACGCGGTTCAGTCGCATCATTCACTCTGATGTGGTGTTCATGAAGTTGGGTGTTGAGGTGCATGTAGTGCATTGTGACAGAAAGTCACTTTACAACATCTTACAAGCCCAAAGTGGATTTTGAAAAAAGTTTCCACGAGCGCATGTTTTGGCCGTCTCAGCCAACTGTCATGAAATATGAAAAGTAAACGTGTCTTCACTTTTCCTTCATAGCTTGAAATTGGAAGGTCTTAGAAGCTTGAAACCAAGCGCATACAACACAAAGGGCCTCAATGAGCTACTGGCCGCTCACTGGTGGCTCCAGCGCACGCGGTTCAGTCGCATCATTCACTCTGATGTGGTGTTCATGAAGTTGGGTGTTGAGGTGCATGTAGTGCATTGTGACAGAAAGTCACTTTACAACATCTTACAAGCCCAAAGTGGATTTTGAAAAAAGTTTCCACGAGCGCATGTTTTGGCCGTCTCAGCCAACTGTCATGAAATATGAAAAGTAAACGTGTCTTCACTTTTCCTTCATAGCTTGAAATTGGAAGGTCTTAGAAGCTTGAAACCAAGCGCATACAACACAAAGGGCCTCAATGAGCTACTGGCCGCTCACTGGTGGCTCCAGCGCACGCGGTTCAGTCGCATCATTCACTCTGATGTGGTGTTCATGAAGTTGGGTGTTGAGGTGCATGTAGTGCATTGTGACAGAAAGTCACTTTACAACATCTTACAAGCCCAAAGTGGATTTTGAAAAAAGTTTCCACGAGCGCATGTTTTGGCCGTCTCAGCCAACTGTCATGAAATATGAAAAGTAAACGTGTCTTCACTTTTCCTTCATAGCTTGAAATTGGAAGGTCTTAGAAGCTTGAAACCAAGCGCATACAACACAAAGGGCCTCAATGAGCTACTGGCCGCTCACTGGTGGCTCCAGCGCACGCGGTTCAGTCGCATCATTCACTCTGATGTGGTGTTCATGAAGTTGGGTGTTGAGGTGCATGTAGTGCATTGTGACAGAAAGTCACTTTACAACATCTTACAAGCCCAAAGTGGATTTTGAAAAAAGTTTCCACGAGCGCATGTTTTGGCCGTCTCAGCCAACTGTCATGAAATATGAAAAGTAAACGTGTCTTCACTTTTCCTTCATAGCTTGAAATTGGAAGGTCTTAGAAGCTTGAAACCAAGCGCATACAACACAAAGGGCCTCAATGAGCTACTGGCCGCTCACTGGTGGCTCCAGCGCACGCGGTTCAGTCGCATCATTCACTCTGATGTGGTGTTCATGAAGTTGGGTGTTGAGGTGCATGTAGTGCATTGTGACAGAAAGTCACTTTACAACATCTTACAAGCCCAAAGTGGATTTTGAAAAAAGTTTCCACGAGCGCATGTTTTGGCCGTCTCAGCCAACTGTCATGAAATATGAAAAGTAAACGTGTCTTCACTTTTCCTTCATAGCTTGAAATTGGAAGGTCTTAGAAGCTTGAAACCAAGCGCATACAACACAAAGGGCCTCAATGAGCTACTGGCCGCTCACTGGTGGCTCCAGCGCACGCGGTTCAGTCGCATCATTCACTCTGATGTGGTGTTCATGAAGTTGGGTGTTGAGGTGCATGTAGTGCATTGTGACAGAAAGTCACTTTACAACATCTTACAAGCCCAAAGTGGATTTTGAAAAAAGTTTCCACGAGCGCATGTTTTGGCCGTCTCAGCCAACTGTCATGAAATATGAAAAGTAAACGTGTCTTCACTTTTCCTTCATAGCTTGAAATTGGAAGGTCTTAGAAGCTTGAAACCAAGCGCATACAACACAAAGGGCCTCAATGAGCTACTGGCCGCTCACTGGTGGCTCCAGCGCACGCGGTTCAGTCGCATCATTCACTCTGATGTGGTGTTCATGAAGTTGGGTGTTGAGGTGCATGTAGTGCATTGTGACAGAAAGTCACTTTACAACATCTTACAAGCCCAAAGTGGATTTTGAAAAAAGTTTCCACGAGCGCATGTTTTGGCCGTCTCAGCCAACTGTCATGAAATATGAAAAGTAAACGTGTCTTCACTTTTCCTTCATAGCTTGAAATTGGAAGGTCTTAGAAGCTTGAAACCAAGCGCATACAACACAAAGGGCCTCAATGAGCTACTGGCCGCTCACTGGTGGCTCCAGCGCACGCGGTTCAGTCGCATCATTCACTCTGATGTGGTGTTCATGAAGTTGGGTGTTGAGGTGCATGTAGTGCATTGTGACAGAAAGTCACTTTACAACATCTTACAAGCCCAAAGTGGATTTTGAAAAAAGTTTCCACGAGCGCATGTTTTGGCCGTCTCAGCCAACTGTCATGAAATATGAAAAGTAAACGTGTCTTCACTTTTCCTTCATAGCTTGAAATTGGAAGGTCTTAGAAGCTTGAAACCAAGCGCATACAACACAAAGGGCCTCAATGAGCTACTGGCCGCTCACTGGTGGCTCCAGCGCACGCGGTTCAGTCGCATCATTCACTCTGATGTGGTGTTCATGAAGTTGGGTGTTGAGGTGCATGTAGTGCATTGTGACAGAAAGTCACTTTACAACATCTTACAAGCCCAAAGTGGATTTTGAAAAAAGTTTCCACGAGCGCATGTTTTGGCCGTCTCAGCCAACTGTCATGAAATATGAAAAGTAAACGTGTCTTCACTTTTCCTTCATAGCTTGAAATTGGAAGGTCTTAGAAGCTTGAAACCAAGCGCATACAACACAAAGGGCCTCAATGAGCTACTGGCCGCTCACTGGTGGCTCCAGCGCACGCGGTTCAGTCGCATCATTCACTCTGATGTGGTGTTCATGAAGTTGGGTGTTGAGGTGCATGTAGTGCATTGTGACAGAAAGTCACTTTACAACATCTTACAAGCCCAAAGTGGATTTTGAAAAAAGTTTCCACGAGCGCATGTTTTGGCCGTCTCAGCCAACTGTCATGAAATATGAAAAGTAAACGTGTCTTCACTTTTCCTTCATAGCTTGAAATTGGAAGGTCTTAGAAGCTTGAAACCAAGCGCATACAACACAAAGGGCCTCAATGAGCTACTGGCCGCTCACTGGTGGCTCCAGCGCACGCGGTTCAGTCGCATCATTCACTCTGATGTGGTGTTCATGAAGTTGGGTGTTGAGGTGCATGTAGTGCATTGTGACAGAAAGTCACTTTACAACATCTTACAAGCCCAAAGTGGATTTTGAAAAAAGTTTCCACGAGCGCATGTTTTGGCCGTCTCAGCCAACTGTCATGAAATATGAAAAGTAAACGTGTCTTCACTTTTCCTTCATAGCTTGAAATTGGAAGGTCTTAGAAGCTTGAAACCAAGCGCATACAACACAAAGGGCCTCAATGAGCTACTGGCCGCTCACTGGTGGCTCCAGCGCACGCGGTTCAGTCGCATCATTCACTCTGATGTGGTGTTCATGAAGTTGGGTGTTGAGGTGCATGTAGTGCATTGTGACAGAAAGTCACTTTACAACATCTTACAAGCCCAAAGTGGATTTTGAAAAAAGTTTCCACGAGCGCATGTTTTGGCCGTCTCAGCCAACTGTCATGAAATATGAAAAGTAAACGTGTCTTCACTTTTCCTTCATAGCTTGAAATTGGAAGGTCTTAGAAGCTTGAAACCAAGCGCATACAACACAAAGGGCCTCAATGAGCTACTGGCCGCTCACTGGTGGCTCCAGCGCACGCGGTTCAGTCGCATCATTCACTCTGATGTGGTGTTCATGAAGTTGGGTGTTGAGGTGCATGTAGTGCATTGTGACAGAAAGTCACTTTACAACATCTTACAAGCCCAAAGTGGATTTTGAAAAAAGTTTCCACGAGCGCATGTTTTGGCCGTCTCAGCCAACTGTCATGAAATATGAAAAGTAAACGTGTCTTCACTTTTCCTTCATAGCTTGAAATTGGAAGGTCTTAGAAGCTTGAAACCAAGCGCATACAACACAAAGGGCCTCAATGAGCTACTGGCCGCTCACTGGTGGCTCCAGCGCACGCGGTTCAGTCGCATCATTCACTCTGATGTGGTGTTCATGAAGTTGGGTGTTGAGGTGCATGTAGTGCATTGTGACAGAAAGTCACTTTACAACATCTTACAAGCCCAAAGTGGATTTTGAAAAAAGTTTCCACGAGCGCATGTTTTGGCCGTCTCAGCCAACTGTCATGAAATATGAAAAGTAAACGTGTCTTCACTTTTCCTTCATAGCTTGAAATTGGAAGGTCTTAGAAGCTTGAAACCAAGCGCATACAACACAAAGGGCCTCAATGAGCTACTGGCCGCTCACTGGTGGCTCCAGCGCACGCGGTTCAGTCGCATCATTCACTCTGATGTGGTGTTCATGAAGTTGGGTGTTGAGGTGCATGTAGTGCATTGTGACAGAAAGTCACTTTACAACATCTTACAAGCCCAAAGTGGATTTTGAAAAAAGTTTCCACGAGCGCATGTTTTGGCCGTCTCAGCCAACTGTCATGAAATATGAAAAGTAAACGTGTCTTCACTTTTCCTTCATAGCTTGAAATTGGAAGGTCTTAGAAGCTTGAAACCAAGCGCATACAACACAAAGGGCCTCAATGAGCTACTGGCCGCTCACTGGTGGCTCCAGCGCACGCGGTTCAGTCGCATCATTCACTCTGATGTGGTGTTCATGAAGTTGGGTGTTGAGGTGCATGTAGTGCATTGTGACAGAAAGTCACTTTACAACATCTTACAAGCCCAAAGTGGATTTTGAAAAAAGTTTCCACGAGCGCATGTTTTGGCCGTCTCAGCCAACTGTCATGAAATATGAAAAGTAAACGTGTCTTCACTTTTCCTTCATAGCTTGAAATTGGAAGGTCTTAGAAGCTTGAAACCAAGCGCATACAACACAAAGGGCCTCAATGAGCTACTGGCCGCTCACTGGTGGCTCCAGCGCACGCGGTTCAGTCGCATCATTCACTCTGATGTGGTGTTCATGAAGTTGGGTGTTGAGGTGCATGTAGTGCATTGTGACAGAAAGTCACTTTACAACATCTTACAAGCCCAAAGTGGATTTTGAAAAAAGTTTCCACGAGCGCATGTTTTGGCCGTCTCAGCCAACTGTCATGAAATATGAAAAGTAAACGTGTCTTCACTTTTCCTTCATAGCTTGAAATTGGAAGGTCTTAGAAGCTTGAAACCAAGCGCATACAACACAAAGGGCCTCAATGAGCTACTGGCCGCTCACTGGTGGCTCCAGCGCACGCGGTTCAGTCGCATCATTCACTCTGATGTGGTGTTCATGAAGTTGGGTGTTGAGGTGCATGTAGTGCATTGTGACAGAAAGTCACTTTACAACATCTTACAAGCCCAAAGTGGATTTTGAAAAAAGTTTCCACGAGCGCATGTTTTGGCCGTCTCAGCCAACTGTCATGAAATATGAAAAGTAAACGTGTCTTCACTTTTCCTTCATAGCTTGAAATTGGAAGGTCTTAGAAGCTTGAAACCAAGCGCATACAACACAAAGGGCCTCAATGAGCTACTGGCCGCTCACTGGTGGCTCCAGCGCACGCGGTTCAGTCGCATCATTCACTCTGATGTGGTGTTCATGAAGTTGGGTGTTGAGGTGCATGTAGTGCATTGTGACAGAAAGTCACTTTACAACATCTTACAAGCCCAAAGTGGATTTTGAAAAAAGTTTCCACGAGCGCATGTTTTGGCCGTCTCAGCCAACTGTCATGAAATATGAAAAGTAAACGTGTCTTCACTTTTCCTTCATAGCTTGAAATTGGAAGGTCTTAGAAGCTTGAAACCAAGCGCATACAACACAAAGGGCCTCAATGAGCTACTGGCCGCTCACTGGTGGCTCCAGCGCACGCGGTTCAGTCGCATCATTCACTCTGATGTGGTGTTCATGAAGTTGGGTGTTGAGGTGCATGTAGTGCATTGTGACAGAAAGTCACTTTACAACATCTTACAAGCCCAAAGTGGATTTTGAAAAAAGTTTCCACGAGCGCATGTTTTGGCCGTCTCAGCCAACTGTCATGAAATATGAAAAGTAAACGTGTCTTCACTTTTCCTTCATAGCTTGAAATTGGAAGGTCTTAGAAGCTTGAAACCAAGCGCATACAACACAAAGGGCCTCAATGAGCTACTGGCCGCTCACTGGTGGCTCCAGCGCACGCGGTTCAGTCGCATCATTCACTCTGATGTGGTGTTCATGAAGTTGGGTGTTGAGGTGCATGTAGTGCATTGTGACAGAAAGTCACTTTACAACATCTTACAAGCCCAAAGTGGATTTTGAAAAAAGTTTCCACGAGCGCATGTTTTGGCCGTCTCAGCCAACTGTCATGAAATATGAAAAGTAAACGTGTCTTCACTTTTCCTTCATAGCTTGAAATTGGAAGGTCTTAGAAGCTTGAAACCAAGCGCATACAACACAAAGGGCCTCAATGAGCTACTGGCCGCTCACTGGTGGCTCCAGCGCACGCGGTTCAGTCGCATCATTCACTCTGATGTGGTGTTCATGAAGTTGGGTGTTGAGGTGCATGTAGTGCATTGTGACAGAAAGTCACTTTACAACATCTTACAAGCCCAAAGTGGATTTTGAAAAAAGTTTCCACGAGCGCATGTTTTGGCCGTCTCAGCCAACTGTCATGAAATATGAAAAGTAAACGTGTCTTCACTTTTCCTTCATAGCTTGAAATTGGAAGGTCTTAGAAGCTTGAAACCAAGCGCATACAACACAAAGGGCCTCAATGAGCTACTGGCCGCTCACTGGTGGCTCCAGCGCACGCGGTTCAGTCGCATCATTCACTCTGATGTGGTGTTCATGAAGTTGGGTGTTGAGGTGCATGTAGTGCATTGTGACAGAAAGTCACTTTACAACATCTTACAAGCCCAAAGTGGATTTTGAAAAAAGTTTCCACGAGCGCATGTTTTGGCCGTCTCAGCCAACTGTCATGAAATATGAAAAGTAAACGTGTCTTCACTTTTCCTTCATAGCTTGAAATTGGAAGGTCTTAGAAGCTTGAAACCAAGCGCATACAACACAAAGGGCCTCAATGAGCTACTGGCCGCTCACTGGTGGCTCCAGCGCACGCGGTTCAGTCGCATCATTCACTCTGATGTGGTGTTCATGAAGTTGGGTGTTGAGGTGCATGTAGTGCATTGTGACAGAAAGTCACTTTACAACATCTTACAAGCCCAAAGTGGATTTTGAAAAAAGTTTCCACGAGCGCATGTTTTGGCCGTCTCAGCCAACTGTCATGAAATATGAAAAGTAAACGTGTCTTCACTTTTCCTTCATAGCTTGAAATTGGAAGGTCTTAGAAGCTTGAAACCAAGCGCATACAACACAAAGGGCCTCAATGAGCTACTGGCCGCTCACTGGTGGCTCCAGCGCACGCGGTTCAGTCGCATCATTCACTCTGATGTGGTGTTCATGAAGTTGGGTGTTGAGGTGCATGTAGTGCATTGTGACAGAAAGTCACTTTACAACATCTTACAAGCCCAAAGTGGATTTTGAAAAAAGTTTCCACGAGCGCATGTTTTGGCCGTCTCAGCCAACTGTCATGAAATATGAAAAGTAAACGTGTCTTCACTTTTCCTTCATAGCTTGAAATTGGAAGGTCTTAGAAGCTTGAAACCAAGCGCATACAACACAAAGGGCCTCAATGAGCTACTGGCCGCTCACTGGTGGCTCCAGCGCACGCGGTTCAGTCGCATCATTCACTCTGATGTGGTGTTCATGAAGTTGGGTGTTGAGGTGCATGTAGTGCATTGTGACAGAAAGTCACTTTACAACATCTTACAAGCCCAAAGTGGATTTTGAAAAAAGTTTCCACGAGCGCATGTTTTGGCCGTCTCAGCCAACTGTCATGAAATATGAAAAGTAAACGTGTCTTCACTTTTCCTTCATAGCTTGAAATTGGAAGGTCTTAGAAGCTTGAAACCAAGCGCATACAACACAAAGGGCCTCAATGAGCTACTGGCCGCTCACTGGTGGCTCCAGCGCACGCGGTTCAGTCGCATCATTCACTCTGATGTGGTGTTCATGAAGTTGGGTGTTGAGGTGCATGTAGTGCATTGTGACAGAAAGTCACTTTACAACATCTTACAAGCCCAAAGTGGATTTTGAAAAAAGTTTCCACGAGCGCATGTTTTGGCCGTCTCAGCCAACTGTCATGAAATATGAAAAGTAAACGTGTCTTCACTTTTCCTTCATAGCTTGAAATTGGAAGGTCTTAGAAGCTTGAAACCAAGCGCATACAACACAAAGGGCCTCAATGAGCTACTGGCCGCTCACTGGTGGCTCCAGCGCACGCGGTTCAGTCGCATCATTCACTCTGATGTGGTGTTCATGAAGTTGGGTGTTGAGGTGCATGTAGTGCATTGTGACAGAAAGTCACTTTACAACATCTTACAAGCCCAAAGTGGATTTTGAAAAAAGTTTCCACGAGCGCATGTTTTGGCCGTCTCAGCCAACTGTCATGAAATATGAAAAGTAAACGTGTCTTCACTTTTCCTTCATAGCTTGAAATTGGAAGGTCTTAGAAGCTTGAAACCAAGCGCATACAACACAAAGGGCCTCAATGAGCTACTGGCCGCTCACTGGTGGCTCCAGCGCACGCGGTTCAGTCGCATCATTCACTCTGATGTGGTGTTCATGAAGTTGGGTGTTGAGGTGCATGTAGTGCATTGTGACAGAAAGTCACTTTACAACATCTTACAAGCCCAAAGTGGATTTTGAAAAAAGTTTCCACGAGCGCATGTTTTGGCCGTCTCAGCCAACTGTCATGAAATATGAAAAGTAAACGTGTCTTCACTTTTCCTTCATAGCTTGAAATTGGAAGGTCTTAGAAGCTTGAAACCAAGCGCATACAACACAAAGGGCCTCAATGAGCTACTGGCCGCTCACTGGTGGCTCCAGCGCACGCGGTTCAGTCGCATCATTCACTCTGATGTGGTGTTCATGAAGTTGGGTGTTGAGGTGCATGTAGTGCATTGTGACAGAAAGTCACTTTACAACATCTTACAAGCCCAAAGTGGATTTTGAAAAAAGTTTCCACGAGCGCATGTTTTGGCCGTCTCAGCCAACTGTCATGAAATATGAAAAGTAAACGTGTCTTCACTTTTCCTTCATAGCTTGAAATTGGAAGGTCTTAGAAGCTTGAAACCAAGCGCATACAACACAAAGGGCCTCAATGAGCTACTGGCCGCTCACTGGTGGCTCCAGCGCACGCGGTTCAGTCGCATCATTCACTCTGATGTGGTGTTCATGAAGTTGGGTGTTGAGGTGCATGTAGTGCATTGTGACAGAAAGTCACTTTACAACATCTTACAAGCCCAAAGTGGATTTTGAAAAAAGTTTCCACGAGCGCATGTTTTGGCCGTCTCAGCCAACTGTCATGAAATATGAAAAGTAAACGTGTCTTCACTTTTCCTTCATAGCTTGAAATTGGAAGGTCTTAGAAGCTTGAAACCAAGCGCATACAACACAAAGGGCCTCAATGAGCTACTGGCCGCTCACTGGTGGCTCCAGCGCACGCGGTTCAGTCGCATCATTCACTCTGATGTGGTGTTCATGAAGTTGGGTGTTGAGGTGCATGTAGTGCATTGTGACAGAAAGTCACTTTACAACATCTTACAAGCCCAAAGTGGATTTTGAAAAAAGTTTCCACGAGCGCATGTTTTGGCCGTCTCAGCCAACTGTCATGAAATATGAAAAGTAAACGTGTCTTCACTTTTCCTTCATAGCTTGAAATTGGAAGGTCTTAGAAGCTTGAAACCAAGCGCATACAACACAAAGGGCCTCAATGAGCTACTGGCCGCTCACTGGTGGCTCCAGCGCACGCGGTTCAGTCGCATCATTCACTCTGATGTGGTGTTCATGAAGTTGGGTGTTGAGGTGCATGTAGTGCATTGTGACAGAAAGTCACTTTACAACATCTTACAAGCCCAAAGTGGATTTTGAAAAAAGTTTCCACGAGCGCATGTTTTGGCCGTCTCAGCCAACTGTCATGAAATATGAAAAGTAAACGTGTCTTCACTTTTCCTTCATAGCTTGAAATTGGAAGGTCTTAGAAGCTTGAAACCAAGCGCATACAACACAAAGGGCCTCAATGAGCTACTGGCCGCTCACTGGTGGCTCCAGCGCACGCGGTTCAGTCGCATCATTCACTCTGATGTGGTGTTCATGAAGTTGGGTGTTGAGGTGCATGTAGTGCATTGTGACAGAAAGTCACTTTACAACATCTTACAAGCCCAAAGTGGATTTTGAAAAAAGTTTCCACGAGCGCATGTTTTGGCCGTCTCAGCCAACTGTCATGAAATATGAAAAGTAAACGTGTCTTCACTTTTCCTTCATAGCTTGAAATTGGAAGGTCTTAGAAGCTTGAAACCAAGCGCATACAACACAAAGGGCCTCAATGAGCTACTGGCCGCTCACTGGTGGCTCCAGCGCACGCGGTTCAGTCGCATCATTCACTCTGATGTGGTGTTCATGAAGTTGGGTGTTGAGGTGCATGTAGTGCATTGTGACAGAAAGTCACTTTACAACATCTTACAAGCCCAAAGTGGATTTTGAAAAAAGTTTCCACGAGCGCATGTTTTGGCCGTCTCAGCCAACTGTCATGAAATATGAAAAGTAAACGTGTCTTCACTTTTCCTTCATAGCTTGAAATTGGAAGGTCTTAGAAGCTTGAAACCAAGCGCATACAACACAAAGGGCCTCAATGAGCTACTGGCCGCTCACTGGTGGCTCCAGCGCACGCGGTTCAGTCGCATCATTCACTCTGATGTGGTGTTCATGAAGTTGGGTGTTGAGGTGCATGTAGTGCATTGTGACAGAAAGTCACTTTACAACATCTTACAAGCCCAAAGTGGATTTTGAAAAAAGTTTCCACGAGCGCATGTTTTGGCCGTCTCAGCCAACTGTCATGAAATATGAAAAGTAAACGTGTCTTCACTTTTCCTTCATAGCTTGAAATTGGAAGGTCTTAGAAGCTTGAAACCAAGCGCATACAACACAAAGGGCCTCAATGAGCTACTGGCCGCTCACTGGTGGCTCCAGCGCACGCGGTTCAGTCGCATCATTCACTCTGATGTGGTGTTCATGAAGTTGGGTGTTGAGGTGCATGTAGTGCATTGTGACAGAAAGTCACTTTACAACATCTTACAAGCCCAAAGTGGATTTTGAAAAAAGTTTCCACGAGCGCATGTTTTGGCCGTCTCAGCCAACTGTCATGAAATATGAAAAGTAAACGTGTCTTCACTTTTCCTTCATAGCTTGAAATTGGAAGGTCTTAGAAGCTTGAAACCAAGCGCATACAACACAAAGGGCCTCAATGAGCTACTGGCCGCTCACTGGTGGCTCCAGCGCACGCGGTTCAGTCGCATCATTCACTCTGATGTGGTGTTCATGAAGTTGGGTGTTGAGGTGCATGTAGTGCATTGTGACAGAAAGTCACTTTACAACATCTTACAAGCCCAAAGTGGATTTTGAAAAAAGTTTCCACGAGCGCATGTTTTGGCCGTCTCAGCCAACTGTCATGAAATATGAAAAGTAAACGTGTCTTCACTTTTCCTTCATAGCTTGAAATTGGAAGGTCTTAGAAGCTTGAAACCAAGCGCATACAACACAAAGGGCCTCAATGAGCTACTGGCCGCTCACTGGTGGCTCCAGCGCACGCGGTTCAGTCGCATCATTCACTCTGATGTGGTGTTCATGAAGTTGGGTGTTGAGGTGCATGTAGTGCATTGTGACAGAAAGTCACTTTACAACATCTTACAAGCCCAAAGTGGATTTTGAAAAAAGTTTCCACGAGCGCATGTTTTGGCCGTCTCAGCCAACTGTCATGAAATATGAAAAGTAAACGTGTCTTCACTTTTCCTTCATAGCTTGAAATTGGAAGGTCTTAGAAGCTTGAAACCAAGCGCATACAACACAAAGGGCCTCAATGAGCTACTGGCCGCTCACTGGTGGCTCCAGCGCACGCGGTTCAGTCGCATCATTCACTCTGATGTGGTGTTCATGAAGTTGGGTGTTGAGGTGCATGTAGTGCATTGTGACAGAAAGTCACTTTACAACATCTTACAAGCCCAAAGTGGATTTTGAAAAAAGTTTCCACGAGCGCATGTTTTGGCCGTCTCAGCCAACTGTCATGAAATATGAAAAGTAAACGTGTCTTCACTTTTCCTTCATAGCTTGAAATTGGAAGGTCTTATAAGCTTGAAACCAAGCGCATACAACACAAAGGGCCTCAATGAGCTACTGGCCGCTCACTGGTGGCTCCAGCGCACGCGGTTCAGTCGCATCATTCACTCTGATGTGGTGTTCATGAAGTTGGGTGTTGAGGTGCATGTAGTGCATTGTGACAGAAAGTCACTTTACAACATCTTACAAGCCCAAAGTGGATTTTGAAAAAAGTTTCCACGAGCGCATGTTTTGGCCGTCTCAGCCAACTGTCATGAAATATGAAAAGTAAACGTGTCTTCACTTTTCCTTCATAGCTTGAAATTGGAAGGTCTTAGAAGCTTGAAACCAAGCGCATACAACACAAAGGGCCTCAATGAGCTACTGGCCGCTCACTGGTGGCTCCAGCGCACGCGGTTCAGTCGCATCATTCACTCTGATGTGGTGTTCATGAAGTTGGGTGTTGAGGTGCATGTAGTGCATTGTGACAGAAAGTCACTTTACAACATCTTACAAGCCCAAAGTGGATTTTGAAAAAAGTTTCCACGAGCGCATGTTTTGGCCGTCTCAGCCAACTGTCATGAAATATGAAAAGTAAACGTGTCTTCACTTTTCCTTCATAGCTTGAAATTGGAAGGTCTTAGAAGCTTGAAACCAAGCGCATACAACACAAAGGGCCTCAATGAGCTACTGGCCGCTCACTGGTGGCTCCAGCGCACGCGGTTCAGTCGCATCATTCACTCTGATGTGGTGTTCATGAAGTTGGGTGTTGAGGTGCATGTAGTGCATTGTGACAGAAAGTCACTTTACAACATCTTACAAGCCCAAAGTGGATTTTGAAAAAAGTTTCCACGAGCGCATGTTTTGGCCGTCTCAGCCAACTGTCATGAAATATGAAAAGTAAACGTGTCTTCACTTTTCCTTCATAGCTTGAAATTGGAAGGTCTTAGAAGCTTGAAACCAAGCGCATACAACACAAAGGGCCTCAATGAGCTACTGGCCGCTCACTGGTGGCTCCAGCGCACGCGGTTCAGTCGCATCATTCACTCTGATGTGGTGTTCATGAAGTTGGGTGTTGAGGTGCATGTAGTGCATTGTGACAGAAAGTCACTTTACAACATCTTACAAGCCCAAAGTGGATTATGAAAAAAGTTTCCACGAGCGCATGTTTTGGCCGTCTCAGCCAACTGTCATGAAATATGAAAAGTAAACGTGTCTTCACTTTTCCTTCATAGCTTGAAATTGGAAGGTCTTAGAAGCTTGAAACCAAGCGCATACAACACAAAGGGCCTCAATGAGCTACTGGCCGCTCACTGGTGGCTCCAGCGCACGCGGTTCAGTCGCATCATTCACTCTGATGTGGTGTTCATGAAGTTGGGTGTTGAGGTGCATGTAGTGCATTGTGACAGAAAGTCACTTTACAACATCTTACAAGCCCAAAGTGGATTTTGAAAAAAGTTTCCACGAGCGCATGTTTTGGCCGTCTCAGCCAACTGTCATGAAATATGAAAAGTAAACGTGTCTTCACTTTTCCTTCATAGCTTGAAATTGGAAGGTCTTAGAAGCTTGAAACCAAGCGCATACAACACAAAGGGCCTCAATGAGCTACTGGCCGCTCACTGGTGGCTCCAGCGCACGCGGTTCAGTCGCATCATTCACTCTGATGTGGTGTTCATGAAGTTGGGTGTTGAGGTGCATGTAGTGCATTGTGACAGAAAGTCACTTTACAACATCTTACAAGCCCAAAGTGGATTATGAAAAAAGTTTCCACGAGCGCATGTTTTGGCCGTCTCAGCCAACTGTCATGAAATATGAAAAGTAAACGTGTCTTCACTTTTCCTTCATAGCTTGAAATTGGAAGGTCTTAGAAGCTTGAAACCAAGCGCATACAACACAAAGGGCCTCAATGAGCTACTGGCCGCTCACTGGTGGCTCCAGCGCACGCGGTTCAGTCGCATCATTCACTCTGATGTGGTGTTCATGAAGTTGGGTGTTGAGGTGCATGTAGTGCATTGTGACAGAAAGTCACTTTACAACATCTTACAAGCCCAAAGTGGATTTTGAAAAAAGTTTCCACGAGCGCATGTTTTGGCCGTCTCAGCCAACTGTCATGAAATATGAAAAGTAAACGTGTCTTCACTTTTCCTTCATAGCTTGAAATTGGAAGGTCTTAGAAGCTTGAAACCAAGCGCATACAACACAAAGGGCCTCAATGAGCTACTGGCCGCTCACTGGTGGCTCCAGCGCACGCGGTTCAGTCGCATCATTCACTCTGATGTGGTGTTCATGAAGTTGGGTGTTGAGGTGCATGTAGTGCATTGTGACAGAAAGTCACTTTACAACATCTTACAAGCCCAAAGTGGATTTTGAAAAAAGTTTCCACGAGCGCATGTTTTGGCCGTCTCAGCCAACTGTCATGAAATATGAAAAGTAAACGTGTCTTCACTTTTCCTTCATAGCTTGAAATTGGAAGGTCTTAGAAGCTTGAAACCAAGCGCATACAACACAAAGGGCCTCAATGAGCTACTGGCCGCTCACTGGTGGCTCCAGCGCACGCGGTTCAGTCGCATCATTCACTCTGATGTGGTGTTCATGAAGTTGGGTGTTGAGGTGCATGTAGTGCATTGTGACAGAAAGTCACTTTACAACATCTTACAAGCCCAAAGTGGATTTTGAAAAAAGTTTCCACGAGCGCATGTTTTGGCCGTCTCAGCCAACTGTCATGAAATATGAAAAGTAAACGTGTCTTCACTTTTCCTTCATAGCTTGAAATTGGAAGGTCTTAGAAGCTTGAAACCAAGCGCATACAACACAAAGGGCCTCAATGAGCTACTGGCCGCTCACTGGTGGCTCCAGCGCACGCGGTTCAGTCGCATCATTCACTCTGATGTGGTGTTCATGAAGTTGGGTGTTGAGGTGCATGTAGTGCATTGTGACAGAAAGTCACTTTACAACATCTTACAAGCCCAAAGTGGATTTTGAAAAAAGTTTCCACGAGCGCATGTTTTGGCCGTCTCAGCCAACTGTCATGAAATATGAAAAGTAAACGTGTCTTCACTTTTCCTTCATAGCTTGAATTGGAAGGTCTTAGAAGCTTGAAACCAAGCGCATACAACACAAAGGGCCTCAATGAGCTACTGGCCGCTCACTGGTGGCTCCAGCGCACGCGGTTCAGTCGCATCATTCACTCTGATGTGGTGTTCATGAAGTTGGGTGTTGAGGTGCATGTAGTGCATTGTGACAGAAAGTCACTTTACAACATCTTACAAGCCCAAAGTGGATTTTGAAAAAAGTTTCCACGAGCGCATGTTTTGGCCGTCTCAGCCAACTGTCATGAAATATGAAAAGTAAACGTGTCTTCACTTTTCCTTCATAGCTTGAAATTGGAAGGTCTTAGAAGCTTGAAACCAAGCGCATACAACACAAAGGGCCTCAATGAGCTACTGGCCGCTCACTGGTGGCTCCAGCGCACGCGGTTCAGTCGCATCATTCACTCTGATGTGGTGTTCATGAAGTTGGGTGTTGAGGTGCATGTAGTGCATTGTGACAGAAAGTCACTTTACAACATCTTACAAGCCCAAAGTGGATTTTGAAAAAAGTTTCCACGAGCGCATGTTTTGGCCGTCTCAGCCAACTGTCATGAAATATGAAAAGTAAACGTGTCTTCACTTTTCCTTCATAGCTTGAAATTGGAAGGTCTTAGAAGCTTGAAACCAAGCGCATACAACACAAAGGGCCTCAATGAGCTACTGGCCGCTCACTGGTGGCTCCAGCGCACGCGGTTCAGTCGCATCATTCACTCTGATGTGGTGTTCATGAAGTTGGGTGTTGAGGTGCATGTAGTGCATTGTGACAGAAAGTCACTTTACAACATCTTACAAGCCCAAAGTGGATTTTGAAAAAAGTTTCCACGAGCGCATGTTTTGGCCGTCTCAGCCAACTGTCATGAAATATGAAAAGTAAACGTGTCTTCACTTTTCCTTCATAGCTTGAAATTGGAAGGTCTTAGAAGCTTGAAACCAAGCGCATACAACACAAAGGGCCTCAATGAGCTACTGGCCGCTCACTGGTGGCTCCAGCGCACGCGGTTCAGTCGCATCATTCACTCTGATGTGGTGTTCATGAAGTTGGGTGTTGAGGTGCATGTAGTGCATTGTGACAGAAAGTCACTTTACAACATCTTACAAGCCCAAAGTGGATTTTGAAAAAAGTTTCCACGAGCGCATGTTTTGGCCGTCTCAGCCAACTGTCATGAAATATGAAAAGTAAACGTGTCTTCACTTTTCCTTCATAGCTTGAAATTGGAAGGTCTTAGAAGCTTGAAACCAAGCGCATACAACACAAAGGGCCTCAATGAGCTACTGGCCGCTCACTGGTGGCTCCAGCGCACGCGGTTCAGTCGCATCATTCACTCTGATGTGGTGTTCATGAAGTTGGGTGTTGAGGTGCATGTAGTGCATTGTGACAGAAAGTCACTTTACAACATCTTACAAGCCCAAAGTGGATTTTGAAAAAAGTTTCCACGAGCGCATGTTTTGGCCGTCTCAGCCAACTGTCATGAAATATGAAAAGTAAACGTGTCTTCACTTTTCCTTCATAGCTTGAAATTGGAAGGTCTTAGAAGCTTGAAACCAAGCGCATACAACACAAAGGGCCTCAATGAGCTACTGGCCGCTCACTGGTGGCTCCAGCGCACGCGGTTCAGTCGCATCATTCACTCTGATGTGGTGTTCATGAAGTTGGGTGTTGAGGTGCATGTAGTGCATTGTGACAGAAAGTCACTTTACAACATCTTACAAGCCCAAAGTGGATTTTGAAAAAAGTTTCCACGAGCGCATGTTTTGGCCGTCTCAGCCAACTGTCATGAAATATGAAAAGTAAACGTGTCTTCACTTTTCCTTCATAGCTTGAAATTGGAAGGTCTTAGAAGCTTGAAACCAAGCGCATACAACACAAAGGGCCTCAATGAGCTACTGGCCGCTCACTGGTGGCTCCAGCGCACGCGGTTCAGTCGCATCATTCACTCTGATGTGGTGTTCATGAAGTTGGGTGTTGAGGTGCATGTAGTGCATTGTGACAGAAAGTCACTTTACAACATCTTACAAGCCCAAAGTGGATTTTGAAAAAAGTTTCCACGAGCGCATGTTTTGGCCGTCTCAGCCAACTGTCATGAAATATGAAAAGTAAACGTGTCTTCACTTTTCCTTCATAGCTTGAAATTGGAAGGTCTTAGAAGCTTGAAACCAAGCGCATACAACACAAAGGGCCTCAATGAGCTACTGGCCGCTCACTGGTGGCTCCAGCGCACGCGGTTCAGTCGCATCATTCACTCTGATGTGGTGTTCATGAAGTTGGGTGTTGAGGTGCATGTAGTGCATTGTGACAGAAAGTCACTTTACAACATCTTACAAGCCCAAAGTGGATTTTGAAAAAAGTTTCCACGAGCGCATGTTTTGGCCGTCTCAGCCAACTGTCATGAAATATGAAAAGTAAACGTGTCTTCACTTTTCCTTCATAGCTTGAAATTGGAAGGTCTTAGAAGCTTGAAACCAAGCGCATACAACACAAAGGGCCTCAATGAGCTACTGGCCGCTCACTGGTGGCTCCAGCGCACGCGGTTCAGTCGCATCATTCACTCTGATGTGGTGTTCATGAAGTTGGGTGTTGAGGTGCATGTAGTGCATTGTGACAGAAAGTCACTTTACAACATCTTACAAGCCCAAAGTGGATTTTGAAAAAAGTTTCCACGAGCGCATGTTTTGGCCGTCTCAGCCAACTGTCATGAAATATGAAAAGTAAACGTGTCTTCACTTTTCCTTCATAGCTTGAAATTGGAAGGTCTTAGAAGCTTGAAACCAAGCGCATACAACACAAAGGGCCTCAATGAGCTACTGGCCGCTCACTGGTGGCTCCAGCGCACGCGGTTCAGTCGCATCATTCACTCTGATGTGGTGTTCATGAAGTTGGGTGTTGAGGTGCATGTAGTGCATTGTGACAGAAAGTCACTTTACAACATCTTACAAGCCCAAAGTGGATTTTGAAAAAAGTTTCCACGAGCGCATGTTTTGGCCGTCTCAGCCAACTGTCATGAAATATGAAAAGTAAACGTGTCTTCACTTTTCCTTCATAGCTTGAAATTGGAAGGTCTTAGAAGCTTGAAACCAAGCGCATACAACACAAAGGGCCTCAATGAGCTACTGGCCGCTCACTGGTGGCTCCAGCGCACGCGGTTCAGTCGCATCATTCACTCTGATGTGGTGTTCATGAAGTTGGGTGTTGAGGTGCATGTAGTGCATTGTGACAGAAAGTCACTTTACAACATCTTACAAGCCCAAAGTGGATTTTGAAAAAAGTTTCCACGAGCGCATGTTTTGGCCGTCTCAGCCAACTGTCATGAAATATGAAAAGTAAACGTGTCTTCACTTTTCCTTCATAGCTTGAAATTGGAAGGTCTTAGAAGCTTGAAACCAAGCGCATACAACACAAAGGGCCTCAATGAGCTACTGGCCGCTCACTGGTGGCTCCAGCGCACGCGGTTCAGTCGCATCATTCACTCTGATGTGGTGTTCATGAAGTTGGGTGTTGAGGTGCATGTAGTGCATTGTGACAGAAAGTCACTTTACAACATCTTACAAGCCCAAAGTGGATTTTGAAAAAAGTTTCCACGAGCGCATGTTTTGGCCGTCTCAGCCAACTGTCATGAAATATGAAAAGTAAACGTGTCTTCACTTTTCCTTCATAGCTTGAAATTGGAAGGTCTTAGAAGCTTGAAACCAAGCGCATACAACACAAAGGGCCTCAATGAGCTACTGGCCGCTCACTGGTGGCTCCAGCGCACGCGGTTCAGTCGCATCATTCACTCTGATGTGGTGTTCATGAAGTTGGGTGTTGAGGTGCATGTAGTGCATTGTGACAGAAAGTCACTTTACAACATCTTACAAGCCCAAAGTGGATTTTGAAAAAAGTTTCCACGAGCGCATGTTTTGGCCGTCTCAGCCAACTGTCATGAAATATGAAAAGTAAACGTGTCTTCACTTTTCCTTCATAGCTTGAAATTGGAAGGTCTTAGAAGCTTGAAACCAAGCGCATACAACACAAAGGGCCTCAATGAGCTACTGGCCGCTCACTGGTGGCTCCAGCGCACGCGGTTCAGTCGCATCATTCACTCTGATGTGGTGTTCATGAAGTTGGGTGTTGAGGTGCATGTAGTGCATTGTGACAGAAAGTCACTTTACAACATCTTACAAGCCCAAAGTGGATTTTGAAAAAAGTTTCCACGAGCGCATGTTTTGGCCGTCTCAGCCAACTGTCATGAAATATGAAAAGTAAACGTGTCTTCACTTTTCCTTCATAGCTTGAAATTGGAAGGTCTTAGAAGCTTGAAACCAAGCGCATACAACACAAAGGGCCTCAATGAGCTACTGGCCGCTCACTGGTGGCTCCAGCGCACGCGGTTCAGTCGCATCATTCACTCTGATGTGGTGTTCATGAAGTTGGGTGTTGAGGTGCATGTAGTGCATTGTGACAGAAAGTCACTTTACAACATCTTACAAGCCCAAAGTGGATTTTGAAAAAAGTTTCCACGAGCGCATGTTTTGGCCGTCTCAGCCAACTGTCATGAAATATGAAAAGTAAACGTGTCTTCACTATTCCTTCATAGCTTGAAATTGGAAGGTCTTAGAAGCTTGAAACCAAGCGCATACAACACAAAGGGCCTCAATGAGCTACTGGCCGCTCACTGGTGGCTCCAGCGCACGCGGTTCAGTCGCATCATTCACTCTGATGTGGTGTTCATGAAGTTGGGTGTTGAGGTGCATGTAGTGCATTGTGACAGAAAGTCACTTTACAACATCTTACAAGCCCAAAGTGGATTTTGAAAAAAGTTTCCACGAGCGCATGTTTTGGCCGTCTCAGCCAACTGTCATGAAATATGAAAAGTAAACGTGTCTTCACTTTTCCTTCATAGCTTGAAATTGGAAGGTCTTAGAAGCTTGAAACCAAGCGCATACAACACAAAGGGCCTCAATGAGCTACTGGCCGCTCACTGGTGGCTCCAGCGCACGCGGTTCAGTCGCATCATTCACTCTGATGTGGTGTTCATGAAGTTGGGTGTTGAGGTGCATGTAGTGCATTGTGACAGAAAGTCACTTTACAACATCTTACAAGCCCAAAGTGGATTTTGAAAAAAGTTTCCACGAGCGCATGTTTTGGCCGTCTCAGCCAACTGTCATGAAATATGAAAAGTAAACGTGTCTTCACTTTTCCTTCATAGCTTGAAATTGGAAGGTCTTAGAAGCTTGAAACCAAGCGCATACAACACAAAGGGCCTCAATGAGCTACTGGCCGCTCACTGGTGGCTCCAGCGCACGCGGTTCAGTCGCATCATTCACTCTGATGTGGTGTTCATGAAGTTGGGTGTTGAGGTGCATGTAGTGCATTGTGACAGAAAGTCACTTTACAACATCTTACAAGCCCAAAGTGGATTTTGAAAAAAGTTTCCACGAGCGCATGTTTTGGCCGTCTCAGCCAACTGTCATGAAATATGAAAAGTAAACGTGTCTTCACTTTTCCTTCATAGCTTGAAATTGGAAGGTCTTAGAAGCTTGAAACCAAGCGCATACAACACAAAGGGCCTCAATGAGCTACTGGCCGCTCACTGGTGGCTCCAGCGCACGCGGTTCAGTCGCATCATTCACTCTGATGTGGTGTTCATGAAGTTGGGTGTTGAGGTGCATGTAGTGCATTGTGACAGAAAGTCACTTTACAACATCTTACAAGCCCAAAGTGGATTTTGAAAAAAGTTTCCACGAGCGCATGTTTTGGCCGTCTCAGCCAACTGTCATGAAATATGAAAAGTAAACGTGTCTTCACTTTTCCTTCATAGCTTGAAATTGGAAGGTCTTAGAAGCTTGAAACCAAGCGCATACAACACAAAGGGCCTCAATGAGCTACTGGCCGCTCACTGGTGGCTCCAGCGCACGCGGTTCAGTCGCATCATTCACTCTGATGTGGTGTTCATGAAGTTGGGTGTTGAGGTGCATGTAGTGCATTGTGACAGAAAGTCACTTTACAACATCTTACAAGCCCAAAGTGGATTTTGAAAAAAGTTTCCACGAGCGCATGTTTTGGCCGTCTCAGCCAACTGTCATGAAATATGAAAAGTAAACGTGTCTTCACTTTTCCTTCATAGCTTGAAATTGGAAGGTCTTAGAAGCTTGAAACCAAGCGCATACAACACAAAGGGCCTCAATGAGCTACTGGCCGCTCACTGGTGGCTCCAGCGCACGCGGTTCAGTCGCATCATTCACTCTGATGTGGTGTTCATGAAGTTGGGTGTTGAGGTGCATGTAGTGCATTGTGACAGAAAGTCACTTTACAACATCTTACAAGCCCAAAGTGGATTTTGAAAAAAGTTTCCACGAGCGCATGTTTTGGCCGTCTCAGCCAACTGTCATGAAATATGAAAAGTAAACGTGTCTTCACTTTTCCTTCATAGCTTGAAATTGGAAGGTCTTAGAAGCTTGAAACCAAGCGCATACAACACAAAGGGCCTCAATGAGCTACTGGCCGCTCACTGGTGGCTCCAGCGCACGCGGTTCAGTCGCATCATTCACTCTGATGTGGTGTTCATGAAGTTGGGTGTTGAGGTGCATGTAGTGCATTGTGACAGAAAGTCACTTTACAACATCTTACAAGCCCAAAGTGGATTTTGAAAAAAGTTTCCACGAGCGCATGTTTTGGCCGTCTCAGCCAACTGTCATGAAATATGAAAAGTAAACGTGTCTTCACTTTTCCTTCATAGCTTGAAATTGGAAGGTCTTAGAAGCTTGAAACCAAGCGCATACAACACAAAGGGCCTCAATGAGCTACTGGCCGCTCACTGGTGGCTCCAGCGCACGCGGTTCAGTCGCATCATTCACTCTGATGTGGTGTTCATGAAGTTGGGTGTTGAGGTGCATGTAGTGCATTGTGACAGAAAGTCACTTTACAACATCTTACAAGCCCAAAGTGGATTTTGAAAAAAGTTTCCACGAGCGCATGTTTTGGCCGTCTCAGCCAACTGTCATGAAATATGAAAAGTAAACGTGTCTTCACTTTTCCTTCATAGCTTGAAATTGGAAGGTCTTAGAAGCTTGAAACCAAGCGCATACAACACAAAGGGCCTCAATGAGCTACTGGCCGCTCACTGGTGGCTCCAGCGCACGCGGTTCAGTCGCATCATTCACTCTGATGTGGTGTTCATGAAGTTGGGTGTTGAGGTGCATGTAGTGCATTGTGACAGAAAGTCACTTTACAACATCTTACAAGCCCAAAGTGGATTTTGAAAAAAGTTTCCACGAGCGCATGTTTTGGCCGTCTCAGCCAACTGTCATGAAATATGAAAAGTAAACGTGTCTTCACTTTTCCTTCATAGCTTGAAATTGGAAGGTCTTAGAAGCTTGAAACCAAGCGCATACAACACAAAGGGCCTCAATGAGCTACTGGCCGCTCACTGGTGGCTCCAGCGCACGCGGTTCAGTCGCATCATTCACTCTGATGTGGTGTTCATGAAGTTGGGTGTTGAGGTGCATGTAGTGCATTGTGACAGAAAGTCACTTTACAACATCTTACAAGCCCAAAGTGGATTTTGAAAAAAGTTTCCACGAGCGCATGTTTTGGCCGTCTCAGCCAACTGTCATGAAATATGAAAAGTAAACGTGTCTTCACTTTTCCTTCATAGCTTGAAATTGGAAGGTCTTAGAAGCTTGAAACCAAGCGCATACAACACAAAGGGCCTCAATGAGCTACTGGCCGCTCACTGGTGGCTCCAGCGCACGCGGTTCAGTCGCATCATTCACTCTGATGTGGTGTTCATGAAGTTGGGTGTTGAGGTGCATGTAGTGCATTGTGACAGAAAGTCACTTTACAACATCTTACAAGCCCAAAGTGGATTTTGAAAAAAGTTTCCACGAGCGCATGTTTTGGCCGTCTCAGCCAACTGTCATGAAATATGAAAAGTAAACGTGTCTTCACTTTTCCTTCATAGCTTGAAATTGGAAGGTCTTAGAAGCTTGAAACCAAGCGCATACAACACAAAGGGCCTCAATGAGCTACTGGCCGCTCACTGGTGGCTCCAGCGCACGCGGTTCAGTCGCATCATTCACTCTGATGTGGTGTTCATGAAGTTGGGTGTTGAGGTGCATGTAGTGCATTGTGACAGAAAGTCACTTTACAACATCTTACAAGCCCAAAGTGGATTTTGAAAAAAGTTTCCACGAGCGCATGTTTTGGCCGTCTCAGCCAACTGTCATGAAATATGAAAAGTAAACGTGTCTTCACTTTTCCTTCATAGCTTGAAATTGGAAGGTCTTAGAAGCTTGAAACCAAGCGCATACAACACAAAGGGCCTCAATGAGCTACTGGCCGCTCACTGGTGGCTCCAGCGCACGCGGTTCAGTCGCATCATTCACTCTGATGTGGTGTTCATGAAGTTGGGTGTTGAGGTGCATGTAGTGCATTGTGACAGAAAGTCACTTTACAACATCTTACAAGCCCAAAGTGGATTTTGAAAAAAGTTTCCACGAGCGCATGTTTTGGCCGTCTCAGCCAACTGTCATGAAATATGAAAAGTAAACGTGTCTTCACTTTTCCTTCATAGCTTGAAATTGGAAGGTCTTAGAAGCTTGAAACCAAGCGCATACAACACAAAGGGCCTCAATGAGCTACTGGCCGCTCACTGGTGGCTCCAGCGCACGCGGTTCAGTCGCATCATTCACTCTGATGTGGTGTTCATGAAGTTGGGTGTTGAGGTGCATGTAGTGCATTGTGACAGAAAGTCACTTTACAACATCTTACAAGCCCAAAGTGGATTTTGAAAAAAGTTTCCACGAGCGCATGTTTTGGCCGTCTCAGCCAACTGTCATGAAATATGAAAAGTAAACGTGTCTTCACTTTTCCTTCATAGCTTGAAATTGGAAGGTCTTAGAAGCTTGAAACCAAGCGCATACAACACAAAGGGCCTCAATGAGCTACTGGCCGCTCACTGGTGGCTCCAGCGCACGCGGTTCAGTCGCATCATTCACTCTGATGTGGTGTTCATGAAGTTGGGTGTTGAGGTGCATGTAGTGCATTGTGACAGAAAGTCACTTTACAACATCTTACAAGCCCAAAGTGGATTTTGAAAAAAGTTTCCACGAGCGCATGTTTTGGCCGTCTCAGCCAACTGTCATGAAATATGAAAAGTAAACGTGTCTTCACTTTTCCTTCATAGCTTGAAATTGGAAGGTCTTAGAAGCTTGAAACCAAGCGCATACAACACAAAGGGCCTCAATGAGCTACTGGCCGCTCACTGGTGGCTCCAGCGCACGCGGTTCAGTCGCATCATTCACTCTGATGTGGTGTTCATGAAGTTGGGTGTTGAGGTGCATGTAGTGCATTGTGACAGAAAGTCACTTTACAACATCTTACAAGCCCAAAGTGGATTTTGAAAAAAGTTTCCACGAGCGCATGTTTTGGCCGTCTCAGCCAACTGTCATGAAATATGAAAAGTAAACGTGTCTTCACTTTTCCTTCATAGCTTGAAATTGGAAGGTCTTAGAAGCTTGAAACCAAGCGCATACAACACAAAGGGCCTCAATGAGCTACTGGCCGCTCACTGGTGGCTCCAGCGCACGCGGTTCAGTCGCATCATTCACTCTGATGTGGTGTTCATGAAGTTGGGTGTTGAGGTGCATGTAGTGCATTGTGACAGAAAGTCACTTTACAACATCTTACAAGCCCAAAGTGGATTTTGAAAAAAGTTTCCACGAGCGCATGTTTTGGCCGTCTCAGCCAACTGTCATGAAATATGAAAAGTAAACGTGTCTTCACTTTTCCTTCATAGCTTGAAATTGGAAGGTCTTAGAAGCTTGAAACCAAGCGCATACAACACAAAGGGCCTCAATGAGCTACTGGCCGCTCACTGGTGGCTCCAGCGCACGCGGTTCAGTCGCATCATTCACTCTGATGTGGTGTTCATGAAGTTGGGTGTTGAGGTGCATGTAGTGCATTGTGACAGAAAGTCACTTTACAACATCTTACAAGCCCAAAGTGGATTTTGAAAAAAGTTTCCACGAGCGCATGTTTTGGCCGTCTCAGCCAACTGTCATGAAATATGAAAAGTAAACGTGTCTTCACTTTTCCTTCATAGCTTGAAATTGGAAGGTCTTAGAAGCTTGAAACCAAGCGCATACAACACAAAGGGCCTCAATGAGCTACTGGCCGCTCACTGGTGGCTCCAGCGCACGCGGTTCAGTCGCATCATTCACTCTGATGTGGTGTTCATGAAGTTGGGTGTTGAGGTGCATGTAGTGCATTGTGACAGAAAGTCACTTTACAACATCTTACAAGCCCAAAGTGGATTTTGAAAAAAGTTTCCACGAGCGCATGTTTTGGCCGTCTCAGCCAACTGTCATGAAATATGAAAAGTAAACGTGTCTTCACTTTTCCTTCATAGCTTGAAATTGGAAGGTCTTAGAAGCTTGAAACCAAGCGCATACAACACAAAGGGCCTCAATGAGCTACTGGCCGCTCACTGGTGGCTCCAGCGCACGCGGTTCAGTCGCATCATTCACTCTGATGTGGTGTTCATGAAGTTGGGTGTTGAGGTGCATGTAGTGCATTGTGACAGAAAGTCACTTTACAACATCTTACAAGCCCAAAGTGGATTTTGAAAAAAGTTTCCACGAGCGCATGTTTTGGCCGTCTCAGCCAACTGTCATGAAATATGAAAAGTAAACGTGTCTTCACTTTTCCTTCATAGCTTGAAATTGGAAGGTCTTAGAAGCTTGAAACCAAGCGCATACAACACAAAGGGCCTCAATGAGCTACTGGCCGCTCACTGGTGGCTCCAGCGCACGCGGTTCAGTCGCATCATTCACTCTGATGTGGTGTTCATGAAGTTGGGTGTTGAGGTGCATGTAGTGCATTGTGACAGAAAGTCACTTTACAACATCTTACAAGCCCAAAGTGGATTTTGAAAAAAGTTTCCACGAGCGCATGTTTTGGCCGTCTCAGCCAACTGTCATGAAATATGAAAAGTAAACGTGTCTTCACTTTTCCTTCATAGCTTGAAATTGGAAGGTCTTAGAAGCTTGAAACCAAGCGCATACAACACAAAGGGCCTCAATGAGCTACTGGCCGCTCACTGGTGGCTCCAGCGCACGCGGTTCAGTCGCATCATTCACTCTGATGTGGTGTTCATGAAGTTGGGTGTTGAGGTGCATGTAGTGCATTGTGACAGAAAGTCACTTTACAACATCTTACAAGCCCAAAGTGGATTTTGAAAAAAGTTTCCACGAGCGCATGTTTTGGCCGTCTCAGCCAACTGTCATGAAATATGAAAAGTAAACGTGTCTTCACTTTTCCTTCATAGCTTGAAATTGGAAGGTCTTAGAAGCTTGAAACCAAGCGCATACAACACAAAGGGCCTCAATGAGCTACTGGCCGCTCACTGGTGGCTCCAGCGCACGCGGTTCAGTCGCATCATTCACTCTGATGTGGTGTTCATGAAGTTGGGTGTTGAGGTGCATGTAGTGCATTGTGACAGAAAGTCACTTTACAACATCTTACAAGCCCAAAGTGGATTTTGAAAAAAGTTTCCACGAGCGCATGTTTTGGCCGTCTCAGCCAACTGTCATGAAATATGAAAAGTAAACGTGTCTTCACTTTTCCTTCATAGCTTGAAATTGGAAGGTCTTAGAAGCTTGAAACCAAGCGCATACAACACAAAGGGCCTCAATGAGCTACTGGCCGCTCACTGGTGGCTCCAGCGCACGCGGTTCAGTCGCATCATTCACTCTGATGTGGTGTTCATGAAGTTGGGTGTTGAGGTGCATGTAGTGCATTGTGACAGAAAGTCACTTTACAACATCTTACAAGCCCAAAGTGGATTTTGAAAAAAGTTTCCACGAGCGCATGTTTTGGCCGTCTCAGCCAACTGTCATGAAATATGAAAAGTAAACGTGTCTTCACTTTTCCTTCATAGCTTGAAATTGGAAGGTCTTAGAAGCTTGAAACCAAGCGCATACAACACAAAGGTACTAGGGTTTGGAACCATCAATGGGAAAATGAAAAAGCTGATTTTTTCCGAAGTGTAACCCTAGGAGGCCAAAATCCTTTTCACAGAAAGTGTATTTGAGTACGTTTCAGACCATTTGGAGTCGATTGGTACCCCCTTTTAGTGACACTTAAAATTTTTCCCTAACATTTTTTTTTTTTTACTGTTTGAGTGGATAGATCTTTGAAAATGACTTACTGTTGCAGCCCTCCATTTCGCCACTAGGGGTAGGGTTTGGGAGTTATGAAAGAAAATGGGCTAAGGTTGAATTATAAGAGTGTGGTTGGTACAGAAGGTCCCAACCCTATTGTTTGGAATCATGAATGGGAAAATGAAAAAGCTGATTTTTTCCGAAGTGTAACCCTAGGAGGCCAAAATTCTTTTCACAAAAAGTGTATATGAGTACGTTTCAGGCCATTTGGAGTCGATTGGTACCCCCTTTTAGTGACACTTAAATTTTTTCCCTAACATTTTTTTTTTTTACTGTTTGAGTGGATAGATCTTTGAAAATGATTTACTGTTGCAGCCCTCCATTTCGCCACTAGGGGTAGGGTTTGGGAGTTATGAAAGAAAATGGGCTAAGGTTGAATGATAAGAGTGTGGTTGGTACAGAAGGTCCCAACCCTAGGGTTTGGAATCATGAATGGGAAAATGAAAAAGCTGATTTTTTCCGAAGTGTAACCCTAGGAGGCCAAAATCGTTTTCACAGAAAGTGTATATGAGTACGTTTCAGACCATTTGGAGTCGATTGGTATCCCCTTTTAGTGACACTTAAATTTTTTCCCTAACATTTTTTTTTTTTTACTGTTTGAGTGGATAGATCTTTGAAAATGATTTACTGTTGCAGCCCTCCATTTCGCCACTAGGGGTAGGGTTTGGGAGTTATGAAAGAAAATGGGCTAAGGTTGAATGATAAGAGTGTGGTTGGTACAGAAGGTCCCAACCCTAGGGTTTGGAATCATGAATGGGAAAATGAAAAAGCTGATTTTTTCCGAAGTGTAACCCTAGGAGGCCAAAATCGTTTTCACAGAAAGTGTATATGAGTACGTTTCAGACCATTTGGAGTCGATTGGTATCCCCTTTTAGTGACACTTAAATTTTTTCCCTAACATTTTTTTTTTTTTACTGTTTGAGTGGATAGATCTTTGAAAATGACTTACTGTTGCAGCCCTCCATTTCGCCACTAGGGGTAGGGTTTGGGAGTTATGAAAGAAAATGGGCTAGGGTTGAATTATAAGAGTGTGGTTGGTACAGAAGGTCCCAACCCTAGGGTTTGGAATCATGAATGGGAAAATGAAAAAGCTGATTTTTTCCGAAGTGTAACCCTAGGAGGCCAAAATCCTTTTCACAGAAATTGTATATGAGTACGTTTCAGACCATTTGGAGTCGATTGGTACCCCCTTTTAGTGACACTTAAAATTTTTCCCTAACATTTTTTTTTTTTACTGTTTGAGTGGATAGATCTTTGAAAATGATTTACTGTTGCAGCCCTCCATTTCGCCACTAGGGGTAGGGTTTGGGAGTTATGAAAGAAAATGGGCTAAGGTTGAATGATAAGAGTGTGGTTGGTACAGAAGGTCCCAACCCTAGGGTTTGGAATCATGAATGGGAAAATGAAAAAGCTGATTTTTTCCGAAGTGTAACCCTAGGAGGCCAAAATCCTTTTCACAGAAAGTGTATATGAGTACGTTTCAGACCATTTGGAGTCGATTGGTACCCCTTTTTAGTGACACTTAAAATTTTTCACTAACATTTTTTTTTTTTACTGTTTGAGTGGATAGATCTTTGAAAATGATTTACTGTTGCAGCCCTCCATTTCGCCACTAGGGGTAGGGTTTGGGAGTTATGAAAGAAAATGGGCTAAGGTTGAATTATAAGAGTGTGGTTGGTACAGAAGGTCCCAACCCTAGGGTTTGGAATCATGAATGGGAAAATGAAAAAGCTGATTTTTTCCGAAGTGTAACCCTAGGAGGCCAAAATCGTTTTCACAGAAAGTGTATATGAGTACGTTTCAGACCATTTGGAGTCGATTGGTACCCCCTTTTAGTGACACTTAAATTTTTTCCCTAACATTTTTTTTTTTTACTGTTTGAGTGGATAGATCTTTGAAAATGACTTACTGTTGCAGCCCTCCATTTCGCCACTAGGGGTAGGGTTTGGGAGTTATGAAAGAAAATGGGCTAGGGTTGAATTATAAGAGTGTGGTTGGTACAGAAGGTCCCAACCCTAGGGTTTGGAATCATGAATGGGAAAATGAAAAAGCTGATTTTTTCCGAAGTGTAACCCTAGGAGGCCAAAATCGTTTTCACAGAAAGTGTATATGAGTACGTTTCAGACCATTTGGAGTCGATTGGTACCCCCTTTTAGTGACACTTAAATTTTTTCCCTAACATTTTTTTTTTTTACTGTTTGAGTGGATAGATCTTTGAAAATGACTTACTGTTGCAGCCCTCCATTTCGCCACTAGGGGTAGGGTTTGGGAGTTATGAAAGAAAATGGGCTAGGGTTGAATTATAAGAGTGTGGTTGGTACAGAAGGTCCCAACCCTAGGGTTTGGAATCATGAATGGGAAAATGAAAAAGCTGATTTTTTCCGAAGTGTAACCCTAGGAGGCCAAAATCCTTTTCACAGAAAGTGTATATGAGTACGTTTCAGACCATTTGGAGTCGATTGGTACCCCCTTTTAGTGACACTTAAAATTTTTCCCTAACATTTTTTTTTTTTACTGTTTGAGTGGATAGATCTTTGAAAATGACTTACTGTTGCAGCCCTCCATTTCGCCACTAGGGGTAGGGTTTGGGAGTTATGAAAGAAAATGGGCTAGGGTTGAATTATAAGAGTGTGGTTGGTACAGAAGGTCCCAACCCTAGGGTTTGGAATCATGAATGGGAAAATGAAAAAGCTGATTTTTTCCGAAGTGTAACCCTAGGAGGCCAAAATCCTTTTCACAGAAAGTGTATATGAGTACGTTTCAGACCATTTGGAGTCGATTGGTACCCCCTTTTAGTGACACTTAAAATTTTTCCCTAACATTTTTTTTTTTTACTGTTTGAGTGGATAGATCTTTGAAAATGATTTACTGTTGCAGCCCTCCATTTCGCCACTAGGGGTAGGGTTTGGGAGTTATGAAAGAAAATGGGCTAAGGTTGAATGATAAGAGTGTGGTTGGTACAGAAGGTCCCAACCCTAGGGTTTGGAATCATGAATGGGAAAATGAAAAAGCTGATTTTTTCCGAAGTGTAACCCTAGGAGGCCAAAATCGTTTTCACAGAAAGTGTATATGAGTACGTTTCAGACCATTTGGAGTCGATTGGTACCCCCTTTTAGTGACACTTAAATTTTTTCCCTAACATTTTTTTTTTTTACTGTTTGAGTGGATAGATCTTTGAAAATGACTTACTGTTGCAGCCCTCCATTTCGCCACTAGGGGTAGGGTTTGGGAGTTATGAAAGAAAATGGGCTAGGGTTGAATTATAAGAGTGTGGTTGGTACAGAAGGTCCCAACCCTAGGGTTTGGAATCATGAATGGGAAAATGAAAAAGCTGATTTTTTCCGAAGTGTAACCCTAGGAGGCCAAAATCCTTTTCACAGAAAGTGTATATGAGTACGTTTCAGACCATTTGGAGTCGATTGGTACCCCCTTTTAGTGACACTTAAAATTTTTCCCTAACATTTTTTTTTTTTACTGTTTGAGTGGATAGATCTTTGAAAATGACTTACTGTTGCAGCCCTCCATTTCGCCACTAGGGGTAGGGTTTGGGAGTTATGAAAGAAAATGGGCTAGGGTTGAATTATAAGAGTGTGGTTGGTACAGAAGGTCCCAACCCTAGGGTTTGGAATCATGAATGGGAAAATGAAAAAGCTGATTTTTTCCGAAGTGTAACCCTAGGAGGCCAAAATCCTTTTCACAGAAAGTGTATATGAGTACGTTTCAGACCATTTGGAGTCGATTGGTACCCCCTTTTAGTGACACTTAAAATTTTTCCCTAACATTTTTTTTTTTTACTGTTTGAGTGGATAGATCTTTGAAAATGATTTACTGTTGCAGCCCTCCATTTCGCCACTAGGGGTAGGGTTTGGGAGTTATGAAAGAAAATGGGCTAAGGTTGAATGATAAGAGTGTGGTTGGTACAGAAGGTCCCAACCCTAGGGTTTGGAATCATGAATGGGAAAATGAAAAAGCTGATTTTTTCCAAAGTGTAACCCTAGGAGGCCAAAATCCTTTTCACAGAAAGTGTATATGAGTACGTTTCAGACCATTTGGAGTCGATTGGTACCCCTTTTTAGTGACACTTAAAATTTTTCCCTAACATTTTTTTTTTTTTACTGTTTGAGTGGATAGATCTTTGAAAATGACTTACTGTTGCAGCCCTCCATTTCGCCACTAGGGGTAGGGTTTGGGAGTTATGAAAGAAAATGGGCTAGGGTTGAATTATAAGAGTGTGGTTGGTACAGAAGGTCCCAACCCTAGGGTTTGGAATCATGAATGGGAAAATGAAAAAGCTGATTTTTTCCGAAGTGTAACCCTAGGAGGCCAAAATCCTTTTCACAGAAAGTGTATATGAGTACGTTTCAGACCATTTGGAGTCGATTGGTACCCCCTTTTAGTGACACTTAAATTTTTTCCCTAACATTTTTTTTTTTTACTGTTTGAGTGGATAGATCTTTGAAAATGACTTACTGTTGCAGCCCTCCATTTCGCCACTAGGGGTAGGGTTTGGGAGTTATGAAAGAAAATGGGCTAGGGTTGAATTATAAGAGTGTGGTTGGTACAGAAGGTCCCAACCCTAGGGTTTGGAATCATGAATGGGAAAATGAAAAAGCTGATTTTTTCCGAAGTGTAACCCTAGGAGGCCAAAATCCTTTTCACAGAAAGTGTATATGAGTACGTTTCAGACCATTTGGAGTCGATTGGTACCCCCTTTTAGTGACACTTAAATTTTTTCCCTAACATTTTTTTTTTTTACTGTTTGAGTGTATAGATCTTTGAAAATGACTTACTGTTGCAGCCCTCCATTTCGCCACTAGGGGTAGGGTTTGGGAGTTATGAAAGAAAATGGGCTAGGGTTGAATTATAAGAGTGTGGTTGGTACAGAAGGTCCCAACCCTAGGGTTTGGAATCATGAATGGGAAAATGAAAAAGCTGATTTTTTCCGAAGTGTAACCCTAGGAGGCCAAAATCCTTTTCACAGAAAGTGTATATGAGTACGTTTCAGACCATTTGGAGTCGATTGGTACCCCCTTTTAGTGACACTTAAATTTTTTCCCTAACATTTTTTTTTTTTACTGTTTGAGTGTATAGATCTTTGAAAATGACTTACTGTTGCAGCCCTCCATTTCGCCACTAGGGGTAGGGTTTGGGAGTTATGAAAGAAAATGGGCTAGGGTTGAATTATAAGAGTGTGGTTGGTACAGAAGGTCCCAACCCTAGGGTTTGGAATCATGAATGGGAAAATGAAAAAGCTGATTTTTTCCGAAGTGTAACCCTAGGAGGCCAAAATCCTTTTCACAGAAAGTGTATATGAGTACGTTTCAGACCATTTGGAGTCGATTGGTACCCCTTTTTAGTGACACTTAAAATTTTTCCCTAACATTTTTTTTTTTTACTGTTTGAGTGGATAGATCTTTGAAAATGACTTACTGTTGGAGCCCTCCATTTCGCCACTAGGGGTAGGGTTTGGGAGTTATGAAAGAAAATGGGCAAAGGTTGAATTATAAGAGTGTGGTTGGTACAGAAGGTCCCAACCCTAGGGTTTGGAATCATGAATGGGAAAATGAAAAAGCTGATTTTTTCCAAAGTGTAACCCTAGGAGGCCAAAATCCTTTTCACAGAAAGTGTATATGAGTACGTTTCAGACCATTTGGAGTCGATTGGTACCCCCTTTTAGTGACACTTAAATTTTTTCCCTAACATTTTTTTTTTTTACTGTTTGAGTGGATAGATCTTTGAAAATGACTTACTGTTGCAGCCCTCCATTTCGCCACTAGGGGTAGGGTTTGGGAGTTATGAAAGAAAATGGGCTAGGGTTGAATTATAAGAGTGTGGTTGGTACAGAAGGTCCCAACCCTAGGGTTTGGAATCATGAATGGGAAAATGAAAAAGCTGATTTTTTCCGAAGTGTAACCCTAGGAGGCCAAAATCCTTTTCACAGAAAGTGTATATGAGTACGTTTCAGACCATTTGGAGTCGATTGGTACCCCCTTTTAGTGACACTTAAAATTTTTCCCTAACATTTTTTTTTTTTACTGTTTGAGTGGATAGATCTTTGAAAATGATTTACTGTTGCAGCCCTCCATTTCGCCACTAGGGGTAGGGTTTGGGAGTTATGAAAGAAAATGGGCTAAGGTTGAATGATAAGAGTGTGGTTGGTACAGAAGGTCCCAACCCTAGGGTTTGGAATCATGAATGGGAAAATGAAAAAGCTGATTTTTTCCAAAGTGTAACCCTAGGAGGCCAAAATCCTTTTCACAGAAAGTGTATATGAGTACGTTTCAGACCATTTGGAGTCGATTGGTACCCCTTTTTAGTGACACTTAAAATTTTTCCCTAACATTTTTTTTTTTTACTGTTTGAGTGGATAGATCTTTGAAAATGACTTACTGTTGCAGCCCTCCATTTCGCCACTAGGGGTAGGGTTTGGGAGTTATGAAAGAAAATGGGCTAGGGTTGAATTATAAGAGTGTGGTTGGTACAGAAGGTCCCAACCCTAGGGTTTGGAATCATGAATGGGAAAATGAAAAAGCTGATTTTTTCCGAAGTGTAACCCTAGGAGGCCAAAATCCTTTTCACAGAAAGTGTATATGAGTACGTTTCAGACCATTTGGAGTCGATTGGTACCCCCTTTTAGTGACACTTAAATTTTTTCCCTAACATTTTTTTTTTTTACTGTTTGAGTGGATAGATCTTTGAAAATGACTTACTGTTGCAGCCCTCCATTTCGCCACTAGGGGTAGGGTTTGGGAGTTATGAAAGAAAATGGGCTAGGGTTGAATTATAAGAGTGTGGTTGGTACAGAAGGTCCCAACCCTAGGGTTTGGAATCATGAATGGGAAAATGAAAAAGCTGATTTTTTCCGAAGTGTAACCCTAGGAGGCCAAAATCCTTTTCACAGAAAGTGTATATGAGTACGTTTCAGACCATTTGGAGTCGATTGGTACCCCCTTTTAGTGACACTTAAATTTTTTCCCTAACATTTTTTTTTTTTACTGTTTGAGTGTATAGATCTTTGAAAATGACTTACTGTTGCAGCCCTCCATTTCGCCACTAGGGGTAGGGTTTGGGAGTTATGAAAGAAAATGGGCTAGGGTTGAATTATAAGAGTGTGGTTGGTACAGAAGGTCCCAACCCTAGGGTTTGGAATCATGAATGGGAAAATGAAAAAGCTGATTTTTTCCGAAGTGTAACCCTAGGAGGCCAAAATCCTTTTCACAGAAAGTGTATATGAGTACGTTTCAGACCATTTGGAGTCGATTGGTACCCCTTTTTAGTGACACTTAAAATTTTTCCCTAACATTTTTTTTTTTTACTGTTTGAGTGGATAGATCTTTGAAAATGACTTACTGTTGGAGCCCTCCATTTCGCCACTAGGGGTAGGGTTTGGGAGTTATGAAAGAAAATGGGCTAAGGTTGAATTATAAGAGTGTGGTTGGTACAGAAGGTCCCAACCCTAGGGTTTGGAATCATGAATGGGAAAATGAAAAAGCTGATTTTTTCCAAAGTGTAACCCTAGGAGGCCAAAATCCTTTTCACAGAAAGTGTATATGAGTACGTTTCAGACCATTTGGAGTCGATTGGTACCCCCTTTTAGTGACACTTAAATTTTTTCCCTAACATTTTTTTTTTTTACTGTTTGAGTGGATAGATCTTTGAAAATGACTTACTGTTGCAGCCCTCCATTTCGCCACTAGGGGTAGGGTTTGGGAGTTATGAAAGAAAATGGGCTAGGGTTGAATTATAAGAGTGTGGTTGGTACAGAAGGTCCCAACCCTAGGGTTTGGAATCATGAATGGGAAAATGAAAAAGCTGATTTTTTCCGAAGTGTAACCCTAGGAGGCCAAAATCCTTTTCACAGAAAGTGTATATGAGTACGTTTCAGACCATTTGGAGTCGATTGGTATCCCCTTTTAGTGACACTTAAATTTTTTCCCTAACATTTTTTTTTTTTTACTGTTTGAGTGGATAGATCTTTGAAAATGACTTACTGTTGCAGCCCTCCATTTCGCCACTAGGGGTAGGGTTTGGGAGTTATGAAAGAAAATGGGCTAGGGTTGAATTATAAGAGTGTGGTTGGTACAGAAGGTCCCAACCCTAGGGTTTGGAATCATGAATGGGAAAATGAAAAAGCTGATTTTTTCCGAAGTGTAACCCTAGGAGGCCAAAATCCTTTTCACAGAAATTGTATATGAGTACGTTTCAGACCATTTGGAGTCGATTGGTACCCCCTTTTAGTGACACTTAAAATTTTTCCCTAACATTTTTTTTTTTTACTGTTTGAGTGGATAGATCTTTGAAAATGATTTACTGTTGCAGCCCTCCATTTCGCCACTAGGGGTAGGGTTTGGGAGTTATGAAAGAAAATGGGCTAAGGTTGAATGATAAGAGTGTGGTTGGTACAGAAGGTCCCAACCCTAGGGTTTGGAATCATGAATGGGAAAATGAAAAAGCTGATTTTTTCCGAAGTGTAACCCTAGGAGGCCAAAATCCTTTTCACAGAAAGTGTATATGAGTACGTTTCAGACCATTTGGAGTCGATTGGTACCCCTTTTTAGTGACACTTAAAATTTTTCACTAACATTTTTTTTTTTTACTGTTTGAGTGGATAGATCTTTGAAAATGATTTACTGTTGCAGCCCTCCATTTCGCCACTAGGGGTAGGGTTTGGGAGTTATGAAAGAAAATGGGCTAAGGTTGAATTATAAGAGTGTGGTTGGTACAGAAGGTCCCAACCCTAGGGTTTGGAATCATGAATGGGAAAATGAAAAAGCTGATTTTTTCCGAAGTGTAACCCTAGGAGGCCAAAATCGTTTTCACAGAAAGTGTATATGAGTACGTTTCAGACCATTTGGAGTCGATTGGTACCCCCTTTTAGTGACACTTAAATTTTTTCCCTAACATTTTTTTTTTTTACTGTTTGAGTGGATAGATCTTTGAAAATGACTTACTGTTGCAGCCCTCCATTTCGCCACTAGGGGTAGGGTTTGGGAGTTATGAAAGAAAATGGGCTAGGGTTGAATTATAAGAGTGTGGTTGGTACAGAAGGTCCCAACCCTAGGGTTTGGAATCATGAATGGGAAAATGAAAAAGCTGATTTTTTCCGAAGTGTAACCCTAGGAGGCCAAAATCGTTTTCACAGAAAGTGTATATGAGTACGTTTCAGACCATTTGGAGTCGATTGGTACCCCCTTTTAGTGACACTTACATTTTTTCCCTAACATTTTTTTTTTTTACTGTTTGAGTGGATAGATCTTTGAAAATGACTTACTGTTGCAGCCCTCCATTTCGCCACTAGGGGTAGGGTTTGGGAGTTATGAAAGAAAATGGGCTAGGGTTGAATTATAAGAGTGTGGTTGGTACAGAAGGTCCCAACCCTAGGGTTTGGAATCATGAATGGGAAAATGAAAAAGCTGATTTTTTCCGAAGTGTAACCCTAGGAGGCCAAAATCCTTTTCACAGAAAGTGTATATGAGTACGTTTCAGACCATTTGGAGTCGATTGGTACCCCCTTTTAGTGACACTTAAAATTTTTCCCTAACATTTTTTTTTTTTACTGTTTGAGTGGATAGATCTTTGAAAATGACTTACTGTTGCAGCCCTCCATTTCGCCACTAGGGGTAGGGTTTGGGAGTTATGAAAGAAAATGGGCTAGGGTTGAATTATAAGAGTGTGGTTGGTACAGAAGGTCCCAACCCTAGGGTTTGGAATCATGAATGGGAAAATGAAAAAGCTGATTTTTTCCGAAGTGTAACCCTAGGAGGCCAAAATCCTTTTCACAGAAAGTGTATATGAGTACGTTTCAGACCATTTGGAGTCGATTGGTACCCCCTTTTAGTGACACTTAAAATTTTTCCCTAACATTTTTTTTTTTTACTGTTTGAGTGGATAGATCTTTGAAAATGATTTACTGTTGCAGCCCTCCATTTCGCCACTAGGGGTAGGGTTTGGGAGTTATGAAAGAAAATGGGCTAAGGTTGAATGATAAGAGTGTGGTTGGTACAGAAGGTCCCAACCCTAGGGTTTGGAATCATGAATGGGAAAATGAAAAAGCTGATTTTTTCCGAAGTGTAACCCTAGGAGGCCAAAATCGTTTTCACAGAAAGTGTATATGAGTACGTTTCAGACCATTTGGAGTCGATTGGTACCCCCTTTTAGTGACACTTAAATTTTTTCCCTAACATTTTTTTTTTTTACTGTTTGAGTGGATAGATCTTTGAAAATGACTTACTGTTGCAGCCCTCCATTTCGCCACTAGGGGTAGGGTTTGGGAGTTATGAAAGAAAATGGGCTAGGGTTGAATTATAAGAGTGTGGTTGGTACAGAAGGTCCCAACCCTAGGGTTTGGAATCATGAATGGGAAAATGAAAAAGCTGATTTTTTCCGAAGTGTAACCCTAGGAGGCCAAAATCCTTTTCACAGAAAGTGTATATGAGTACGTTTCAGACCATTTGGAGTCGATTGGTACCCCCTTTTAGTGACACTTAAAATTTTTCCCTAACATTTTTTTTTTTTACTGTTTGAGTGGATAGATCTTTGAAAATGACTTACTGTTGCAGCCCTCCATTTCGCCACTAGGGGTAGGGTTTGGGAGTTATGAAAGAAAATGGGCTAGGGTTGAATTATAAGAGTGTGGTTGGTACAGAAGGTCCCAACCCTAGGGTTTGGAATCATGAATGGGAAAATGAAAAAGCTGATTTTTTCCGAAGTGTAACCCTAGGAGGCCAAAATCCTTTTCACAGAAAGTGTATATGAGTACGTTTCAGACCATTTGGAGTCGATTGGTACCCCCTTTTAGTGACACTTAAAATTTTTCCCTAACATTTTTTTTTTTTACTGTTTGAGTGGATAGATCTTTGAAAATGATTTACTGTTGCAGCCCTCCATTTCGCCACTAGGGGTAGGGTTTGGGAGTTATGAAAGAAAATGGGCTAAGGTTGAATGATAAGAGTGTGGTTGGTACAGAAGGTCCCAACCCTAGGGTTTGGAATCATGAATGGGAAAATGAAAAAGCTGATTTTTTCCAAAGTGTAACCCTAGGAGGCCAAAATCCTTTTCACAGAAAGTGTATATGAGTACGTTTCAGACCATTTGGAGTCGATTGGTACCCCTTTTTAGTGACACTTAAAATTTTTCCCTAACATTTTTTTTTTTTTACTGTTTGAGTGGATAGATCTTTGAAAATGACTTACTGTTGCAGCCCTCCATTTCGCCACTAGGGGTAGGGTTTGGGAGTTATGAAAGAAAATGGGCTAGGGTTGAATTATAAGAGTGTGGTTGGTACAGAAGGTCCCAACCCTAGGGTTTGGAATCATGAATGGGAAAATGAAAAAGCTGATTTTTTCCGAAGTGTAACCCTAGGAGGCCAAAATCCTTTTCACAGAAAGTGTATATGAGTACGTTTCAGACCATTTGGAGTCGATTGGTACCCCCTTTTAGTGACACTTAAATTTTTTCCCTAACATTTTTTTTTTTTACTGTTTGAGTGGATAGATCTTTGAAAATGACTTACTGTTGCAGCCCTCCATTTCGCCACTAGGGGTAGGGTTTGGGAGTTATGAAAGAAAATGGGCTAGGGTTGAATTATAAGAGTGTGGTTGGTACAGAAGGTCCCAACCCTAGGGTTTGGAATCATGAATGGGAAAATGAAAAAGCTGATTTTTTCCGAAGTGTAACCCTAGGAGGCCAAAATCCTTTTCACAGAAAGTGTATATGAGTACGTTTCAGACCATTTGGAGTCGATTGGTACCCCCTTTTAGTGACACTTAAATTTTTTCCCTAACATTTTTTTTTTTTACTGTTTGAGTGTATAGATCTTTGAAAATGACTTACTGTTGCAGCCCTCCATTTCGCCACTAGGGGTAGGGTTTGGGAGTTATGAAAGAAAATGGGCTAGGGTTGAATTATAAGAGTGTGGTTGGTACAGAAGGTCCCAACCCTAGGGTTTGGAATCATGAATGGGAAAATGAAAAAGCTGATTTTTTCCGAAGTGTAACCCTAGGAGGCCAAAATCCTTTTCACAGAAAGTGTATATGAGTACGTTTCAGACCATTTGGAGTCGATTGGTACCCCTTTTTAGTGACACTTAAAATTTTTCCCTAACATTTTTTTTTTTTACTGTTTGAGTGGATAGATCTTTGAAAATGACTTACTGTTGGAGCCCTCCATTTCGCCACTAGGGGTAGGGTTTGGGAGTTATGAAAGAAAATGGGCTAAGGTTGAATTATAAGAGTGTGGTTGGTACAGAAGGTCCCAACCCTAGGGTTTGGAATCATGAATGGGAAAATGAAAAAGCTGATTTTTTCCAAAGTGTAACCCTAGGAGGCCAAAATCCTTTTCACAGAAAGTGTATATGAGTACGTTTCAGACCATTTGGAGTCGATTGGTACCCCCTTTTAGTGACACTTAAATTTTTTCCCTAACATTTTTTTTTTTTACTGTTTGAGTGGATAGATCTTTGAAAATGACTTACTGTTGCAGCCCTCCATTTCGCCACTAGGGGTAGGGTTTGGGAGTTATGAAAGAAAATGGGCTAGGGTTGAATTATAAGAGTGTGGTTGGTACAGAAGGTCCCAACCCTAGGGTTTGGAATCATGAATGGGAAAATGAAAAAGCTGATTTTTTCCGAAGTGTAACCCTAGGAGGCCAAAATCCTTTTCACAGAAAGTGTATATGAGTACGTTTCAGACCATTTGGAGTCGATTGGTACCCCCTTTTAGTGACACTTAAATTTTTTCCCTAACATTTTTTTTTTTTACTGTTTGAGTGTATAGATCTTTGAAAATGACTTACTGTTGCAGCCCTCCATTTCGCCACTAGGGGTAGGGTTTGGGAGTTATGAAAGAAAATGGGCTAGGGTTGAATTATAAGAGTGTGGTTGGTACAGAAGGTCCCAACCCTAGGGTTTGGAATCATGAATGGGAAAATGAAAAAGCTGATTTTTTCCGAAGTGTAACCCTAGGAGGCCAAAATCCTTTTCACAGAAAGTGTATATGAGTACGTTTCAGACCATTTGGAGTCGATTGGTACCCCTTTTTAGTGACACTTAAAATTTTTCCCTAACATTTTTTTTTTTTACTGTTTGAGTGGATAGATCTTTGAAAATGACTTACTGTTGGAGCCCTCCATTTCGCCACTAGGGGTAGGGTTTGGGAGTTATGAAAGAAAATGGGCAAAGGTTGAATTATAAGAGTGTGGTTGGTACAGAAGGTCCCAACCCTAGGGTTTGGAATCATGAATGGGAAAATGAAAAAGCTGATTTTTTCCAAAGTGTAACCCTAGGAGGCCAAAATCCTTTTCACAGAAAGTGTATATGAGTACGTTTCAGACCATTTGGAGTCGATTGGTACCCCCTTTTAGTGACACTTAAATTTTTTCCCTAACATTTTTTTTTTTTACTGTTTGAGTGGATAGATCTTTGAAAATGACTTACTGTTGCAGCCCTCCATTTCGCCACTAGGGGTAGGGTTTGGGAGTTATGAAAGAAAATGGGCTAGGGTTGAATTATAAGAGTGTGGTTGGTACAGAAGGTCCCAACCCTAGGGTTTGGAATCATGAATGGGAAAATGAAAAAGCTGATTTTTTCCGAAGTGTAACCCTAGGAGGCCAAAATCCTTTTCACAGAAAGTGTATATGAGTACGTTTCAGACCATTTGGAGTCGATTGGTACCCCCTTTTAGTGACACTTAAAATTTTTCCCTAACATTTTTTTTTTTTACTGTTTGAGTGGATAGATCTTTGAAAATGATTTACTGTTGCAGCCCTCCATTTCGCCACTAGGGGTAGGGTTTGGGAGTTATGAAAGAAAATGGGCTAAGGTTGAATGATAAGAGTGTGGTTGGTACAGAAGGTCCCAACCCTAGGGTTTGGAATCATGAATGGGAAAATGAAAAAGCTGATTTTTTCCAAAGTGTAACCCTAGGAGGCCAAAATCCTTTTCACAGAAAGTGTATATGAGTACGTTTCAGACCATTTGGAGTCGATTGGTACCCCTTTTTAGTGACACTTAAAATTTTTCCCTAACATTTTTTTTTTTTACTGTTTGAGTGGATAGATCTTTGAAAATGACTTACTGTTGCAGCCCTCCATTTCGCCACTAGGGGTAGGGTTTGGGAGTTATGAAAGAAAATGGGCTAGGGTTGAATTATAAGAGTGTGGTTGGTACAGAAGGTCCCAACCCTAGGGTTTGGAATCATGAATGGGAAAATGAAAAAGCTGATTTTTTCCGAAGTGTAACCCTAGGAGGCCAAAATCCTTTTCACAGAAAGTGTATATGAGTACGTTTCAGACCATTTGGAGTCGATTGGTACCCCCTTTTAGTGACACTTAAATTTTTTCCCTAACATTTTTTTTTTTTACTGTTTGAGTGGATAGATCTTTGAAAATGACTTACTGTTGCAGCCCTCCATTTCGCCACTAGGGGTAGGGTTTGGGAGTTATGAAAGAAAATGGGCTAGGGTTGAATTATAAGAGTGTGGTTGGTACAGAAGGTCCCAACCCTAGGGTTTGGAATCATGAATGGGAAAATGAAAAAGCTGATTTTTTCCGAAGTGTAACCCTAGGAGGCCAAAATCCTTTTCACAGAAAGTGTATATGAGTACGTTTCAGACCATTTGGAGTCGATTGGTACCCCTTTTTAGTGACACTTAAAATTTTTCCCTAACATTTTTTTTTTTTACTGTTTGAGTGGATAGATCTTTGAAAATGACTTACTGTTGGAGCCCTCCATTTCGCCACTAGGGGTAGGGTTTGGGAGTTATGAAAGAAAATGGGCTAAGGTTGAATTATAAGAGTGTGGTTGGTACAGAAGGTCCCAACCCTAGGGTTTGGAATCATGAATGGGAAAATGAAAAAGCTGATTTTTTCCAAAGTGTAACCCTAGGAGGCCAAAATCCTTTTCACAGAAAGTGTATATGAGTACGTTTCAGACCATTTGGAGTCGATTGGTACCCCTTTTTAGTGACACTTAAAATTTTTCCCTAACATTTTTTTTTTTTTACTGTTTGAGTGGATAGATCTTTGAAAATGACTTACTGTTGCAGCCCTCCATTTCGCCACTAGGGGTAGGGTTTGGGAGTTATGAAAGAAAATGGGCTAGGGTTGAATTATAAGAGTGTGGTTGGTACAGAAGGTCCCAACCCTAGGGTTTGGAATCATGAATGGGAAAATGAAAAAGCTGATTTTTTCCGAAGTGTAACCCTAGGAGGCCAAAATCCTTTTCACAGAAAGTGTATATGAGTACGTTTCAGACCATTTGGAGTCGATTGGTACCCCCTTTTAGTGACACTTAAATTTTTTCCCTAACATTTTTTTTTTTTACTGTTTGAGTGGATAGATCTTTGAAAATGACTTACTGTTGCAGCCCTCCATTTCGCCACTAGGGGTAGGGTTTGGGAGTTATGAAAGAAAATGGGCTAGGGTTGAATTATAAGAGTGTGGTTGGTACAGAAGGTCCCAACCCTAGGGTTTGGAATCATGAATGGGAAAATGAAAAAGCTGATTTTTTCCGAAGTGTAACCCTAGGAGGCCAAAATCCTTTTCACAGAAAGTGTATATGAGTACGTTTCAGACCATTTGGAGTCGATTGGTACCCCCTTTTAGTGACACTTAAATTTTTTCCCTAACATTTTTTTTTTTTACTGTTTGAGTGTATAGATCTTTGAAAATGACTTACTGTTGCAGCCCTCCATTTCGCCACTAGGGGTAGGGTTTGGGAGTTATGAAAGAAAATGGGCTAGGGTTGAATTATAAGAGTGTGGTTGGTACAGAAGGTCCCAACCCTAGGGTTTGGAATCATGAATGGGAAAATGAAAAAGCTGATTTTTTCCGAAGTGTAACCCTAGGAGGCCAAAATCCTTTTCACAGAAAGTGTATATGAGTACGTTTCAGACCATTTGGAGTCGATTGGTACCCCTTTTTAGTGACACTTAAAATTTTTCCCTAACATTTTTTTTTTTTACTGTTTGAGTGGATAGATCTTTGAAAATGACTTACTGTTGGAGCCCTCCATTTCGCCACTAGGGGTAGGGTTTGGGAGTTATGAAAGAAAATGGGCTAAGGTTGAATTATAAGAGTGTGGTTGGTACAGAAGGTCCCAACCCTAGGGTTTGGAATCATGAATGGGAAAATGAAAAAGCTGATTTTTTCCGAAGTGTAACCCTAGGAGGCCAAAATCCTTTTCACAGAAAGTGTATATGAGTACGTTTCAGACCATTTGGAGTCGATTGGTACCCCCTTTTAGTGACACTTAAATTTTTTCCCTAACATTTTTTTTTTTTACTGTTTGAGTGGATAGATCTTTGAAAATGACTTACTGTTGCAGCCCTCCATTTCGCCACTAGGGGTAGGGTTTGGGAGTTATGAAAGAAAATGGGCTAGGGTTGAATTATAAGAGTGTGGTTGGTACAGAAGGTCCCAACCCTAGGGTTTGGAATCATGAATGGGAAAATGAAAAAGCTGATTTTTTCCGAAGTGTAACCCTAGGAGGCCAAAATCCTTTTCACAGAAAGTGTATATGAGTACGTTTCAGACCATTTGGAGTCGATTGGTACCCCTTTTTAGTGACACTTAAAATTTTTCCCTAACATTTTTTTTTTTTACTGTTTGAGTGGATAGATCTTTGAAAATGACTTACTGTTGGAGCCCTCCATTTCGCCACTAGGGGTAGGGTTTGGGAGTTATGAAAGAAAATGGGCTAAGGTTGAATTATAAGAGTGTGGTTGGTACAGAAGGTCCCAACCCTAGGGTTTGGAATCATGAATGGGAAAATGAAAAAGCTGATTTTTTCCAAAGTGTAACCCTAGGAGGCCAAAATCCTTTTCACAGAAAGTGTATATGAGTACGTTTCAGACCATTTGGAGTCGATTGGTACCCCCTTTTAGTGACACTTAAATTTTTTCCCTAACATTTTTTTTTTTTACTGTTTGAGTGGATAGATCTTTGAAAATGACTTACTGTTGCAGCCCTCCATTTCGCCACTAGGGGTAGGGTTTGGGAGTTATGAAAGAAAATGGGCTAGGGTTGAATTATAAGAGTGTGGTTGGTACAGAAGGTCCCAACCCTAGGGTTTGGAATCATGAATGGGAAAATGAAAAAGCTGATTTTTTCCGAAGTGTAACCCTAGGAGGCCAAAATCCTTTTCACAGAAAGTGTATATGAGTACGTTTCAGACCATTTGGAGTCGATTGGTACCCCTTTTTAGTGACACTTAAAATTTTTCCCTAACATTTTTTTTTTTTACTGTTTGAGTGGATAGATCTTTGAAAATGACTTACTGTTGGAGCCCTCCATTTCGCCACTAGGGGTAGGGTTTGGGAGTTATGAAAGAAAATGGGCTAAGGTTGAATTATAAGAGTGTGGTTGGTACAGAAGGTCCCAACCCTAGGGTTTGGAATCATGAATGGGAAAATGAAAAAGCTGATTTTTTCCAAAGTGTAACCCTAGGAGGCCAAAATCCTTTTCACAGAAAGTGTATATGAGTACGTTTCAGACCATTTGGAGTCGATTGGTACCCCTTTTTAGTGACACTTAAAATTTTTCCCTAACATTTTTTTTTTTTTACTGTTTGAGTGGATAGATCTTTGAAAATGACTTACTGTTGCAGCCCTCCATTTCGCCACTAGGGGTAGGGTTTGGGAGTTATGAAAGAAAATGGGCTAGGGTTGAATTATAAGAGTGTGGTTGGTACAGAAGGTCCCAACCCTAGGGTTTGGAATCATGAATGGGAAAATGAAAAAGCTGATTTTTTCCGAAGTGTAACCCTAGGAGGCCAAAATCCTTTTCACAGAAAGTGTATATGAGTACGTTTCAGACCATTTGGAGTCGATTGGTACCCCCTTTTAGTGACACTTAAATTTTTTCCCTAACATTTTTTTTTTTTACTGTTTGAGTGTATAGATCTTTGAAAATGACTTACTGTTGCAGCCCTCCATTTCGCCACTAGGGGTAGGGTTTGGGAGTTATGAAAGAAAATGGGCTAGGGTTGAATTATAAGAGTGTGGTTGGTACAGAAGGTCCCAACCCTAGGGTTTGGAATCATGAATGGGAAAATGAAAAAGCTGATTTTTTCCGAAGTGTAACCCTAGGAGGCCAAAATCCTTTTCACAGAAAGTGTATATGAGTACGTTTCAGACCATTTGGAGTCGATTGGTACCCCTTTTTAGTGACACTTAAAATTTTTCCCTAACATTTTTTTTTTTTACTGTTTGAGTGGATAGATCTTTGAAAATGACTTACTGTTGGAGCCCTCCATTTCGCCACTAGGGGTAGGGTTTGGGAGTTATGAAAGAAAATGGGCTAAGGTTGAATTATAAGAGTGTGGTTGGTACAGAAGGTCCCAACCCTAGGGTTTGGAATCATGAATGGGAAAATGAAAAAGCTGATTTTTTCCAAAGTGTAACCCTAGGAGGCCAAAATCCTTTTCACAGAAAGTGTATATGAGTACGTTTCAGACCATTTGGAGTCGATTGGTACCCCCTTTTAGTGACACTTAAATTTTTTCCCTAACATTTTTTTTTTTTACTGTTTGAGTGGATAGATCTTTGAAAATGATTTACTGTTGCAGCCCTCCATTTCGCCACTAGGGGTAGGGTTTGGGAGTTATGAAAGAAAATGGGCTAAGGTTGAATTATAAGAGTGTGGTTGGTACAGAAGGTCCCAACCCTAGGGTTTGGAATCATGAATGGGAAAATGAAAAAGCTGATTTTTTCCGAAGTGTAACCCTAGGAGGCCAAAATCCTTTTCACAGAAAGTGTATATGAGTACGTTTCAGACCATTTGGAGTCGATTGGTACCCCCTTTTAGTGACACTTAAATTTTTTCCCTAATATTTTTTTTTTTTTACTGTTTGAGTGGATAGATCTTTGAAAATGACTTACTGTTGCAGCCCTCCATTTCGCCACTAGGGGTAGGGTTTGGGAGTTATGAAAGAAAATGGGCTAGGGTTGAATTATAAGAGTGTGGTTGGTACAGAAGGTCCCAACCCTAGGGTTTGGAATCATGAATGGGAAAATGAAAAAGCTGATTTTTTCCGAAGTGTAACCCTAGGAGGCCAAAATCCTTTTCACAGAAAGTGTATATGAGTACGTTTCAGACCATTTGGAGTCGATTGGTACCCCTTTTTAGTGACACTTAAAATTTTTCCCTAACATTTTTTTTTTTTACTGTTTGAGTGGATAGATCTTTGAAAATGATTTACTGTTGCAGCCCTCCATTTCGCCACTAGGGGTAGGGTTTGGGAGTTATGAAAGAAAATGGGCTAAGGTTGAATTATAAGAGTGTGGTTGGTACAGAAGGTCCCAACCCTAGGGTTTGGAATCATGAATGGGAAAATGAAAAAGCTGATTTTTTCCGAAGTGTAACCCTAGGAGGCCAAAATCCTTTTCACAGAAAGTGTATATGAGTACGTTTCAGACCATTTGGAGTCGATTGGTACCCCTTTTTAGTGACACTTAAAATTTTTCCCTAACATTTTTTTTTTTTACTGTTTGAGTGGATAGATCTTTGAAAATGATTTACTGTTGCAGCCCTCCATTTCGCCACTAGGGGTAGGGTTTGGGAGTTATGAAAGAAAATGGGCTAAGGTTGAATTATAAGAGTGTGGTTGGTACAGAAGGTCCCAACCCTAGGGTTTGGAATCATGAATGGGAAAATGAAAAAGCTGATTTTTTCCGAAGTGTAACCCTAGGAGGCCAAAATCCTTTTCAAAGAAAGTGTATATGAGTACGTTTCAGACCATTTGGAGTCGATTGGTACCCCTTTTTAGTGACACTTAAATTTTTTCCCTAACATTTTTTTTTTTTACTGTTTGAGTGGATAGATCTTTGAAAATGATTTACTGTTGCAGCCCTCCATTTCGCCACTAGGGGTAGGGTTTGGGAGTTATGAAAGAAAATGGGCTAAGGTTGAATTATAAGAGTGTGGTTGGTACAGAAGGTCCCAACCCTAGGGTTTGGAATCATGAATGGGAAAATGAAAAAGCTGATTTTTTCCGAAGTGTAACCCTAGGAGGCCAAAATCCTTTTCACAGAAAGTGTATATGAGTACGTTTCAGACCATTTGGAGTCGATTGGTACCCCCTTTTAGTGACACTTAAATTTTTTCCCTAATATTTTTTTTTTTTTACTGTTTGAGTGGATAGATCTTTGAAAATGACTTACTGTTGCAGCCCTCCATTTCGCCACTAGGGGTAGGGTTTGGGAGTTATGAAAGAAAATGGGCTAGGGTTGAATTATAAGAGTGTGGTTGGTACAGAAGGTCCCAACCCTAGGGTTTGGAATCATGAATGGGAAAATGAAAAAGCTGATTTTTTCCGAAGTGTAACCCTAGGAGGCCAAAATCCTTTTCACAGAAAGTGTATATGAGTACGTTTCAGACCATTTGGAGTCGATTGGTACCCCTTTTTAGTGACACTTAAAATTTTTCCCTAACATTTTTTTTTTTTACTGTTTGAGTGGATAGATCTTTGAAAATGATTTACTGTTGCAGCCCTCCATTTCGCCACTAGGGGTAGGGTTTGGGAGTTATGAAAGAAAATGGGCTAAGGTTGAATTATAAGAGTGTGGTTGGTACAGAAGGTCCCAACCCTAGGGTTTGGAATCATGAATGGGAAAATGAAAAAGCTGATTTTTTCCGAAGTGTAACCCTAGGAGGCCAAAATCCTTTTCAAAGAAAGTGTATATGAGTACGTTTCAGACCATTTGGAGTCGATTGGTACCCCTTTTTAGTGACACTTAAATTTTTTCCCTAACATTTTTTTTTTTTACTGTTTGAGTGGATAGATCTTTGAAAATGACTTACTGTTGCAGCCCTCCATTTCGCCACTAGGGGTAGGGTTTGGGAGTTATGAAAGAAAATGGGCTAGGGTTGAATTATAAGAGTGTGGTTGGTACAGAAGGTCCCAACCCTAGGGTTTGGAATCATGAATGGGAAAATGAAAAAGCTGTTTTTTTCCGAAGTGTAACCCTAGGAGAACAAAATCCTTTTCACAGAAAGTGTATATGAGTACGTTTCAGACCATTTGGAGTCGATTGGTACCCCTTTTTAGTGACACTTAAAATTTTTCCCTAACATTTTTTTTTTTTACTGTTTGAGTGGATAGATCTTTGAAAATGATTTACTGTTGCAGCCCTCCATTTCGCCACTAGGGGTAGGGTTTGGGAGTTATGAAAGAAAATGGGCTAAGGTTGAATTATAAGAGTGTGGTTGGTACAGAAGGTCCCAACCCTAGGGTTTGGAATCATGAATGGGAAAATGAAAAAGCTGATTTTTTCCGAAGTGTAACCCTAGGAGGCCAAAATCCTTTTCAAAGAAAGTGTATATGAGTACGTTTCAGACCATTTGGAGTCGATTGGTACCCCTTTTTAGTGACACTTAAATTTTTTCCCTAACATTTTTTTTTTTTACTGTTTGAGTGGATAGATCTTTGAAAATGATTTACTGTTGCAGCCCTCCATTTCGCCACTAGGGGTAGGGTTTGGGAGTTATGAAAGAAAATGGGCTAAGGTTGAATTATAAGAGTGTGGTTGGTACAGAAGGTCCCAACCCTAGGGTTTGGAATCATGAATGGGAAAATGAAAAAGCTGATTTTTTCCGAAGTGTAACCCTAGGAGGCCAAAATCCTTTTCACAGAAAGTGTATATGAGTACGTTTCAGACCATTTGGAGTCGATTGGTACCCCCTTTTAGTGACACTTAAATTTTTTCCCTAATATTTTTTTTTTTTTACTGTTTGAGTGGATAGATCTTTGAAAATGACTTACTGTTGCAGCCCTCCATTTCGCCACTAGGGGTAGGGTTTGGGAGTTATGAAAGAAAATGGGCTAGGGTTGAATTATAAGAGTGTGGTTGGTACAGAAGGTCCCAACCCTAGGGTTTGGAATCATGAATGGGAAAATGAAAAAGCTGATTTTTTCCGAAGTGTAACCCTAGGAGGCCAAAATCCTTTTCACAGAAAGTGTATATGAGTACGTTTCAGACCATTTGGAGTCGATTGGTACCCCTTTTTAGTGACACTTAAAATTTTTCCCTAACATTTTTTTTTTTTACTGTTTGAGTGGATAGATCTTTGAAAATGATTTACTGTTGCAGCCCTCCATTTCGCCACTAGGGGTAGGGTTTGGGAGTTATGAAAGAAAATGGGCTAAGGTTGAATTATAAGAGTGTGGTTGGTACAGAAGGTCCCAACCCTAGGGTTTGGAATCATGAATGGGAAAATGAAAAAGCTGATTTTTTCCGAAGTGTAACCCTAGGAGGCCAAAATCCTTTTCAAAGAAAGTGTATATGAGTACGTTTCAGACCATTTGGAGTCGATTGGTACCCCTTTTTAGTGACACTTAAATTTTTTCCCTAACATTTTTTTTTTTTACTGTTTGAGTGGATAGATCTTTGAAAATGACTTACTGTTGCAGCCCTCCATTTCGCCACTAGGGGTAGGGTTTGGGAGTTATGAAAGAAAATGGGCTAGGGTTGAATTATAAGAGTGTGGTTGGTACAGAAGGTCCCAACCCTAGGGTTTGGAATCATGAATGGGAAAATGAAAAAGCTGTTTTTTTCCGAAGTGTAACCCTAGGAGAACAAAATCCTTTTCACAGAAAGTGTATATGAGTACGTTTCAGACCATTTGGAGTCGATTGGTACCCCTTTTTAGTGACACTTAAAATTTTTCCCTAACATTTTTTTTTTTTACTGTTTGAGTGGATAGATCTTTGAAAATGATTTACTGTTGCAGCCCTCCATTTCGCCACTAGGGGTAGGGTTTGGGAGTTATGAAAGAAAATGGGCTAAGGTTGAATTATAAGAGTGTGGTTGGTACAGAAGGTCCCAACCCTAGGGTTTGGAATCATGAATGGGAAAATGAAAAAGCTGATTTTTTCCGAAGTGTAACCCTAGGAGGCCAAAATCCTTTTCACAGAAAGTGTATATGAGTACGTTTCAGACCATTTGGAGTCGATTGGTACCCCTTTTTAGTGACACTTAAAATTTTTCCCTAACATTTTTTTTTTTTACTGTTTGAGTGGATAGATCTTTGAAAATGATTTACTGTTGCAGCCCTCCATTTCGCCACTAGGGGTAGGGTTTGGGAGTTATGAAAGAAAATGGGCTAAGGTTGAATTATAAGAGTGTGGTTGGTACAGAAGGTCCCAACCCTAGGGTTTGGAATCATGAATGGGAAAATGAAAAAGCTGATTTTTTCCGAAGTGTAACCCTAGGGTTAGGGTTAGGGTTAGGGTTAGGGTTAGGGTTAGGTAAGAACAGAAATCCGCGGCCCCAGACAAGCTGAGGCTCACGTTGGGCACGGTCCTTCCGGAGTGGCTCAACAGCACCCCCCACTGTTCTACAGGGCTCCCCCACACTGACCAAGTAGTTTTTTTAGAGTTAGCTTAGTTTGCTGTAGGGTTTAGCCAAATAGGTATTTTTTTAGGTCAGCTAGTTTGCTGTAGGGATTAGCCAGATAGGTTTTTTGTTGTAGGAATTAGCCCAGTTTAGCTTAGTTGCTGTAGGATTTAGCTAGTTGCTGTAGGTTAAGGTTAGCAAAAAGTTTAGATGTAGGCAGTCTGAATAGACGTAACTTATTGCCCAGAAAAATTACCCAAGTAGGGTTAGGGTTAGGCGATTAGCCATGGAAAAATTAGGCACATAGCCATGAAACCATGCCACAGTTGTGGCTATGGTGGTTTTCAAAAAATTAGGGCTGGCAATCATGCACCCTTGTTGCAACGTTTCGAGGATTATTACTCTTCATCAGGCACGGGGCATGTTGCTCCTTTGACATCTTGGGACTGAATGAGGGCACAGTATGAGGCTCCTCCCTTTTATAGGTTTCTGTTTAGCTTATGTCAGCTTTTTTGCTTAGGTTAGCTTAGATTTTTTTGTTGTTTTTTTGAGGTAAGTATCTGGTGGGATTATATTTATTTTAGTTTTAGGTAGTGTTAGCTTAAAACAAGGACTAGTGCCTGTCCTTTAGATGTGGCACTTAGCCCTAGCCCAGTTTCCAGGCTCTCTCAGTCGGTCCGAATGGTCAAATAGAGGCGAGGAGGGATGTGTGTCCCTATTTAGAGCCTTTAGGCACCTCCCCTGTTTTTGTAGCTATGCTAGTTGCATTGCTTTAGCTCTTAATTTAGTTTTTAGGTGTCCACTACCAGGTAAGTACTGTTTTTCTGTCTTTTACTGTTTTTTTGGTTTTTGTTGTTTTTTGTGTAGTCCCATTTTCCTTATGTTTTCCTTCCTAGGTATGGGGAAGACACCTGAATCCCAGCAGGAGGCACTGACCAAACCGGAGGCACAGGCTGGTTAGGTAAGAACAGAAATCCGCGGCCCCAGACAAGCTGAGGCTCACGTTGGGCACGGTCCTTCCGGAGTGGCTCAACAGCACCCCCCACTGTTCTACAGGGCTCCCCCACACTGACCAAGTAGTTTTTTTAGAGTTAGCTTAGTTTGCTGTAGGGTTTAGCCAAATAGGTATTTTTTTAGGTCAGCTAGTTTGCTGTAGGGATTAGCCAGATAGGTTTTTTGTTGTAGGAATTAGCCCAGTTTAGCTTAGTTGCTGTAGGATTTAGCTAGTTGCTGTAGGTTAAGGTTAGCAAAAAGTTTAGATGTAGGCAGTCTGAATAGACGTAACTTATTGCCCAGAAAAATTACCCAAGTAGGGTTAGGGTTAGGCGATTAGCCATGGAAAAATTAGGCACATAGCCATGAAACCATGCCACAGTTGTGGCTATGGTGGTTTTCAAAAAATTAGGGCTGGCAATCATGCACCCTTGTTGCAACGTTTCGAGGATTATTACTCTTCATCAGGCACGGGGCATGTTGCTCCTTTGACATCTTGGGACTGAATGAGGGCACAGTATGAGGCTCCTCCCTTTTATAGGTTTCTGTTTAGCTTATGTCAGCTTTTTTGCTTAGGTTAGCTTAGATTTTTTTGTTGTTTTTTTGAGGTAAGTATCTGGTGGGATTATATTTATTTTAGTTTTAGCTAGTGTTAGCTTAAAACAAGGACTAGTGCCTGTCCTTTAGATGTGGCACTTAGCCCTAGCCCAGTTTCCAGGCTCTCTCAGTCGGTCCGAATGGTCAAATAGAGGCGAGGAGGGATGTGTGTCCCTATTTAGAGCCTTTAGGCACCTCCCCTGTTTTTGTAGCTATGCTAGTTGCATTGCTTTAGCTCTTAATTTAGTTTTTAGGTGTCCACTACCAGGTAAGTACTGTTTTTCTGTCTTTTACTGTTTTTTTGGTTTTTGTTGTTTTTTGTGTAGTCCCATTTTCCTTATGTTTTCCTTCCTAGGTATGGGGAAGACACCTGAATCCCAGCAGGAGGCACTGACCAAACCGGAGGCACAGGCTGGTTAGGTAAGAACAGAAATCCGCGGCCCCAGACAAGCTGAGGCTCACGTTGGGCACGGTCCTTCCGGAGTGGCTCAACAGCACCCCCCACTGTTCTACAGGGCTCCCCCACACTGACCAAGTAGTTTTTTTAGAGTTAGCTTAGTTTGCTGTAGGGTTTAGCCAAATAGGTATTTTTTTAGGTCAGCTAGTTTGCTGTAGGGATTAGCCAGATAGGTTTTTTGTTGTAGGAATTAGCCCAGTTTAGCTTAGTTGCTGTAGGATTTAGCTAGTTGCTGTAGGTTAAGGTTAGCAAAAAGTTTAGATGTAGGCAGTCTGAATAGACGTAACTTATTGCCCAGAAAAATTACCCAAGTAGGGTTAGGGTTAGGCGATTAGCCATGGAAAAATTAGGCACATAGCCATGAAACCATGCCACAGTTGTGGCTATGGTGGTTTTCAAAAAATTAGGGCTGGCAATCATGCACCCTTGTTGCAACGTTTCGAGGATTATTACTCTTCATCAGGCACGGGGCATGTTGCTCCTTTGACATCTTGGGACTGAATGAGGGCACAGTATGAGGCTCCTCCCTTTTATAGGTTTCTGTTTAGCTTATGTCAGCTTTTTTGCTTAGGTTAGCTTAGATTTTTTTGTTGTTTTTTTGAGGTAAGTATCTGGTGGGATTATATTTATTTTAGTTTTAGCTAGTGTTAGCTTAAAACAAGGACTAGTGCCTGTCCTTTAGATGTGGCACTTAGCCCTAGCCCAGTTTCCAGGCTCTCTCAGTCGGTCCGAATGGTCAAATAGAGGCGAGGAGGGATGTGTGTCCCTATTTAGAGCCTTTAGGCACCTCCCCTGTTTTTGTAGCTATGCTAGTTGCATTGCTTTAGCTCTTAATTTAGTTTTTAGGTGTCCACTACCAGGTAAGTACTGTTTTTCTGTCTTTTACTGTTTTTTTGGTTTTTGTTGTTTTTTGTGTAGTCCCATTTTCCTTATGTTTTCCTTCCTAGGTATGGGGAAGACACCTGAATCCCAGCAGGAGGCACTGACCAAACCGGAGGCACAGGCTGGTTAGGTAAGAACAGAAATCCGCGGCCCCAGACAAGCTGAGGCTCACGTTGGGCACGGTCCTTCCGGAGTGGCTCAACAGCACCCCCCACTGTTCTACAGGGCTCCCCCACACTGACCAAGTAGTTTTTTTAGAGTTAGCTTAGTTTGCTGTAGGGTTTAGCCAAATAGGTATTTTTTTAGGTCAGCTAGTTTGCTGTAGGGATTAGCCAGATAGGTTTTTTGTTGTAGGAATTAGCCCAGTTTAGCTTAGTTGCTGTAGGATTTAGCTAGTTGCTGTAGGTTAAGGTTAGCAAAAAGTTTAGATGTAGGCAGTCTGAATAGACGTAACTTATTGCCCAGAAAAATTACCCAAGTAGGGTTAGGGTTAGGCGATTAGCCATGGAAAAATTAGGCACATAGCCATGAAACCATGCCACAGTTGTGGCTATGGTGGTTTTCAAAAAATTAGGGCTGGCAATCATGCACCCTTGTTGCAACGTTTCGAGGATTATTACTCTTCATCAGGCACGGGGCATGTTGCTCCTTTGACATCTTGGGACTGAATGAGGGCACAGTATGAGGCTCCTCCCTTTTATAGGTTTCTGTTTAGCTTATGTCAGCTTTTTTGCTTAGGTTAGCTTAGATTTTTTTGTTGTTTTTTTGAGGTAAGTATCTGGTGGGATTATATTTATTTTAGTTTTAGCTAGTGTTAGCTTAAAACAAGGACTAGTGCCTGTCCTTTAGATGTGGCACTTAGCCCTAGCCCAGTTTCCAGGCTCTCTCAGTCGGTCCGAATGGTCAAATAGAGGCGAGGAGGGATGTGTGTCCCTATTTAGAGCCTTTAGGCACCTCCCCTGTTTTTGTAGCTATGCTAGTTGCATTGCTTTAGCTCTTAATTTAGTTTTTAGGTGTCCACTACCAGGTAAGTACTGTTTTTCTGTCTTTTACTGTTTTTTTGGTTTTTGTTGTTTTTTGTGTAGTCCCATTTTCCTTATGTTTTCCTTCCTAGGTATGGGGAAGACACCTGAATCCCAGCAGGAGGCACTGACCAAACCGGAGGCACAGGCTGGTTAGGTAAGAACAGAAATCCGCGGCCCCAGACAAGCTGAGGCTCACGTTGGGCACGGTCCTTCCGGAGTGGCTCAACAGCACCCCCCACTGTTCTACAGGGCTCCCCCACACTGACCAAGTAGTTTTTTTAGAGTTAGCTTAGTTTGCTGTAGGGTTTAGCCAAATAGGTATTTTTTTAGGTCAGCTAGTTTGCTGTAGGGATTAGCCAGATAGGTTTTTTGTTGTAGGAATTAGCCCAGTTTAGCTTAGTTGCTGTAGGATTTAGCTAGTTGCTGTAGGTTAAGGTTAGCAAAAAGTTTAGATGTAGGCAGTCTGAATAGACGTAACTTATTGCCCAGAAAAATTACCCAAGTAGGGTTAGGGTTAGGCGATTAGCCATGGAAAAATTAGGCACATAGCCATGAAACCATGCCACAGTTGTGGCTATGGTGGTTTTCAAAAAATTAGGGCTGGCAATCATGCACCCTTGTTGCAACGTTTCGAGGATTATTACTCTTCATCAGGCACGGGGCATGTTGCTCCTTTGACATCTTGGGACTGAATGAGGGCACAGTATGAGGCTCCTCCCTTTTATAGGTTTCTGTTTAGCTTATGTCAGCTTTTTTGCTTAGGTTAGCTTAGATTTTTTTGTTGTTTTTTTGAGGTAAGTATCTGGTGGGATTATATTTATTTTAGTTTTAGCTAGTGTTAGCTTAAAACAAGGACTAGTGCCTGTCCTTTAGATGTGGCACTTAGCCCTAGCCCAGTTTCCAGGCTCTCTCAGTCGGTCCGAATGGTCAAATAGAGGCGAGGAGGGATGTGTGTCCCTATTTAGAGCCTTTAGGCACCTCCCCTGTTTTTGTAGCTATGCTAGTTGCATTGCTTTAGCTCTTAATTTAGTTTTTAGGTGTCCACTACCAGGTAAGTACTGTTTTTCTGTCTTTTACTGTTTTTTTGGTTTTTGTTGTTTTTTGTGTAGTCCCATTTTCCTTATGTTTTCCTTCCTAGGTATGGGGAAGACACCTGAATCCCAGCAGGAGGCACTGACCAAACCGGAGGCACAGGCTGGTTAGGTAAGAACAGAAATCCGCGGCCCCAGACAAGCTGAGGCTCACGTTGGGCACGGTCCTTCCGGAGTGGCTCAACAGCACCCCCCACTGTTCTACAGGGCTCCCCCACACTGACCAAGTAGTTTTTTTAGAGTTAGCTTAGTTTGCTGTAGGGTTTAGCCAAATAGGTATTTTTTTAGGTCAGCTAGTTTGCTGTAGGGATTAGCCAGATAGGTTTTTTGTTGTAGGAATTAGCCCAGTTTAGCTTAGTTGCTGTAGGATTTAGCTAGTTGCTGTAGGTTAAGGTTAGCAAAAAGTTTAGATGTAGGCAGTCTGAATAGACGTAACTTATTGCCCAGAAAAATTACCCAAGTAGGGTTAGGGTTAGGCGATTAGCCATGGAAAAATTAGGCACATAGCCATGAAACCATGCCACAGTTGTGGCTATGGTGGTTTTCAAAAAATTAGGGCTGGCAATCATGCACCCTTGTTGCAACGTTTCGAGGATTATTACTCTTCATCAGGCACGGGGCATGTTGCTCCTTTGACATCTTGGGACTGAATGAGGGCACAGTATGAGGCTCCTCCCTTTTATAGGTTTCTGTTTAGCTTATGTCAGCTTTTTTGCTTAGGTTAGCTTAGATTTTTTTGTTGTTTTTTTGAGGTAAGTATCTGGTGGGATTATATTTATTTTAGTTTTAGCTAGTGTTAGCTTAAAACAAGGACTAGTGCCTGTCCTTTAGATGTGGCACTTAGCCCTAGCCCAGTTTCCAGGCTCTCTCAGTCGGTCCGAATGGTCAAATAGAGGCGAGGAGGGATGTGTGTCCCTATTTAGAGCCTTTAGGCACCTCCCCTGTTTTTGTAGCTATGCTAGTTGCATTGCTTTAGCTCTTAATTTAGTTTTTAGGTGTCCACTACCAGGTAAGTACTGTTTTTCTGTCTTTTACTGTTTTTTTGGTTTTTGTTGTTTTTTGTGTAGTCCCATTTTCCTTATGTTTTCCTTCCTAGGTATGGGGAAGACACCTGAATCCCAGCAGGAGGCACTGACCAAACCGGAGGCACAGGCTGGTTAGGTAAGAACAGAAATCCGCGGCCCCAGACAAGCTGAGGCTCACGTTGGGCACGGTCCTTCCGGAGTGGCTCAACAGCACCCCCCACTGTTCTACAGGGCTCCCCCACACTGACCAAGTAGTTTTTTTAGAGTTAGCTTAGTTTGCTGTAGGGTTTAGCCAAATAGGTATTTTTTTAGGTCAGCTAGTTTGCTGTAGGGATTAGCCAGATAGGTTTTTTGTTGTAGGAATTAGCCCAGTTTAGCTTAGTTGCTGTAGGATTTAGCTAGTTGCTGTAGGTTAAGGTTAGCAAAAAGTTTAGATGTAGGCAGTCTGAATAGACGTAACTTATTGCCCAGAAAAATTACCCAAGTAGGGTTAGGGTTAGGCGATTAGCCATGGAAAAATTAGGCACATAGCCATGAAACCATGCCACAGTTGTGGCTATGGTGGTTTTCAAAAAATTAGGGCTGGCAATCATGCACCCTTGTTGCAACGTTTCGAGGATTATTACTCTTCATCAGGCACGGGGCATGTTGCTCCTTTGACATCTTGGGACTGAATGAGGGCACAGTATGAGGCTCCTCCCTTTTATAGGTTTCTGTTTAGCTTATGTCAGCTTTTTTGCTTAGGTTAGCTTAGATTTTTTTGTTGTTTTTTTGAGGTAAGTATCTGGTGGGATTATATTTATTTTAGTTTTAGCTAGTGTTAGCTTAAAACAAGGACTAGTGCCTGTCCTTTAGATGTGGCACTTAGCCCTAGCCCAGTTTCCAGGCTCTCTCAGTCGGTCCGAATGGTCAAATAGAGGCGAGGAGGGATGTGTGTCCCTATTTAGAGCCTTTAGGCACCTCCCCTGTTTTTGTAGCTATGCTAGTTGCATTGCTTTAGCTCTTAATTTAGTTTTTAGGTGTCCACTACCAGGTAAGTACTGTTTTTCTGTCTTTTACTGTTTTTTTGGTTTTTGTTGTTTTTTGTGTAGTCCCATTTTCCTTATGTTTTCCTTCCTAGGTATGGGGAAGACACCTGAATCCCAGCAGGAGGCACTGACCAAACCGGAGGCACAGGCTGGTTAGGTAAGAACAGAAATCCGCGGCCCCAGACAAGCTGAGGCTCACGTTGGGCACGGTCCTTCCGGAGTGGCTCAACAGCACCCCCCACTGTTCTACAGGGCTCCCCCACACTGACCAAGTAGTTTTTTTAGAGTTAGCTTAGTTTGCTGTAGGGTTTAGCCAAATAGGTATTTTTTTAGGTCAGCTAGTTTGCTGTAGGGATTAGCCAGATAGGTTTTTTGTTGTAGGAATTAGCCCAGTTTAGCTTAGTTGCTGTAGGATTTAGCTAGTTGCTGTAGGTTAAGGTTAGCAAAAAGTTTAGATGTAGGCAGTCTGAATAGACGTAACTTATTGCCCAGAAAAATTACCCAAGTAGGGTTAGGGTTAGGCGATTAGCCATGGAAAAATTAGGCACATAGCCATGAAACCATGCCACAGTTGTGGCTATGGTGGTTTTCAAAAAATTAGGGCTGGCAATCATGCACCCTTGTTGCAACGTTTCGAGGATTATTACTCTTCATCAGGCACGGGGCATGTTGCTCCTTTGACATCTTGGGACTGAATGAGGGCACAGTATGAGGCTCCTCCCTTTTATAGGTTTCTGTTTAGCTTATGTCAGCTTTTTTGCTTAGGTTAGCTTAGATTTTTTTGTTGTTTTTTTGAGGTAAGTATCTGGTGGGATTATATTTATTTTAGTTTTAGCTAGTGTTAGCTTAAAACAAGGACTAGTGCCTGTCCTTTAGATGTGGCACTTAGCCCTAGCCCAGTTTCCAGGCTCTCTCAGTCGGTCCGAATGGTCAAATAGAGGCGAGGAGGGATGTGTGTCCCTATTTAGAGCCTTTAGGCACCTCCCCTGTTTTTGTAGCTATGCTAGTTGCATTGCTTTAGCTCTTAATTTAGTTTTTAGGTGTCCACTACCAGGTAAGTACTGTTTTTCTGTCTTTTACTGTTTTTTTGGTTTTTGTTGTTTTTTGTGTAGTCCCATTTTCCTTATGTTTTCCTTCCTAGGTATGGGGAAGACACCTGAATCCCAGCAGGAGGCACTGACCAAACCGGAGGCACAGGCTGGTTAGGTAAGAACAGAAATCCGCGGCCCCAGACAAGCTGAGGCTCACGTTGGGCACGGTCCTTCCGGAGTGGCTCAACAGCACCCCCCACTGTTCTACAGGGCTCCCCCACACTGACCAAGTAGTTTTTTTAGAGTTAGCTTAGTTTGCTGTAGGGTTTAGCCAAATAGGTATTTTTTTAGGTCAGCTAGTTTGCTGTAGGGATTAGCCAGATAGGTTTTTTGTTGTAGGAATTAGCCCAGTTTAGCTTAGTTGCTGTAGGATTTAGCTAGTTGCTGTAGGTTAAGGTTAGCAAAAAGTTTAGATGTAGGCAGTCTGAATAGACGTAACTTATTGCCCAGAAAAATTACCCAAGTAGGGTTAGGGTTAGGCGATTAGCCATGGAAAAATTAGGCACATAGCCATGAAACCATGCCACAGTTGTGGCTATGGTGGTTTTCAAAAAATTAGGGCTGGCAATCATGCACCCTTGTTGCAACGTTTCGAGGATTATTACTCTTCATCAGGCACGGGGCATGTTGCTCCTTTGACATCTTGGGACTGAATGAGGGCACAGTATGAGGCTCCTCCCTTTTATAGGTTTCTGTTTAGCTTATGTCAGCTTTTTTGCTTAGGTTAGCTTAGATTTTTTTGTTGTTTTTTTGAGGTAAGTATCTGGTGGGATTATATTTATTTTAGTTTTAGCTAGTGTTAGCTTAAAACAAGGACTAGTGCCTGTCCTTTAGATGTGGCACTTAGCCCTAGCCCAGTTTCCAGGCTCTCTCAGTCGGTCCGAATGGTCAAATAGAGGCGAGGAGGGATGTGTGTCCCTATTTAGAGCCTTTAGGCACCTCCCCTGTTTTTGTAGCTATGCTAGTTGCATTGCTTTAGCTCTTAATTTAGTTTTTAGGTGTCCACTACCAGGTAAGTACTGTTTTTCTGTCTTTTACTGTTTTTTTGGTTTTTGTTGTTTTTTGTGTAGTCCCATTTTCCTTATGTTTTCCTTCCTAGGTATGGGGAAGACACCTGAATCCCAGCAGGAGGCACTGACCAAACCGGAGGCACAGGCTGGTTAGGTAAGAACAGAAATCCGCGGCCCCAGACAAGCTGAGGCTCACGTTGGGCACGGTCCTTCCGGAGTGGCTCAACAGCACCCCCCACTGTTCTACAGGGCTCCCCCACACTGACCAAGTAGTTTTTTTAGAGTTAGCTTAGTTTGCTGTAGGGTTTAGCCAAATAGGTATTTTTTTAGGTCAGCTAGTTTGCTGTAGGGATTAGCCAGATAGGTTTTTTGTTGTAGGAATTAGCCCAGTTTAGCTTAGTTGCTGTAGGATTTAGCTAGTTGCTGTAGGTTAAGGTTAGCAAAAAGTTTAGATGTAGGCAGTCTGAATAGACGTAACTTATTGCCCAGAAAAATTACCCAAGTAGGGTTAGGGTTAGGCGATTAGCCATGGAAAAATTAGGCACATAGCCATGAAACCATGCCACAGTTGTGGCTATGGTGGTTTTCAAAAAATTAGGGCTGGCAATCATGCACCCTTGTTGCAACGTTTCGAGGATTATTACTCTTCATCAGGCACGGGGCATGTTGCTCCTTTGACATCTTGGGACTGAATGAGGGCACAGTATGAGGCTCCTCCCTTTTATAGGTTTCTGTTTAGCTTATGTCAGCTTTTTTGCTTAGGTTAGCTTAGATTTTTTTGTTGTTTTTTTGAGGTAAGTATCTGGTGGGATTATATTTATTTTAGTTTTAGCTAGTGTTAGCTTAAAACAAGGACTAGTGCCTGTCCTTTAGATGTGGCACTTAGCCCTAGCCCAGTTTCCAGGCTCTCTCAGTCGGTCCGAATGGTCAAATAGAGGCGAGGAGGGATGTGTGTCCCTATTTAGAGCCTTTAGGCACCTCCCCTGTTTTTGTAGCTATGCTAGTTGCATTGCTTTAGCTCTTAATTTAGTTTTTAGGTGTCCACTACCAGGTAAGTACTGTTTTTCTGTCTTTTACTGTTTTTTTGGTTTTTGTTGTTTTTTGTGTAGTCCCATTTTCCTTATGTTTTCCTTCCTAGGTATGGGGAAGACACCTGAATCCCAGCAGGAGGCACTGACCAAACCGGAGGCACAGGCTGGTTAGGTAAGAACAGAAATCCGCGGCCCCAGACAAGCTGAGGCTCACGTTGGGCACGGTCCTTCCGGAGTGGCTCAACAGCACCCCCCACTGTTCTACAGGGCTCCCCCACACTGACCAAGTAGTTTTTTTAGAGTTAGCTTAGTTTGCTGTAGGGTTTAGCCAAATAGGTATTTTTTTAGGTCAGCTAGTTTGCTGTAGGGATTAGCCAGATAGGTTTTTTGTTGTAGGAATTAGCCCAGTTTAGCTTAGTTGCTGTAGGATTTAGCTAGTTGCTGTAGGTTAAGGTTAGCAAAAAGTTTAGATGTAGGCAGTCTGAATAGACGTAACTTATTGCCCAGAAAAATTACCCAAGTAGGGTTAGGGTTAGGCGATTAGCCATGGAAAAATTAGGCACATAGCCATGAAACCATGCCACAGTTGTGGCTATGGTGGTTTTCAAAAAATTAGGGCTGGCAATCATGCACCCTTGTTGCAACGTTTCGAGGATTATTACTCTTCATCAGGCACGGGGCATGTTGCTCCTTTGACATCTTGGGACTGAATGAGGGCACAGTATGAGGCTCCTCCCTTTTATAGGTTTCTGTTTAGCTTATGTCAGCTTTTTTGCTTAGGTTAGCTTAGATTTTTTTGTTGTTTTTTTGAGGTAAGTATCTGGTGGGATTATATTTATTTTAGTTTTAGCTAGTGTTAGCTTAAAACAAGGACTAGTGCCTGTCCTTTAGATGTGGCACTTAGCCCTAGCCCAGTTTCCAGGCTCTCTCAGTCGGTCCGAATGGTCAAATAGAGGCGAGGAGGGATGTGTGTCCCTATTTAGAGCCTTTAGGCACCTCCCCTGTTTTTGTAGCTATGCTAGTTGCATTGCTTTAGCTCTTAATTTAGTTTTTAGGTGTCCACTACCAGGTAAGTACTGTTTTTCTGTCTTTTACTGTTTTTTTGGTTTTTGTTGTTTTTTGTGTAGTCCCATTTTCCTTATGTTTTCCTTCCTAGGTATGGGGAAGACACCTGAATCCCAGCAGGAGGCACTGACCAAACCGGAGGCACAGGCTGGTTAGGTAAGAACAGAAATCCGCGGCCCCAGACAAGCTGAGGCTCACGTTGGGCACGGTCCTTCCGGAGTGGCTCAACAGCACCCCCCACTGTTCTACAGGGCTCCCCCACACTGACCAAGTAGTTTTTTTAGAGTTAGCTTAGTTTGCTGTAGGGTTTAGCCAAATAGGTATTTTTTTAGGTCAGCTAGTTTGCTGTAGGGATTAGCCAGATAGGTTTTTTGTTGTAGGAATTAGCCCAGTTTAGCTTAGTTGCTGTAGGATTTAGCTAGTTGCTGTAGGTTAAGGTTAGCAAAAAGTTTAGATGTAGGCAGTCTGAATAGACGTAACTTATTGCCCAGAAAAATTACCCAAGTAGGGTTAGGGTTAGGCGATTAGCCATGGAAAAATTAGGCACATAGCCATGAAACCATGCCACAGTTGTGGCTATGGTGGTTTTCAAAAAATTAGGGCTGGCAATCATGCACCCTTGTTGCAACGTTTCGAGGATTATTACTCTTCATCAGGCACGGGGCATGTTGCTCCTTTGACATCTTGGGACTGAATGAGGGCACAGTATGAGGCTCCTCCCTTTTATAGGTTTCTGTTTAGCTTATGTCAGCTTTTTTGCTTAGGTTAGCTTAGATTTTTTTGTTGTTTTTTTGAGGTAAGTATCTGGTGGGATTATATTTATTTTAGTTTTAGCTAGTGTTAGCTTAAAACAAGGACTAGTGCCTGTCCTTTAGATGTGGCACTTAGCCCTAGCCCAGTTTCCAGGCTCTCTCAGTCGGTCCGAATGGTCAAATAGAGGCGAGGAGGGATGTGTGTCCCTATTTAGAGCCTTTAGGCACCTCCCCTGTTTTTGTAGCTATGCTAGTTGCATTGCTTTAGCTCTTAATTTAGTTTTTAGGTGTCCACTACCAGGTAAGTACTGTTTTTCTGTCTTTTACTGTTTTTTTGGTTTTTGTTGTTTTTTGTGTAGTCCCATTTTCCTTATGTTTTCCTTCCTAGGTATGGGGAAGACACCTGAATCCCAGCAGGAGGCACTGACCAAACCGGAGGCACAGGCTGGTTAGGTAAGAACAGAAATCCGCGGCCCCAGACAAGCTGAGGCTCACGTTGGGCACGGTCCTTCCGGAGTGGCTCAACAGCACCCCCCACTGTTCTACAGGGCTCCCCCACACTGACCAAGTAGTTTTTTTAGAGTTAGCTTAGTTTGCTGTAGGGTTTAGCCAAATAGGTATTTTTTTAGGTCAGCTAGTTTGCTGTAGGGATTAGCCAGATAGGTTTTTTGTTGTAGGAATTAGCCCAGTTTAGCTTAGTTGCTGTAGGATTTAGCTAGTTGCTGTAGGTTAAGGTTAGCAAAAAGTTTAGATGTAGGCAGTCTGAATAGACGTAACTTATTGCCCAGAAAAATTACCCAAGTAGGGTTAGGGTTAGGCGATTAGCCATGGAAAAATTAGGCACATAGCCATGAAACCATGCCACAGTTGTGGCTATGGTGGTTTTCAAAAAATTAGGGCTGGCAATCATGCACCCTTGTTGCAACGTTTCGAGGATTATTACTCTTCATCAGGCACGGGGCATGTTGCTCCTTTGACATCTTGGGACTGAATGAGGGCACAGTATGAGGCTCCTCCCTTTTATAGGTTTCTGTTTAGCTTATGTCAGCTTTTTTGCTTAGGTTAGCTTAGATTTTTTTGTTGTTTTTTTGAGGTAAGTATCTGGTGGGATTATATTTATTTTAGTTTTAGCTAGTGTTAGCTTAAAACAAGGACTAGTGCCTGTCCTTTAGATGTGGCACTTAGCCCTAGCCCAGTTTCCAGGCTCTCTCAGTCGGTCCGAATGGTCAAATAGAGGCGAGGAGGGATGTGTGTCCCTATTTAGAGCCTTTAGGCACCTCCCCTGTTTTTGTAGCTATGCTAGTTGCATTGCTTTAGCTCTTAATTTAGTTTTTAGGTGTCCACTACCAGGTAAGTACTGTTTTTCTGTCTTTTACTGTTTTTTTGGTTTTTGTTGTTTTTTGTGTAGTCCCATTTTCCTTATGTTTTCCTTCCTAGGTATGGGGAAGACACCTGAATCCCAGCAGGAGGCACTGACCAAACCGGAGGCACAGGCTGGTTAGGTAAGAACAGAAATCCGCGGCCCCAGACAAGCTGAGGCTCACGTTGGGCACGGTCCTTCCGGAGTGGCTCAACAGCACCCCCCACTGTTCTACAGGGCTCCCCCACACTGACCAAGTAGTTTTTTTAGAGTTAGCTTAGTTTGCTGTAGGGTTTAGCCAAATAGGTATTTTTTTAGGTCAGCTAGTTTGCTGTAGGGATTAGCCAGATAGGTTTTTTGTTGTAGGAATTAGCCCAGTTTAGCTTAGTTGCTGTAGGATTTAGCTAGTTGCTGTAGGTTAAGGTTAGCAAAAAGTTTAGATGTAGGCAGTCTGAATAGACGTAACTTATTGCCCAGAAAAATTACCCAAGTAGGGTTAGGGTTAGGCGATTAGCCATGGAAAAATTAGGCACATAGCCATGAAACCATGCCACAGTTGTGGCTATGGTGGTTTTCAAAAAATTAGGGCTGGCAATCATGCACCCTTGTTGCAACGTTTCGAGGATTATTACTCTTCATCAGGCACGGGGCATGTTGCTCCTTTGACATCTTGGGACTGAATGAGGGCACAGTATGAGGCTCCTCCCTTTTATAGGTTTCTGTTTAGCTTATGTCAGCTTTTTTGCTTAGGTTAGCTTAGATTTTTTTGTTGTTTTTTTGAGGTAAGTATCTGGTGGGATTATATTTATTTTAGTTTTAGCTAGTGTTAGCTTAAAACAAGGACTAGTGCCTGTCCTTTAGATGTGGCACTTAGCCCTAGCCCAGTTTCCAGGCTCTCTCAGTCGGTCCGAATGGTCAAATAGAGGCGAGGAGGGATGTGTGTCCCTATTTAGAGCCTTTAGGCACCTCCCCTGTTTTTGTAGCTATGCTAGTTGCATTGCTTTAGCTCTTAATTTAGTTTTTAGGTGTCCACTACCAGGTAAGTACTGTTTTTCTGTCTTTTACTGTTTTTTTGGTTTTTGTTGTTTTTTGTGTAGTCCCATTTTCCTTATGTTTTCCTTCCTAGGTATGGGGAAGACACCTGAATCCCAGCAGGAGGCACTGACCAAACCGGAGGCACAGGCTGGTTAGGTAAGAACAGAAATCCGCGGCCCCAGACAAGCTGAGGCTCACGTTGGGCACGGTCCTTCCGGAGTGGCTCAACAGCACCCCCCACTGTTCTACAGGGCTCCCCCACACTGACCAAGTAGTTTTTTTAGAGTTAGCTTAGTTTGCTGTAGGGTTTAGCCAAATAGGTATTTTTTTAGGTCAGCTAGTTTGCTGTAGGGATTAGCCAGATAGGTTTTTTGTTGTAGGAATTAGCCCAGTTTAGCTTAGTTGCTGTAGGATTTAGCTAGTTGCTGTAGGTTAAGGTTAGCAAAAAGTTTAGATGTAGGCAGTCTGAATAGACGTAACTTATTGCCCAGAAAAATTACCCAAGTAGGGTTAGGGTTAGGCGATTAGCCATGGAAAAATTAGGCACATAGCCATGAAACCATGCCACAGTTGTGGCTATGGTGGTTTTCAAAAAATTAGGGCTGGCAATCATGCACCCTTGTTGCAACGTTTCGAGGATTATTACTCTTCATCAGGCACGGGGCATGTTGCTCCTTTGACATCTTGGGACTGAATGAGGGCACAGTATGAGGCTCCTCCCTTTTATAGGTTTCTGTTTAGCTTATGTCAGCTTTTTTGCTTAGGTTAGCTTAGATTTTTTTGTTGTTTTTTTGAGGTAAGTATCTGGTGGGATTATATTTATTTTAGTTTTAGCTAGTGTTAGCTTAAAACAAGGACTAGTGCCTGTCCTTTAGATGTGGCACTTAGCCCTAGCCCAGTTTCCAGGCTCTCTCAGTCGGTCCGAATGGTCAAATAGAGGCGAGGAGGGATGTGTGTCCCTATTTAGAGCCTTTAGGCACCTCCCCTGTTTTTGTAGCTATGCTAGTTGCATTGCTTTAGCTCTTAATTTAGTTTTTAGGTGTCCACTACCAGGTAAGTACTGTTTTTCTGTCTTTTACTGTTTTTTTGGTTTTTGTTGTTTTTTGTGTAGTCCCATTTTCCTTATGTTTTCCTTCCTAGGTATGGGGAAGACACCTGAATCCCAGCAGGAGGCACTGACCAAACCGGAGGCACAGGCTGGTTAGGTAAGAACAGAAATCCGCGGCCCCAGACAAGCTGAGGCTCACGTTGGGCACGGTCCTTCCGGAGTGGCTCAACAGCACCCCCCACTGTTCTACAGGGCTCCCCCACACTGACCAAGTAGTTTTTTTAGAGTTAGCTTAGTTTGCTGTAGGGTTTAGCCAAATAGGTATTTTTTTAGGTCAGCTAGTTTGCTGTAGGGATTAGCCAGATAGGTTTTTTGTTGTAGGAATTAGCCCAGTTTAGCTTAGTTGCTGTAGGATTTAGCTAGTTGCTGTAGGTTAAGGTTAGCAAAAAGTTTAGATGTAGGCAGTCTGAATAGACGTAACTTATTGCCCAGAAAAATTACCCAAGTAGGGTTAGGGTTAGGCGATTAGCCATGGAAAAATTAGGCACATAGCCATGAAACCATGCCACAGTTGTGGCTATGGTGGTTTTCAAAAAATTAGGGCTGGCAATCATGCACCCTTGTTGCAACGTTTCGAGGATTATTACTCTTCATCAGGCACGGGGCATGTTGCTCCTTTGACATCTTGGGACTGAATGAGGGCACAGTATGAGGCTCCTCCCTTTTATAGGTTTCTGTTTAGCTTATGTCAGCTTTTTTGCTTAGGTTAGCTTAGATTTTTTTGTTGTTTTTTTGAGGTAAGTATCTGGTGGGATTATATTTATTTTAGTTTTAGCTAGTGTTAGCTTAAAACAAGGACTAGTGCCTGTCCTTTAGATGTGGCACTTAGCCCTAGCCCAGTTTCCAGGCTCTCTCAGTCGGTCCGAATGGTCAAATAGAGGCGAGGAGGGATGTGTGTCCCTATTTAGAGCCTTTAGGCACCTCCCCTGTTTTTGTAGCTATGCTAGTTGCATTGCTTTAGCTCTTAATTTAGTTTTTAGGTGTCCACTACCAGGTAAGTACTGTTTTTCTGTCTTTTACTGTTTTTTTGGTTTTTGTTGTTTTTTGTGTAGTCCCATTTTCCTTATGTTTTCCTTCCTAGGTATGGGGAAGACACCTGAATCCCAGCAGGAGGCACTGACCAAACCGGAGGCACAGGCTGGTTAGGTAAGAACAGAAATCCGCGGCCCCAGACAAGCTGAGGCTCACGTTGGGCACGGTCCTTCCGGAGTGGCTCAACAGCACCCCCCACTGTTCTACAGGGCTCCCCCACACTGACCAAGTAGTTTTTTTAGAGTTAGCTTAGTTTGCTGTAGGGTTTAGCCAAATAGGTATTTTTTTAGGTCAGCTAGTTTGCTGTAGGGATTAGCCAGATAGGTTTTTTGTTGTAGGAATTAGCCCAGTTTAGCTTAGTTGCTGTAGGATTTAGCTAGTTGCTGTAGGTTAAGGTTAGCAAAAAGTTTAGATGTAGGCAGTCTGAATAGACGTAACTTATTGCCCAGAAAAATTACCCAAGTAGGGTTAGGGTTAGGCGATTAGCCATGGAAAAATTAGGCACATAGCCATGAAACCATGCCACAGTTGTGGCTATGGTGGTTTTCAAAAAATTAGGGCTGGCAATCATGCACCCTTGTTGCAACGTTTCGAGGATTATTACTCTTCATCAGGCACGGGGCATGTTGCTCCTTTGACATCTTGGGACTGAATGAGGGCACAGTATGAGGCTCCTCCCTTTTATAGGTTTCTGTTTAGCTTATGTCAGCTTTTTTGCTTAGGTTAGCTTAGATTTTTTTGTTGTTTTTTTGAGGTAAGTATCTGGTGGGATTATATTTATTTTAGTTTTAGCTAGTGTTAGCTTAAAACAAGGACTAGTGCCTGTCCTTTAGATGTGGCACTTAGCCCTAGCCCAGTTTCCAGGCTCTCTCAGTCGGTCCGAATGGTCAAATAGAGGCGAGGAGGGATGTGTGTCCCTATTTAGAGCCTTTAGGCACCTCCCCTGTTTTTGTAGCTATGCTAGTTGCATTGCTTTAGCTCTTAATTTAGTTTTTAGGTGTCCACTACCAGGTAAGTACTGTTTTTCTGTCTTTTACTGTTTTTTTGGTTTTTGTTGTTTTTTGTGTAGTCCCATTTTCCTTATGTTTTCCTTCCTAGGTATGGGGAAGACACCTGAATCCCAGCAGGAGGCACTGACCAAACCGGAGGCACAGGCTGGTTAGGTAAGAACAGAAATCCGCGGCCCCAGACAAGCTGAGGCTCACGTTGGGCACGGTCCTTCCGGAGTGGCTCAACAGCACCCCCCACTGTTCTACAGGGCTCCCCCACACTGACCAAGTAGTTTTTTTAGAGTTAGCTTAGTTTGCTGTAGGGTTTAGCCAAATAGGTATTTTTTTAGGTCAGCTAGTTTGCTGTAGGGATTAGCCAGATAGGTTTTTTGTTGTAGGAATTAGCCCAGTTTAGCTTAGTTGCTGTAGGATTTAGCTAGTTGCTGTAGGTTAAGGTTAGCAAAAAGTTTAGATGTAGGCAGTCTGAATAGACGTAACTTATTGCCCAGAAAAATTACCCAAGTAGGGTTAGGGTTAGGCGATTAGCCATGGAAAAATTAGGCACATAGCCATGAAACCATGCCACAGTTGTGGCTATGGTGGTTTTCAAAAAATTAGGGCTGGCAATCATGCACCCTTGTTGCAACGTTTCGAGGATTATTACTCTTCATCAGGCACGGGGCATGTTGCTCCTTTGACATCTTGGGACTGAATGAGGGCACAGTATGAGGCTCCTCCCTTTTATAGGTTTCTGTTTAGCTTATGTCAGCTTTTTTGCTTAGGTTAGCTTAGATTTTTTTGTTGTTTTTTTGAGGTAAGTATCTGGTGGGATTATATTTATTTTAGTTTTAGCTAGTGTTAGCTTAAAACAAGGACTAGTGCCTGTCCTTTAGATGTGGCACTTAGCCCTAGCCCAGTTTCCAGGCTCTCTCAGTCGGTCCGAATGGTCAAATAGAGGCGAGGAGGGATGTGTGTCCCTATTTAGAGCCTTTAGGCACCTCCCCTGTTTTTGTAGCTATGCTAGTTGCATTGCTTTAGCTCTTAATTTAGTTTTTAGGTGTCCACTACCAGGTAAGTACTGTTTTTCTGTCTTTTACTGTTTTTTTGGTTTTTGTTGTTTTTTGTGTAGTCCCATTTTCCTTATGTTTTCCTTCCTAGGTATGGGGAAGACACCTGAATCCCAGCAGGAGGCACTGACCAAACCGGAGGCACAGGCTGGTTAGGTAAGAACAGAAATCCGCGGCCCCAGACAAGCTGAGGCTCACGTTGGGCACGGTCCTTCCGGAGTGGCTCAACAGCACCCCCCACTGTTCTACAGGGCTCCCCCACACTGACCAAGTAGTTTTTTTAGAGTTAGCTTAGTTTGCTGTAGGGTTTAGCCAAATAGGTATTTTTTTAGGTCAGCTAGTTTGCTGTAGGGATTAGCCAGATAGGTTTTTTGTTGTAGGAATTAGCCCAGTTTAGCTTAGTTGCTGTAGGATTTAGCTAGTTGCTGTAGGTTAAGGTTAGCAAAAAGTTTAGATGTAGGCAGTCTGAATAGACGTAACTTATTGCCCAGAAAAATTACCCAAGTAGGGTTAGGGTTAGGCGATTAGCCATGGAAAAATTAGGCACATAGCCATGAAACCATGCCACAGTTGTGGCTATGGTGGTTTTCAAAAAATTAGGGCTGGCAATCATGCACCCTTGTTGCAACGTTTCGAGGATTATTACTCTTCATCAGGCACGGGGCATGTTGCTCCTTTGACATCTTGGGACTGAATGAGGGCACAGTATGAGGCTCCTCCCTTTTATAGGTTTCTGTTTAGCTTATGTCAGCTTTTTTGCTTAGGTTAGCTTAGATTTTTTTGTTGTTTTTTTGAGGTAAGTATCTGGTGGGATTATATTTATTTTAGTTTTAGCTAGTGTTAGCTTAAAACAAGGACTAGTGCCTGTCCTTTAGATGTGGCACTTAGCCCTAGCCCAGTTTCCAGGCTCTCTCAGTCGGTCCGAATGGTCAAATAGAGGCGAGGAGGGATGTGTGTCCCTATTTAGAGCCTTTAGGCACCTCCCCTGTTTTTGTAGCTATGCTAGTTGCATTGCTTTAGCTCTTAATTTAGTTTTTAGGTGTCCACTACCAGGTAAGTACTGTTTTTCTGTCTTTTACTGTTTTTTTGGTTTTTGTTGTTTTTTGTGTAGTCCCATTTTCCTTATGTTTTCCTTCCTAGGTATGGGGAAGACACCTGAATCCCAGCAGGAGGCACTGACCAAACCGGAGGCACAGGCTGGTTAGGTAAGAACAGAAATCCGCGGCCCCAGACAAGCTGAGGCTCACGTTGGGCACGGTCCTTCCGGAGTGGCTCAACAGCACCCCCCACTGTTCTACAGGGCTCCCCCACACTGACCAAGTAGTTTTTTTAGAGTTAGCTTAGTTTGCTGTAGGGTTTAGCCAAATAGGTATTTTTTTAGGTCAGCTAGTTTGCTGTAGGGATTAGCCAGATAGGTTTTTTGTTGTAGGAATTAGCCCAGTTTAGCTTAGTTGCTGTAGGATTTAGCTAGTTGCTGTAGGTTAAGGTTAGCAAAAAGTTTAGATGTAGGCAGTCTGAATAGACGTAACTTATTGCCCAGAAAAATTACCCAAGTAGGGTTAGGGTTAGGCGATTAGCCATGGAAAAATTAGGCACATAGCCATGAAACCATGCCACAGTTGTGGCTATGGTGGTTTTCAAAAAATTAGGGCTGGCAATCATGCACCCTTGTTGCAACGTTTCGAGGATTATTACTCTTCATCAGGCACGGGGCATGTTGCTCCTTTGACATCTTGGGACTGAATGAGGGCACAGTATGAGGCTCCTCCCTTTTATAGGTTTCTGTTTAGCTTATGTCAGCTTTTTTGCTTAGGTTAGCTTAGATTTTTTTGTTGTTTTTTTGAGGTAAGTATCTGGTGGGATTATATTTATTTTAGTTTTAGCTAGTGTTAGCTTAAAACAAGGACTAGTGCCTGTCCTTTAGATGTGGCACTTAGCCCTAGCCCAGTTTCCAGGCTCTCTCAGTCGGTCCGAATGGTCAAATAGAGGCGAGGAGGGATGTGTGTCCCTATTTAGAGCCTTTAGGCACCTCCCCTGTTTTTGTAGCTATGCTAGTTGCATTGCTTTAGCTCTTAATTTAGTTTTTAGGTGTCCACTACCAGGTAAGTACTGTTTTTCTGTCTTTTACTGTTTTTTTGGTTTTTGTTGTTTTTTGTGTAGTCCCATTTTCCTTATGTTTTCCTTCCTAGGTATGGGGAAGACACCTGAATCCCAGCAGGAGGCACTGACCAAACCGGAGGCACAGGCTGGTTAGGTAAGAACAGAAATCCGCGGCCCCAGACAAGCTGAGGCTCACGTTGGGCACGGTCCTTCCGGAGTGGCTCAACAGCACCCCCCACTGTTCTACAGGGCTCCCCCACACTGACCAAGTAGTTTTTTTAGAGTTAGCTTAGTTTGCTGTAGGGTTTAGCCAAATAGGTATTTTTTTAGGTCAGCTAGTTTGCTGTAGGGATTAGCCAGATAGGTTTTTTGTTGTAGGAATTAGCCCAGTTTAGCTTAGTTGCTGTAGGATTTAGCTAGTTGCTGTAGGTTAAGGTTAGCAAAAAGTTTAGATGTAGGCAGTCTGAATAGACGTAACTTATTGCCCAGAAAAATTACCCAAGTAGGGTTAGGGTTAGGCGATTAGCCATGGAAAAATTAGGCACATAGCCATGAAACCATGCCACAGTTGTGGCTATGGTGGTTTTCAAAAAATTAGGGCTGGCAATCATGCACCCTTGTTGCAACGTTTCGAGGATTATTACTCTTCATCAGGCACGGGGCATGTTGCTCCTTTGACATCTTGGGACTGAATGAGGGCACAGTATGAGGCTCCTCCCTTTTATAGGTTTCTGTTTAGCTTATGTCAGCTTTTTTGCTTAGGTTAGCTTAGATTTTTTTGTTGTTTTTTTGAGGTAAGTATCTGGTGGGATTATATTTATTTTAGTTTTAGCTAGTGTTAGCTTAAAACAAGGACTAGTGCCTGTCCTTTAGATGTGGCACTTAGCCCTAGCCCAGTTTCCAGGCTCTCTCAGTCGGTCCGAATGGTCAAATAGAGGCGAGGAGGGATGTGTGTCCCTATTTAGAGCCTTTAGGCACCTCCCCTGTTTTTGTAGCTATGCTAGTTGCATTGCTTTAGCTCTTAATTTAGTTTTTAGGTGTCCACTACCAGGTAAGTACTGTTTTTCTGTCTTTTACTGTTTTTTTGGTTTTTGTTGTTTTTTGTGTAGTCCCATTTTCCTTATGTTTTCCTTCCTAGGTATGGGGAAGACACCTGAATCCCAGCAGGAGGCACTGACCAAACCGGAGGCACAGGCTGGTTAGGTAAGAACAGAAATCCGCGGCCCCAGACAAGCTGAGGCTCACGTTGGGCACGGTCCTTCCGGAGTGGCTCAACAGCACCCCCCACTGTTCTACAGGGCTCCCCCACACTGACCAAGTAGTTTTTTTAGAGTTAGCTTAGTTTGCTGTAGGGTTTAGCCAAATAGGTATTTTTTTAGGTCAGCTAGTTTGCTGTAGGGATTAGCCAGATAGGTTTTTTGTTGTAGGAATTAGCCCAGTTTAGCTTAGTTGCTGTAGGATTTAGCTAGTTGCTGTAGGTTAAGGTTAGCAAAAAGTTTAGATGTAGGCAGTCTGAATAGACGTAACTTATTGCCCAGAAAAATTACCCAAGTAGGGTTAGGGTTAGGCGATTAGCCATGGAAAAATTAGGCACATAGCCATGAAACCATGCCACAGTTGTGGCTATGGTGGTTTTCAAAAAATTAGGGCTGGCAATCATGCACCCTTGTTGCAACGTTTCGAGGATTATTACTCTTCATCAGGCACGGGGCATGTTGCTCCTTTGACATCTTGGGACTGAATGAGGGCACAGTATGAGGCTCCTCCCTTTTATAGGTTTCTGTTTAGCTTATGTCAGCTTTTTTGCTTAGGTTAGCTTAGATTTTTTTGTTGTTTTTTTGAGGTAAGTATCTGGTGGGATTATATTTATTTTAGTTTTAGCTAGTGTTAGCTTAAAACAAGGACTAGTGCCTGTCCTTTAGATGTGGCACTTAGCCCTAGCCCAGTTTCCAGGCTCTCTCAGTCGGTCCGAATGGTCAAATAGAGGCGAGGAGGGATGTGTGTCCCTATTTAGAGCCTTTAGGCACCTCCCCTGTTTTTGTAGCTATGCTAGTTGCATTGCTTTAGCTCTTAATTTAGTTTTTAGGTGTCCACTACCAGGTAAGTACTGTTTTTCTGTCTTTTACTGTTTTTTTGGTTTTTGTTGTTTTTTGTGTAGTCCCATTTTCCTTATGTTTTCCTTCCTAGGTATGGGGAAGACACCTGAATCCCAGCAGGAGGCACTGACCAAACCGGAGGCACAGGCTGGTTAGGTAAGAACAGAAATCCGCGGCCCCAGACAAGCTGAGGCTCACGTTGGGCACGGTCCTTCCGGAGTGGCTCAACAGCACCCCCCACTGTTCTACAGGGCTCCCCCACACTGACCAAGTAGTTTTTTTAGAGTTAGCTTAGTTTGCTGTAGGGTTTAGCCAAATAGGTATTTTTTTAGGTCAGCTAGTTTGCTGTAGGGATTAGCCAGATAGGTTTTTTGTTGTAGGAATTAGCCCAGTTTAGCTTAGTTGCTGTAGGATTTAGCTAGTTGCTGTAGGTTAAGGTTAGCAAAAAGTTTAGATGTAGGCAGTCTGAATAGACGTAACTTATTGCCCAGAAAAATTACCCAAGTAGGGTTAGGGTTAGGCGATTAGCCATGGAAAAATTAGGCACATAGCCATGAAACCATGCCACAGTTGTGGCTATGGTGGTTTTCAAAAAATTAGGGCTGGCAATCATGCACCCTTGTTGCAACGTTTCGAGGATTATTACTCTTCATCAGGCACGGGGCATGTTGCTCCTTTGACATCTTGGGACTGAATGAGGGCACAGTATGAGGCTCCTCCCTTTTATAGGTTTCTGTTTAGCTTATGTCAGCTTTTTTGCTTAGGTTAGCTTAGATTTTTTTGTTGTTTTTTTGAGGTAAGTATCTGGTGGGATTATATTTATTTTAGTTTTAGCTAGTGTTAGCTTAAAACAAGGACTAGTGCCTGTCCTTTAGATGTGGCACTTAGCCCTAGCCCAGTTTCCAGGCTCTCTCAGTCGGTCCGAATGGTCAAATAGAGGCGAGGAGGGATGTGTGTCCCTATTTAGAGCCTTTAGGCACCTCCCCTGTTTTTGTAGCTATGCTAGTTGCATTGCTTTAGCTCTTAATTTAGTTTTTAGGTGTCCACTACCAGGTAAGTACTGTTTTTCTGTCTTTTACTGTTTTTTTGGTTTTTGTTGTTTTTTGTGTAGTCCCATTTTCCTTATGTTTTCCTTCCTAGGTATGGGGAAGACACCTGAATCCCAGCAGGAGGCACTGACCAAACCGGAGGCACAGGCTGGTTAGGTAAGAACAGAAATCCGCGGCCCCAGACAAGCTGAGGCTCACGTTGGGCACGGTCCTTCCGGAGTGGCTCAACAGCACCCCCCACTGTTCTACAGGGCTCCCCCACACTGACCAAGTAGTTTTTTTAGAGTTAGCTTAGTTTGCTGTAGGGTTTAGCCAAATAGGTATTTTTTTAGGTCAGCTAGTTTGCTGTAGGGATTAGCCAGATAGGTTTTTTGTTGTAGGAATTAGCCCAGTTTAGCTTAGTTGCTGTAGGATTTAGCTAGTTGCTGTAGGTTAAGGTTAGCAAAAAGTTTAGATGTAGGCAGTCTGAATAGACGTAACTTATTGCCCAGAAAAATTACCCAAGTAGGGTTAGGGTTAGGCGATTAGCCATGGAAAAATTAGGCACATAGCCATGAAACCATGCCACAGTTGTGGCTATGGTGGTTTTCAAAAAATTAGGGCTGGCAATCATGCACCCTTGTTGCAACGTTTCGAGGATTATTACTCTTCATCAGGCACGGGGCATGTTGCTCCTTTGACATCTTGGGACTGAATGAGGGCACAGTATGAGGCTCCTCCCTTTTATAGGTTTCTGTTTAGCTTATGTCAGCTTTTTTGCTTAGGTTAGCTTAGATTTTTTTGTTGTTTTTTTGAGGTAAGTATCTGGTGGGATTATATTTATTTTAGTTTTAGCTAGTGTTAGCTTAAAACAAGGACTAGTGCCTGTCCTTTAGATGTGGCACTTAGCCCTAGCCCAGTTTCCAGGCTCTCTCAGTCGGTCCGAATGGTCAAATAGAGGCGAGGAGGGATGTGTGTCCCTATTTAGAGCCTTTAGGCACCTCCCCTGTTTTTGTAGCTATGCTAGTTGCATTGCTTTAGCTCTTAATTTAGTTTTTAGGTGTCCACTACCAGGTAAGTACTGTTTTTCTGTCTTTTACTGTTTTTTTGGTTTTTGTTGTTTTTTGTGTAGTCCCATTTTCCTTATGTTTTCCTTCCTAGGTATGGGGAAGACACCTGAATCCCAGCAGGAGGCACTGACCAAACCGGAGGCACAGGCTGGTTAGGTAAGAACAGAAATCCGCGGCCCCAGACAAGCTGAGGCTCACGTTGGGCACGGTCCTTCCGGAGTGGCTCAACAGCACCCCCCACTGTTCTACAGGGCTCCCCCACACTGACCAAGTAGTTTTTTTAGAGTTAGCTTAGTTTGCTGTAGGGTTTAGCCAAATAGGTATTTTTTTAGGTCAGCTAGTTTGCTGTAGGGATTAGCCAGATAGGTTTTTTGTTGTAGGAATTAGCCCAGTTTAGCTTAGTTGCTGTAGGATTTAGCTAGTTGCTGTAGGTTAAGGTTAGCAAAAAGTTTAGATGTAGGCAGTCTGAATAGACGTAACTTATTGCCCAGAAAAATTACCCAAGTAGGGTTAGGGTTAGGCGATTAGCCATGGAAAAATTAGGCACATAGCCATGAAACCATGCCACAGTTGTGGCTATGGTGGTTTTCAAAAAATTAGGGCTGGCAATCATGCACCCTTGTTGCAACGTTTCGAGGATTATTACTCTTCATCAGGCACGGGGCATGTTGCTCCTTTGACATCTTGGGACTGAATGAGGGCACAGTATGAGGCTCCTCCCTTTTATAGGTTTCTGTTTAGCTTATGTCAGCTTTTTTGCTTAGGTTAGCTTAGATTTTTTTGTTGTTTTTTTGAGGTAAGTATCTGGTGGGATTATATTTATTTTAGTTTTAGCTAGTGTTAGCTTAAAACAAGGACTAGTGCCTGTCCTTTAGATGTGGCACTTAGCCCTAGCCCAGTTTCCAGGCTCTCTCAGTCGGTCCGAATGGTCAAATAGAGGCGAGGAGGGATGTGTGTCCCTATTTAGAGCCTTTAGGCACCTCCCCTGTTTTTGTAGCTATGCTAGTTGCATTGCTTTAGCTCTTAATTTAGTTTTTAGGTGTCCACTACCAGGTAAGTACTGTTTTTCTGTCTTTTACTGTTTTTTTGGTTTTTGTTGTTTTTTGTGTAGTCCCATTTTCCTTATGTTTTCCTTCCTAGGTATGGGGAAGACACCTGAATCCCAGCAGGAGGCACTGACCAAACCGGAGGCACAGGCTGGTTAGGTAAGAACAGAAATCCGCGGCCCCAGACAAGCTGAGGCTCACGTTGGGCACGGTCCTTCCGGAGTGGCTCAACAGCACCCCCCACTGTTCTACAGGGCTCCCCCACACTGACCAAGTAGTTTTTTTAGAGTTAGCTTAGTTTGCTGTAGGGTTTAGCCAAATAGGTATTTTTTTAGGTCAGCTAGTTTGCTGTAGGGATTAGCCAGATAGGTTTTTTGTTGTAGGAATTAGCCCAGTTTAGCTTAGTTGCTGTAGGATTTAGCTAGTTGCTGTAGGTTAAGGTTAGCAAAAAGTTTAGATGTAGGCAGTCTGAATAGACGTAACTTATTGCCCAGAAAAATTACCCAAGTAGGGTTAGGGTTAGGCGATTAGCCATGGAAAAATTAGGCACATAGCCATGAAACCATGCCACAGTTGTGGCTATGGTGGTTTTCAAAAAATTAGGGCTGGCAATCATGCACCCTTGTTGCAACGTTTCGAGGATTATTACTCTTCATCAGGCACGGGGCATGTTGCTCCTTTGACATCTTGGGACTGAATGAGGGCACAGTATGAGGCTCCTCCCTTTTATAGGTTTCTGTTTAGCTTATGTCAGCTTTTTTGCTTAGGTTAGCTTAGATTTTTTTGTTGTTTTTTTGAGGTAAGTATCTGGTGGGATTATATTTATTTTAGTTTTAGCTAGTGTTAGCTTAAAACAAGGACTAGTGCCTGTCCTTTAGATGTGGCACTTAGCCCTAGCCCAGTTTCCAGGCTCTCTCAGTCGGTCCGAATGGTCAAATAGAGGCGAGGAGGGATGTGTGTCCCTATTTAGAGCCTTTAGGCACCTCCCCTGTTTTTGTAGCTATGCTAGTTGCATTGCTTTAGCTCTTAATTTAGTTTTTAGGTGTCCACTACCAGGTAAGTACTGTTTTTCTGTCTTTTACTGTTTTTTTGGTTTTTGTTGTTTTTTGTGTAGTCCCATTTTCCTTATGTTTTCCTTCCTAGGTATGGGGAAGACACCTGAATCCCAGCAGGAGGCACTGACCAAACCGGAGGCACAGGCTGGTTAGGTAAGAACAGAAATCCGCGGCCCCAGACAAGCTGAGGCTCACGTTGGGCACGGTCCTTCCGGAGTGGCTCAACAGCACCCCCCACTGTTCTACAGGGCTCCCCCACACTGACCAAGTAGTTTTTTTAGAGTTAGCTTAGTTTGCTGTAGGGTTTAGCCAAATAGGTATTTTTTTAGGTCAGCTAGTTTGCTGTAGGGATTAGCCAGATAGGTTTTTTGTTGTAGGAATTAGCCCAGTTTAGCTTAGTTGCTGTAGGATTTAGCTAGTTGCTGTAGGTTAAGGTTAGCAAAAAGTTTAGATGTAGGCAGTCTGAATAGACGTAACTTATTGCCCAGAAAAATTACCCAAGTAGGGTTAGGGTTAGGCGATTAGCCATGGAAAAATTAGGCACATAGCCATGAAACCATGCCACAGTTGTGGCTATGGTGGTTTTCAAAAAATTAGGGCTGGCAATCATGCACCCTTGTTGCAACGTTTCGAGGATTATTACTCTTCATCAGGCACGGGGCATGTTGCTCCTTTGACATCTTGGGACTGAATGAGGGCACAGTATGAGGCTCCTCCCTTTTATAGGTTTCTGTTTAGCTTATGTCAGCTTTTTTGCTTAGGTTAGCTTAGATTTTTTTGTTGTTTTTTTGAGGTAAGTATCTGGTGGGATTATATTTATTTTAGTTTTAGCTAGTGTTAGCTTAAAACAAGGACTAGTGCCTGTCCTTTAGATGTGGCACTTAGCCCTAGCCCAGTTTCCAGGCTCTCTCAGTCGGTCCGAATGGTCAAATAGAGGCGAGGAGGGATGTGTGTCCCTATTTAGAGCCTTTAGGCACCTCCCCTGTTTTTGTAGCTATGCTAGTTGCATTGCTTTAGCTCTTAATTTAGTTTTTAGGTGTCCACTACCAGGTAAGTACTGTTTTTCTGTCTTTTACTGTTTTTTTGGTTTTTGTTGTTTTTTGTGTAGTCCCATTTTCCTTATGTTTTCCTTCCTAGGTATGGGGAAGACACCTGAATCCCAGCAGGAGGCACTGACCAAACCGGAGGCACAGGCTGGTTAGGTAAGAACAGAAATCCGCGGCCCCAGACAAGCTGAGGCTCACGTTGGGCACGGTCCTTCCGGAGTGGCTCAACAGCACCCCCCACTGTTCTACAGGGCTCCCCCACACTGACCAAGTAGTTTTTTTAGAGTTAGCTTAGTTTGCTGTAGGGTTTAGCCAAATAGGTATTTTTTTAGGTCAGCTAGTTTGCTGTAGGGATTAGCCAGATAGGTTTTTTGTTGTAGGAATTAGCCCAGTTTAGCTTAGTTGCTGTAGGATTTAGCTAGTTGCTGTAGGTTAAGGTTAGCAAAAAGTTTAGATGTAGGCAGTCTGAATAGACGTAACTTATTGCCCAGAAAAATTACCCAAGTAGGGTTAGGGTTAGGCGATTAGCCATGGAAAAATTAGGCACATAGCCATGAAACCATGCCACAGTTGTGGCTATGGTGGTTTTCAAAAAATTAGGGCTGGCAATCATGCACCCTTGTTGCAACGTTTCGAGGATTATTACTCTTCATCAGGCACGGGGCATGTTGCTCCTTTGACATCTTGGGACTGAATGAGGGCACAGTATGAGGCTCCTCCCTTTTATAGGTTTCTGTTTAGCTTATGTCAGCTTTTTTGCTTAGGTTAGCTTAGATTTTTTTGTTGTTTTTTTGAGGTAAGTATCTGGTGGGATTATATTTATTTTAGTTTTAGCTAGTGTTAGCTTAAAACAAGGACTAGTGCCTGTCCTTTAGATGTGGCACTTAGCCCTAGCCCAGTTTCCAGGCTCTCTCAGTCGGTCCGAATGGTCAAATAGAGGCGAGGAGGGATGTGTGTCCCTATTTAGAGCCTTTAGGCACCTCCCCTGTTTTTGTAGCTATGCTAGTTGCATTGCTTTAGCTCTTAATTTAGTTTTTAGGTGTCCACTACCAGGTAAGTACTGTTTTTCTGTCTTTTACTGTTTTTTTGGTTTTTGTTGTTTTTTGTGTAGTCCCATTTTCCTTATGTTTTCCTTCCTAGGTATGGGGAAGACACCTGAATCCCAGCAGGAGGCACTGACCAAACCGGAGGCACAGGCTGGTTAGGTAAGAACAGAAATCCGCGGCCCCAGACAAGCTGAGGCTCACGTTGGGCACGGTCCTTCCGGAGTGGCTCAACAGCACCCCCCACTGTTCTACAGGGCTCCCCCACACTGACCAAGTAGTTTTTTTAGAGTTAGCTTAGTTTGCTGTAGGGTTTAGCCAAATAGGTATTTTTTTAGGTCAGCTAGTTTGCTGTAGGGATTAGCCAGATAGGTTTTTTGTTGTAGGAATTAGCCCAGTTTAGCTTAGTTGCTGTAGGATTTAGCTAGTTGCTGTAGGTTAAGGTTAGCAAAAAGTTTAGATGTAGGCAGTCTGAATAGACGTAACTTATTGCCCAGAAAAATTACCCAAGTAGGGTTAGGGTTAGGCGATTAGCCATGGAAAAATTAGGCACATAGCCATGAAACCATGCCACAGTTGTGGCTATGGTGGTTTTCAAAAAATTAGGGCTGGCAATCATGCACCCTTGTTGCAACGTTTCGAGGATTATTACTCTTCATCAGGCACGGGGCATGTTGCTCCTTTGACATCTTGGGACTGAATGAGGGCACAGTATGAGGCTCCTCCCTTTTATAGGTTTCTGTTTAGCTTATGTCAGCTTTTTTGCTTAGGTTAGCTTAGATTTTTTTGTTGTTTTTTTGAGGTAAGTATCTGGTGGGATTATATTTATTTTAGTTTTAGCTAGTGTTAGCTTAAAACAAGGACTAGTGCCTGTCCTTTAGATGTGGCACTTAGCCCTAGCCCAGTTTCCAGGCTCTCTCAGTCGGTCCGAATGGTCAAATAGAGGCGAGGAGGGATGTGTGTCCCTATTTAGAGCCTTTAGGCACCTCCCCTGTTTTTGTAGCTATGCTAGTTGCATTGCTTTAGCTCTTAATTTAGTTTTTAGGTGTCCACTACCAGGTAAGTACTGTTTTTCTGTCTTTTACTGTTTTTTTGGTTTTTGTTGTTTTTTGTGTAGTCCCATTTTCCTTATGTTTTCCTTCCTAGGTATGGGGAAGACACCTGAATCCCAGCAGGAGGCACTGACCAAACCGGAGGCACAGGCTGGTTAGGTAAGAACAGAAATCCGCGGCCCCAGACAAGCTGAGGCTCACGTTGGGCACGGTCCTTCCGGAGTGGCTCAACAGCACCCCCCACTGTTCTACAGGGCTCCCCCACACTGACCAAGTAGTTTTTTTAGAGTTAGCTTAGTTTGCTGTAGGGTTTAGCCAAATAGGTATTTTTTTAGGTCAGCTAGTTTGCTGTAGGGATTAGCCAGATAGGTTTTTTGTTGTAGGAATTAGCCCAGTTTAGCTTAGTTGCTGTAGGATTTAGCTAGTTGCTGTAGGTTAAGGTTAGCAAAAAGTTTAGATGTAGGCAGTCTGAATAGACGTAACTTATTGCCCAGAAAAATTACCCAAGTAGGGTTAGGGTTAGGCGATTAGCCATGGAAAAATTAGGCACATAGCCATGAAACCATGCCACAGTTGTGGCTATGGTGGTTTTCAAAAAATTAGGGCTGGCAATCATGCACCCTTGTTGCAACGTTTCGAGGATTATTACTCTTCATCAGGCACGGGGCATGTTGCTCCTTTGACATCTTGGGACTGAATGAGGGCACAGTATGAGGCTCCTCCCTTTTATAGGTTTCTGTTTAGCTTATGTCAGCTTTTTTGCTTAGGTTAGCTTAGATTTTTTTGTTGTTTTTTTGAGGTAAGTATCTGGTGGGATTATATTTATTTTAGTTTTAGCTAGTGTTAGCTTAAAACAAGGACTAGTGCCTGTCCTTTAGATGTGGCACTTAGCCCTAGCCCAGTTTCCAGGCTCTCTCAGTCGGTCCGAATGGTCAAATAGAGGCGAGGAGGGATGTGTGTCCCTATTTAGAGCCTTTAGGCACCTCCCCTGTTTTTGTAGCTATGCTAGTTGCATTGCTTTAGCTCTTAATTTAGTTTTTAGGTGTCCACTACCAGGTAAGTACTGTTTTTCTGTCTTTTACTGTTTTTTTGGTTTTTGTTGTTTTTTGTGTAGTCCCATTTTCCTTATGTTTTCCTTCCTAGGTATGGGGAAGACACCTGAATCCCAGCAGGAGGCACTGACCAAACCGGAGGCACAGGCTGGTTAGGTAAGAACAGAAATCCGCGGCCCCAGACAAGCTGAGGCTCACGTTGGGCACGGTCCTTCCGGAGTGGCTCAACAGCACCCCCCACTGTTCTACAGGGCTCCCCCACACTGACCAAGTAGTTTTTTTAGAGTTAGCTTAGTTTGCTGTAGGGTTTAGCCAAATAGGTATTTTTTTAGGTCAGCTAGTTTGCTGTAGGGATTAGCCAGATAGGTTTTTTGTTGTAGGAATTAGCCCAGTTTAGCTTAGTTGCTGTAGGATTTAGCTAGTTGCTGTAGGTTAAGGTTAGCAAAAAGTTTAGATGTAGGCAGTCTGAATAGACGTAACTTATTGCCCAGAAAAATTACCCAAGTAGGGTTAGGGTTAGGCGATTAGCCATGGAAAAATTAGGCACATAGCCATGAAACCATGCCACAGTTGTGGCTATGGTGGTTTTCAAAAAATTAGGGCTGGCAATCATGCACCCTTGTTGCAACGTTTCGAGGATTATTACTCTTCATCAGGCACGGGGCATGTTGCTCCTTTGACATCTTGGGACTGAATGAGGGCACAGTATGAGGCTCCTCCCTTTTATAGGTTTCTGTTTAGCTTATGTCAGCTTTTTTGCTTAGGTTAGCTTAGATTTTTTTGTTGTTTTTTTGAGGTAAGTATCTGGTGGGATTATATTTATTTTAGTTTTAGCTAGTGTTAGCTTAAAACAAGGACTAGTGCCTGTCCTTTAGATGTGGCACTTAGCCCTAGCCCAGTTTCCAGGCTCTCTCAGTCGGTCCGAATGGTCAAATAGAGGCGAGGAGGGATGTGTGTCCCTATTTAGAGCCTTTAGGCACCTCCCCTGTTTTTGTAGCTATGCTAGTTGCATTGCTTTAGCTCTTAATTTAGTTTTTAGGTGTCCACTACCAGGTAAGTACTGTTTTTCTGTCTTTTACTGTTTTTTTGGTTTTTGTTGTTTTTTGTGTAGTCCCATTTTCCTTATGTTTTCCTTCCTAGGTATGGGGAAGACACCTGAATCCCAGCAGGAGGCACTGACCAAACCGGAGGCACAGGCTGGTTAGGTAAGAACAGAAATCCGCGGCCCCAGACAAGCTGAGGCTCACGTTGGGCACGGTCCTTCCGGAGTGGCTCAACAGCACCCCCCACTGTTCTACAGGGCTCCCCCACACTGACCAAGTAGTTTTTTTAGAGTTAGCTTAGTTTGCTGTAGGGTTTAGCCAAATAGGTATTTTTTTAGGTCAGCTAGTTTGCTGTAGGGATTAGCCAGATAGGTTTTTTGTTGTAGGAATTAGCCCAGTTTAGCTTAGTTGCTGTAGGATTTAGCTAGTTGCTGTAGGTTAAGGTTAGCAAAAAGTTTAGATGTAGGCAGTCTGAATAGACGTAACTTATTGCCCAGAAAAATTACCCAAGTAGGGTTAGGGTTAGGCGATTAGCCATGGAAAAATTAGGCACATAGCCATGAAACCATGCCACAGTTGTGGCTATGGTGGTTTTCAAAAAATTAGGGCTGGCAATCATGCACCCTTGTTGCAACGTTTCGAGGATTATTACTCTTCATCAGGCACGGGGCATGTTGCTCCTTTGACATCTTGGGACTGAATGAGGGCACAGTATGAGGCTCCTCCCTTTTATAGGTTTCTGTTTAGCTTATGTCAGCTTTTTTGCTTAGGTTAGCTTAGATTTTTTTGTTGTTTTTTTGAGGTAAGTATCTGGTGGGATTATATTTATTTTAGTTTTAGCTAGTGTTAGCTTAAAACAAGGACTAGTGCCTGTCCTTTAGATGTGGCACTTAGCCCTAGCCCAGTTTCCAGGCTCTCTCAGTCGGTCCGAATGGTCAAATAGAGGCGAGGAGGGATGTGTGTCCCTATTTAGAGCCTTTAGGCACCTCCCCTGTTTTTGTAGCTATGCTAGTTGCATTGCTTTAGCTCTTAATTTAGTTTTTAGGTGTCCACTACCAGGTAAGTACTGTTTTTCTGTCTTTTACTGTTTTTTTGGTTTTTGTTGTTTTTTGTGTAGTCCCATTTTCCTTATGTTTTCCTTCCTAGGTATGGGGAAGACACCTGAATCCCAGCAGGAGGCACTGACCAAACCGGAGGCACAGGCTGGTTAGGTAAGAACAGAAATCCGCGGCCCCAGACAAGCTGAGGCTCACGTTGGGCACGGTCCTTCCGGAGTGGCTCAACAGCACCCCCCACTGTTCTACAGGGCTCCCCCACACTGACCAAGTAGTTTTTTTAGAGTTAGCTTAGTTTGCTGTAGGGTTTAGCCAAATAGGTATTTTTTTAGGTCAGCTAGTTTGCTGTAGGGATTAGCCAGATAGGTTTTTTGTTGTAGGAATTAGCCCAGTTTAGCTTAGTTGCTGTAGGATTTAGCTAGTTGCTGTAGGTTAAGGTTAGCAAAAAGTTTAGATGTAGGCAGTCTGAATAGACGTAACTTATTGCCCAGAAAAATTACCCAAGTAGGGTTAGGGTTAGGCGATTAGCCATGGAAAAATTAGGCACATAGCCATGAAACCATGCCACAGTTGTGGCTATGGTGGTTTTCAAAAAATTAGGGCTGGCAATCATGCACCCTTGTTGCAACGTTTCGAGGATTATTACTCTTCATCAGGCACGGGGCATGTTGCTCCTTTGACATCTTGGGACTGAATGAGGGCACAGTATGAGGCTCCTCCCTTTTATAGGTTTCTGTTTAGCTTATGTCAGCTTTTTTGCTTAGGTTAGCTTAGATTTTTTTGTTGTTTTTTTGAGGTAAGTATCTGGTGGGATTATATTTATTTTAGTTTTAGCTAGTGTTAGCTTAAAACAAGGACTAGTGCCTGTCCTTTAGATGTGGCACTTAGCCCTAGCCCAGTTTCCAGGCTCTCTCAGTCGGTCCGAATGGTCAAATAGAGGCGAGGAGGGATGTGTGTCCCTATTTAGAGCCTTTAGGCACCTCCCCTGTTTTTGTAGCTATGCTAGTTGCATTGCTTTAGCTCTTAATTTAGTTTTTAGGTGTCCACTACCAGGTAAGTACTGTTTTTCTGTCTTTTACTGTTTTTTTGGTTTTTGTTGTTTTTTGTGTAGTCCCATTTTCCTTATGTTTTCCTTCCTAGGTATGGGGAAGACACCTGAATCCCAGCAGGAGGCACTGACCAAACCGGAGGCACAGGCTGGTTAGGTAAGAACAGAAATCCGCGGCCCCAGACAAGCTGAGGCTCACGTTGGGCACGGTCCTTCCGGAGTGGCTCAACAGCACCCCCCACTGTTCTACAGGGCTCCCCCACACTGACCAAGTAGTTTTTTTAGAGTTAGCTTAGTTTGCTGTAGGGTTTAGCCAAATAGGTATTTTTTTAGGTCAGCTAGTTTGCTGTAGGGATTAGCCAGATAGGTTTTTTGTTGTAGGAATTAGCCCAGTTTAGCTTAGTTGCTGTAGGATTTAGCTAGTTGCTGTAGGTTAAGGTTAGCAAAAAGTTTAGATGTAGGCAGTCTGAATAGACGTAACTTATTGCCCAGAAAAATTACCCAAGTAGGGTTAGGGTTAGGCGATTAGCCATGGAAAAATTAGGCACATAGCCATGAAACCATGCCACAGTTGTGGCTATGGTGGTTTTCAAAAAATTAGGGCTGGCAATCATGCACCCTTGTTGCAACGTTTCGAGGATTATTACTCTTCATCAGGCACGGGGCATGTTGCTCCTTTGACATCTTGGGACTGAATGAGGGCACAGTATGAGGCTCCTCCCTTTTATAGGTTTCTGTTTAGCTTATGTCAGCTTTTTTGCTTAGGTTAGCTTAGATTTTTTTGTTGTTTTTTTGAGGTAAGTATCTGGTGGGATTATATTTATTTTAGTTTTAGCTAGTGTTAGCTTAAAACAAGGACTAGTGCCTGTCCTTTAGATGTGGCACTTAGCCCTAGCCCAGTTTCCAGGCTCTCTCAGTCGGTCCGAATGGTCAAATAGAGGCGAGGAGGGATGTGTGTCCCTATTTAGAGCCTTTAGGCACCTCCCCTGTTTTTGTAGCTATGCTAGTTGCATTGCTTTAGCTCTTAATTTAGTTTTTAGGTGTCCACTACCAGGTAAGTACTGTTTTTCTGTCTTTTACTGTTTTTTTGGTTTTTGTTGTTTTTTGTGTAGTCCCATTTTCCTTATGTTTTCCTTCCTAGGTATGGGGAAGACACCTGAATCCCAGCAGGAGGCACTGACCAAACCGGAGGCACAGGCTGGTTAGGTAAGAACAGAAATCCGCGGCCCCAGACAAGCTGAGGCTCACGTTGGGCACGGTCCGTCCGGAGTGGCTCAACAGCACCCCCCACTGTTCTACAGGGCTCCCCCACACTGACCAAGTAGTTTTTTTAGAGTTAGCTTAGTTTGCTGTAGGGTTTAGCCAAATAGGTATTTTTTTAGGTCAGCTAGTTTGCTGTAGGGATTAGCCAGATAGGTTTTTTGTTGTAGGAATTAGCCCAGTTTAGCTTAGTTGCTGTAGGATTTAGCTAGTTGCTGTAGGTTAAGGTTAGCAAAAAGTTTAGATGTAGGCAGTCTGAATAGACGTAACTTATTGCCCAGAAAAATTACCCAAGTAGGGTTAGGGTTAGGCGATTAGCCATGGAAAAATTAGGCACATAGCCATGAAACCATGCCACAGTTGTGGCTATGGTGGTTTTCAAAAAATTAGGGCTGGCAATCATGCACCCTTGTTGCAACGTTTCGAGGATTATTACTCTTCATCAGGCACGGGGCATGTTGCTCCTTTGACATCTTGGGACTGAATGAGGGCACAGTATGAGGCTCCTCCCTTTTATAGGTTTCTGTTTAGCTTATGTCAGCTTTTTTGCTTAGGTTAGCTTAGATTTTTTTGTTGTTTTTTTGAGGTAAGTATCTGGTGGGATTATATTTATTTTAGTTTTAGCTAGTGTTAGCTTAAAACAAGGACTAGTGCCTGTCCTTTAGATGTGGCACTTAGCCCTAGCCCAGTTTCCAGGCTCTCTCAGTCGGTCCGAATGGTCAAATAGAGGCGAGGAGGGATGTGTGTCCCTATTTAGAGCCTTTAGGCACCTCCCCTGTTTTTGTAGCTATGCTAGTTGCATTGCTTTAGCTCTTAATTTAGTTTTTAGGTGTCCACTACCAGGTAAGTACTGTTTTTCTGTCTTTTACTGTTTTTTTGGTTTTTGTTGTTTTTTGTGTAGTCCCATTTTCCTTATGTTTTCCTTCCTAGGTATGGGGAAGACACCTGAATCCCAGCAGGAGGCACTGACCAAACCGGAGGCACAGGCTGGTTAGGTAAGAACAGAAATCCGCGGCCCCAGACAAGCTGAGGCTCACGTTGGGCACGGTCCTTCCGGAGTGGCTCAACAGCACCCCCCACTGTTCTACAGGGCTCCCCCACACTGACCAAGTAGTTTTTTTAGAGTTAGCTTAGTTTGCTGTAGGGTTTAGCCAAATAGGTATTTTTTTAGGTCAGCTAGTTTGCTGTAGGGATTAGCCAGATAGGTTTTTTGTTGTAGGAATTAGCCCAGTTTAGCTTAGTTGCTGTAGGATTTAGCTAGTTGCTGTAGGTTAAGGTTAGCAAAAAGTTTAGATGTAGGCAGTCTGAATAGACGTAACTTATTGCCCAGAAAAATTACCCAAGTAGGGTTAGGGTTAGGCGATTAGCCATGGAAAAATTAGGCACATAGCCATGAAACCATGCCACAGTTGTGGCTATGGTGGTTTTCAAAAAATTAGGGCTGGCAATCATGCACCCTTGTTGCAACGTTTCGAGGATTATTACTCTTCATCAGGCACGGGGCATGTTGCTCCTTTGACATCTTGGGACTGAATGAGGGCACAGTATGAGGCTCCTCCCTTTTATAGGTTTCTGTTTAGCTTATGTCAGCTTTTTTGCTTAGGTTAGCTTAGATTTTTTTGTTGTTTTTTTGAGGTAAGTATCTGGTGGGATTATATTTATTTTAGTTTTAGCTAGTGTTAGCTTAAAACAAGGACTAGTGCCTGTCCTTTAGATGTGGCACTTAGCCCTAGCCCAGTTTCCAGGCTCTCTCAGTCGGTCCGAATGGTCAAATAGAGGCGAGGAGGGATGTGTGTCCCTATTTAGAGCCTTTAGGCACCTCCCCTGTTTTTGTAGCTATGCTAGTTGCATTGCTTTAGCTCTTAATTTAGTTTTTAGGTGTCCACTACCAGGTAAGTACTGTTTTTCTGTCTTTTACTGTTTTTTTGGTTTTTGTTGTTTTTTGTGTAGTCCCATTTTCCTTATGTTTTCCTTCCTAGGTATGGGGAAGACACCTGAATCCCAGCAGGAGGCACTGACCAAACCGGAGGCACAGGCTGGTTAGGTAAGAACAGAAATCCGCGGCCCCAGACAAGCTGAGGCTCACGTTGGGCACGGTCCTTCCGGAGTGGCTCAACAGCACCCCCCACTGTTCTACAGGGCTCCCCCACACTGACCAAGTAGTTTTTTTAGAGTTAGCTTAGTTTGCTGTAGGGTTTAGCCAAATAGGTATTTTTTTAGGTCAGCTAGTTTGCTGTAGGGATTAGCCAGATAGGTTTTTTGTTGTAGGAATTAGCCCAGTTTAGCTTAGTTGCTGTAGGATTTAGCTAGTTGCTGTAGGTTAAGGTTAGCAAAAAGTTTAGATGTAGGCAGTCTGAATAGACGTAACTTATTGCCCAGAAAAATTACCCAAGTAGGGTTAGGGTTAGGCGATTAGCCATGGAAAAATTAGGCACATAGCCATGAAACCATGCCACAGTTGTGGCTATGGTGGTTTTCAAAAAATTAGGGCTGGCAATCATGCACCCTTGTTGCAACGTTTCGAGGATTATTACTCTTCATCAGGCACGGGGCATGTTGCTCCTTTGACATCTTGGGACTGAATGAGGGCACAGTATGAGGCTCCTCCCTTTTATAGGTTTCTGTTTAGCTTATGTCAGCTTTTTTGCTTAGGTTAGCTTAGATTTTTTTGTTGTTTTTTTGAGGTAAGTATCTGGTGGGATTATATTTATTTTAGTTTTAGCTAGTGTTAGCTTAAAACAAGGACTAGTGCCTGTCCTTTAGATGTGGCACTTAGCCCTAGCCCAGTTTCCAGGCTCTCTCAGTCGGTCCGAATGGTCAAATAGAGGCGAGGAGGGATGTGTGTCCCTATTTAGAGCCTTTAGGCACCTCCCCTGTTTTTGTAGCTATGCTAGTTGCATTGCTTTAGCTCTTAATTTAGTTTTTAGGTGTCCACTACCAGGTAAGTACTGTTTTTCTGTCTTTTACTGTTTTTTTGGTTTTTGTTGTTTTTTGTGTAGTCCCATTTTCCTTATGTTTTCCTTCCTAGGTATGGGGAAGACACCTGAATCCCAGCAGGAGGCACTGACCAAACCGGAGGCACAGGCTGGTTAGGTAAGAACAGAAATCCGCGGCCCCAGACAAGCTGAGGCTCACGTTGGGCACGGTCCTTCCGGAGTGGCTCAACAGCACCCCCCACTGTTCTACAGGGCTCCCCCACACTGACCAAGTAGTTTTTTTAGAGTTAGCTTAGTTTGCTGTAGGGTTTAGCCAAATAGGTATTTTTTTAGGTCAGCTAGTTTGCTGTAGGGATTAGCCAGATAGGTTTTTTGTTGTAGGAATTAGCCCAGTTTAGCTTAGTTGCTGTAGGATTTAGCTAGTTGCTGTAGGTTAAGGTTAGCAAAAAGTTTAGATGTAGGCAGTCTGAATAGACGTAACTTATTGCCCAGAAAAATTACCCAAGTAGGGTTAGGGTTAGGCGATTAGCCATGGAAAAATTAGGCACATAGCCATGAAACCATGCCACAGTTGTGGCTATGGTGGTTTTCAAAAAATTAGGGCTGGCAATCATGCACCCTTGTTGCAACGTTTCGAGGATTATTACTCTTCATCAGGCACGGGGCATGTTGCTCCTTTGACATCTTGGGACTGAATGAGGGCACAGTATGAGGCTCCTCCCTTTTATAGGTTTCTGTTTAGCTTATGTCAGCTTTTTTGCTTAGGTTAGCTTAGATTTTTTTGTTGTTTTTTTGAGGTAAGTATCTGGTGGGATTATATTTATTTTAGTTTTAGCTAGTGTTAGCTTAAAACAAGGACTAGTGCCTGTCCTTTAGATGTGGCACTTAGCCCTAGCCCAGTTTCCAGGCTCTCTCAGTCGGTCCGAATGGTCAAATAGAGGCGAGGAGGGATGTGTGTCCCTATTTAGAGCCTTTAGGCACCTCCCCTGTTTTTGTAGCTATGCTAGTTGCATTGCTTTAGCTCTTAATTTAGTTTTTAGGTGTCCACTACCAGGTAAGTACTGTTTTTCTGTCTTTTACTGTTTTTTTGGTTTTTGTTGTTTTTTGTGTAGTCCCATTTTCCTTATGTTTTCCTTCCTAGGTATGGGGAAGACACCTGAATCCCAGCAGGAGGCACTGACCAAACCGGAGGCACAGGCTGGTTAGGTAAGAACAGAAATCCGCGGCCCCAGACAAGCTGAGGCTCACGTTGGGCACGGTCCTTCCGGAGTGGCTCAACAGCACCCCCCACTGTTCTACAGGGCTCCCCCACACTGACCAAGTAGTTTTTTTAGAGTTAGCTTAGTTTGCTGTAGGGTTTAGCCAAATAGGTATTTTTTTAGGTCAGCTAGTTTGCTGTAGGGATTAGCCAGATAGGTTTTTTGTTGTAGGAATTAGCCCAGTTTAGCTTAGTTGCTGTAGGATTTAGCTAGTTGCTGTAGGTTAAGGTTAGCAAAAAGTTTAGATGTAGGCAGTCTGAATAGACGTAACTTATTGCCCAGAAAAATTACCCAAGTAGGGTTAGGGTTAGGCGATTAGCCATGGAAAAATTAGGCACATAGCCATGAAACCATGCCACAGTTGTGGCTATGGTGGTTTTCAAAAAATTAGGGCTGGCAATCATGCACCCTTGTTGCAACGTTTCGAGGATTATTACTCTTCATCAGGCACGGGGCATGTTGCTCCTTTGACATCTTGGGACTGAATGAGGGCACAGTATGAGGCTCCTCCCTTTTATAGGTTTCTGTTTAGCTTATGTCAGCTTTTTTGCTTAGGTTAGCTTAGATTTTTTTGTTGTTTTTTTGAGGTAAGTATCTGGTGGGATTATATTTATTTTAGTTTTAGCTAGTGTTAGCTTAAAACAAGGACTAGTGCCTGTCCTTTAGATGTGGCACTTAGCCCTAGCCCAGTTTCCAGGCTCTCTCAGTCGGTCCGAATGGTCAAATAGAGGCGAGGAGGGATGTGTGTCCCTATTTAGAGCCTTTAGGCACCTCCCCTGTTTTTGTAGCTATGCTAGTTGCATTGCTTTAGCTCTTAATTTAGTTTTTAGGTGTCCACTACCAGGTAAGTACTGTTTTTCTGTCTTTTACTGTTTTTTTGGTTTTTGTTGTTTTTTGTGTAGTCCCATTTTCCTTATGTTTTCCTTCCTAGGTATGGGGAAGACACCTGAATCCCAGCAGGAGGCACTGACCAAACCGGAGGCACAGGCTGGTTAGGTAAGAACAGAAATCCGCGGCCCCAGACAAGCTGAGGCTCACGTTGGGCACGGTCCTTCCGGAGTGGCTCAACAGCACCCCCCACTGTTCTACAGGGCTCCCCCACACTGACCAAGTAGTTTTTTTAGAGTTAGCTTAGTTTGCTGTAGGGTTTAGCCAAATAGGTATTTTTTTAGGTCAGCTAGTTTGCTGTAGGGATTAGCCAGATAGGTTTTTTGTTGTAGGAATTAGCCCAGTTTAGCTTAGTTGCTGTAGGATTTAGCTAGTTGCTGTAGGTTAAGGTTAGCAAAAAGTTTAGATGTAGGCAGTCTGAATAGACGTAACTTATTGCCCAGAAAAATTACCCAAGTAGGGTTAGGGTTAGGCGATTAGCCATGGAAAAATTAGGCACATAGCCATGAAACCATGCCACAGTTGTGGCTATGGTGGTTTTCAAAAAATTAGGGCTGGCAATCATGCACCCTTGTTGCAACGTTTCGAGGATTATTACTCTTCATCAGGCACGGGGCATGTTGCTCCTTTGACATCTTGGGACTGAATGAGGGCACAGTATGAGGCTCCTCCCTTTTATAGGTTTCTGTTTAGCTTATGTCAGCTTTTTTGCTTAGGTTAGCTTAGATTTTTTTGTTGTTTTTTTGAGGTAAGTATCTGGTGGGATTATATTTATTTTAGTTTTAGCTAGTGTTAGCTTAAAACAAGGACTAGTGCCTGTCCTTTAGATGTGGCACTTAGCCCTAGCCCAGTTTCCAGGCTCTCTCAGTCGGTCCGAATGGTCAAATAGAGGCGAGGAGGGATGTGTGTCCCTATTTAGAGCCTTTAGGCACCTCCCCTGTTTTTGTAGCTATGCTAGTTGCATTGCTTTAGCTCTTAATTTAGTTTTTAGGTGTCCACTACCAGGTAAGTACTGTTTTTCTGTCTTTTACTGTTTTTTTGGTTTTTGTTGTTTTTTGTGTAGTCCCATTTTCCTTATGTTTTCCTTCCTAGGTATGGGGAAGACACCTGAATCCCAGCAGGAGGCACTGACCAAACCGGAGGCACAGGCTGGTTAGGTAAGAACAGAAATCCGCGGCCCCAGACAAGCTGAGGCTCACGTTGGGCACGGTCCTTCCGGAGTGGCTCAACAGCACCCCCCACTGTTCTACAGGGCTCCCCCACACTGACCAAGTAGTTTTTTTAGAGTTAGCTTAGTTTGCTGTAGGGTTTAGCCAAATAGGTATTTTTTTAGGTCAGCTAGTTTGCTGTAGGGATTAGCCAGATAGGTTTTTTGTTGTAGGAATTAGCCCAGTTTAGCTTAGTTGCTGTAGGATTTAGCTAGTTGCTGTAGGTTAAGGTTAGCAAAAAGTTTAGATGTAGGCAGTCTGAATAGACGTAACTTATTGCCCAGAAAAATTACCCAAGTAGGGTTAGGGTTAGGCGATTAGCCATGGAAAAATTAGGCACATAGCCATGAAACCATGCCACAGTTGTGGCTATGGTGGTTTTCAAAAAATTAGGGCTGGCAATCATGCACCCTTGTTGCAACGTTTCGAGGATTATTACTCTTCATCAGGCACGGGGCATGTTGCTCCTTTGACATCTTGGGACTGAATGAGGGCACAGTATGAGGCTCCTCCCTTTTATAGGTTTCTGTTTAGCTTATGTCAGCTTTTTTGCTTAGGTTAGCTTAGATTTTTTTGTTGTTTTTTTGAGGTAAGTATCTGGTGGGATTATATTTATTTTAGTTTTAGCTAGTGTTAGCTTAAAACAAGGACTAGTGCCTGTCCTTTAGATGTGGCACTTAGCCCTAGCCCAGTTTCCAGGCTCTCTCAGTCGGTCCGAATGGTCAAATAGAGGCGAGGAGGGATGTGTGTCCCTATTTAGAGCCTTTAGGCACCTCCCCTGTTTTTGTAGCTATGCTAGTTGCATTGCTTTAGCTCTTAATTTAGTTTTTAGGTGTCCACTACCAGGTAAGTACTGTTTTTCTGTCTTTTACTGTTTTTTTGGTTTTTGTTGTTTTTTGTGTAGTCCCATTTTCCTTATGTTTTCCTTCCTAGGTATGGGGAAGACACCTGAATCCCAGCAGGAGGCACTGACCAAACCGGAGGCACAGGCTGGTTAGGTAAGAACAGAAATCCGCGGCCCCAGACAAGCTGAGGCTCACGTTGGGCACGGTCCTTCCGGAGTGGCTCAACAGCACCCCCCACTGTTCTACAGGGCTCCCCCACACTGACCAAGTAGTTTTTTTAGAGTTAGCTTAGTTTGCTGTAGGGTTTAGCCAAATAGGTATTTTTTTAGGTCAGCTAGTTTGCTGTAGGGATTAGCCAGATAGGTTTTTTGTTGTAGGAATTAGCCCAGTTTAGCTTAGTTGCTGTAGGATTTAGCTAGTTGCTGTAGGTTAAGGTTAGCAAAAAGTTTAGATGTAGGCAGTCTGAATAGACGTAACTTATTGCCCAGAAAAATTACCCAAGTAGGGTTAGGGTTAGGCGATTAGCCATGGAAAAATTAGGCACATAGCCATGAAACCATGCCACAGTTGTGGCTATGGTGGTTTTCAAAAAATTAGGGCTGGCAATCATGCACCCTTGTTGCAACGTTTCGAGGATTATTACTCTTCATCAGGCACGGGGCATGTTGCTCCTTTGACATCTTGGGACTGAATGAGGGCACAGTATGAGGCTCCTCCCTTTTATAGGTTTCTGTTTAGCTTATGTCAGCTTTTTTGCTTAGGTTAGCTTAGATTTTTTTGTTGTTTTTTTGAGGTAAGTATCTGGTGGGATTATATTTATTTTAGTTTTAGCTAGTGTTAGCTTAAAACAAGGACTAGTGCCTGTCCTTTAGATGTGGCACTTAGCCCTAGCCCAGTTTCCAGGCTCTCTCAGTCGGTCCGAATGGTCAAATAGAGGCGAGGAGGGATGTGTGTCCCTATTTAGAGCCTTTAGGCACCTCCCCTGTTTTTGTAGCTATGCTAGTTGCATTGCTTTAGCTCTTAATTTAGTTTTTAGGTGTCCACTACCAGGTAAGTACTGTTTTTCTGTCTTTTACTGTTTTTTTGGTTTTTGTTGTTTTTTGTGTAGTCCCATTTTCCTTATGTTTTCCTTCCTAGGTATGGGGAAGACACCTGAATCCCAGCAGGAGGCACTGACCAAACCGGAGGCACAGGCTGGTTAGGTAAGAACAGAAATCCGCGGCCCCAGACAAGCTGAGGCTCACGTTGGGCACGGTCCGTCCGGAGTGGCTCAACAGCACCCCCCACTGTTCTACAGGGCTCCCCCACACTGACCAAGTAGTTTTTTTAGAGTTAGCTTAGTTTGCTGTAGGGTTTAGCCAAATAGGTATTTTTTTAGGTCAGCTAGTTTGCTGTAGGGATTAGCCAGATAGGTTTTTTGTTGTAGGAATTAGCCCAGTTTAGCTTAGTTGCTGTAGGATTTAGCTAGTTGCTGTAGGTTAAGGTTAGCAAAAAGTTTAGATGTAGGCAGTCTGAATAGACGTAACTTATTGCCCAGAAAAATTACCCAAGTAGGGTTAGGGTTAGGCGATTAGCCATGGAAAAATTAGGCACATAGCCATGAAACCATGCCACAGTTGTGGCTATGGTGGTTTTCAAAAAATTAGGGCTGGCAATCATGCACCCTTGTTGCAACGTTTCGAGGATTATTACTCTTCATCAGGCACGGGGCATGTTGCTCCTTTGACATCTTGGGACTGAATGAGGGCACAGTATGAGGCTCCTCCCTTTTATAGGTTTCTGTTTAGCTTATGTCAGCTTTTTTGCTTAGGTTAGCTTAGATTTTTTTGTTGTTTTTTTGAGGTAAGTATCTGGTGGGATTATATTTATTTTAGTTTTAGCTAGTGTTAGCTTAAAACAAGGACTAGTGCCTGTCCTTTAGATGTGGCACTTAGCCCTAGCCCAGTTTCCAGGCTCTCTCAGTCGGTCCGAATGGTCAAATAGAGGCGAGGAGGGATGTGTGTCCCTATTTAGAGCCTTTAGGCACCTCCCCTGTTTTTGTAGCTATGCTAGTTGCATTGCTTTAGCTCTTAATTTAGTTTTTAGGTGTCCACTACCAGGTAAGTACTGTTTTTCTGTCTTTTACTGTTTTTTTGGTTTTTGTTGTTTTTTGTGTAGTCCCATTTTCCTTATGTTTTCCTTCCTAGGTATGGGGAAGACACCTGAATCCCAGCAGGAGGCACTGACCAAACCGGAGGCACAGGCTGGTTAGGTAAGAACAGAAATCCGCGGCCCCAGACAAGCTGAGGCTCACGTTGGGCACGGTCCTTCCGGAGTGGCTCAACAGCACCCCCCACTGTTCTACAGGGCTCCCCCACACTGACCAAGTAGTTTTTTTAGAGTTAGCTTAGTTTGCTGTAGGGTTTAGCCAAATAGGTATTTTTTTAGGTCAGCTAGTTTGCTGTAGGGATTAGCCAGATAGGTTTTTTGTTGTAGGAATTAGCCCAGTTTAGCTTAGTTGCTGTAGGATTTAGCTAGTTGCTGTAGGTTAAGGTTAGCAAAAAGTTTAGATGTAGGCAGTCTGAATAGACGTAACTTATTGCCCAGAAAAATTACCCAAGTAGGGTTAGGGTTAGGCGATTAGCCATGGAAAAATTAGGCACATAGCCATGAAACCATGCCACAGTTGTGGCTATGGTGGTTTTCAAAAAATTAGGGCTGGCAATCATGCACCCTTGTTGCAACGTTTCGAGGATTATTACTCTTCATCAGGCACGGGGCATGTTGCTCCTTTGACATCTTGGGACTGAATGAGGGCACAGTATGAGGCTCCTCCCTTTTATAGGTTTCTGTTTAGCTTATGTCAGCTTTTTTGCTTAGGTTAGCTTAGATTTTTTTGTTGTTTTTTTGAGGTAAGTATCTGGTGGGATTATATTTATTTTAGTTTTAGCTAGTGTTAGCTTAAAACAAGGACTAGTGCCTGTCCTTTAGATGTGGCACTTAGCCCTAGCCCAGTTTCCAGGCTCTCTCAGTCGGTCCGAATGGTCAAATAGAGGCGAGGAGGGATGTGTGTCCCTATTTAGAGCCTTTAGGCACCTCCCCTGTTTTTGTAGCTATGCTAGTTGCATTGCTTTAGCTCTTAATTTAGTTTTTAGGTGTCCACTACCAGGTAAGTACTGTTTTTCTGTCTTTTACTGTTTTTTTGGTTTTTGTTGTTTTTTGTGTAGTCCCATTTTCCTTATGTTTTCCTTCCTAGGTATGGGGAAGACACCTGAATCCCAGCAGGAGGCACTGACCAAACCGGAGGCACAGGCTGGTTAGGTAAGAACAGAAATCCGCGGCCCCAGACAAGCTGAGGCTCACGTTGGGCACGGTCCTTCCGGAGTGGCTCAACAGCACCCCCCACTGTTCTACAGGGCTCCCCCACACTGACCAAGTAGTTTTTTTAGAGTTAGCTTAGTTTGCTGTAGGGTTTAGCCAAATAGGTATTTTTTTAGGTCAGCTAGTTTGCTGTAGGGATTAGCCAGATAGGTTTTTTGTTGTAGGAATTAGCCCAGTTTAGCTTAGTTGCTGTAGGATTTAGCTAGTTGCTGTAGGTTAAGGTTAGCAAAAAGTTTAGATGTAGGCAGTCTGAATAGACGTAACTTATTGCCCAGAAAAATTACCCAAGTAGGGTTAGGGTTAGGCGATTAGCCATGGAAAAATTAGGCACATAGCCATGAAACCATGCCACAGTTGTGGCTATGGTGGTTTTCAAAAAATTAGGGCTGGCAATCATGCACCCTTGTTGCAACGTTTCGAGGATTATTACTCTTCATCAGGCACGGGGCATGTTGCTCCTTTGACATCTTGGGACTGAATGAGGGCACAGTATGAGGCTCCTCCCTTTTATAGGTTTCTGTTTAGCTTATGTCAGCTTTTTTGCTTAGGTTAGCTTAGATTTTTTTGTTGTTTTTTTGAGGTAAGTATCTGGTGGGATTATATTTATTTTAGTTTTAGCTAGTGTTAGCTTAAAACAAGGACTAGTGCCTGTCCTTTAGATGTGGCACTTAGCCCTAGCCCAGTTTCCAGGCTCTCTCAGTCGGTCCGAATGGTCAAATAGAGGCGAGGAGGGATGTGTGTCCCTATTTAGAGCCTTTAGGCACCTCCCCTGTTTTTGTAGCTATGCTAGTTGCATTGCTTTAGCTCTTAATTTAGTTTTTAGGTGTCCACTACCAGGTAAGTACTGTTTTTCTGTCTTTTACTGTTTTTTTGGTTTTTGTTGTTTTTTGTGTAGTCCCATTTTCCTTATGTTTTCCTTCCTAGGTATGGGGAAGACACCTGAATCCCAGCAGGAGGCACTGACCAAACCGGAGGCACAGGCTGGTTAGGTAAGAACAGAAATCCGCGGCCCCAGACAAGCTGAGGCTCACGTTGGGCACGGTCCTTCCGGAGTGGCTCAACAGCACCCCCCACTGTTCTACAGGGCTCCCCCACACTGACCAAGTAGTTTTTTTAGAGTTAGCTTAGTTTGCTGTAGGGTTTAGCCAAATAGGTATTTTTTTAGGTCAGCTAGTTTGCTGTAGGGATTAGCCAGATAGGTTTTTTGTTGTAGGAATTAGCCCAGTTTAGCTTAGTTGCTGTAGGATTTAGCTAGTTGCTGTAGGTTAAGGTTAGCAAAAAGTTTAGATGTAGGCAGTCTGAATAGACGTAACTTATTGCCCAGAAAAATTACCCAAGTAGGGTTAGGGTTAGGCGATTAGCCATGGAAAAATTAGGCACATAGCCATGAAACCATGCCACAGTTGTGGCTATGGTGGTTTTCAAAAAATTAGGGCTGGCAATCATGCACCCTTGTTGCAACGTTTCGAGGATTATTACTCTTCATCAGGCACGGGGCATGTTGCTCCTTTGACATCTTGGGACTGAATGAGGGCACAGTATGAGGCTCCTCCCTTTTATAGGTTTCTGTTTAGCTTATGTCAGCTTTTTTGCTTAGGTTAGCTTAGATTTTTTTGTTGTTTTTTTGAGGTAAGTATCTGGTGGGATTATATTTATTTTAGTTTTAGCTAGTGTTAGCTTAAAACAAGGACTAGTGCCTGTCCTTTAGATGTGGCACTTAGCCCTAGCCCAGTTTCCAGGCTCTCTCAGTCGGTCCGAATGGTCAAATAGAGGCGAGGAGGGATGTGTGTCCCTATTTAGAGCCTTTAGGCACCTCCCCTGTTTTTGTAGCTATGCTAGTTGCATTGCTTTAGCTCTTAATTTAGTTTTTAGGTGTCCACTACCAGGTAAGTACTGTTTTTCTGTCTTTTACTGTTTTTTTGGTTTTTGTTGTTTTTTGTGTAGTCCCATTTTCCTTATGTTTTCCTTCCTAGGTATGGGGAAGACACCTGAATCCCAGCAGGAGGCACTGACCAAACCGGAGGCACAGGCTGGTTAGGTAAGAACAGAAATCCGCGGCCCCAGACAAGCTGAGGCTCACGTTGGGCACGGTCCTTCCGGAGTGGCTCAACAGCACCCCCCACTGTTCTACAGGGCTCCCCCACACTGACCAAGTAGTTTTTTTAGAGTTAGCTTAGTTTGCTGTAGGGTTTAGCCAAATAGGTATTTTTTTAGGTCAGCTAGTTTGCTGTAGGGATTAGCCAGATAGGTTTTTTGTTGTAGGAATTAGCCCAGTTTAGCTTAGTTGCTGTAGGATTTAGCTAGTTGCTGTAGGTTAAGGTTAGCAAAAAGTTTAGATGTAGGCAGTCTGAATAGACGTAACTTATTGCCCAGAAAAATTACCCAAGTAGGGTTAGGGTTAGGCGATTAGCCATGGAAAAATTAGGCACATAGCCATGAAACCATGCCACAGTTGTGGCTATGGTGGTTTTCAAAAAATTAGGGCTGGCAATCATGCACCCTTGTTGCAACGTTTCGAGGATTATTACTCTTCATCAGGCACGGGGCATGTTGCTCCTTTGACATCTTGGGACTGAATGAGGGCACAGTATGAGGCTCCTCCCTTTTATAGGTTTCTGTTTAGCTTATGTCAGCTTTTTTGCTTAGGTTAGCTTAGATTTTTTTGTTGTTTTTTTGAGGTAAGTATCTGGTGGGATTATATTTATTTTAGTTTTAGCTAGTGTTAGCTTAAAACAAGGACTAGTGCCTGTCCTTTAGATGTGGCACTTAGCCCTAGCCCAGTTTCCAGGCTCTCTCAGTCGGTCCGAATGGTCAAATAGAGGCGAGGAGGGATGTGTGTCCCTATTTAGAGCCTTTAGGCACCTCCCCTGTTTTTGTAGCTATGCTAGTTGCATTGCTTTAGCTCTTAATTTAGTTTTTAGGTGTCCACTACCAGGTAAGTACTGTTTTTCTGTCTTTTACTGTTTTTTTGGTTTTTGTTGTTTTTTGTGTAGTCCCATTTTCCTTATGTTTTCCTTCCTAGGTATGGGGAAGACACCTGAATCCCAGCAGGAGGCACTGACCAAACCGGAGGCACAGGCTGGTTAGGTAAGAACAGAAATCCGCGGCCCCAGACAAGCTGAGGCTCACGTTGGGCACGGTCCTTCCGGAGTGGCTCAACAGCACCCCCCACTGTTCTACAGGGCTCCCCCACACTGACCAAGTAGTTTTTTTAGAGTTAGCTTAGTTTGCTGTAGGGTTTAGCCAAATAGGTATTTTTTTAGGTCAGCTAGTTTGCTGTAGGGATTAGCCAGATAGGTTTTTTGTTGTAGGAATTAGCCCAGTTTAGCTTAGTTGCTGTAGGATTTAGCTAGTTGCTGTAGGTTAAGGTTAGCAAAAAGTTTAGATGTAGGCAGTCTGAATAGACGTAACTTATTGCCCAGAAAAATTACCCAAGTAGGGTTAGGGTTAGGCGATTAGCCATGGAAAAATTAGGCACATAGCCATGAAACCATGCCACAGTTGTGGCTATGGTGGTTTTCAAAAAATTAGGGCTGGCAATCATGCACCCTTGTTGCAACGTTTCGAGGATTATTACTCTTCATCAGGCACGGGGCATGTTGCTCCTTTGACATCTTGGGACTGAATGAGGGCACAGTATGAGGCTCCTCCCTTTTATAGGTTTCTGTTTAGCTTATGTCAGCTTTTTTGCTTAGGTTAGCTTAGATTTTTTTGTTGTTTTTTTGAGGTAAGTATCTGGTGGGATTATATTTATTTTAGTTTTAGCTAGTGTTAGCTTAAAACAAGGACTAGTGCCTGTCCTTTAGATGTGGCACTTAGCCCTAGCCCAGTTTCCAGGCTCTCTCAGTCGGTCCGAATGGTCAAATAGAGGCGAGGAGGGATGTGTGTCCCTATTTAGAGCCTTTAGGCACCTCCCCTGTTTTTGTAGCTATGCTAGTTGCATTGCTTTAGCTCTTAATTTAGTTTTTAGGTGTCCACTACCAGGTAAGTACTGTTTTTCTGTCTTTTACTGTTTTTTTGGTTTTTGTTGTTTTTTGTGTAGTCCCATTTTCCTTATGTTTTCCTTCCTAGGTATGGGGAAGACACCTGAATCCCAGCAGGAGGCACTGACCAAACCGGAGGCACAGGCTGGTTAGGTAAGAACAGAAATCCGCGGCCCCAGACAAGCTGAGGCTCACGTTGGGCACGGTCCTTCCGGAGTGGCTCAACAGCACCCCCCACTGTTCTACAGGGCTCCCCCACACTGACCAAGTAGTTTTTTTAGAGTTAGCTTAGTTTGCTGTAGGGTTTAGCCAAATAGGTATTTTTTTAGGTCAGCTAGTTTGCTGTAGGGATTAGCCAGATAGGTTTTTTGTTGTAGGAATTAGCCCAGTTTAGCTTAGTTGCTGTAGGATTTAGCTAGTTGCTGTAGGTTAAGGTTAGCAAAAAGTTTAGATGTAGGCAGTCTGAATAGACGTAACTTATTGCCCAGAAAAATTACCCAAGTAGGGTTAGGGTTAGGCGATTAGCCATGGAAAAATTAGGCACATAGCCATGAAACCATGCCACAGTTGTGGCTATGGTGGTTTTCAAAAAATTAGGGCTGGCAATCATGCACCCTTGTTGCAACGTTTCGAGGATTATTACTCTTCATCAGGCACGGGGCATGTTGCTCCTTTGACATCTTGGGACTGAATGAGGGCACAGTATGAGGCTCCTCCCTTTTATAGGTTTCTGTTTAGCTTATGTCAGCTTTTTTGCTTAGGTTAGCTTAGATTTTTTTGTTGTTTTTTTGAGGTAAGTATCTGGTGGGATTATATTTATTTTAGTTTTAGCTAGTGTTAGCTTAAAACAAGGACTAGTGCCTGTCCTTTAGATGTGGCACTTAGCCCTAGCCCAGTTTCCAGGCTCTCTCAGTCGGTCCGAATGGTCAAATAGAGGCGAGGAGGGATGTGTGTCCCTATTTAGAGCCTTTAGGCACCTCCCCTGTTTTTGTAGCTATGCTAGTTGCATTGCTTTAGCTCTTAATTTAGTTTTTAGGTGTCCACTACCAGGTAAGTACTGTTTTTCTGTCTTTTACTGTTTTTTTGGTTTTTGTTGTTTTTTGTGTAGTCCCATTTTCCTTATGTTTTCCTTCCTAGGTATGGGGAAGACACCTGAATCCCAGCAGGAGGCACTGACCAAACCGGAGGCACAGGCTGGTTAGGTAAGAACAGAAATCCGCGGCCCCAGACAAGCTGAGGCTCACGTTGGGCACGGTCCGTCCGGAGTGGCTCAACAGCACCCCCCACTGTTCTACAGGGCTCCCCCACACTGACCAAGTAGTTTTTTTAGAGTTAGCTTAGTTTGCTGTAGGGTTTAGCCAAATAGGTATTTTTTTAGGTCAGCTAGTTTGCTGTAGGGATTAGCCAGATAGGTTTTTTGTTGTAGGAATTAGCCCAGTTTAGCTTAGTTGCTGTAGGATTTAGCTAGTTGCTGTAGGTTAAGGTTAGCAAAAAGTTTAGATGTAGGCAGTCTGAATAGACGTAACTTATTGCCCAGAAAAATTACCCAAGTAGGGTTAGGGTTAGGCGATTAGCCATGGAAAAATTAGGCACATAGCCATGAAACCATGCCACAGTTGTGGCTATGGTGGTTTTCAAAAAATTAGGGCTGGCAATCATGCACCCTTGTTGCAACGTTTCGAGGATTATTACTCTTCATCAGGCACGGGGCATGTTGCTCCTTTGACATCTTGGGACTGAATGAGGGCACAGTATGAGGCTCCTCCCTTTTATAGGTTTCTGTTTAGCTTATGTCAGCTTTTTTGCTTAGGTTAGCTTAGATTTTTTTGTTGTTTTTTTGAGGTAAGTATCTGGTGGGATTATATTTATTTTAGTTTTAGCTAGTGTTAGCTTAAAACAAGGACTAGTGCCTGTCCTTTAGATGTGGCACTTAGCCCTAGCCCAGTTTCCAGGCTCTCTCAGTCGGTCCGAATGGTCAAATAGAGGCGAGGAGGGATGTGTGTCCCTATTTAGAGCCTTTAGGCACCTCCCCTGTTTTTGTAGCTATGCTAGTTGCATTGCTTTAGCTCTTAATTTAGTTTTTAGGTGTCCACTACCAGGTAAGTACTGTTTTTCTGTACTCCCTCTCTCTCACACACACACACACACACACTCTCTCTCTCTCCCTCCCTCACACACATTCCTAGGTATGGGGAAGACACCTGAATCCCAGCAGGAGGCACTGACCAAACCGGAGGCACAGGCTGGTTAGGTAAGAACAGAAATCCGCGGCCCCAGACAAGCTGAGGCTCACGTTGGGCACGGTCCTTCCGGAGTGGCTCAACAGCACCCCCCACTGTTCTACAGGGCTCCCCCACACTGACCAAGTAGTTTTTTTAGAGTTAGCTTAGTTTGCTGTAGGGTTTAGCCAAATAGGTATTTTTTTAGGTCAGCTAGTTTGCTGTAGGGATTAGCCAGATAGGTTTTTTGTTGTAGGAATTAGCCCAGTTTAGCTTAGTTGCTGTAGGATTTAGCTAGTTGCTGTAGGTTAAGGTTAGCAAAAAGTTTAGATGTAGGCAGTCTGAATAGACGTAACTTATTGCCCAGAAAAATTACCCAAGTAGGGTTAGGGTTAGGCGATTAGCCATGGAAAAATTAGGCACATAGCCATGAAACCATGCCACAGTTGTGGCTATGGTGGTTTTCAAAAAATTAGGGCTGGCAATCATGCACCCTTGTTGCAACGTTTCGAGGATTATTACTCTTCATCAGGCACGGGGCATGTTGCTCCTTTGACATCTTGGGACTGAATGAGGGCACAGTATGAGGCTCCTCCCTTTTATAGGTTTCTGTTTAGCTTATGTCAGCTTTTTTGCTTAGGTTAGCTTAGATTTTTTTGTTGTTTTTTTGAGGTAAGTATCTGGTGGGATTATATTTATTTTAGTTTTAGCTAGTGTTAGCTTAAAACAAGGACTAGTGCCTGTCCTTTAGATGTGGCACTTAGCCCTAGCCCAGTTTCCAGGCTCTCTCAGTCGGTCCGAATGGTCAAATAGAGGCGAGGAGGGATGTGTGTCCCTATTTAGAGCCTTTAGGCACCTCCCCTGTTTTTGTAGCTATGCTAGTTGCATTGCTTTAGCTCTTAATTTAGTTTTTAGGTGTCCACTACCAGGTAAGTACTGTTTTTCTGTCTTTTACTGTTTTTTTGGTTTTTGTTGTTTTTTGTGTAGTCCCATTTTCCTTATGTTTTCCTTCCTAGGTATGGGGAAGACACCTGAATCCCAGCAGGAGGCACTGACCAAACCGGAGGCACAGGCTGGTTAGGTAAGAACAGAAATCCGCGGCCCCAGACAAGCTGAGGCTCACGTTGGGCACGGTCCTTCCGGAGTGGCTCAACAGCACCCCCCACTGTTCTACAGGGCTCCCCCACACTGACCAAGTAGTTTTTTTAGAGTTAGCTTAGTTTGCTGTAGGGTTTAGCCAAATAGGTATTTTTTTAGGTCAGCTAGTTTGCTGTAGGGATTAGCCAGATAGGTTTTTTGTTGTAGGAATTAGCCCAGTTTAGCTTAGTTGCTGTAGGATTTAGCTAGTTGCTGTAGGTTAAGGTTAGCAAAAAGTTTAGATGTAGGCAGTCTGAATAGACGTAACTTATTGCCCAGAAAAATTACCCAAGTAGGGTTAGGGTTAGGCGATTAGCCATGGAAAAATTAGGCACATAGCCATGAAACCATGCCACAGTTGTGGCTATGGTGGTTTTCAAAAAATTAGGGCTGGCAATCATGCACCCTTGTTGCAACGTTTCGAGGATTATTACTCTTCATCAGGCACGGGGCATGTTGCTCCTTTGACATCTTGGGACTGAATGAGGGCACAGTATGAGGCTCCTCCCTTTTATAGGTTTCTGTTTAGCTTATGTCAGCTTTTTTGCTTAGGTTAGCTTAGATTTTTTTGTTGTTTTTTTGAGGTAAGTATCTGGTGGGATTATATTTATTTTAGTTTTAGCTAGTGTTAGCTTAAAACAAGGACTAGTGCCTGTCCTTTAGATGTGGCACTTAGCCCTAGCCCAGTTTCCAGGCTCTCTCAGTCGGTCCGAATGGTCAAATAGAGGCGAGGAGGGATGTGTGTCCCTATTTAGAGCCTTTAGGCACCTCCCCTGTTTTTGTAGCTATGCTAGTTGCATTGCTTTAGCTCTTAATTTAGTTTTTAGGTGTCCACTACCAGGTAAGTACTGTTTTTCTGTCTTTTACTGTTTTTTTGGTTTTTGTTGTTTTTTGTGTAGTCCCATTTTCCTTATGTTTTCCTTCCTAGGTATGGGGAAGACACCTGAATCCCAGCAGGAGGCACTGACCAAACCGGAGGCACAGGCTGGTTAGGTAAGAACAGAAATCCGCGGCCCCAGACAAGCTGAGGCTCACGTTGGGCACGGTCCTTCCGGAGTGGCTCAACAGCACCCCCCACTGTTCTACAGGGCTCCCCCACACTGACCAAGTAGTTTTTTTAGAGTTAGCTTAGTTTGCTGTAGGGTTTAGCCAAATAGGTATTTTTTTAGGTCAGCTAGTTTGCTGTAGGGATTAGCCAGATAGGTTTTTTGTTGTAGGAATTAGCCCAGTTTAGCTTAGTTGCTGTAGGATTTAGCTAGTTGCTGTAGGTTAAGGTTAGCAAAAAGTTTAGATGTAGGCAGTCTGAATAGACGTAACTTATTGCCCAGAAAAATTACCCAAGTAGGGTTAGGGTTAGGCGATTAGCCATGGAAAAATTAGGCACATAGCCATGAAACCATGCCACAGTTGTGGCTATGGTGGTTTTCAAAAAATTAGGGCTGGCAATCATGCACCCTTGTTGCAACGTTTCGAGGATTATTACTCTTCATCAGGCACGGGGCATGTTGCTCCTTTGACATCTTGGGACTGAATGAGGGCACAGTATGAGGCTCCTCCCTTTTATAGGTTTCTGTTTAGCTTATGTCAGCTTTTTTGCTTAGGTTAGCTTAGATTTTTTTGTTGTTTTTTTGAGGTAAGTATCTGGTGGGATTATATTTATTTTAGTTTTAGCTAGTGTTAGCTTAAAACAAGGACTAGTGCCTGTCCTTTAGATGTGGCACTTAGCCCTAGCCCAGTTTCCAGGCTCTCTCAGTCGGTCCGAATGGTCAAATAGAGGCGAGGAGGGATGTGTGTCCCTATTTAGAGCCTTTAGGCACCTCCCCTGTTTTTGTAGCTATGCTAGTTGCATTGCTTTAGCTCTTAATTTAGTTTTTAGGTGTCCACTACCAGGTAAGTACTGTTTTTCTGTCTTTTACTGTTTTTTTGGTTTTTGTTGTTTTTTGTGTAGTCCCATTTTCCTTATGTTTTCCTTCCTAGGTATGGGGAAGACACCTGAATCCCAGCAGGAGGCACTGACCAAACCGGAGGCACAGGCTGGTTAGGTAAGAACAGAAATCCGCGGCCCCAGACAAGCTGAGGCTCACGTTGGGCACGGTCCTTCCGGAGTGGCTCAACAGCACCCCCCACTGTTCTACAGGGCTCCCCCACACTGACCAAGTAGTTTTTTTAGAGTTAGCTTAGTTTGCTGTAGGGTTTAGCCAAATAGGTATTTTTTTAGGTCAGCTAGTTTGCTGTAGGGATTAGCCAGATAGGTTTTTTGTTGTAGGAATTAGCCCAGTTTAGCTTAGTTGCTGTAGGATTTAGCTAGTTGCTGTAGGTTAAGGTTAGCAAAAAGTTTAGATGTAGGCAGTCTGAATAGACGTAACTTATTGCCCAGAAAAATTACCCAAGTAGGGTTAGGGTTAGGCGATTAGCCATGGAAAAATTAGGCACATAGCCATGAAACCATGCCACAGTTGTGGCTATGGTGGTTTTCAAAAAATTAGGGCTGGCAATCATGCACCCTTGTTGCAACGTTTCGAGGATTATTACTCTTCATCAGGCACGGGGCATGTTGCTCCTTTGACATCTTGGGACTGAATGAGGGCACAGTATGAGGCTCCTCCCTTTTATAGGTTTCTGTTTAGCTTATGTCAGCTTTTTTGCTTAGGTTAGCTTAGATTTTTTTGTTGTTTTTTTGAGGTAAGTATCTGGTGGGATTATATTTATTTTAGTTTTAGCTAGTGTTAGCTTAAAACAAGGACTAGTGCCTGTCCTTTAGATGTGGCACTTAGCCCTAGCCCAGTTTCCAGGCTCTCTCAGTCGGTCCGAATGGTCAAATAGAGGCGAGGAGGGATGTGTGTCCCTATTTAGAGCCTTTAGGCACCTCCCCTGTTTTTGTAGCTATGCTAGTTGCATTGCTTTAGCTCTTAATTTAGTTTTTAGGTGTCCACTACCAGGTAAGTACTGTTTTTCTGTCTTTTACTGTTTTTTTGGTTTTTGTTGTTTTTTGTGTAGTCCCATTTTCCTTATGTTTTCCTTCCTAGGTATGGGGAAGACACCTGAATCCCAGCAGGAGGCACTGACCAAACCGGAGGCACAGGCTGGTTAGGTAAGAACAGAAATCCGCGGCCCCAGACAAGCTGAGGCTCACGTTGGGCACGGTCCTTCCGGAGTGGCTCAACAGCACCCCCCACTGTTCTACAGGGCTCCCCCACACTGACCAAGTAGTTTTTTTAGAGTTAGCTTAGTTTGCTGTAGGGTTTAGCCAAATAGGTATTTTTTTAGGTCAGCTAGTTTGCTGTAGGGATTAGCCAGATAGGTTTTTTGTTGTAGGAATTAGCCCAGTTTAGCTTAGTTGCTGTAGGATTTAGCTAGTTGCTGTAGGTTAAGGTTAGCAAAAAGTTTAGATGTAGGCAGTCTGAATAGACGTAACTTATTGCCCAGAAAAATTACCCAAGTAGGGTTAGGGTTAGGCGATTAGCCATGGAAAAATTAGGCACATAGCCATGAAACCATGCCACAGTTGTGGCTATGGTGGTTTTCAAAAAATTAGGGCTGGCAATCATGCACCCTTGTTGCAACGTTTCGAGGATTATTACTCTTCATCAGGCACGGGGCATGTTGCTCCTTTGACATCTTGGGACTGAATGAGGGCACAGTATGAGGCTCCTCCCTTTTATAGGTTTCTGTTTAGCTTATGTCAGCTTTTTTGCTTAGGTTAGCTTAGATTTTTTTGTTGTTTTTTTGAGGTAAGTATCTGGTGGGATTATATTTATTTTAGTTTTAGCTAGTGTTAGCTTAAAACAAGGACTAGTGCCTGTCCTTTAGATGTGGCACTTAGCCCTAGCCCAGTTTCCAGGCTCTCTCAGTCGGTCCGAATGGTCAAATAGAGGCGAGGAGGGATGTGTGTCCCTATTTAGAGCCTTTAGGCACCTCCCCTGTTTTTGTAGCTATGCTAGTTGCATTGCTTTAGCTCTTAATTTAGTTTTTAGGTGTCCACTACCAGGTAAGTACTGTTTTTCTGTCTTTTACTGTTTTTTTGGTTTTTGTTGTTTTTTGTGTAGTCCCATTTTCCTTATGTTTTCCTTCCTAGGTATGGGGAAGACACCTGAATCCCAGCAGGAGGCACTGACCAAACCGGAGGCACAGGCTGGTTAGGTAAGAACAGAAATCCGCGGCCCCAGACAAGCTGAGGCTCACGTTGGGCACGGTCCTTCCGGAGTGGCTCAACAGCACCCCCCACTGTTCTACAGGGCTCCCCCACACTGACCAAGTAGTTTTTTTAGAGTTAGCTTAGTTTGCTGTAGGGTTTAGCCAAATAGGTATTTTTTTAGGTCAGCTAGTTTGCTGTAGGGATTAGCCAGATAGGTTTTTTGTTGTAGGAATTAGCCCAGTTTAGCTTAGTTGCTGTAGGATTTAGCTAGTTGCTGTAGGTTAAGGTTAGCAAAAAGTTTAGATGTAGGCAGTCTGAATAGACGTAACTTATTGCCCAGAAAAATTACCCAAGTAGGGTTAGGGTTAGGCGATTAGCCATGGAAAAATTAGGCACATAGCCATGAAACCATGCCACAGTTGTGGCTATGGTGGTTTTCAAAAAATTAGGGCTGGCAATCATGCACCCTTGTTGCAACGTTTCGAGGATTATTACTCTTCATCAGGCACGGGGCATGTTGCTCCTTTGACATCTTGGGACTGAATGAGGGCACAGTATGAGGCTCCTCCCTTTTATAGGTTTCTGTTTAGCTTATGTCAGCTTTTTTGCTTAGGTTAGCTTAGATTTTTTTGTTGTTTTTTTGAGGTAAGTATCTGGTGGGATTATATTTATTTTAGTTTTAGCTAGTGTTAGCTTAAAACAAGGACTAGTGCCTGTCCTTTAGATGTGGCACTTAGCCCTAGCCCAGTTTCCAGGCTCTCTCAGTCGGTCCGAATGGTCAAATAGAGGCGAGGAGGGATGTGTGTCCCTATTTAGAGCCTTTAGGCACCTCCCCTGTTTTTGTAGCTATGCTAGTTGCATTGCTTTAGCTCTTAATTTAGTTTTTAGGTGTCCACTACCAGGTAAGTACTGTTTTTCTGTCTTTTACTGTTTTTTTGGTTTTTGTTGTTTTTTGTGTAGTCCCATTTTCCTTATGTTTTCCTTCCTAGGTATGGGGAAGACACCTGAATCCCAGCAGGAGGCACTGACCAAACCGGAGGCACAGGCTGGTTAGGTAAGAACAGAAATCCGCGGCCCCAGACAAGCTGAGGCTCACGTTGGGCACGGTCCTTCCGGAGTGGCTCAACAGCACCCCCCACTGTTCTACAGGGCTCCCCCACACTGACCAAGTAGTTTTTTTAGAGTTAGCTTAGTTTGCTGTAGGGTTTAGCCAAATAGGTATTTTTTTAGGTCAGCTAGTTTGCTGTAGGGATTAGCCAGATAGGTTTTTTGTTGTAGGAATTAGCCCAGTTTAGCTTAGTTGCTGTAGGATTTAGCTAGTTGCTGTAGGTTAAGGTTAGCAAAAAGTTTAGATGTAGGCAGTCTGAATAGACGTAACTTATTGCCCAGAAAAATTACCCAAGTAGGGTTAGGGTTAGGCAATTAGCCATGGAAAAATTAGGCACATAGCCATGAAACCATGCCACAGTTGTGGCTATGGTGGTTTTCAAAAAATTAGGGCTGGCAATCATGCACCCTTGTTGCAACGTTTCGAGGATTATTACTCTTCATCAGGCACGGGGCATGTTGCTCCTTTGACATCTTGGGACTGAATGAGGGCACAGTATGAGGCTCCTCCCTTTTATAGGTTTCTGTTTAGCTTATGTCAGCTTTTTTGCTTAGGTTAGCTTAGATTTTTTTGTTGTTTTTTTGAGGTAAGTATCTGGTGGGATTATATTTATTTTAGTTTTAGCTAGTGTTAGCTTAAAACAAGGACTAGTGCCTGTCCTTTAGATGTGGCACTTAGCCCTAGCCCAGTTTCCAGGCTCTCTCAGTCGGTCCGAATGGTCAAATAGAGGCGAGGAGGGATGTGTGTCCCTATTTAGAGCCTTTAGGCACCTCCCCTGTTTTTGTAGCTATGCTAGTTGCATTGCTTTAGCTCTTAATTTAGTTTTTAGGTGTCCACTACCAGGTAAGTACTGTTTTTCTGTCTTTTACTGTTTTTTTGGTTTTTGTTGTTTTTTGTGTAGTCCCATTTTCCTTATGTTTTCCTTCCTAGGTATGGGGAAGACACCTGAATCCCAGCAGGAGGCACTGACCAAACCGGAGGCACAGGCTGGTTAGGTAAGAACAGAAATCCGCGGCCCCAGACAAGCTGAGGCTCACGTTGGGCACGGTCCTTCCGGAGTGGCTCAACAGCACCCCCCACTGTTCTACAGGGCTCCCCCACACTGACCAAGTAGTTTTTTTAGAGTTAGCTTAGTTTGCTGTAGGGTTTAGCCAAATAGGTATTTTTTTAGGTCAGCTAGTTTGCTGTAGGGATTAGCCAGATAGGTTTTTTGTTGTAGGAATTAGCCCAGTTTAGCTTAGTTGCTGTAGGATTTAGCTAGTTGCTGTAGGTTAAGGTTAGCAAAAAGTTTAGATGTAGGCAGTCTGAATAGACGTAACTTATTGCCCAGAAAAATTACCCAAGTAGGGTTAGGGTTAGGCGATTAGCCATGGAAAAATTAGGCACATAGCCATGAAACCATGCCACAGTTGTGGCTATGGTGGTTTTCAAAAAATTAGGGCTGGCAATCATGCACCCTTGTTGCAACGTTTCGAGGATTATTACTCTTCATCAGGCACGGGGCATGTTGCTCCTTTGACATCTTGGGACTGAATGAGGGCACAGTATGAGGCTCCTCCCTTTTATAGGTTTCTGTTTAGCTTATGTCAGCTTTTTTGCTTAGGTTAGCTTAGATTTTTTTGTTGTTTTTTTGAGGTAAGTATCTGGTGGGATTATATTTATTTTAGTTTTAGCTAGTGTTAGCTTAAAACAAGGACTAGTGCCTGTCCTTTAGATGTGGCACTTAGCCCTAGCCCAGTTTCCAGGCTCTCTCAGTCGGTCCGAATGGTCAAATAGAGGCGAGGAGGGATGTGTGTCCCTATTTAGAGCCTTTAGGCACCTCCCCTGTTTTTGTAGCTATGCTAGTTGCATTGCTTTAGCTCTTAATTTAGTTTTTAGGTGTCCACTACCAGGTAAGTACTGTTTTTCTGTCTTTTACTGTTTTTTTGGTTTTTGTTGTTTTTTGTGTAGTCCCATTTTCCTTATGTTTTCCTTCCTAGGTATGGGGAAGACACCTGAATCCCAGCAGGAGGCACTGACCAAACCGGAGGCACAGGCTGGTTAGGTAAGAACAGAAATCCGCGGCCCCAGACAAGCTGAGGCTCACGTTGGGCACGGTCCTTCCGGAGTGGCTCAACAGCACCCCCCACTGTTCTACAGGGCTCCCCCACACTGACCAAGTAGTTTTTTTAGAGTTAGCTTAGTTTGCTGTAGGGTTTAGCCAAATAGGTATTTTTTTAGGTCAGCTAGTTTGCTGTAGGGATTAGCCAGATAGGTTTTTTGTTGTAGGAATTAGCCCAGTTTAGCTTAGTTGCTGTAGGATTTAGCTAGTTGCTGTAGGTTAAGGTTAGCAAAAAGTTTAGATGTAGGCAGTCTGAATAGACGTAACTTATTGCCCAGAAAAATTACCCAAGTAGGGTTAGGGTTAGGCGATTAGCCATGGAAAAATTAGGCACATAGCCATGAAACCATGCCACAGTTGTGGCTATGGTGGTTTTCAAAAAATTAGGGCTGGCAATCATGCACCCTTGTTGCAACGTTTCGAGGATTATTACTCTTCATCAGGCACGGGGCATGTTGCTCCTTTGACATCTTGGGACTGAATGAGGGCACAGTATGAGGCTCCTCCCTTTTATAGGTTTCTGTTTAGCTTATGTCAGCTTTTTTGCTTAGGTTAGCTTAGATTTTTTTGTTGTTTTTTTGAGGTAAGTATCTGGTGGGATTATATTTATTTTAGTTTTAGCTAGTGTTAGCTTAAAACAAGGACTAGTGCCTGTCCTTTAGATGTGGCACTTAGCCCTAGCCCAGTTTCCAGGCTCTCTCAGTCGGTCCGAATGGTCAAATAGAGGCGAGGAGGGATGTGTGTCCCTATTTAGAGCCTTTAGGCACCTCCCCTGTTTTTGTAGCTATGCTAGTTGCATTGCTTTAGCTCTTAATTTAGTTTTTAGGTGTCCACTACCAGGTAAGTACTGTTTTTCTGTCTTTTACTGTTTTTTTGGTTTTTGTTGTTTTTTGTGTAGTCCCATTTTCCTTATGTTTTCCTTCCTAGGTATGGGGAAGACACCTGAATCCCAGCAGGAGGCACTGACCAAACCGGAGGCACAGGCTGGTTAGGTAAGAACAGAAATCCGCGGCCCCAGACAAGCTGAGGCTCACGTTGGGCACGGTCCTTCCGGAGTGGCTCAACAGCACCCCCCACTGTTCTACAGGGCTCCCCCACACTGACCAAGTAGTTTTTTTAGAGTTAGCTTAGTTTGCTGTAGGGTTTAGCCAAATAGGTATTTTTTTAGGTCAGCTAGTTTGCTGTAGGGATTAGCCAGATAGGTTTTTTGTTGTAGGAATTAGCCCAGTTTAGCTTAGTTGCTGTAGGATTTAGCTAGTTGCTGTAGGTTAAGGTTAGCAAAAAGTTTAGATGTAGGCAGTCTGAATAGACGTAACTTATTGCCCAGAAAAATTACCCAAGTAGGGTTAGGGTTAGGCGATTAGCCATGGAAAAATTAGGCACATAGCCATGAAACCATGCCACAGTTGTGGCTATGGTGGTTTTCAAAAAATTAGGGCTGGCAATCATGCACCCTTGTTGCAACGTTTCGAGGATTATTACTCTTCATCAGGCACGGGGCATGTTGCTCCTTTGACATCTTGGGACTGAATGAGGGCACAGTATGAGGCTCCTCCCTTTTATAGGTTTCTGTTTAGCTTATGTCAGCTTTTTTGCTTAGGTTAGCTTAGATTTTTTTGTTGTTTTTTTGAGGTAAGTATCTGGTGGGATTATATTTATTTTAGTTTTAGCTAGTGTTAGCTTAAAACAAGGACTAGTGCCTGTCCTTTAGATGTGGCACTTAGCCCTAGCCCAGTTTCCAGGCTCTCTCAGTCGGTCCGAATGGTCAAATAGAGGCGAGGAGGGATGTGTGTCCCTATTTAGAGCCTTTAGGCACCTCCCCTGTTTTTGTAGCTATGCTAGTTGCATTGCTTTAGCTCTTAATTTAGTTTTTAGGTGTCCACTACCAGGTAAGTACTGTTTTTCTGTCTTTTACTGTTTTTTTGGTTTTTGTTGTTTTTTGTGTAGTCCCATTTTCCTTATGTTTTCCTTCCTAGGTATGGGGAAGACACCTGAATCCCAGCAGGAGGCACTGACCAAACCGGAGGCACAGGCTGGTTAGGTAAGAACAGAAATCCGCGGCCCCAGACAAGCTGAGGCTCACGTTGGGCACGGTCCTTCCGGAGTGGCTCAACAGCACCCCCCACTGTTCTACAGGGCTCCCCCACACTGACCAAGTAGTTTTTTTAGAGTTAGCTTAGTTTGCTGTAGGGTTTAGCCAAATAGGTATTTTTTTAGGTCAGCTAGTTTGCTGTAGGGATTAGCCAGATAGGTTTTTTGTTGTAGGAATTAGCCCAGTTTAGCTTAGTTGCTGTAGGATTTAGCTAGTTGCTGTAGGTTAAGGTTAGCAAAAAGTTTAGATGTAGGCAGTCTGAATAGACGTAACTTATTGCCCAGAAAAATTACCCAAGTAGGGTTAGGGTTAGGCGATTAGCCATGGAAAAATTAGGCACATAGCCATGAAACCATGCCACAGTTGTGGCTATGGTGGTTTTCAAAAAATTAGGGCTGGCAATCATGCACCCTTGTTGCAACGTTTCGAGGATTATTACTCTTCATCAGGCACGGGGCATGTTGCTCCTTTGACATCTTGGGACTGAATGAGGGCACAGTATGAGGCTCCTCCCTTTTATAGGTTTCTGTTTAGCTTATGTCAGCTTTTTTGCTTAGGTTAGCTTAGATTTATTTGTTGTTTTTTTGAGGTAAGTATCTGGTGGGATTATATTTATTTTAGTTTTAGCTAGTGTTAGCTTAAAACAAGGACTAGTGCCTGTCCTTTAGATGTGGCACTTAGCCCTAGCCCAGTTTCCAGGCTCTCTCAGTCGGTCCGAATGGTCAAATAGAGGCGAGGAGGGATGTGTGTCCCTATTTAGAGCCTTTAGGCACCTCCCCTGTTTTTGTAGCTATGCTAGTTGCATTGCTTTAGCTCTTAATTTAGTTTTTAGGTGTCCACTACCAGGTAAGTACTGTTTTTCTGTCTTTTACTGTTTTTTTGGTTTTTGTTGTTTTTTGTGTAGTCCCATTTTCCTTATGTTTTCCTTCCTAGGTATGGGGAAGACACCTGAATCCCAGCAGGAGGCACTGACCAAACCGGAGGCACAGGCTGGTTAGGTAAGAACAGAAATCCGCGGCCCCAGACAAGCTGAGGCTCACGTTGGGCACGGTCCTTCCGGAGTGGCTCAACAGCACCCCCCACTGTTCTACAGGGCTCCCCCACACTGACCAAGTAGTTTTTTTAGAGTTAGCTTAGTTTGCTGTAGGGTTTAGCCAAATAGGTATTTTTTTAGGTCAGCTAGTTTGCTGTAGGGATTAGCCAGATAGGTTTTTTGTTGTAGGAATTAGCCCAGTTTAGCTTAGTTGCTGTAGGATTTAGCTAGTTGCTGTAGGTTAAGGTTAGCAAAAAGTTTAGATGTAGGCAGTCTGAATAGACGTAACTTATTGCCCAGAAAAATTACCCAAGTAGGGTTAGGGTTAGGCGATTAGCCATGGAAAAATTAGGCACATAGCCATGAAACCATGCCACAGTTGTGGCTATGGTGGTTTTCAAAAAATTAGGGCTGGCAATCATGCACCCTTGTTGCAACGTTTCGAGGATTATTACTCTTCATCAGGCACGGGGCATGTTGCTCCTTTGACATCTTGGGACTGAATGAGGGCACAGTATGAGGCTCCTCCCTTTTATAGGTTTCTGTTTAGCTTATGTCAGCTTTTTTGCTTAGGTTAGCTTAGATTTTTTTGTTGTTTTTTTGAGGTAAGTATCTGGTGGGATTATATTTATTTTAGTTTTAGCTAGTGTTAGCTTAAAACAAGGACTAGTGCCTGTCCTTTAGATGTGGCACTTAGCCCTAGCCCAGTTTCCAGGCTCTCTCAGTCGGTCCGAATGGTCAAATAGAGGCGAGGAGGGATGTGTGTCCCTATTTAGAGCCTTTAGGCACCTCCCCTGTTTTTGTAGCTATGCTAGTTGCATTGCTTTAGCTCTTAATTTAGTTTTTAGGTGTCCACTACCAGGTAAGTACTGTTTTTCTGTCTTTTACTGTTTTTTTGGTTTTTGTTGTTTTTTGTGTAGTCCCATTTTCCTTATGTTTTCCTTCCTAGGTATGGGGAAGACACCTGAATCCCAGCAGGAGGCACTGACCAAACCGGAGGCACAGGCTGGTTAGGTAAGAACAGAAATCCGCGGCCCCAGACAAGCTGAGGCTCACGTTGGGCACGGTCCTTCCGGAGTGGCTCAACAGCACCCCCCACTGTTCTACAGGGCTCCCCCACACTGACCAAGTAGTTTTTTTAGAGTTAGCTTAGTTTGCTGTAGGGTTTAGCCAAATAGGTATTTTTTTAGGTCAGCTAGTTTGCTGTAGGGATTAGCCAGATAGGTTTTTTGTTGTAGGAATTAGCCCAGTTTAGCTTAGTTGCTGTAGGATTTAGCTAGTTGCTGTAGGTTAAGGTTAGCAAAAAGTTTAGATGTAGGCAGTCTGAATAGACGTAACTTATTGCCCAGAAAAATTACCCAAGTAGGGTTAGGGTTAGGCGATTAGCCATGGAAAAATTAGGCACATAGCCATGAAACCATGCCACAGTTGTGGCTATGGTGGTTTTCAAAAAATTAGGGCTGGCAATCATGCACCCTTGTTGCAACGTTTCGAGGATTATTACTCTTCATCAGGCACGGGGCATGTTGCTCCTTTGACATCTTGGGACTGAATGAGGGCACAGTATGAGGCTCCTCCCTTTTATAGGTTTCTGTTTAGCTTATGTCAGCTTTTTTGCTTAGGTTAGCTTAGATTTTTTTGTTGTTTTTTTGAGGTAAGTATCTGGTGGGATTATATTTATTTTAGTTTTAGCTAGTGTTAGCTTAAAACAAGGACTAGTGCCTGTCCTTTAGATGTGGCACTTAGCCCTAGCCCAGTTTCCAGGCTCTCTCAGTCGGTCCGAATGGTCAAATAGAGGCGAGGAGGGATGTGTGTCCCTATTTAGAGCCTTTAGGCACCTCCCCTGTTTTTGTAGCTATGCTAGTTGCATTGCTTTAGCTCTTAATTTAGTTTTTAGGTGTCCACTACCAGGTAAGTACTGTTTTTCTGTCTTTTACTGTTTTTTTGGTTTTTGTTGTTTTTTGTGTAGTCCCATTTTCCTTATGTTTTCCTTCCTAGGTATGGGGAAGACACCTGAATCCCAGCAGGAGGCACTGACCAAACCGGAGGCACAGGCTGGTTAGGTAAGAACAGAAATCCGCGGCCCCAGACAAGCTGAGGCTCACGTTGGGCACGGTCCTTCCGGAGTGGCTCAACAGCACCCCCCACTGTTCTACAGGGCTCCCCCACACTGACCAAGTAGTTTTTTTAGAGTTAGCTTAGTTTGCTGTAGGGTTTAGCCAAATAGGTATTTTTTTAGGTCAGCTAGTTTGCTGTAGGGATTAGCCAGATAGGTTTTTTGTTGTAGGAATTAGCCCAGTTTAGCTTAGTTGCTGTAGGATTTAGCTAGTTGCTGTAGGTTAAGGTTAGCAAAAAGTTTAGATGTAGGCAGTCTGAATAGACGTAACTTATTGCCCAGAAAAATTACCCAAGTAGGGTTAGGGTTAGGCGATTAGCCATGGAAAAATTAGGCACATAGCCATGAAACCATGCCACAGTTGTGGCTATGGTGGTTTTCAAAAAATTAGGGCTGGCAATCATGCACCCTTGTTGCAACGTTTCGAGGATTATTACTCTTCATCAGGCACGGGGCATGTTGCTCCTTTGACATCTTGGGACTGAATGAGGGCACAGTATGAGGCTCCTCCCTTTTATAGGTTTCTGTTTAGCTTATGTCAGCTTTTTTGCTTAGGTTAGCTTAGATTTTTTTGTTGTTTTTTTGAGGTAAGTATCTGGTGGGATTATATTTATTTTAGTTTTAGCTAGTGTTAGCTTAAAACAAGGACTAGTGCCTGTCCTTTAGATGTGGCACTTAGCCCTAGCCCAGTTTCCAGGCTCTCTCAGTCGGTCCGAATGGTCAAATAGAGGCGAGGAGGGATGTGTGTCCCTATTTAGAGCCTTTAGGCACCTCCCCTGTTTTTGTAGCTATGCTAGTTGCATTGCTTTAGCTCTTAATTTAGTTTTTAGGTGTCCACTACCAGGTAAGTACTGTTTTTCTGTCTTTTACTGTTTTTTTGGTTTTTGTTGTTTTTTGTGTAGTCCCATTTTCCTTATGTTTTCCTTCCTAGGTATGGGGAAGACACCTGAATCCCAGCAGGAGGCACTGACCAAACCGGAGGCACAGGCTGGTTAGGTAAGAACAGAAATCCGCGGCCCCAGACAAGCTGAGGCTCACGTTGGGCACGGTCCTTCCGGAGTGGCTCAACAGCACCCCCCACTGTTCTACAGGGCTCCCCCACACTGACCAAGTAGTTTTTTTAGAGTTAGCTTAGTTTGCTGTAGGGTTTAGCCAAATAGGTATTTTTTTAGGTCAGCTAGTTTGCTGTAGGGATTAGCCAGATAGGTTTTTTGTTGTAGGAATTAGCCCAGTTTAGCTTAGTTGCTGTAGGATTTAGCTAGTTGCTGTAGGTTAAGGTTAGCAAAAAGTTTAGATGTAGGCAGTCTGAATAGACGTAACTTATTGCCCAGAAAAATTACCCAAGTAGGGTTAGGGTTAGGCGATTAGCCATGGAAAAATTAGGCACATAGCCATGAAACCATGCCACAGTTGTGGCTATGGTGGTTTTCAAAAAATTAGGGCTGGCAATCATGCACCCTTGTTGCAACGTTTCGAGGATTATTACTCTTCATCAGGCACGGGGCATGTTGCTCCTTTGACATCTTGGGACTGAATGAGGGCACAGTATGAGGCTCCTCCCTTTTATAGGTTTCTGTTTAGCTTATGTCAGCTTTTTTGCTTAGGTTAGCTTAGATTTTTTTGTTGTTTTTTTGAGGTAAGTATCTGGTGGGATTATATTTATTTTAGTTTTAGCTAGTGTTAGCTTAAAACAAGGACTAGTGCCTGTCCTTTAGATGTGGCACTTAGCCCTAGCCCAGTTTCCAGGCTCTCTCAGTCGGTCCGAATGGTCAAATAGAGGCGAGGAGGGATGTGTGTCCCTATTTAGAGCCTTTAGGCACCTCCCCTGTTTTTGTAGCTATGCTAGTTGCATTGCTTTAGCTCTTAATTTAGTTTTTAGGTGTCCACTACCAGGTAAGTACTGTTTTTCTGTCTTTTACTGTTTTTTTGGTTTTTGTTGTTTTTTGTGTAGTCCCATTTTCCTTATGTTTTCCTTCCTAGGTATGGGGAAGACACCTGAATCCCAGCAGGAGGCACTGACCAAACCGGAGGCACAGGCTGGTTAGGTAAGAACAGAAATCCGCGGCCCCAGACAAGCTGAGGCTCACGTTGGGCACGGTCCTTCCGGAGTGGCTCAACAGCACCCCCCACTGTTCTACAGGGCTCCCCCACACTGACCAAGTAGTTTTTTTAGAGTTAGCTTAGTTTGCTGTAGGGTTTAGCCAAATAGGTATTTTTTTAGGTCAGCTAGTTTGCTGTAGGGATTAGCCAGATAGGTTTTTTGTTGTAGGAATTAGCCCAGTTTAGCTTAGTTGCTGTAGGATTTAGCTAGTTGCTGTAGGTTAAGGTTAGCAAAAAGTTTAGATGTAGGCAGTCTGAATAGACGTAACTTATTGCCCAGAAAAATTACCCAAGTAGGGTTAGGGTTAGGCGATTAGCCATGGAAAAATTAGGCACATAGCCATGAAACCATGCCACAGTTGTGGCTATGGTGGTTTTCAAAAAATTAGGGCTGGCAATCATGCACCCTTGTTGCAACGTTTCGAGGATTATTACTCTTCATCAGGCACGGGGCATGTTGCTCCTTTGACATCTTGGGACTGAATGAGGGCACAGTATGAGGCTCCTCCCTTTTATAGGTTTCTGTTTAGCTTATGTCAGCTTTTTTGCTTAGGTTAGCTTAGATTTTTTTGTTGTTTTTTTGAGGTAAGTATCTGGTGGGATTATATTTATTTTAGTTTTAGCTAGTGTTAGCTTAAAACAAGGACTAGTGCCTGTCCTTTAGATGTGGCACTTAGCCCTAGCCCAGTTTCCAGGCTCTCTCAGTCGGTCCGAATGGTCAAATAGAGGCGAGGAGGGATGTGTGTCCCTATTTAGAGCCTTTAGGCACCTCCCCTGTTTTTGTAGCTATGCTAGTTGCATTGCTTTAGCTCTTAATTTAGTTTTTAGGTGTCCACTACCAGGTAAGTACTGTTTTTCTGTCTTTTACTGTTTTTTTGGTTTTTGTTGTTTTTTGTGTAGTCCCATTTTCCTTATGTTTTCCTTCCTAGGTATGGGGAAGACACCTGAATCCCAGCAGGAGGCACTGACCAAACCGGAGGCACAGGCTGGTTAGGTAAGAACAGAAATCCGCGGCCCCAGACAAGCTGAGGCTCACGTTGGGCACGGTCCTTCCGGAGTGGCTCAACAGCACCCCCCACTGTTCTACAGGGCTCCCCCACACTGACCAAGTAGTTTTTTTAGAGTTAGCTTAGTTTGCTGTAGGGTTTAGCCAAATAGGTATTTTTTTAGGTCAGCTAGTTTGCTGTAGGGATTAGCCAGATAGGTTTTTTGTTGTAGGAATTAGCCCAGTTTAGCTTAGTTGCTGTAGGATTTAGCTAGTTGCTGTAGGTTAAGGTTAGCAAAAAGTTTAGATGTAGGCAGTCTGAATAGACGTAACTTATTGCCCAGAAAAATTACCCAAGTAGGGTTAGGGTTAGGCGATTAGCCATGGAAAAATTAGGCACATAGCCATGAAACCATGCCACAGTTGTGGCTATGGTGGTTTTCAAAAAATTAGGGCTGGCAATCATGCACCCTTGTTGCAACGTTTCGAGGATTATTACTCTTCATCAGGCACGGGGCATGTTGCTCCTTTGACATCTTGGGACTGAATGAGGGCACAGTATGAGGCTCCTCCCTTTTATAGGTTTCTGTTTAGCTTATGTCAGCTTTTTTGCTTAGGTTAGCTTAGATTTTTTTGTTGTTTTTTTGAGGTAAGTATCTGGTGGGATTATATTTATTTTAGTTTTAGCTAGTGTTAGCTTAAAACAAGGACTAGTGCCTGTCCTTTAGATGTGGCACTTAGCCCTAGCCCAGTTTCCAGGCTCTCTCAGTCGGTCCGAATGGTCAAATAGAGGCGAGGAGGGATGTGTGTCCCTATTTAGAGCCTTTAGGCACCTCCCCTGTTTTTGTAGCTATGCTAGTTGCATTGCTTTAGCTCTTAATTTAGTTTTTAGGTGTCCACTACCAGGTAAGTACTGTTTTTCTGTCTTTTACTGTTTTTTTGGTTTTTGTTGTTTTTTGTGTAGTCCCATTTTCCTTATGTTTTCCTTCCTAGGTATGGGGAAGACACCTGAATCCCAGCAGGAGGCACTGACCAAACCGGAGGCACAGGCTGGTTAGGTAAGAACAGAAATCCGCGGCCCCAGACAAGCTGAGGCTCACGTTGGGCACGGTCCTTCCGGAGTGGCTCAACAGCACCCCCCACTGTTCTACAGGGCTCCCCCACACTGACCAAGTAGTTTTTTTAGAGTTAGCTTAGTTTGCTGTAGGGTTTAGCCAAATAGGTATTTTTTTAGGTCAGCTAGTTTGCTGTAGGGATTAGCCAGATAGGTTTTTTGTTGTAGGAATTAGCCCAGTTTAGCTTAGTTGCTGTAGGATTTAGCTAGTTGCTGTAGGTTAAGGTTAGCAAAAAGTTTAGATGTAGGCAGTCTGAATAGACGTAACTTATTGCCCAGAAAAATTACCCAAGTAGGGTTAGGGTTAGGCGATTAGCCATGGAAAAATTAGGCACATAGCCATGAAACCATGCCACAGTTGTGGCTATGGTGGTTTTCAAAAAATTAGGGCTGGCAATCATGCACCCTTGTTGCAACGTTTCGAGGATTATTACTCTTCATCAGGCACGGGGCATGTTGCTCCTTTGACATCTTGGGACTGAATGAGGGCACAGTATGAGGCTCCTCCCTTTTATAGGTTTCTGTTTAGCTTATGTCAGCTTTTTTGCTTAGGTTAGCTTAGATTTTTTTGTTGTTTTTTTGAGGTAAGTATCTGGTGGGATTATATTTATTTTAGTTTTAGCTAGTGTTAGCTTAAAACAAGGACTAGTGCCTGTCCTTTAGATGTGGCACTTAGCCCTAGCCCAGTTTCCAGGCTCTCTCAGTCGGTCCGAATGGTCAAATAGAGGCGAGGAGGGATGTGTGTCCCTATTTAGAGCCTTTAGGCACCTCCCCTGTTTTTGTAGCTATGCTAGTTGCATTGCTTTAGCTCTTAATTTAGTTTTTAGGTGTCCACTACCAGGTAAGTACTGTTTTTCTGTCTTTTACTGTTTTTTTGGTTTTTGTTGTTTTTTGTGTAGTCCCATTTTCCTTATGTTTTCCTTCCTAGGTATGGGGAAGACACCTGAATCCCAGCAGGAGGCACTGACCAAACCGGAGGCACAGGCTGGTTAGGTAAGAACAGAAATCCGCGGCCCCAGACAAGCTGAGGCTCACGTTGGGCACGGTCCTTCCGGAGTGGCTCAACAGCACCCCCCACTGTTCTACAGGGCTCCCCCACACTGACCAAGTAGTTTTTTTAGAGTTAGCTTAGTTTGCTGTAGGGTTTAGCCAAATAGGTATTTTTTTAGGTCAGCTAGTTTGCTGTAGGGATTAGCCAGATAGGTTTTTTGTTGTAGGAATTAGCCCAGTTTAGCTTAGTTGCTGTAGGATTTAGCTAGTTGCTGTAGGTTAAGGTTAGCAAAAAGTTTAGATGTAGGCAGTCTGAATAGACGTAACTTATTGCCCAGAAAAATTACCCAAGTAGGGTTAGGGTTAGGCGATTAGCCATGGAAAAATTAGGCACATAGCCATGAAACCATGCCACAGTTGTGGCTATGGTGGTTTTCAAAAAATTAGGGCTGGCAATCATGCACCCTTGTTGCAACGTTTCGAGGATTATTACTCTTCATCAGGCACGGGGCATGTTGCTCCTTTGACATCTTGGGACTGAATGAGGGCACAGTATGAGGCTCCTCCCTTTTATAGGTTTCTGTTTAGCTTATGTCAGCTTTTTTGCTTAGGTTAGCTTAGATTTTTTTGTTGTTTTTTTGAGGTAAGTATCTGGTGGGATTATATTTATTTTAGTTTTAGCTAGTGTTAGCTTAAAACAAGGACTAGTGCCTGTCCTTTAGATGTGGCACTTAGCCCTAGCCCAGTTTCCAGGCTCTCTCAGTCGGTCCGAATGGTCAAATAGAGGCGAGGAGGGATGTGTGTCCCTATTTAGAGCCTTTAGGCACCTCCCCTGTTTTTGTAGCTATGCTAGTTGCATTGCTTTAGCTCTTAATTTAGTTTTTAGGTGTCCACTACCAGGTAAGTACTGTTTTTCTGTCTTTTACTGTTTTTTTGGTTTTTGTTGTTTTTTGTGTAGTCCCATTTTCCTTATGTTTTCCTTCCTAGGTATGGGGAAGACACCTGAATCCCAGCAGGAGGCACTGACCAAACCGGAGGCACAGGCTGGTTAGGTAAGAACAGAAATCCGCGGCCCCAGACAAGCTGAGGCTCACGTTGGGCACGGTCCTTCCGGAGTGGCTCAACAGCACCCCCCACTGTTCTACAGGGCTCCCCCACACTGACCAAGTAGTTTTTTTAGAGTTAGCTTAGTTTGCTGTAGGGTTTAGCCAAATAGGTATTTTTTTAGGTCAGCTAGTTTGCTGTAGGGATTAGCCAGATAGGTTTTTTGTTGTAGGAATTAGCCCAGTTTAGCTTAGTTGCTGTAGGATTTAGCTAGTTGCTGTAGGTTAAGGTTAGCAAAAAGTTTAGATGTAGGCAGTCTGAATAGACGTAACTTATTGCCCAGAAAAATTACCCAAGTAGGGTTAGGGTTAGGCGATTAGCCATGGAAAAATTAGGCACATAGCCATGAAACCATGCCACAGTTGTGGCTATGGTGGTTTTCAAAAAATTAGGGCTGGCAATCATGCACCCTTGTTGCAACGTTTCGAGGATTATTACTCTTCATCAGGCACGGGGCATGTTGCTCCTTTGACATCTTGGGACTGAATGAGGGCACAGTATGAGGCTCCTCCCTTTTATAGGTTTCTGTTTAGCTTATGTCAGCTTTTTTGCTTAGGTTAGCTTAGATTTTTTTGTTGTTTTTTTGAGGTAAGTATCTGGTGGGATTATATTTATTTTAGTTTTAGCTAGTGTTAGCTTAAAACAAGGACTAGTGCCTGTCCTTTAGATGTGGCACTTAGCCCTAGCCCAGTTTCCAGGCTCTCTCAGTCGGTCCGAATGGTCAAATAGAGGCGAGGAGGGATGTGTGTCCCTATTTAGAGCCTTTAGGCACCTCCCCTGTTTTTGTAGCTATGCTAGTTGCATTGCTTTAGCTCTTAATTTAGTTTTTAGGTGTCCACTACCAGGTAAGTACTGTTTTTCTGTCTTTTACTGTTTTTTTGGTTTTTGTTGTTTTTTGTGTAGTCCCATTTTCCTTATGTTTTCCTTCCTAGGTATGGGGAAGACACCTGAATCCCAGCAGGAGGCACTGACCAAACCGGAGGCACAGGCTGGTTAGGTAAGAACAGAAATCCGCGGCCCCAGACAAGCTGAGGCTCACGTTGGGCACGGTCCTTCCGGAGTGGCTCAACAGCACCCCCCACTGTTCTACAGGGCTCCCCCACACTGACCAAGTAGTTTTTTTAGAGTTAGCTTAGTTTGCTGTAGGGTTTAGCCAAATAGGTATTTTTTTAGGTCAGCTAGTTTGCTGTAGGGATTAGCCAGATAGGTTTTTTGTTGTAGGAATTAGCCCAGTTTAGCTTAGTTGCTGTAGGATTTAGCTAGTTGCTGTAGGTTAAGGTTAGCAAAAAGTTTAGATGTAGGCAGTCTGAATAGACGTAACTTATTGCCCAGAAAAATTACCCAAGTAGGGTTAGGGTTAGGCGATTAGCCATGGAAAAATTAGGCACATAGCCATGAAACCATGCCACAGTTGTGGCTATGGTGGTTTTCAAAAAATTAGGGCTGGCAATCATGCACCCTTGTTGCAACGTTTCGAGGATTATTACTCTTCATCAGGCACGGGGCATGTTGCTCCTTTGACATCTTGGGACTGAATGAGGGCACAGTATGAGGCTCCTCCCTTTTATAGGTTTCTGTTTAGCTTATGTCAGCTTTTTTGCTTAGGTTAGCTTAGATTTTTTTGTTGTTTTTTTGAGGTAAGTATCTGGTGGGATTATATTTATTTTAGTTTTAGCTAGTGTTAGCTTAAAACAAGGACTAGTGCCTGTCCTTTAGATGTGGCACTTAGCCCTAGCCCAGTTTCCAGGCTCTCTCAGTCGGTCCGAATGGTCAAATAGAGGCGAGGAGGGATGTGTGTCCCTATTTAGAGCCTTTAGGCACCTCCCCTGTTTTTGTAGCTATGCTAGTTGCATTGCTTTAGCTCTTAATTTAGTTTTTAGGTGTCCACTACCAGGTAAGTACTGTTTTTTAGGGTTAGGGTTAGGGTTAGGGTTAGGGTTAGGGTTAGGGTTAGGGTTTAGGGTTTAGGGTTAGGGTTAGGGTTAGGGTTAGGGTTTAGGGTTTAGGGTTAGGGTTAGGGTTAGGGTTAGGGTTAGGGTTAGGTTAGGGTTGATCCTCTGTCCAGCTCTGGGTCAGAAGGGGGGACCCCAGGGTCAAGGGTTGAGGTTAGGAAATTGGTTGGGGTAGGGGTTGTGGTTAGGGTAAGGGGTAGGTCAGGGTCGTCCCCCTCTTCATCAGAAGCCAGACACGGTTGGGCACTGTCCATCACCCGTGACCAACGCGATTGTCCACTCAAACAGGTAAGTACTTTAGACCAGTGTAGTAGCATGGATTTTGCTGTTTCCACTGTCCAGTGGATATCATCCTCGACCACATCAAATTGATCTGCCGGTAACAATGGTATGTAATTAATGTTGTTTTGTATATGTGTGTTCAAACTTTCCAGAACCAGTTGCTGCTCCGCTGGGAGACCGTTGGAGTAGTTAATTTGGGGAACCAAAATTTCTGCATCTGTAAATGTATCTTTTGCTGCTTTAACTGCCTTTTGTAATTGTTTAATCGCTGTTTCTTTTGCTTTCTGTTTTCTGTTATTAATGCCAAGGGATAATATGACTTTTTCCACAGGTCCTGTAACCTTTGCTTTTTTGATAATCCCCTCAGCATGTAGGAAGGTTGCCCCCGGATAACTATCGATTTGCAGATCTGGAGTCGGGAAGGATGGCATAATCGATACATTTGTATCCCCAATGATCACCCATTTCTTACTGACGGTAAGTTTCCAGTCAATCATCTTTCTTTTTGTGCTCAAGTGTTTAGTGGGTGTGGGAGGCGTTGGCGAACTGGCCGTTTGTACTAGTGGTGTTGGCGTTACTGGGATTGGTGTTGATGTTTGTCTTTTTTCTTTTTCCGCAGGTGCGCAGGAGGATCGTGGAGTCAAGGGTGGATGTTCAGGTTCCAGAACGATTTCAGGTAAGTGTTCGATTTTTTTGTTATTGTCTGTAACTGTACTACATGTGTTTTTTTCGATTTGAATTTTAATTCTTGGTTTTTTTGGTGCTTGCAGGCGCATTGGAGTAAGAGGAGGGTCTCGTGGTGTTGGAGGAAGAGGAAAATCCTCATCAAAGGACCACTCGCCTCTTTGTCCTTCGTCCAAGAGCTCTTTAGCCCGAGTGACAGTCTCCGTCCTAAGTTTCTGTCCCAAATATTTGTTTGCCCACTTCTTTGCAATATTAAAGGCTGTATGCCCATCTTGCCCCATCAATGACTTCAATTCTTCTAGTGTCTTTTGAATCTCAAATCCGTAATGCTCTTCCAAAATCACTTGTGTTGTTTGCATCCAATTTTTGGCATTATCGGTAAGCAATTCATGTACTTTTGCATTTGGGGAGGCTGGTTTGATGATTCCCATGAGGAATTTTTCCAATTGCTGAAAGCATTTAGGTGGGTTATCATTTTTAGTCTCTACATTTTTCAGATGATGTATCAGTTTAATCAATTTTAGCATTAATTTGGCTGTTGTTCTTAGTTCTGGACTGGTAAGTATGTAATTGTTTTTCTTGTTATCTTTAGGTATGTAATTGTCTTTCTTGTCGTCTTTAAGTATTGCTT